>NC_132913.1:22487468-23213859 GCF_047675955.1 Chlorocebus sabaeus
TTCATTCCATAATTTCATTCCTTTCCCACAAGAGTCATAATGCTTTGTGTTTGGGAGCCATTTTGTGCTTCAAAAATGTAAACAATAATTTGTTCATATAAGATACTTGGAAATGTGATTCTTTTAAAAATGAGTGTCAGCAGCTGGGCGCAGTGGCTCATGCCTGTAATCCCAGCACTTTAGGAGGCCGAGGTGGGTGGATCACGAGGTCAGGAGTTTAAGCGTGGCATGGCCAATATGGTGAAACCACATCTATGCTAAAAATACAAAAATTAGCTGGGCGTGGTGGCACGCGCCTGTAATCCCAGCTACTCAGGAGGCTGAGGCAGGAGAACCACTTGAAACTGGAAGGCAGAGGTTGTAGTGAGCTGAGATTGTGCCATTGCACTCTGGGCTGGATGAAAGAGCGAAACTCCATCTCAAAAATAAATAAATAAATAAATAAATAAATAAATAAAAATAAAAAAAGTGCCAGCATTTGTGCTTATATCGTAGGTGGCAGCAGATAGTTCTGTGTGTTGGGTAAGATCTCATTACCTGTGTGTTTGTATGTATGCATACCTTCCAAATGTTGGCATTTTATGAATAATTTCTTAAAGTCTTTTAAAATAGCCTAATTTTTCAGTAGGTGAATTTTTCTAACCATATTTCTCCCATCGTATGCTAAAGCTTCTTCACTGAAGTTATGGTCCAAGATTAAGACAACTTACCTCGAAAAAATTATTTAAAAGTTGACTCAATAGTCCATGGATCCATTGAGCAAATCTTTGTTGAACATCTGTTTCCCAGGCAATATACTAGGAACTGGACATACAACACTGAACAAGATACAGTACTTAGATACCACTAGAGGACATGAACATAAACCAATATGCCAATCTTAAGTACACTAAATTATCAGTTATTGAGCTGTTGTGTTACAAGCAAACAACAAACAAACTAAACATCTAGGGGCAGAGTCATTTCAGTTGGGCTGAGGAGACGGTGGTCTGGGAAGGCCTTTGCTGCACAATGAAGTGAGGAAGCAGGTCACGTGAATAGGAAGAAATGGCAGCACAAAGACCTTAAGAAGATGCATGCTTGAGGAACAAGAAAGAGCCCAGTGTGTCTGGGGCACAGGAGTGAATGGAAACTGATGAGAAAGGAGGAAGGAAAAGAGGTAAAGTTCAACTGGCAGAGTCTTTAGATTTTATCCTGTGATTGAAAGCCACTAGAGGATTTTGCAGAGGAAAGTATATTTTTTCCTTCCTAAAGCTTACTCTGGATTTTCTGTGAGGAATGCATAGAAGGAAACCAAGAGTGGAAGCAGAAAAGCCAGGTAGGAGGCTGTTAGTAGCTCTGGGGAGAATTGGTGTCTTGCACTAGGAGGGGAGTTGCTTGATACTGGATAGATTGTGAAGGTGCTGTCAACCAGATTTGCCAATGGATTGATTTTTCGATGCGACAAAGAAAGATTTCAGGATGACTCCTGGGCTTCTGGTCTGGTGAAGTGTGATGCTGTCGGGGAGGTCTGGGCTGTGGGCTCTGTAGGGGAATCAAGCTCCCTCTGTTTTGTATGTTACATGTGTGTGCCCCTCCAAATGCAGATGTTCAGCGGTAAGATGTGTGAGTTCAGGGGTGAAGTCAGGCTGAAGATAGGGGAATGGATAGAGACAAATAGAAATAATGAAGTATGGAATTTAAAACCATGGGACTAAGTGAGGCCACCTGGAGAGTGAGCAAAGCTAGAGAAGAGGAGTCTGAGGACAGAGTCACAGCCACATCAATCTAGAGGTTAAAATGAGAAAGACATACCAGAAATGGAGGTTGAAAATAAATAGCCCGGGAGAAATAAGACAAATTGAGGAGAGTTTGATGTCTCTGTCCCAAGGGTAGAAAGTGATGAAGAAAAAGGGAGTAGGGGAAAATTTGGGCAACAACCAGAAGTGTTAGGGGGTGAGAAAGAGATGATCCCATGAGGTAATCAGAGATGATTTTCCATGAAATCATGACGAGGTGGTTGTGAAATTATAAGAATGTATCCATGATACCTTCAGAATCAGGTAGGGCTTGGCAACTGCATAGAAAGAAGCCACATAAATAAGTTCTTACTTTGGACTCTGTATGAACAGATTCATTCTCATTGGGGAATCTGAGGCAGCTTACCAGAGTAATTACTGTTTTTCTTGGTATAAGATGCGTCAGAGCCCCCAGTGAGAACAAAACCACTTGCAAAACTTCCTTCTATGCAATTGCCAACATAAATGAAGCACCCCTTTCTTCACTGGGATGACACATGAAAAATGACAACAGATGCAGTTACTCTACTTCTCATATATTAATCCTGTTTCTATAAAGGTGAGTTTGGTTTATTCCCCATATTGGCTTCTTATAGGTTTGTTCAGCAGGATGTTAGAGGCACACTCATACAATATACATCAACATACATAGATGTTTATAAATAGACCTACTGTATTTAGTGACATGGATACACCGGGACTTACAGCTCATGTAGCAGAAGGCACACAAAAACGTGGCTTAAAAACAAAGTGGTTTATTTGCTCACAAAACAGGAAGTTCAGAAGTTGACAATTCAGACAGTGGCTGCAGCTTCGTGATGGTTTCTGAGTCTCAGGTTTCCTCTGTACCCCACTCTGTCTTCCTTAGCAGGTGGCATTTATCCCCATGACTTCGAGCAGGCTCTGGCGCCTCTGGGTGTTGCATCTGTGTTCTGTGGGAAAGAGATAAATGGCGAAAGACCATACTGTTTTCGGGGGGACTTTATATTTTTATTGGATACGGGAAATCTCCACACACTTGATACTTCTGCCTCCTAATCATTGTCCAGAACTGAGTCACATGGTTGCCCTAGCTACATGGGAATCTGGGAATGTGATCTTTTCTTTTCTTCTTTTCTCTTCTTTTCTTCCTTTTCTTTTCTTTTTCTTTTTTTTCTCTCTCTCTTCTTTCTTTCTTTTCTGTCTCTCTCTCCTCTCTCTTCTCTCTCCCTTTCTTCCTTGACAAGTGGACATCTTAGAGGAATAGTAGTTCTAGAAGAAAGGGAGATTGGGGAGGCCAAGGCAGATGGATCATGAGGTAGGGGTTCAAGACCAGCCTGGCCAACATGATGAAACCCTGTCTCTACTAAAAATACAAAAAAAAAAAAAAAAAAAAAAGGCCAGGCATGGTGGTCGGCACCTGTAATACCAGCTACTCAGATTTATAAAGTAGGAGGAATTTTTTAAGCTATTTACCATAGGGTTGCATAATTGCTAAATTACTTGAACCTGGGAGGCAGAGGTTGCAGTGAGCTGAGATCGCGTCACTGCACTCCTGCCTGGGTGACAGAGCAAGACTCCGTCTCAAAAAAAGAGAAGAAGAAGAAGAAAGGGAGAATATAGCAATGTCTGTCACAGATACCAAGTTCTGTTTTTGAAGGTTTTAGAAAACTTATTTCCACCCCTGTTTTTATCTGTTATATCTTGTGGCAAAAGTTTGTTAAGAAGTAGGAAAAATATTTGTGAGGACTTTTTGCAAAATTTTCTGTGGCTTCATTACATGACACCAAGCTATTGCAATTATTAATATAGCAAACCAAAATACATGTGATTGTATACTTTTATTGTATGCATTCCCATGCCACATTCTTACATTTCACACCTTTTAGGATTCTTCAGTTACCCGCAGAGTGTCATGCTGAGGTCTGCAGAGTGAGGTGCAGAGAGGAAGAGGCTGGTGGTTCAAAGGCCTGAACAAGTTACTAAACATCGTGTCATTGCAAGGCTGGAGGTTATTCTCTCATAAAATAGAGATGATAATACCTGTTTTCTCCTTCACAGGGTCAGTGTGAATCTTTAATGGAGTTCTTGGTACAGAGTGCTTTTAACTCTTCAGAAATATGACACAAAGTCACAAGATTGGAAGGTTGAAAAATCATCTTCCACTATTTTGCTGCAGGGCAGGACTGCATTCAAACTGTTCCTTAAATATTGCTGGAGTGGTTTTTCTGACTTTTGAGAAAACAATGGCAATAGTAATAATGACAACCCTTTAGTGAGCTCTCAGTGTACACTGTCAGGCACTCATCAATACACTTTCCATCCCTGCTTCTGAAACATCCTTCACTCCTAAGGGTTATCATGGATGACTGTCGTCCTCATTTTGTGAATGAGGAACCTCAGGCTCCAAGGTCATGCGCTGCCAGGGTTCACATGGCATGATATAAACAGAATGGGTTGTGGTAAACAGAATGAGTTGTAGCATCAGGACTGTTTTGTGACCCAGTTTTGACACTTGTTTGCTGAGATGGCCTTGGAATATTGATTTAACATCCTTAGGGATCAGTCTCTTTTGCATCTAAAATTAGGAATAATTGCTCATTGTGATGATTAAGTGAAATTATTTGATATAGATGGCCTTGTATAAGATGCTGAGAGAACCTACATAGGGCTATAAAGGATCTATATTATCGGGGACATGAAAAAATGCTTGTGTTGATATTGAGTTACAATGCTAGTCTGTCTTGCTTCAGTGGGAGATCATTGAGGTCACTTGGAAACAACTGACGCTCTTTGTGACTTCAGGTTGTTGCTTGATGCACCATGCCTCAGTTTCCTTATCTCTAAAGTGGGGCATAATATGAATAACTACTTTGCAGGGCTGTGGTGAGCATTAAATGAAGTGTTTAGGTCATTGTCTTGTATACAGCAACGTATGGTAAAGCCATTATGGAAGGTAAAGTGGGATGCAGAATATTGCAGTCAGACAATAGCCCCATTGATGGGCCATCTTTATTGAGCCATCCTCCCTGCACAGTTACCATGAGATGGCGCTATGGAGACGTACATAATCACAGTTTCCTTTTCTCCCACTCATTGCTGTTTCTTCAGGCCGAAAGCAAATTGTAACTATTTTTACTTTATTTTATTTTTTAAATTTTGTGCCTTTTAAATATTTAAGGACTTCAACAATAAGAATACATTTAAGGGAAAATGAAATGCGTATGAAGTGTGAGGTACATTTTTTATAGTTTCAATGGTCTTTCAATGATCAGAAAACTGAGGCTAAAAGGAAAAACTGTGTTTTTTATTTCTCTTAATATTCATCAGGTTAGAGCTAGCCTTGCAAATACATTTTGGATGCTAAGATATATGGTAAATAAGAAGATTTGGAAACTCAACGACCTTCATGATATAAATTATTCAAGCCATCGTGGGTTGCACATGCCTCCCGCATAATATGTTTTTGTAATCATAGTCGTAGCATTCTTTTTTTTCATTTGTGTTTTACAAATGGAGGAGTAGAATCTCTAATTGTTTCTTGTCCTCTCATTTTGTTTATGATGAACTCTTGTGTCACTTTCCAAGTTAGAGATGCAAAAATGACTTCCAATATTTTCCAAGGAATAATTTAATGGGAATTCCAGGCATTTTGGGAAGAGAGACAACATGGTTCAGTGGAGCAGGACACACCTGTATTCAAATTCCATTCTGGGCCGGGCACAGTGGCTCATGTCTGTAATCCCAGCACATTGGGAGGCCATGGCTGGCTGATCACCTGAGGCCAGGAGTTTGAGACCAGTCTGGCCAAAATGGTGAAACCCTGTCTCTACTAAAAATACAAAAATTAGCGGGGCATGGTGGCGGGTGCCTGTAGACCCAGCTACTCGGGAGGCCGAGACACAAGAAATGCTTGAACCTGGAAGGAGGAAGCCCTAGTGAGCCGAGATCGCGCCAGTGCACTCCAGCCTGAGTGACAGAGTAAGACTGTCAAAAAAAAAAAAAAAAAAATCCATTCTGCACTTTCCATCAGCGCAGTAGAAAGCATGCAGCACACATTTTTAGGAGTAAAGGTCCAAAATTGAGATTCTTTTAATCATTCTGTAAGATCTGTATTCCATATTGTTTTGGTCAAGATAAGTTGTTGGTTTCCTATTGGCACTATGCCTTGTTAGTGATAACCAGGAGAGTATGGGGACTACAGGAGCCTGGTAGGTTCTCCAAGCCACTTGTCTGGATCTTCTCCTGATGGGTCCTGGCTTGGGTAATCACAGAAGGAACCTTAAAGGAATTAGGTCACTTTGCAGAGTCAATACAGGGTTCTAGACTGGTGAGAAAGCCTAAGAGAAAACCAAGGCTCATAGCAAACTGTGCTAAGACAATATTAATGTGGCCTTCTTTGCAATTAAAATTCAAAGATTGATGCAAAATATGACTCCTTGGCCAATCATTCTGGCTTATGTGCTGTCTCATTGGAACTCATAATCCTTTCAATCTCTTTTTAGGTTCCCACCTACAGCCATTTGGAGTAGAGAAGATGTGTTTTTGGCCCTCCTTCTCTTTAGTTTACATTGTAGTGATCTGAATATGTTTTTAGATATGCTGAATGGCCATTCGTGAGAACGGACAAAGTCATCTTGTATACCCTAGTGACTTTGTGTCATGAAAAAAAGTAACCTCTGCATAGAACTGGTCCTGCTGGCTATTACTTTATTAACGTTGGAAATAATAGCTTAGGAACAACTACCACCAAACACAGTCATTATCTTTATCAAAAGCTCTCTGACATGGCATTGACTTTGATCTATCATTATGTATAGAAGGCCACTCATTTGTTTTCCCAGGGTTTTATTTTTAAACTAATTTGTTTTGTAGGATTCACCAGGAAATTGTATTTTCTTATGAGGGCAATATTTAGGTTTTTTCAACTGCCTCAATGGCATATATAATTGGCAATGATGTCTTCTGAAAAATGTCTGGATTAAAATGTTTGTATCAAATCTGTATTATGCAGAATTAACCACCCATTTGTGTAGTGTGGTGTGTACGTGTCTGGAGAATATAATAGCCTGGCTTCAGTCCACCATTCCATAGAAGTGGAGTGAACGTCTATTGAGACAAAAGACTTAGGCAGACTTTAAATATCATGATATAATTTCCAGTCCATTCTTAGTTGTGTTGCTTCTTAAAGCGTGTGAACTTATCATTATAAGTGTGAAATATCCGTAATCTAGTGTATGTGTGTATGTGTATAAAGATGTCTCATCTATTGGACCACAATTCTTATCATAGATGCCAGCTTACCTGGGAGCATCAGGGCGGGAGCTGAGATTCCAGGGCTTCTAGCTGGAATGGGGAGCTCCTTCCTGCATGAACCCACACCTGAAACTTGTACACTAAGGAGAGCAGGTACTGAGGGGTAAACACATGTGTTTGTGGCTGCAGTCTGTCCCCTAACATGCTCTGGGGTCTCTGAGGCTCTTCTCCAGCTCTGCTGTGGCTGCAGTTCTGACTGTGGCACTATCTCCTCTTCTGGAGAGGGGGAGGGAGGGAGGGCGCAGAGTATGCTCCCCGGTGGTGATGTATGTGTCTAGGAATCTTCACATGTGCACAGAGCCTGGGCTGCTGTCCATTTGGATTCCAGTTGGATTCCAGAAAAGGACTCTTGGTCAGAACAATTCAGGTTTTGTAATAGGATACTAACTTAAAAATATTTTTACTTGAGGAAAGGGACTACCTTTTTCAGCTTCACACAAAAATACCATATAATCTAGTAATTGCCTTAGAATAAACTATAATTTCGTAGCCATGTTGCCTAATTTTTAGCAAAAGCTCAGTTGTGACAAATCATATTCTCGGATGTTTGCTCTAAGGAAATGTGGCCAATTCAGTTCTTTAGGCCAGAAGTTTTAGAATTGTGCCTAGTAGTGCCACAGAAGTTTCATGAAATCATCTAACAGGCCACTCTTGGAGAAAAAAACCACTCAAACCACCGAGCTTTACCATCTTTCAGCTGGAACACTCCACTTTGCTCTTTCAGTATTGGTATGCAGTGTAGACATTTGAAGAAAAGTTTTGGTTGCTTTTTACTCTTCATCCCTGGATTGAGGCAGGCTGTCAGAGAGCTGTGTACTGGAACTTCATTGCTTGACTCCTTGTAGAATAATATTTACTGATTTGTACTTTGCCACTGTACCCTTGGAGTGTTCCAGGAGTGCCACGAGACTCCACCACAGACAACTTGCTGTTTTATTTGATGAAGTAATGTGTTCAGCACATGGCCCAGCCCACCACCTGTATTTATGAGGACTCCTGTTATAAATCCCAACAGTGCTTGGGAACGGGCAGTGTCTTTCCCTGGGGGGGGGGCGGGGGAAAGAAGGCAAAAACTGTGGGCAGGGTGGTATAATTTAATCCTATGCACATGAGGACCATAGACTGCAATAGCTGTTTCTTTTCTTTGGCCACTAGGAAGCTCATAGTCAGCTTTGCCACCCACCTATAGTAATTGTGTGGCAATATATTTAGGGGCAATAACTTCTACCCTTCAGATCCTTTTTACTGTTCATTCCTTTTACCCTCCTGTACCTATATCTTTTTATTTTTCATAATACATGTATTATGGTAAGTTATTTTAGATCTCCTTCACTCCAGTACCATTTTCTTATTATCTTTTGGAAAACTGTACCTGGATGTCTGGTAGCCTCATCAGACTTAATCTATTCTATTCTAAAGTAAAGCACGTTCTCAAATATGCCCCCTTCCTGTTTCCTGTTTTTGTTAAAGGGATCCCATTGGTTCAGGCTTTTAAGTTTGCCCTTCTATCCCTTTTCATATCTTCCTCTTATATAGCACATCCAGTTGTTAACCAGATCCTTTAAATCCAGAAGCAATTTGTATGACTTCTCAAGTCTCTCCTGATCCTTGATCTTTTCGTTTACCAATACCTGCCTGGACTACTGTTTCACTAATTTTCTAACTGCCCTCAATTTCTCTACCATCGTCTACTAGTAATCCATTATGCACACTGATCCTAGTTATTTACAAATAATTTGTTCTTCTATGATTCTTGCTACTGTTTACAGCATGAAGCCCAAATACCTCATATGCCACTCACAACTCTTTACAATTTGGCTCCCAACCTATGTTTTAAATCTCATCTTAGTCCATTCCTCCCTCTTCTTTGTGTCCTTCGCAGCAACCAGCAGCCTAATCACCAGTCCCCAAACACAAAACGCATTTCAACGCCTTGTTGTTTTCTCTGCCTGAGATGCCCGTCCTGACTCCTTCAAGTCCTTATGTTTCCCTAGACTCTTCTCAAGTATTATCTTGTGTGAGGCTCTCCTCTCTTTTTCGCACAGCACAGAGGAACTAATTGCCTTGTCCTCAATCTTTCCATCCCACTTTCTTAATACTACTGTTAGCGCATCCCTTGCCCTGCTTTGGACTTGTTGTGCATGTGTATCCCTTTCTCCGAATCATGAGCTCCTCATGGAATTTGTCTGAGTAGAAGGGAGGGAATAAACAACATATCTGCCAACCTGCTTTTAAGAATAAAATACACTGACACAGGGACTGTAGAGTCCATAGAATTGATGATGCCTTCAATGGGTGAGGATTGAAAACCTGGCTAATTAACTGCTGACCTTCAAATGTTAATATTATAAAGACTATCTTCATGGCAATAGAAAATTTGTAATACCATCATAATAAACGTTCTAGCAGTCAAAGTAAGTTTTTATCATTTCTGTACAGAAGAAACTTACCTGATTTTTCTGTACAGAAGAAACTTACCTGATTTTATTTCAGAGAAATAAAAGGTGTACATTTAACATTTAACATAACTTATATTTACTACTTTCTTTTAATAATATGCACTGTTAAAGCTTATTTTCTTACCAAAAGTATAAATATGAATTAACCACCTCAGGCTTCTGTTTCTTTTCTTTTTAAAGTTTCTAAGGGAATAAAGTAACTACTTTGGATCCTGTAGAGAATCCATGATAATATTATCATGTTACATTGATCTTTTTTTTTAACCAAAAGAATAAAATAAAAAGCAATTGGGGAAATAAGCAGTTTTATCATCCAGTGGTAGATTTCATACATGAATACACTTCACTACAAAAAATAATTTAAAACATGGTAAAAACAGAATATGGATTTCCTTTTTGTAGCTTTTCCCACAGGGTTATTATATGTACTATCTTCATGGTAATGAAAAATTTGCAATACCATCATAATAAAGGTTCTAGCAGTCAAAATGAGTTTTTTTCATTTCTTTACAGAAGAAACTTACCTGATTTTTCTTTTTCTCTTTTAGGAATAGGCAAGTCAAGAGGCTGAAAAATCTGAAGCATGTTTCCAAAGAGCAACCTGACAGTCACTTGCTGGGTATGGAGCGGCATGAGGAATCTCTTTCTATTGCTTTCTCTCTTGCTGTCCCATGCAGCTCATTTGGAAGGCAAAAAGGATAACCAGTTCATCTGGAAACCAGGTAGGAATGTCCTGGCTGTTCCTTTGTCCTGTTTCCATCGACAAGAAGTATATTCTTTCCACCCTTCTTCTTCTTCTTTCTAAGTAGTGAGAAATATCCAGAGAGGAAAAATAGACTCTTTTTTAAAATTCTGCAGCTTATATTTGATTTTCACTCCTGCATAATTGTCTTCTCCATCCATGATGCTTGTTATCCTTCTGAATTTTCATGTTGTTGTCAATTAAAGTTATGATTTCCATAGTTACATCTACTCCTTTGTCAAATATTTCACCAGTATGGAGCATATTTGTAGCAAAAATGACGTCTGAATTTAGCTGATGTTCTCAGCTAAGAACGCTTGGCCCAGTTCTGCATGTCTCTTTCAGGGTTTAAACTAGTTAGCTATCTATTATTAAATACTTTCCAGCGTAGATCTTCTATGTCTAGGTTTGAGAGCATGAAAAATTATCCTAACAACTTTGCTCATTAGTTGTGACTGTAAAGTCATCTTAATGTATTTTGAGATTCTTAGCTACCTCATGCATGATCCTTTATGTATATGAATAATTTTAGTTGAAGTTTGGAGGCTGGAATATAACTTATGTTCATTTCTAAATATTTCCTTAATTTGGCTGTGAAAAAGATCTGTTAAATTTAATTTCAAAGCCTAATAATTTATTAACTTAAATTATGAACCCTAAACATCTTAGCTCTTCGTGTTACTGGTGCTTTTCCGTGCTCTGGATTTTAATTTTCTTTAAGTTTCACAATCAGATCATTTAAAGTATTTATTGCTTTCTCAAGACTCTATTCTGTCAAATACAGATAACTTATATACTTAATATCTTGGAACTGGAAAATGTGATGTTTTAAAAGATCTATGGTCCTCAAAGAGTTTTCATTTTGACCTCATCATCTGTAAATTAAATAGACTTCAAATGTTTTGTGTCACCATGGAAATATGTATAAAAGTGATATTTATAATATTTAAATAATTTTGCAAAAATGGAAGTGAATTATGATTTAAAGTCAATTAAGTAAAAAAAAAAACAAAAAAAAAAAACCACCATTAGAGATACAGTCTGGATGAAATGTAATTGCATTAAAGCCCCTATAAATTAATTTAATTGTGGGCTCCAATACTTCCTTACTGATTTGCATTTTTTTCCCTCACAGTAGTTTTAGGAAGCTTTAGAAATAGTCCTGAAAGTCAGTATTTCCTTTCTGGGCATGGGGTTATTTTGTTTTAATCACAAAAGACAAACATTTGATCAAATCAAAATATGCACATTTTTATGACGACTGTCAAAAGTTTTTTAAAAAAATATGATTAAAATGGAAAGTGGCAAATTTGAAACACGAATGAGATGTGTTAAGAAAATGGGGTTATTTTGAAGCAAGTTTTAAAATAAGGATGCTTTTCTAAAAGTAGGTCATTGGAACAAGATGGTAAAAACAAACTCTACAGTGGATGGATTTTTTTGTTAACTGTCAAACTTAAGTTTCAGAAGTGAGGATCCTTTTCATCATACATAACACATTGTTTAAAATGAACATATGAGTCACTACTGTCACTTCTTCTGGTATCATTACTTCTTTCCCTTCTTACAGTGCCATCAAAAAGGTAGCAATATGATTTTTTCCTATTTGGTTTTGCTTTCAAAGCAAATTACTTGTATATGACTGACATATTAAAAGTGAAGGAAATCTAAAAGGTGCAAAATTAAGAACAAAAGCTCAAATGTATCCCTTTCCAATCTCTTTTGTATCCTTCAGAAAATTTCCTTGTATATGTAAGTACACATTTATGCATATTTAAGTGTATGAATCACACACAAGATACACATATAATTATACTTATAGTTATTAATTAGGTTCTGTTAAGAAAGAAACAGCACATGCAAAGTTGGCAGTTGAGAAGAGTTTCATAGAAGGACATTTACCAAAGTAGGCAAGTGTAAGCAGTGTGTAAGGACAGCAACAAGGGATTGTGCAGTGACCCTGAACTCTTATCAGTTGGGAGCCTCTACAACTTCTGGGTCTTTAGGGGCCAGGAGAAAGAGTAGTTCCCGGAATCTGGAGGGGAATGTTTATAGAGCAGGTGTTTGACAAATGCTGTGGGTTTTAAAGGGATACAACCAACCTGCAGCAAATAGGAAGGAGGCCGGGGGAATGAAGGGCCCCACCTCACTTTCCTCCAGCTTTCAGATCTGCCAGGCCTCCTATTGGATGAATTCAACCAAAAACCACAAGGCAGGGGAGCCCATGGTTGTATCCATTTGGGTAAACCTCTTTAGCAGGAAGCAGGATGGAGAATGGTGCACCTGAAAATATTTAATTCATCCATATATGCGTATATGTATACACACACATTTCATATAAGTGGAATCATACTCTGCACTGCTTTTTGCAGCTATCTTTGATCATACAATGATATATTGATGAATATTACATATTACTGCACATAGGCCAACCTCATCTTTTAATGATTGCATAGTATTCTTTAGCATTTTTATTTAATAAATTTATCTAGTTTTCCTGCTGCTTTATCTTCTCTTCCTCTATTGCTTAGCATTTCGATGGCTTCTAGTTTTTTGCTATTATAAATAATGCTGACATGAATGCAGTATTATTTTAAAGGTAAGCAATAATAAATTGATTTGAGGAGTTATATTCCTGGAGAAATTCTAGTTTATAACCTTCAAAGACAACATCAACATCTTAGAATCTGTTACCTTTTTACGGATGTGTTTAGTATATTTCTTTTTGATTTTTAACACTGTATTGCAGTTGAAATTAGCTGTATTTTTGGGGTATGTTATCAAATCCAAGAACTCAGGTCCAATGTAATTTGGAATTTGAATAGATTTCCATGGAGACCCAGATAACTATACTTTATTTTAGAAACCTAGAAACCATTCTCTGGGTTTTGATTGCCGTGTCAACCACTTTACTCTTTTGCTGGTGTCTATTGCTCCCCACCCCCACACTCCAAATCAGTAGGTCAGATGTTAGTCAACCTCATCCAAATTACAGGCATTTCTAAGTGAGTCCTGGCTTTGGAGAAACAATGGGTTGATGAATAATAAGTGAGTGCTTTATGTTTTTTAGGATTTCCATACTGAGGGAGAGTCTGGTGAGCTGTAGGCTGCAAGGTCATTGATCTGGCAAGGCTGTTGAATGCCTGTCATTATTGTGATGAGATCCTATAATCTATATTAGTGTCAGGCACTCTGTTAGCTGTGTCAAGAAAGAAGGATCACGTGAGCAACAGTATCAGATAAGGGACAATGTTGCTGGCTGTTTTAAGTTTCAATATAAAACTGTTCATGCCTGCCTGCTTTGTATAGATGAACAGATTATGGTCTCTGATCCCACAGTACAATCGTGCTCTTTTAAAAAATTCCTCAGTTTTGGTTCTAAGAGGTTCACGTATTTCTAGTAATACTTATTGAGTTCTTACTGTGTGTCAGACATTGTTACAAGTACATGAGATAAATTGAGAATAAAATAGACAAATCCCCTGTCCTCATAAAGAGGGTAGTAAACATGATCAGTAGTTAAATAGAATATGTTAGATGAGGGCGAGTGCTAAGAAGGAAAGATGAGGCCAGGAGGAGGGATATGCAGTGGGAGCGAGGAGACTAAAAGCTTAAGGAGGTTGTCCATGAGCCTGAGGAAGTGAATCTGAGTAAAGACCTGAGGGAAGTGAGGGAGCCAGCCATGGATATATCAAGGTGAAGAAGAATATTCCAGATGGTGGGAACAAGAAGGACAAAGGACCTGAGGCAGGAGTGTGGGGAGCATGCTTGAGGACATGTGGGGAGGGAGGCCAGCGTGCAGGAGTAGAGTGAACATGGGGAGGGTGATGGCAGCTCAGGTCAGATGGGTAACGGGGTCCACATGGGGTATGTCCTCATAGGTCAGAATAAGATTTTGTTTTTTACTCTATGTGAGATAGAAAGACATGGGAGGGTTTTGAGAGGGTGATGACATAAGCTGACTTTCTTATTGACGTTCTTTTCAATAAGATTTGAAGAGGATCCTTGTGGGTGGCTGACTGAGAAGAGCAGGGCCAGGAGACGAGGTAGGAGGTTACTGCGGAATTAAAGGGAAGAGCCATGGTGATAGCTTGAACCAAGGCCATGGCAGTGGAGGTGCGGACAAGGAGTTGAATCTTGGCTATATTATATTTAAGGCCACAATTATCAACCAAGGGCGATTTTGCCCTGCTGGAGACATTTGGCAATGCCTGGAGAAATTTCTGATTGTTACAACTGGGGGTGCTACTGACATGTGTTGACTAGAAGCCAGGGATGCTGATAAACATTCTGAAATGTACAGAGCAGTCTCCTACAACAAAGAATTATCAGGTTTCAAAATCTCAACAGTGCCCAGGTTGAGAAACCCTGATTTAAGATAAAGCCATCAGGATTTATTGATGTGGGATGGGTGATACTGACTTTGACCTGAGCAACTGGAAGAGTGGAGTTGCTGTCATTTAATATGGACTAAGAAGGAGCTGGTATACAGGGAATAGTAAGCACTCAGTATTGGGCATGCTAAACTTTTGATTCTGTTAGAAATTCACGTGGAGGTGTTCACTAGGAAGTTATGGGGTCTGAATTCAGGAGAGAGGTTTCTGCTGGAGATATGAATTTGAGAGCTACTACCAAAGAGGTAGGATTTAAATATGTAGTCCTAGAAATGAAGGGATGGGCTTGAAATTTGTAATCTGGCATAGGTAGAGGATAAAATTCGAATGTATTTCCTTTTAGGACTGACATGACATTAAAGCAAATTGTTGTGGCAAAATACACACAATATAAACTTTACCATTTTAACCACTTCAAAGTATACAATTCAGTGATATTAGTACATCACAGTGTGGTGGAATCATCACCTCTATCTAATTTCAGAACATTTTCATCACCCCAAATTATATTTTGCAAGTGACCTTATACAAAGTCTGGAAAACAAATTATGTTTTGAATAATAAGTTCTGAAATAGAAGAAAACTCCATATTTGTTGTGTGTGTGTGTGTGTCTGTGTGTGTGTGTGACAGGCTTTTAAAATAGCCTTCAGTCATCCTAAGAAATTACTCTTGATATAGTTTGGAAGTTTGTTCCATCTAAGTCTTACATTATAATGTAATCCCCAATGATGGAGGTGGGGCCAGGTGGCAGGTGTTTGGATCATAGTGGGGTTCCCTCAAGAATGGCTTGGTGTCATCCTGGCAGTAGTGAGTGAGTTCTTGCTCTGTTAGTTCATGAGAGATCTGGTTGTTTAAAAGAGCATGGCTCCTACCCCCCATCTTGCTCCGTCTCACCATGTGACACACTGGCTCTCCCTTTACCTTCCTCCCTGATTGTAAGCTTCCTGAGGTCTCACCAGAAGCAGAACCTAGCACTATGCTTCCTGTACAATCTGTAGAACGATGAGCCAAATTAAACATTTTCTTTATAAATTACCTAGTCTCTAGTACTCCTTTAGAGAAATGAAAACAGACTAATACAGGTATAATACTAACACTAATATAGACTAATACTAATACAGTTAAACTAATGTTCAAATCCTGGTTGTCTAAGGGAAAAAAGTTGTTTAACCTCTCTGAGTCATATTTATCCTTCTGAAAATGGATATTGATAATAAACACTTCACAGGACTCTTTGAGAATTAAGAAAGACACGATTTGAAATACCTAATATATAGCAGCTATTCAATAACTGTTAGCTACTATTTCTATCATTATTTTTTTTAAAATTTATTTATTATTATTAAACTTCAAGTTTCTATCATTATTATATAATAATTTCAGGTTTAAAATATTTAATTGTGCTTTTATGTTATACAGTTTCTGTATACTTCTGTTTCTTAGACATACAAAAAAGAGGGGATTATTTGACAGGTATGTGCACTTTATTAATTAATGGTCAAAATTGTTTCACTGACTTTTTTAGTTCTAAAACTTTCTTTATATATGCCAAATTCTAGGAAAGTTTTAATTTCAGTAGCTCATGCTCAATGAATAAAATCTGTGAAGATAATGACCTATTTCTAAGCACTAAGTGTATAAATTGGAATTAATATTTTGGGAAAAAAGAGACTATGAAAATTACATTGCTTAAGGAATAAAGTATCTTACATATATTAATATTTAATTATAGCTTAAATAGTAGTGTTTTCAGTATTGAATGTACTTTAAGGAAAAAATTGCATTATGTTTATTACCTATTTATATATTAAAGGTTAGGAATTTTAGAGAAAATAAAATGTTCTTAGGAGAGAGCTATTTTTTAAAATATGTGCTAGAAGTTCATGAAATTTATTTTCTGGAAATTTTACTTATGTTGACATCATTTTAATTACTTCCATGGATATTGGTTTATCTAAGAGGCATGAGTGTTAAATCAGCAGTATCCAAAAGTGTAGACATATGGCCTGGGGTTCACCACTAAACATTCTAATTTTTTTTGTAGACTACAATCCCTAATTTTCGAATGTTTCCAGTAGATCAGAAAAACATCCATCTTACCCAAACTGCATAAAGTAAATTACTCTGCTATATTTTTTCTAAGTAGTATTAAAATGTAGGCTCCCGGAGGACAGGGTGTTTTGCTGATTTTATTCAACAATATACTCCAGGTATCAAGAATATAAATAACTTATATAATAAGAATATAATATAGAAAATAGCCCTAGCACATTAAGCAAAATAAGGGGCACTGTTTTTTGGTGTGTGTGTGTGTGTGCTTGTGTGTGTGCCTGTATTTAGGGGAGTTGAGAAGAGATGAAAGAGAAAGTATGACCCATGTTATTCTAGAGCTTGTAGTATATATTGAGGAGAGGATATAAAACGTCTGTAAATTAAAGTCAAACTTATAAATATAAATCAGTAAATGTGAAAATATATTTCCATGTCACTTTATTCCAGTACCATTTCTGATCTTCTCTGGAAAAGACGTTGAACTCAATCTTTAAAAAACAGGCTCACATAGTTAAAGATGTAAATATTATTCTAAATCTTATAATGAGATATTATAGTTACATCTTACCTTCCAGTTCAATTCCATAAAGAGACAGTTTCAACTCTTTTTGCTGTTTTTTCTGATATTCACCTTTATATTTCTAGGTAATATGCTTATGAGTGATATTTCTTAGTTGATAGGTATTAGATAGTTCCTATTGACTCTCTCTTATGTTAGTTAAGCATTTATCTCTCCTAGATCTACTCCTCTCCTTAGTACAGTTATTCAAAATAGTTATATCAAAATACTTAAATCAACAAACAGTGCTCATACTCTATGTAGTGTCCCCTGCTGAGCCAAGCAGTGTGCTGTGCACCTGCATCCTTTCTTGTTCAGCTTTTTCTTTTACATAGAAATGAAAAATTTCCTCCTTTTTTGTTTTGCTTGGTTTTCTTTGAAGCTACTGCTGCTTTTCCCCAAAGCTCCATTTGATGTGTCACATGCCCATCATTAATTTGTTCAAAGATTCAAGCGCAGTTCTAAGTGCTCGATTACATTTTTTCTTTGGGAGATTTTCCCACAGTCCTGTCTCCCTGCACAGCCTGCACAGTCATCATCTGTGGAACATCCTTTTGCTCTCGCTCATCTTGAATCCCTTGTTTCCTGTTCTGTTTCTCTTCTTTGCCTTTATTGCTGTGTTTCCAGACACATCCTCTAGTACTGCTGAAGTAGGGTGTACTGGAAGTAATTTTTCAAATCCTTTGATGTCTGAAAGGGTCTTTATGCTTGTCATGTACTTGATTGATAGCTTGGGTGTGACATTCAAGGTTAAAAAGCATTTTTTTTTCCTTCAGAATTTTGAGAGTCTTGCCCTATTGTATTATAGTCCCCAGTGCCATTACTGAGAAGTTTGATGCCATTCTGATCTCGCCTTTTTGCACTTTGCCACCTGTTTTCTTGTTATTCTTTCTCTGGAATCTTTTTTATCCATAAAGTTCTGAAATTTCATGATTATATGCTTTGAGGTAAGCCTTTTTTCTTTATTGTGCTAGATGTTTGTAGGATATTTCCAGTGGTGTACTCATTACTCATTCATGTCCATGTCATCTTCTTCTCCTTCTCCTTCTCCTTCTCCTTCTTCAAGATGGTGTCTTGCTCCATCACCCAGGCTGGAGTGCATTTGTGTGGTCTCAGCTCACTGCAGCCTCCACCTCCCGGGTTCAAGCGATTCTTCTGCCTCAGCTTCCTGAGTAGCTGGGACTACAGGTGCCCACCAACATGCCCGGCTAAGTTTTTGTATTTTTAGTAGAGATGGGGTTTCACCATGTTGGCCAGGCTGGTCTCGAACTCCTGACCTCAGGTGATCCGCTCGCCTCGGCCTCCCAAAGTGTTGGGATTATAGGTGTGAGCTACCATGCCTGGCCATATTCTATACTTCTGAGATTTTTTTTAATGCAATTTCTTCTCTGTTGTATCAGTTCCTTCTGAAACTCTTTAGACAAAGGTTTGACCTCTCTGACTGATCTTCAATTTTTAGATAGTTTCCTTATTTGTCTTTTGTTTGTAGATTTATTTTAATTTCTAAATTTTTTTTCTACTTCATCTTTTAACTATTATTTTGAACATTTTATTTCTACAATCCCGTTTTTAATTTGTAAGGTCTTTTGCTTGTTCTATGATTTTTTTTAATTGCATCTTGTTTCATAGATGTAGTGGCTTTTCATTCAGAGGATATTAAGGGTGGTTTAATCTTTTTCCTTTCATTCTCTGCACCATTTATGCTTCCTCTGAGTCATTTTTTCCTGTTTCCTTCATATATGTGTTTGACCGTGGCCTCTGACATAGTGAGCTTTCTTCTAATGTCTATTTATTATTGGCTATCTCTTTAGCGTTTCACATTATTAAAAGCAAGACAGTAAAACAGGTTCAACATTCTGTGTATGTGACTCAGCTGTTGGGCTTCATTGTCAAAATATTTTTGTGTGGAGAGCTGGCTTTTTGTTGGAGCATGAGTTCCTCAAAAAATCTGTATTTATCAATACCCAAAGGTTTTTCTCTGGAGCTGTATTCTTTAAGGTGGAGGCTACGCAGCTATAACAAAGCTCCAACATACAGTGGCTTAAAAAAATAGAAGCTCGGATCTCTTATGTGAAATCATGTAGTTAGTGGTCCAGACTGGAGGCTCTGCTTCATGTGTCCATTCAGCCAGGCACTTTTCCTTCATATTCGGGAAAGACATCATTCTCTACCCATTCAAGCTGGGTCACAGGCATTTCCATGTTCTAGCTGATGAAAAGAGGGAAGAGCTGAAGTCCAGAACAACAGATTTCAAACAAGTGACACAGCAGTTCCGTCCATGTTCCAATTCTCTATTGCTGTGTAATAGCTCACCCCAAAATAGTGATTTAAAACAATAACAGTCACCAATTTTGTTCACACATCAGTGGGTCATTAGGCCCTGCTAAGTGTTCTCACCTGGGCTCGTTCTCGTGTGCCATTGTGATCAGGTGGTTTAGGGGCTGGGGTCATCTGGAGGGCTTCATCACTCACATAGCTGGCACCTGGACTTAACTAGCTGGGGTTGGAACAGCTGAAATTCTTCAGGTATCCCTTTCTCTCTGTGTGGTCTTGCCATGTGGAAGTTTCAGGGCAGCCAGGTTCCTTACATAGGTGACTGAAGACTCTTAGAGTAAGCTTCCACAGACAAACAGGGAGGAGTTGCTTGGCTTCTTCTTAACTAGCCTAAGGGCCATACATGGTCACTTTTTCTGCATTCTGTTGGTTACAATTAAGTCTCCAAAGAGAGAGCTTCCAGATCATCCCTTGATGGGAGGAGTGGCAAATAATTTACAGATGTGTTTTAAAACCGCCATGACCCATACTTCTGTTCACAAATTTCACTGGTGAGAAGATAGTTACCTGGCCTCTCCTAGCCACAAGGGAAGGTAAGGCTGTAAATGGGCTGTTACGTAAGAAGGGAAAATGGATTTAGTCATGATAAATGCATAATTTTTAGTACAGGAGCTATTCAGCATCTCCTCAAATAGGAACATTTTTTCTACTGCCTATGCTGTATTACTGAGAAAAGGGCAAGAGAGTGGGTCTTGGTGCAGGTGGCTCAACATCCAGTCCCCAGTATTTCACTTATATCCTCTGTTTTGAATGATATACCTCAAATTGCCTTCCATGTTGTCTACTCTTCTCAAGAATGTCCTCTTGAGAAGTTGAATTTTGCTGTCTGTTTTCCTGCAGAGATTAAGGAAGAGACAGAGGAGCTCATTAGTTCCCTTTATGGATTTTTAAGTATTCTTCATTTCAAGTCACAAGCCTTGCCCCTTCTTAGAGTGCCTAGGTCCCAAGCCTTCCCAGAGTTTTGCAAGTATAAATTGCCTTTTTGTTGTTGGTTCATACTCTTCTGTAGGCCCCTAATATTCAGCTTCTTTTACATTGCAAAGCTGCTCAGAGCTCCTACATTTATCTGCCTCTTCATGTTGCGGAATTCGTTGCTATATCTTCTCGACCTTTCTCTCTTTTTGACCTTTACTGAGTTATATCTTTTAATGCTTTTACTGTCATTTCAGTGGAGTATTAGCAGGGAGTGAAAATTATACCTATGTCATGTCTCCCACATTAACAGGAAGTCTTCTCATTTACTTTTTACCACTTCTACCACAGTCTGTTTGTTCTGGAATATAATAGCATGTTGAACTGGGTTAATTTGACAGTAATTGACCCAGGTATTCTCTTTGCACATGTGCTAGAAAATCTGTCTAGAATAAAATTAACTGGCCACCAAAGTTTTTTCAGATTAAAACTTTAAAAAACCTAATTCAAATGTTCATTGGTTTTAGATGATCGGGGGTTGAATTGAAATACTGGATTGACAGTTGATATGGGAAATATTCTGCCTGGTGGTGAAATTATTGGTGGAGAAATTTCTTTTTGGCACTGGATATATCTCCCTGCACCTTCTTCTGCCATGGCAGAGTTCTGATATTTTACTTAAGTTTGAATTATTATTAACTGGGAAGTACAGGTCACCATATAAATACAAACAAAGGTCAGAGTTCAAAACAAGTCAGACATATCAGAGTGGAATTGAATCATAAACTAAAGACTGAACAACAGTGCTTTGGAGTCATAAAGGAACCTTAAAAGCTTACCTTGTAAACACCTTTATGGTCATGACCTTAGATGCTATAAACCACAGTCAATTTTTATTGGAATCAAAGTTTTTTAAAAGGCCACCTTCTTCTGTGTACTTTATGGATTTACCCTATTTGTGCAGTTATTTTGATATTTCACCAAAGTTCCCAACACTATAGCCATAGATGACATATATGCTAAAGACATTAGTGCCACAGATGTTATCTGAGACTCAGAGAAATAACTCAAAAGGTGCACATTTAATGTCACTTATTACCTTATTCTAATATGTACTATTAAAGCTTATTTTCTTAGCAAAAGTAGAAATATGAATTAACCATCTCAGGCTTTGTTTCTTTTTAGAGTTACTATGGGAATCAAGTAACTATTACAGATCATGTGGAGAATCCATGATATTATTACTCTCTTACATTGATCATCTTCTCCTAAAAGTGCAAAATAAAAAGCTATTGTGGAAATAAGTAGTTCTATCATCCAGTGGTGGATTTCATTCATGAATACACTTCACTACAAAGAGAATAAAATGTGGATTTGCCCTTTGTAGCTTTTCCCTCAGGGTTAATAATTTTCTAATTGAATGCAGCTGCTCAAAGATTTCTATTGCTAAATATATGTACTATGTTGAAAAAGAGTGCTGCACTTTTAATCTTTTTAAAAAACTGTTTTCAGCTTAATTACTTGGCTTTATTTGTACAACTTTATGCCATTTTCAAATACTGATGACTGTACATGATAAAGGAGCCGACACTACATACAAGGCAGGTTGGTGGAGTGGTTCAGAGCCCAGAGCATGGACACTGGAATCAGGCTGTCTAGGTTCTAAGCCAAGCTGTGTGTGACCTTGAGCAAGTTCCTTAACCTTACACCTCTACCGTCTCATCATGCTTCTCATCATCAATGAGAAGCATGATGTAAAACCTAGTTAATATTCTATATTACATACTGAAACTAAATTTTCTATACTCAAAGTACATATTACATGCTTAAGTCATATAAAGCATGTAATTAATGCTACTTTTAGAAATTGTTTCTTTGGCCCTCCACCTTCTGACATTATTATTAATATTATTTTTTATTCTTTGGCCCTCCACCTTCTGACATGTAGAACGTAATCTAGTTTGTATATATACACATGCATCTAATGATAAATATTATTTTTCTAAAGTGGCCATTAGGTATTCCTTTTCTGCACTTTAAAGTTTATTTTCTAAAATAAATATTTAATTTTTTTATGTTATTGCACATCTCTAGTGACATTCTTAATGTACTTTGGCTGTTTCAAATATTGGACCTCCAATATTTTCCTCTGACATTTCCATTCATAAAACTCTATTGTTTTCAAAGCAAGAGCTCTGGGATTCTATCCAAAGCAATTACCACGCAGAATGTAGTCTCAAAGCTTTCTTAGAACTGACAATGTGTGGCATGTTTGAACAAACCTGGGTTTGAGCTTAGATGGGTCCATATGATTGACTTCTTCCATTTTCAGACTTAACATGAGGAAAAGCAAGAGTGTAGGTGGGAATAAGTGACACCTTTATATTTGTAATGAGTTCAAAAAATATTATGGGACTTTCTCTTTTATTTCTCTTATATAGGCCTTACAATAGCCCTGGGATGCTGTAGGCAGGACAAGAATCCCAATTTGTTTTACAATGGAAGAAACTGAGTTTGAATAGTGTAGATATGTGATAGAACTGACACTTGCCAGTGCCCTTTTACTACTTGAATTTTCTTTATGAAAAGGTCTTAGGTTTTCCTCTTTTGAAACTTTAACTTAGTACTGCTTATGATGTTGCCATTTTCCATAGAGAATCTCATTAATAAAAAAAATACAACTTTTTAATACCATGTAAATTGGTTTCCATGTTGGGTGGTTGATGATCCAATGAACAAATGTTTTATGCCAAGTGGAGCCCTTTTTTTTTTTTTTAAAACAGAATTCAATGCTGTTAAAATACTAGTAATTGTTAGCCTGAAAGATTGGCTATTTATTTTAAGCAACTTTATTGAAGCATAATTTATATTACATAACATTTACTAATTTAAAATGTATAATTCAAACTTTTTAGCACATTTATTAAGTTGGCAAACATCACCATCACCACAATCTAATTTTAGATTATTTTATCACCCTAATAAAATCCTTCATGCGCATTTACAGTTAGCCTCTGTCCTGCCTGTAGCCCAGGCAACCACTAATCTACTTTCTGTCTCCATAATTGACTTCTCTGGATATTTCATATGAGTAGAATGATACAATATTGGCCTTTTTAAACCAGCTTCTTTCATATCACATAATGTTTTTGTGGTTCCTCTATACTATAGCATATATCAGTATTTCATTCTTTTGTATTGCTGAATAGTATTCCATTGTATGGATAGAGCACATTTAAAAATATTCACATTTATGTTGTTTCTACTTTTTGGCTGCTATGGATAATGCCATTATAAGCATAACATGCATATTTTGGCATAGACATATGCTTTCATTTCTCTTGGGAGCAAAGTTGTCGTGTTGTATGGAATATACATGCTTAACTTTTTAAGAAAAATAAACTATTTTCCAACCTGACTATACCATTTCACATTGCTACCAGCGATATATGAGAGTTCCCGTTTCCCCACATTCTTGCTAATATTTGATATTGTCATTTTGATTGTAGTTATTTTAGTGGGTGTGAAATAGTTCTTCATTGTGGTTTTAGTTTGCATTTCACTGTATCTTTGAAAGTATTTATTAGCCACTTGTATATTTTCTTTGGTGAAATATTTGTGTACATCTTTTTGCATTTTTTTTAAACTATTTTCCTATTAGTTTCAAGAGTTCTTTGTACATTCTGGATGCAAATCTTTTATTGGATGTCAGTTTTGCAAATATTATCTCCAAGTTTGTGGCTTGTCTTTCCAGTTTTTAATGGTGTATTTTGAAGTGCAAAAGTTTTGTATTCTTATAAAGTCCAGTTTTCCCGTTTTTAAAAATGTATGGATTATACTTTGGTCTTATATCTAAGACATCTTTGCCCTGTTCAGAGTCTCAAGATTTTCTCCTATGTTTTTTTCTAAAATTTTTATCATTTTAACTTTTACATTTAAGTCTGTGACTCATTTCAAATTAATTTATTTGGTATGAATAAAAGTCTAAGTTCAATTTTTTACATGTGGCTATTCAATTGTGCTAGCATAATTTGTTGTAAAAACTATGGAAATTCCTCCTTGAATTGCCTTGGCATCTTTGTTGAAAATGAATTAAATGTAAATATTAGAGTTTATTTCTGGAATGTCTGTTCTGTTCCATTGATCTATAGTCTACACATAATCCTTATACCAGTACTATATATATGTGTGTGTGTGTGTGTGTATATATATACATATATATATATATATATATTTTTTTTTTTTTTTTACGACAGGGTCTCACTATGTCACCTACTCTAGAGTGCCAGTGCAATTACTGGTCACTGCAACCTCAACCTCCTATGCTCAAGCAATCCTTCTACCTCAGGCTCCCAAGTAGCTAGAACTACAGGCATGCACCACCCTACCTGGCTAATTATTTTTAATTAAAAAAAAATTGTAGAGACGAGGTCTCACTGTGTTGCCTAGACTGATCTCAATCGCTTGGACTCAAGCAATCCTTCTGCCTCGGCCTCCCAAAGTGCTGGGATTCTGGGATTATAAGTGTGAGCCACCATACCTGGCCTATGCTGTCTCAATAACTGTAGCTTTATAATGAGTTTGAAATTGGAAAGTGAAAGTCCTCCAACTTTGTCCTTTTTTTCAATATTGTTTTTGCTATTCTGTCTTTTTCATTTCCATTTCCATTGTAGGATCAGTTTAACAATTTCTGTTCTAAAGACCTGATAAAATTTTGATAAGGATTGTGTTGAATCTATAATATAGAAAGAATCGTTCTCTTAATGTGTCTGGCATTCGTTCCTTCCACTGGGTTCTTGGTCTCGCTGACTTCAAGAATGAAGCCGGAGACTCTCGTGGTGAGTGTTACAGTTCTTAACGATATGTCCGGAGTTTGTTCCTTTGGATGGTCAGATGTGTCTGGAGTTTCTTCCTTCCAGTGGGTTTGTGGTCTCACTGACTTCAGGAGTGAAGCTGCAGACCTTCACAGTGAGTGTTACAGCTCTTAAAGGTGGCACGTCCGGAGTTGTTTGTTCCTTCTAGTGGTTTCATGGTCTTGCTGACTTCAGGAGTGAAGCTGCAGACCCTTGTGGTGAGTGTTACAGCTCATAAAGGTAGTGCAGACCCAAAGAGTGAGCAGCAGCAGATTTATTGTGAAAAGCAAAAGAACAAAGCTTCCACGGCATGGAAGGGGACCCAAGCAGGTTGCCGCTGCTGGCTCTGGTGGCCAGCTTTTATTCCCTTTTTTGGCCCTGCTGGTTGGTCCATTTTACAGAGCACTGATTAGTCCACTTTACAGAGTGCTGATTGGTGCATTTTTGCAGAGTGCTGATTGGTGTGTTTACAAACCTTTAGCTAGACACAGAGTGCTGATTGGTGCATTTTTAGAGTGCTGATTGGTGTATTTCTTTAGCTAGACACAGAGCACTGATTGGTGTGTTTTTACAGAGTGCTGATTCGTGCTTTTACAATCCTTTAGCTAGACACAGAACGCTGATTGGTGCATTTTTAGAGTGCTGATTGGTGTGTTTACAATCCTTTAGCTAGACACAGAGCACTGATTGGTGTGTTTACAATCCTCTAGCTAGACAGAAAAGTTATCCAAGTCCCCACTTGACCCAGGAAATCCAGCTGGCTTCACCTCTCATTAACAGTATTGAATTTCCAATCCATGAACGTAGAATGTCTCTTTAATTTCCTTCAGTGATGTTTTATAAATTCTAGTGTATAAGCCTTGTCCTCCTTTTGTTAAGTTTATTCATAAATATTTTTTGTTTAGTTTGAATAGAGATTTTCTTTAAATTCTGCTTTTAGAGTTTTGACTTCTAAGACAAAGGAATGCAATCGATTGTTTAAAAATATAGAGAACTGCTGACCTCAGCTTATCTGCCTGCCTCGGCCTTCCAAAGTGCTGGGATTATAGGCATGAGCCACAGCACCCAGCCCCATACTGTGAGCTTCTACTAGGCAGAGAGTACAGCAAGTAAGTTTTACTCCAACATTTACTATCCAGAAAGTCTAGAAAATTCTGTTTAGCTCCTCTTGCCCCCTTCCCTGCCCCAAAAAAGCTCACAGTATGTTAAAACTCACTTGGGATGTAACAGTGCAGAACTGAGACTTTTTTTTGTTTGTTTTTTAAACTCCTTCTGTCACCAGGCTGGAGTGCAGTGGTGCGATCTCGGCTCATTGCAACCTCCGCCTCCTGAGTTCAAGCAATTCTCCTGCCTCAGCCTCTGGAGTAGCTGAGACCACAGGAGTGTGCCACCATGCCCAGCTAATTTTTGTATTTTTAGTAGAGATGGGGTTGCACTATGTTGGCCAGGTTGTTCTTGATCTCCTGACCTCGTGATCCACCTGCTTCAGCCTCCCAAAGTGCAAGGATTACAGGTGTGAGCCACCGCACCCGACCAGAAACAGACTTTTAATTATCATTGTTACCACTTATGTCCAGAGGCCACTCCTAGATTTTTACCATGGAAAAAGCCATTTTTGCAGCAAAAAGAAAAATAAATATAGCAAATACCCTTTAAAGTACCAAGGAATCTTAAAAAATACCCTTAGTTAAATGAATAGACTATTAAGTGATATCAGGAACTGGCCAGTGTCTTTTAGCTTATATTGTTGAGAGGACCTGGTTCAAATCGTAAAGAGATACTACTTTTCTTTTTCTTAAAATGTCTGTTTTAAAATTCAACCCCGTAGGCTATGTCAAGTGCTCTAAAATCCTAACCCCCTGGGGGTTAAATATCGTGTTTTCATTTTCATATTTATTTGTATTCTATATTATTATATACGTTAAGTAACTACCATTTATTCAGCTATAAGGTGCGTGATAAATATTGCATTCTTAAATGTGATTTTAAAATTGTGTTTTCACACTGTAACTTTTCTTCTGGGAACATACGTCCTATTTTATAAGGCAAACCAATTGGACAATATGTTTCAGTTAACACACAAATCGGTTTTATACTTCAGTTTCCAGTGAAGCACAGCTATATTTAGCTCCCCCAATGGTGTGAGGTTTCATAAAGTTCACAAGAAAGTTACAAGTAGGTGAAAATCTTGTTCATTACAATTTAATGGGTTTATGTTACAATTGTTGTAAGTGGGGTTCCTAAAATTACTGGTGGAAGAATTTCAGAATTATACATAACTAGGCATTCATGTGTTGGATGCTTGAGTTCAGATAATCAAATAGATTCTCATACTGCGACCCAGAATACTTATGTAGAGTATTGAGTATTATAAGCTGATTTTAAGAATCAATCATTGCATAATTTAAACAAGTATAAGTTCTAAAGTTCTTAACATGTTGCTAATATGACAGTGGATGCTTAGCTGGCAGGTTTGATAGTGCAGCCTCTTGCTCATAGCATGTCTTGTTTGGCTGGTCATGAAAAATCACTTTTCAAATTAGAACTTAATAAAAACTTTCCTGCTCTGAACACTAAGCTCTACTCCCTGTGCGATTAGTGGTTTCATTTCTTTCTCAGCAGTTGGGTAATGATTATGGCTCCAGATGCAGTGAGAGTGATAAAGAGATTGATTAATTTCACTTGAAAGAGCGTATGTTCAAAGAGAATACGATCTGAACACCATGAATGATCTGACGTGTTTGCCGCTGAGAATTGTGTATACCCTTATTTTGTGTCCCACTAATGCTGAGACCAGGATCTCTAAACCAATGTTACTAACCCACTTGGTCCGTAAAATATTGGGCCTTGCCGATACCTGTTGTGCACGTGTGTGCATATGTGTTTGTTCTTACTGTCTTTCTCTTTGTAGTAAGTTACTTGTGATAGCTAAAACGGTTCCTTTGGCTCCTTTACCCTTGAGATGGCTTTTAGTTATGTATTGTTATCAATTAATAGAGCCAAAGTAATCTCTGAACCATGGCTTAATTTAGATCACACTACACACACATACACACACACACGCACAGCATACATACACACACCACACAACAAAATCTCTTTGTATTTTTGTTTGAAAAAATCAGTTTCAACATTGCAGCCTTGTGGCCATAGAGAAGGGCCTTTTATTACATTTTATAAAAGACCAAAAAGGGATCTGTTTCCTATACCTAATGCTTTCTCAGCTTATGTTTATTTGGTGATTTTTATTTCCAGGGAGCACTATTTTGCACAAATGTCTTTACATACCACTTACTTTCATTTTCATACATTATGTAACCTTTACAATAAATATTTCATGACAATTTTAAAGTGATTCAAAACTCACATTTCAAGAGAAAAATGTTAATATCTGTAAAAATCATGGGCTCAAATTTTGATGAAAGAAAGATAAGCGTGCACAGCTGATTTTAGCATGGAACTTGAACTTCATGAGTTTTGCTAATGAGTGTGCAAATGAGTAGGTGAGTATATGTTTTTGGATAAATGAAATATATGTACCCCCCATGCAGAAAGTGTCTCTTATATACAAATCTCTATTGTAAGGCATGAGTAGAAGATTAGAAAAAAGTGTGATACTTAGAAAACTATCTTCATAATCTTTTACTTAGTGCTTCTGTAAAACAGAAAAGTCTTCTTATTCCTTGGATTTTTCTTTTTTATTGTTTTAATAGAAAAACAAAGTTTTGATCTGAAATGTCTTAGGTTATTTTTCCTGCCTTTATCTTTGAATCTTAAGATTCTAATCATGCAGTAAGTAGTGCTTGGGCACTTATTATGTGTCAGATGCTGTGCTGTGAGAGTTATAAAGCAGAGCAAGACACAGCTACTGTTTCCAAGTCGGAGGGCTGCCATTTAATGATCCGAATATGGAACCAGTAGACCATGGCCTGTGAAGGCCCACGCTAAGGAGCACCAAGAAGAATTGCCCTCTCCATTATATTGATGTAAAACTTTTCACCTTTTACAAATATATTATTTCCTCACTACTTCCAATTTTTTAAAAGCTCTGGAGAATTATCTGAGAAAGCCCTGTGCTTCCTAATCGTTAAATTCTGAAGTAGACAATAAGGCCACTAGAGGATCCTAATGAGACGAATGAAAATGGGAAATTTGAGAAGAATTTTATAGCTATTTAAACACTCCTCACTGCTTAGGTTAAATTTTAAAAAATTATTGGGGAAATGACTTTAGCTCTTTAAGTTCTTTTGATAATTATGAAGACATTTCCTTTAGAATGCACTTTGACAAGGAGAAATTCCCCCCAGGGAGTTTTATTTATAGCACGTGAGAAAGGAACTCTGTGTTCTCACCAGGATTTTTACAAATCAAGGATACTTTTTAAAAACTTTTCTTTGAAAAGCATCTTGTATTCAGCATAAAAGCCAGTGATGCATTAAAAGGTAGGTTTCACCGTCTCTTACTTATCTTTGTTAGACTCTGAGTTGTTTGCCCTTGATTGATTTTGAAATAGACAAGCCAGCTTTCAGACCAGAGAATGATTTAATTATTACAGAACCCAAGGCCCAAAATCAGATTTGAAGGTATGTTGAAGCAGTGTTCAGAATGAATTAGTGGACAGATGTAGAGTATATGTCACTGATATTCGATACCCTGGGCTGGCCCAGAAATAGTGCATTTCCCTGAAGGTCTTCACCTCTAAACGTCAGATGCTTGAATTTAATGGTGCCACTTAATCTAGGATGAGTATACTTAAGTCACATAATGGAAATTCTAGAATCATTAAAGGGTTTAAAGCTGAGAAAACAGAGGGAAGGACACATGAAGTATATACTGAATTTATTGGATGTATAGGTGCCTTGTTTAGGATGATTTAATTAGCAGTCTGAACTTTGATGTTGGAACTGACACCAGAGGTTAGCTAAAAGTAAAATTTAGTTTTTAATAGTTTCAGAGGTCGTTGTCATTGTTTGGATCGTTATGAAACATAACATAGGCCAGTGTTTTTGTAGTTTTCAAGCTGGAAGAGATCTTCAGCTCAGCGAACCTGGTCTTTTCATTAACAAGTGAGAAAAATGACGACCAGGAGGACAGGCTGGAGCAGCAGAGATAGAACTGGGCCATGTACCCTCTGAGTCCATCCTCCCCTTAGTATTCTAAGCATGGTTCACTTTCTTCTTCCACATGCACTGAGGATGGGAGTCCAGAGTCTGCCATAAGGGAGTGGAGGGTGGACCTTCATGGTATACAGTCCACATTTTACAATCTAAGTAGTAAAAGGTCATTAAAAAAATAGGAGGTAAAGTCAGTAATTCAGAAGAGGGCTCTCAGTCACAGGAGAAAGGACAGATGAAAAAAATACTGTGACGATGTCCGCAGTGATGTGTTGGAAGGCCAGGATTCCTGAACCGTCACTGGATACAGAAGAAGCACCTGGGAGACTGGCCCAGCTTCAGCGGCTCTGGAACCTGCGAAAAGAAGCAGCCACTGCATTATATGCACATGGGAGAGAACTTTATTTTAAAATCAGTGCCAAGAATGACCAGTGTTACAAGCTGGTCCAGCATAGAGGCATTTTGAGATTGGATAAAATTGGCTTGTGTCCAGCTCTGTTCTTACTAGTGTGTGACTGTGGCTCAGTTGTGCCTCCCTGCTGTGCCTCAGTGTTCTACTGAGTTCTCTATTCCATCATTTACTTGGTGAACATTAATGTAGCTTTTACAATGGCCCTTGCCAGATTACGTAAAATAAGGTTATTGACAGCTACCCCAAAAATATTTTTTTTTAAAAAAGTATGAAATTAGATAATGTATTAAAACACTTTACACAGTTACCTGGCATATAAATGCTCCACAGGAGATAGAATCATCGCTAGTGTTGAACTGCTAGCATAGGAAGACTAAGTTTCTATCTGGGGAAAAGGAGTAAGGTGATCAAGGATCTGATGTAAATGGGCAAAAAAGAGGTTATAAAGAAATAACATGGTTTTGAAGGCAGTCTTTCCCTGACACTGACAGGTAATTTTGAGGATTCTGTTTTGTTGTTGCTATTGTTTGCTTGCTTGCTTGCTTTCAGAATATTTTTTTAATTAAGGAAGAGAATAAAGCATTGTTACATGTGTTTTTCTCATGTCCACCTCAAAGGTGATGCTGCCACAGAGCAGGGGTATGGACAAGATGGAGGTCTTTCACCCTACTTCACCCCAGCCCTTTATCCTGGGTGACAGAGGCACATGGCGGGCCAGCACCACACCTCACCCCTTGACCCAAAGGATCAGTGATTCTAAGTTGCACAGATGGAAGGATGCCAGCCTCTGGCTCATATCACAGGGCCAGAGAGCCAGGCTAGTGCCTCCAGGGAGGTTGGGCATACTTGTTAAGAAAACCCTTTGCCAAGTAGAAATAAATAAGACATGAGGTTTTCCCTGGAGTCCCAGCACAGTGGCCGTAGCCACCACCTTACATGAGGCTCTCAGGATAGGTGGTAGAAAGAATAGAACTTTCAAAGGAGTTCTCAGTACCTAGAAGAATCTTCCTGTGAGGTTGCGGGGGTGGGTGGTTGCGGGTGTGTGTGTATCTGAGCTGGGCCAGCAGCATGATTTTTGGAAACCTTAAAGCCAGTGACGAAACCTATAGTCCCAGTTGTGTCCCCAAATGTTCCTCAAGGAGGAGGGAAGAATAAGAGGAGGCCTTTTATGGGCAAGAAAATGTTTCTCCTTCCTCTAATTCAATACTATTCAGTGTGTAGGGAGAATATCAGACAACTCCAGCAAATGTGGAGATGGGGGAAGTGGTGACATTGACTGATGGTACATGCCTGAGGCATCCTGGTGGTGGCAGAGGCAACCCATCCTGGGACAAGCCTGGGCAGTGTGGGAAAGTGTCTGAGTGAAAGAGTCATCCTGATCCTAGAGATGGAGGCAGATGCAGAGAAGGAGAGGCAGTGACTGAGCTCAATGGGTTAGGGTAATGCGCAGTGATAGGGGTCACTTACCACCCCAACCACTGGAAGGGTTTCTACTCAGAAATCCTTCTAGGGCTGGTGCTGCAGGAGCCAGGGACGTGTTCTGGTATGGCTGCTGAAAAGTTCCCTCTTCTGTTATGGGCTAAGGGTCAATGCAAATAACTCCATGTTCACCAGGATTGGAAACAAGGTGCTTGGAGCCAGGCTGAGGTTCCCTGCCCTGTGGCGGGGGTCATCATCTTCCATGTTGGGACACTCAGGGGTGGGACAGCTGGTGCTGAGCTAGTGACAGTCCATCCCAGGTGAGGAGAAGCAATGAGTGATCTGGAGATCCCAAGGAACATTTAGTGATCGGCCCTGGGGTCTTACTGGGAGATAATTCTGAAGGACATGAAATAAGTTGGATAAAGAAGACAGAGAAAGCTGAGAATCAAAAAAGAGAGAGGAAAAAAATTATTTGCTTCTAGCAAATGCATGTTCCATTTGATGTGATTCTTTTGTTTTTATTCTTCTGAGAGCTTTAGTGTCCTTTGGCATAGGGATTCCACAGACTGATACAATGTTGGAGCTGGTACAGCCTCTTGTTTTTCAACTGGAAACTGTGGGAGGGGAAGTGACTCCTTCATTCGCTGCTTCCTTGGCCTTCACCTTCACACTTACTGTGTAATGCGATCCTCATGAGAACCCTATGAACTATGTAGGTGTATCTTACTTTCCTTCTGCATGGGTTTGCTAAGACAATGCGGGAAATCACTGGTAGAGGTGAAATCAGAATCCAGTTTTCCAAATAATATATTGAACACTCTTATGATCATTCTACTTAGTTCAGTAGTGAAATCTTACACAACTCTACCTCTGCTCCTTCAGTTGGCTGTCAGGCATTTATGAGGCATCTTCCATGGTACTTATTGTGTTTAGGCCTTGAGGATACAGTGATGATTCCCTCTCTCCACTCTTGGGTTTGCCATCTAGTTGGTGAGGCAGCACAGAAATAGACAATTATTGAAAGAAAAGCTAATAGACATATATCAAAAGCATGAGAAGATGAAGACAAAGATTATATGAGAAATATTGTTTTGAACAATGGCAAAGAGCTATAATAGCTCTGTATACTAAATACTGTGGTAAGTGCTTTGCATGAATTATTCCATTAATGTATTAGCAAGAACATGTCATTGGTCCTAAATTAATAGCCAGGTTTGTAGTCATCCTGCCTAATCATGATGGCGCTATTCTCTTCACTAAGCTTCGGTAGAATGTTCTGGTATCTAATACAATATTGTCTATCAGGAATAGTGTATCACTTTTGGTTGTAGGCAAACATGCCAATGATAACCAGCTATTTGAGACAAGTACATCATTAGGCATTGAGACAAATGATCATTATGGATAATGTAAAACTGAGGGAGCATGTGGTCTCCTGCGAAAACAGAACTCCAGGGACAGTCCGATCGAAAAAGACAGTTGGGGCTAACATTGTAGCCTCTTATTTTGGGGAGGGGATGGAGGCATGCATGTGCCTCTGAATCTTGAACACCAGGTGGGGAGTACTCATAGCTAAAGGCAGAATCAAGCTGTGACATTTTGTTTGCCTAGGCACCTCTGTAAGTGCAGACAGGTTCCCCTCAATGGTAAGAAACACAGTCTCAACATTCCAATGCATTGAACCTGGCCTTGTCTGCTTTTCACAGCTTCTGCCATGCTCACTATGATCCCTTTTCTCATTTTCTTCCATTTCTTAATAGGGGCCTTTGAAAATATTTTTTTAATTCATTCTTTTATTCAATTTCCCTTGTGTGGAGTGAAGTTTTAAGAGAATCTGATGCTTCCAGATAACTGTCAGTGTTCAGCAGCAGGCAGATACACTTTATGAGAACTTCCTAACTTTAAATACCCAAAGCAAGTTCTGAATATTGGCTAAAAAGAAAAAGCATATGCATGTGTGTTTGTGTATACTATATACATGTGTGTTTATATATCATCTATACATCTATATCCATTTATTGAGACAGAATGAGAACAGGGTAAGGTGCAGTGCACAGCTGAGTTTATTATTTTTGTACTTGCAGGACTTGCCAATGAGAAGAAAGCACTTATTGGAGAGGGAGAGTAGAGTCAAGCAAATAAATCTGAGATTTTTAGGATCATTTTTATATGTCTTGAATTCGTCGATGATGTTAACAAAAAAGTAAGAGTATGGATTCATCAAAATAGTAATTTAGTATATTGATGTATTTGACTAGGAAGTTGTACTGTAACTTTTCCAGAATCCTTCACTGTTTTCTGTTTAGGAAATAAAGAATTGACAGGTGACTCTGCATGAAGAATAGAAGAGGAAGAAGTATGACAAATAATGATGATCTTTCTTTTTAGTGGTTCTTTGAGTTTTTCTATCAAATTTTCACTCAAGTAATTATGGCAATATTAGTTTGTTTTAAAATGAAAATAAAAGAAATAAAAAATAATGTGAAAATTATTCTTAAACTTCATAGAAAGTATCAAGCTATGCAAACTTTCATTTAAAATAGTCATATATTCATAGATTCCTTAAATTTCAAGGTTTTTTTTTTTCTTTTTTCTTTTTTTTAAGAGAGGGTCTCCGTTTGTCACCCAAGCTGGAGTGCAGTGGCGTGATCTTGGCTCACTGCAACCTCCATGTCCTGGGTTCAAGCATTTCTCCTACCTCAGTCTCCCGAGCAGCTGAGATTACAGGCACCCACCACCATGCCGGGCTAATTTTTGTATATGTAGTAGAAACAGGGTTTTGCATTGTTTGCCAGGCTGGCCTCGAACCCCTGACCACAGGTGATCCACCTACGTTGGCCTCCCAAAGTGCTGGGGTTACAGGTATGAGCTACCATGCCCGAGTTCAAGGTATCATTTTCAGGCAAGTTTTCTCAGCAAGAACTGTCAAAAATATTTGAATATATTTTTTTATTAAAATGGACAAAAAGAGAAACATAATTCTGTACAGAAGTAGCCGCCAATATTTATTTTCTAAATCAGTTACAAAGGTAGAAATACTGTTTTAAAAATTGAAGTGAAAGTTTAAATTTTTTACTTATTTTATCAGATCTGTGAAAGTGGATATACTTCATTCTACCTATATTGGATCACAGGAATTTGATAGCCGAGAGACAAAATACAAAGTAAAGTAATAAAATGATAAGAACCATGAAGGAAGTAATTTATTTAATACCTAAGCAATTAAACTGTTATTATCTTAATATTATTTATACCTAGAAGTGAACATCCATTCAGTTCCATTAACTATTTTAGTAAATTACTAAAAATCTACAAAGTCTGAGAATTTTTATTTTAAGAGAAGCTGAATAATTATGGTTTCAGATACTGACAAATTGGCTTTTTCTCCTTTTGCAAAGGTAACTGCTGTATGTTGCTGACCTACAAAGATTTCAATTTAGAGGTTTGTGTTTTTTCTTCTGAAGCTGGAAAATAAATGCCACCAACATTAAGCAGTAGGATGTTTCTTTCAGTGCAGTATTTTAGGTGATAGTGATGACACTAATAGAGGAAATTTGGCATAGGCGGCTATAATAGATGAAAAAACATTTATCTGAAGTTTTTTTATTTGCCTACAAATTTCGTATCTTACAGTTCTCAAAATTGAGTGATTTACTTTTCATTTAATCTTTTCACAGAATTTGACAGCCTTGCTTTAAAACACTTCATGTTTTTTTAATAGTTTTAATATTTTTTGTAAGCAAATGTTGCATGTGGTTGCCAAAATTTACTTCCTGGAGCCCATTTTAAATCTCTAGAACTATATTAAGTTATTGTGCCATGTACAAAATTAATAATAGATAAGTCAAATTATATTAAAAATTTTCACATAATGTGGTAGAAATAACAACAGCAATGATAATATTTATGTTGATTGGCCCGTTAGATTTCTGATTCTTTTACATGCTTTATTTCATTGACTCTTCATGCACAAGAAAACTACGAGATTATTATCCTTATATTACATCTGAGGAAACTAAGTCACATAGTGAAATGAGTAGCAAAGCTGGAATTCGAACTAGAATATAATTGATAATAGTCTTGTGCTTATAAACAACTGCTTTAAAAATTGGGACTGAGTTTCCACGTGGGATTTGATATGACTGAAATCCGTCAGGTAATCTGGAGTCTAATTTGGAGATGATCTTCCCTGGGAAGCCGTATGTCTATACATCAGCCATCTAGGATTGAGTTTGCACACATTTGCCAATAATACATACTTACTGAATGAACACAGAAAAGTGGGCGTGATTTTGAATGAATGACATAATACCTTAGGTAATTGGATTGAGTCATAGCAACCCAGCTAGCTGCAGAGGCCGAGTGAATTCCAGTTTTCTTTATAGGGAGGAAGTAAGACATTTTGAGGCATGGCTACTGAGGATTATATTTTCTGCATAAATAAGAGTAGAACATCATTTAACAAGTAAACTTATGGGAACAACAGGAAAGATTAATTAAAAGTGGACCTATCCTAGGCTGGGCATTGTGGCTCACACCTGTAATGCCAGCATTTTGGGAGACGAAAGTGGGAGAATCACTTTAGGTCAGGAGTTCAAGACCAGCCTGACCAACATCGCAAGACCCCATCTCTGCTAAAAATACAAAAAAGTTAGGCATGATGGTACATGCCTGTAGTCCCAGCTACTAGGGAGGCTAAGGTACGAGAATCACTTGGACCTGGGAGGTGGAGGTTGCAGTGAGTCAAGATTGTCCCACTGCACTCCAGCCCGGGTAACAGAGCAAGACCTTGTCTCGAAAAGAAAAAAAAAAAGTGGGTCTGCCCTAGAAAATGCACCAGAATCATCACTTCAAGCTTGTGACACCCAAGGCAAGGACTGAAATGAGATGTTCAGTTCTAAATGCTTGAAAATGGCAAGATGGCACAGGAAGATGATGAAAAATGAGGGTTGGAGGTTGGGTAATGAGACAAAAACAAGGAGGAATAGCAAGATAACTTTCCTTTATCCAAAAACGAAATACTGATACTCTACTGTTGGTGCTCCTGGAACAGAACCCCTTTGAAGGCAAGGCCATTTCTTATACATCTTTGTGAAATAGTTTCTTCCAGCAAAGTTGTGATTCCAGAGTCTTGCTGAGTTCTGAGCTCAATAAATGCGTAGCGAGCAGGGAGGAATGAATGCATGATGAAATACACAAATGAGTTTGGAAAATCCATTTGAGCTTATATTTATCTAAGAAACCCAGAATACTCATCAGGCAGTATCTGAAATGTAGTCCAAAACCATATTGGAAATAAAGGGAAAAGTGGATGAAGTTGTTAATCGAGGGCTTGTGAGCATGTCCTAAACAGTGTTTGAAATTACTAAATCAGTAGACTCCACACGGTGCTTCCATATTTGTAATATGGCCATGCTACTTACATTCTTTCCTGTTGTTGTTATTGATTGTTTTGTTCTGGTTTTGTTATTGTTACTGTTTGGTTTTCTTTACTATTTCCTTGGGGGTGAGCACAGATTACTGGCATAATGGGAAGGCATGCTGAGAACCCCGAGAGTGTAATAGCCTAGGAATGTGGTTGGCAAACAGAACAGGATCAGGTCTTTAGATATGTATTGACTTTGAGGCCCCTCTGTAGCCTGTGGGGAAATATCTCTGCTGGCTTGAGCACCTTTCAAGAATAGCAATCTGGGAGCAGTTTCATGGAGAAAGAGGAGTCCAATAGTGTGTCCTCAGTCTATGGAGTAACTCTGCCAGCGGGGAGGAAGCAAGGTGAACTACAGACAGCTAGAATGGAGTACAGACAGAACATGCTCTTGAGCAAAAGGTGCCAAGCAGGAGCAGAGCCAAGAGGGAATGAAGAGAGTTCAGAGAGGAAGGGCTAAGAACCATCACTGGATGTATGGTTCCAGAATGAGTCTTGGCCGTGGTAGTGGCATTCTGGGTAGTGGAGCTTTTAGGAATGGAGGCTTGTGTTCACTCATATTTGGGATTAGTCACTCACATGTGGGATTTAATGATGTCCATATATAGTCAAGATTATAAGTAAGTTGAACCTCAAGAATGTTTTTATATTTAAAAAAATCTTGTTTTCTAACATGCACATGGGTTTTGAGATTATCGACTTTGTACAGATATAACTTAATTAGCTGAAAAATTTATGGTCCTGAGGTGTTAGTGAATGTTATGAAAATATGTCTTTATTCAAAGGCTTTTTAGTACATGGAGAAGCATCAAACTGCTTTGCATACATGAACAGTTCAGGAGTTACGAATGTGGATTCTGGAAACACATAAACATGAGTTTGAATGCTGGTTTTGCTATATTGTAAAATCACCCTAAATTATACCATTTTGTAAATGATATTTTTATAAATGATATCATTTTGTAAATGGTATTTTGATATTTTGTATCAATTCTCTAAGCCTTTATGTATAAAATCAGACTTTAAGGTGCCTTAATTATAGAATTATGAAGATCAAATGAGATTGATAAAGATATTATGAAGATCATGCTTTGTTCAGTAACTAATACATACTAAGGGATGATTCTGAAATAACTTGGTAAATATTAATTTTGGTCAGCAAAGTCAACTTTAAGGTTGGCTTTTTGCCAAGGCACGTACTACTGTTTTCTGTAAGGGCAGGAAAATTCATGTTTTGCTCTTAGAAATCTTTAATGTTTGTAACCACTGAGAACGTTTGGAGTGATGATTATGTTGATATGACCTATATTCATGTTGAAATTGCTCTTTAAATGCCATTCATTAATAATTCTTTGATCATCTGTGTGTTTAACAAAATTGATAAAATTGCTTTCGCTGTTTCTTTCTAACAAAAACCTTTTGGCGTTCCTCTGGAGATTTTATTGATAAACTCTCCCTTAAGCATACGTCCAAATTAAATGTGAGAACCTGCAGCTAAAAGAAATTGCTTCAAGGCAATGATTCACTAGCATGAAAAATCAATAGCAGTTTCATTAAGGAAGGAAAGATACTTTAGACATACTCCTACCTAGCTTTCTTCATACTAAAAAATGGAAACAATTGTTGATAATGTCTTTCCTTATAGATGTAATGTTCATATCTTGGTGACATGACTGCTGTATAGCAAGATTGTATGTGTATCTTCTACTCTGCTGGGACTCTTGAATAGAGCTAGTCTCTGCATTTTGAAAAATTGACACTCATTCAAATCAGTTTCTTTAATAATGCATGCCATGCTGCGACTACTACAAGAGAGCACTTTACAGCCGCCAAATCCTACGGATATATTTGAATTAGTTAAATTCCAAATTTCTAAACATATGCTTTAATTCCTTCTTCCTTTCCATCCACTTCTTGGTTGATAGCTAGATGAAGGGAGGGACAGATGGATAAATGTATGGATGGATGGATGGATAGCAGGTCCATGCGTGACTGATGGATTGATGGACTGTTGGATAGTGGAATGCAGGAAGAGAGGGAGGAAGAAAGGACGGACCAGGTGCAGTGGCTCATGTAATCCCAGCACTTTGGGAGGCCGAGGTGGGCAGATCACCTGAGGTCAGGAGTTCAAGACCAGCCTGGGCAACATGGCACACGTGGCAAAACCCTGTCTCTACTAACAATACAAAAATTAGCCAGGCATACTGGTGGATGCCCATAATCCCAGCTACTCATGAGGTTGAGGCAGGGAAAATTGCTTGAACCTGGGAGGCGGAGGTTGCAGTGAGTTGAGATAGCACCACTGCACTCCAGCCTGGGCAACAGAATGAGACTCCATCTCAAAAAAAAAAAAAAAAAAAAAAAAGGAGGAACTAAAGGGTTTAACACAGTGGTATGTGTGCTTTCCAGCTGTATTAGTCTGGGCAGTCGATTCAAGCTCTATTTGCTTTGGTTTTATCACCTATAAATACGTCATCATAATATTATTAACTGATATAGTTTGGCTGTGCCCTCAGCCAAATCTCAACTTGAATTGTGTCTCCCAAAATTCCCACGTGTTGTAGGAGGGAGCCGGTGGGAGGTAATTGAATCATGGGGACTGGTTTTCCCCCTGCTATTCTTGTGATAATGAATAAGTCTCAGAAGGTCAGATGGGTTTATCAGGGGTTTCTGCTTTTGCTTCTTCCTCATTTTCTGTTGGTGCTGCCATGTGAGAAGTACCTTTCACTTTCTGCCATGATTCTGAGGCCTCCTCAGTCATGTGGAAGTGTAAGTCCAATTAAACCTCTTTTTCTTCCCAGTCTCGGGTATGTCTTTATCAGCAGCATGAAAATGAACTAATATAGTAAATTGGTACCAGTAGAGTGGTGCATTGCTGAAAAGATACCCAAAAATGTGGAAGCGACTTTGGAACTGAGTAACAGAGATTGGAAGAGTTTGAAGGACTCAGAAGAAGACAGGAAAATGTGGGAAAGTTTGGAGTTTCCTAGGGACTTGTTGAATGGCTTTGCCCCAAATGCTGATATGAATATGGACAACAAAAATGATGGCTGAGGTGATCTTAGATGGAAATGAGGAACTTTTTAGAAATTGGAGCAAAGGTGACTCTTGTTATGTTTTAGCAAAGAGACTGTCGGCATTTTACCCCTGCCCTAGAGATTTGTGGAACTTTGAACTTGAGAGAGATGATTTAGGGCATCTGGTGGAAGAAATTTCTAAGCAGCAAAGCATTCAAGAAGTGACTTGGGTACTGTTAAAGACATTCGGTTTTAAAAGGGAAATAGAGCATAACAGTTCAGAAAATTTGCAACCTGAGTATGCAATAGAAAAGAAAAACCCATTTTCTGGGGAGAAATTCAAGTCAGCTGCAGAAATTTACATAAGTAGCAAGGAGCCTAATGCTAATCCCCAAGACCATGGGGAAAATGTCCCCAGGCCATGTCAGAGGCCTTCATGGCAGCCCCTCCCATCGCAGACCTGGAGGCCCAGGAGGAAAAAGTGGTTTCATGGGCCAGGCCTACGATCCCCATGCTGTGTGCAGCCTGGGGACTTGGTGCCCTGTTTCCCAGCCTCTCGAGCCATGGCTAAACGGGGCCAATGTATAGCTCGGGCTGGGGCTTCAGAGGGTGGAAGCCCTAAGCCTTGGCAGCTTCCATGTGGTATTGAGCCTGTGGGTGCACAGAAGTCAAGAATTAAGGTTTGGGAACCTCTGCCTAGATTTCAGGAGATGTATGGAAATGCCTGGATGCCCAGGCAACAGTTTACTGCAAGGGTGGGGCCCTCATGGAGAACCTCTGCTAGGGCAGTACAGAAGGGAAATGTGGGGGTTGGAGCCCCCACACAGAGTCCCTCGTGGAGTGCTGCCTAGGGGAGCTGTGAGAAGAGGGCCACCATCCTCCAGACCCTTGAATGATAGATCTACTGACAGCTCGAACCATGCATCTGGAAAAGCCACAGACACTCAACACCAACCCATGAAAGCAGTCGGGAGGGAGGCTGTACCCTTTAAAGCCACTGGGGTGGAGCTGCCCAAGACCATGGGAACCCACCTTTTGCATCAGTGTAACCTGGATGTGAGACTTGGAGTCAAAGCAGATCATTTTGGAGCCTTAAAATTTGACTGCCCCACTGGATTTTGGACTTACATAAGCCCTGTAATCCCTTTGTTTTGGCCAATTTCTCCCATTTGGAATAGCTGTATTTACCCAATACCTGTACCCCCATTGTATCTAGGATGTAACTAGCTTTTGATTTTACAGGCTCATAGGCAGAAGTGACTTGTCTCAGATAAGATGTTAGACTATGGACTTTTGAGTTAATGCTGAAATGAGTTTATACTTTAGGAGACTGTTGGGAAGGCATGATTAGTTTTAAAATATGAGGACATGAGATTTGGGAGGGACCAGGGGTGGAATGACATGATTTGACTGTGCCCCCCCAACAAATCTCAACTTGAATTTTATCTCCCAGAATTCCCACATTTTGTGGGAGAGACCTACTGGGAGGTAATTGAATCATGGGAGCCCATCTTTCCCCTGCTATTTTCGTGATAGTGAATAAGTCTCATGAGATCTGATGGGTTTATCAGGGGTTTCTGCTTTTGCTTCTTCCTCATTGTCTCCTGCCACCACAGTGTGAAAAGTGCCTTTTACCCCCCACCATAATTCTGAGGCCTTCCCAGCCATGTGGAACTGTAAGTCCAATTAAACCTGTTTTTTTTTTTTTTTTTTTTTTTTTTTTTTTTTGCCAGTCTTGGGTATATCTTTATCAGCAGTATGAAAACAGACTAATATATTGCATCATAAGACAGAATTAAAATGAATTATGTGAAATGTTGTGATCAGTGTCTATTACATGATAGGCACCATACAACTGTTTAATTCTGAGCTATGTTACCAGAAACATTATTGAAAGCAATAAAGAGATAGGCAAGATAAATACAATGAAATTTTGAAGATGGCATTTTAGACTAGAAAAATTCAAGATAAAAATAATTGCATTTTAGCCTGAAAAAACACAAACCGTGGCTTCTGGGTTATCTTTGATGGGAGTTGGACTGTAAGGGGGCATGAAACATCACAAACAGAAGATGGTTTTATCTCTAGGGGAGAATGTTAAGTGGAGTGGAACCACATCCATGCAATGAAGTGAGATACTAGCCTTTTTCAAGACATTTTAGTATTCACATTTGCTCTGAAACGAGTTAAGGGACTTACAAAAAATCTTTTCTAAAGCAAAGTGAAACAGTTAGTTTTTCACAGTGTAGAAATAATCAGAGTATTCAGTCCGAGATGGAGACAGGACTTTATCATAAATTGCTGCACCTCCTTTATCAGGTGTAAATATGTTTATATGATGCTTTTCCTGTGATAGTGGCAGGCAAGTAAGTATCACAGAGTTTTTAGGAACTTTATTTAAAAATGCTATTTCAAATTCTCAAGTTTACTCTGAACAGCTTATTACATTTCTTTCTAGACCTGTGAGATTCACTCAGTAATACTAAGCATAATTGCTAACACTTGCTACTTTTTCTTAATGGTCAGGTAGTATTGCAAATACTTCTTATCAATTGTTTTATATTATTTTGCCTCACATGGATTGTTAAGAGATTGGTGCTGTTAGCATTTCCATTTTCTAGGCTGAAGCAGAGGTAAAGTACCTGGCCCATGGTTACACAGCAAGTAAGTGGCAGAACCAAGGTGCCAAGGTTCAAACCCACTCTGATTCCAGAGCCTGAGTCCTAAATTAGTTCCTTGTACAGTAAGTGCTTAATAGTTTTTGGATGGTTATAATAAGATCTGGTATTAAATACAACAACAACAACAAAAGGAGATTTCTTCTAACCTGACAGTACATTTTCAGGTCTGTGAGTGTATATTAAGTGCCTATACTTGAAGTGCATTTTAAAACAATTGTAAAGATAATCAGTCACCACTTTCCACTCACCTTCTGGCATAAAAGGAGATAAAGAACTATACTAGCTTTCCCTAACAATTGCTTGCTTTCCCTAGTAATTGGTCTAAATTTTGCTAGAGGGAAGAAGTACAGGTACAGGTGATGATGGATGTTTTTTGTCTTTGTTTCTTGTTTTTATTTTTTTTAATCCAGTACCAGCTACCACCACACATAAAAATGCTGAAAGTTTTCCAGTGCATTTATTAGTCATAAGAATGTGCTGGTTATCTGTGGTCTGTGGGGAATCGGGTTGTAAGAGCATATACTAACCTCTGCCATGTTGGGCAGTGAGAATATTCCAGTCTACTGGTTCAGGTTGCTCCTTGTGGACTCGAAAGGACTTGGTGGCTTCATGCAGCAGACCTGGTAAAAATAATGCCATTCCTGGGGTGCCTACCAGGCCAGGCAGACGGTTAGTATGCATCCACTCATTTCCTTCCACCAGCAATGCAAAGGAGGCTTAGTTAGGCTTGTATCACAAGTGCAAGAGCCGAGCATTAAGTTTAGAAATTCACTCAAAGTCACAAAGCTTGTGAGCAGTAGAACTCAGTTTTGAAGTTGTTTAGGATCTCCAGGACTTGTACCCATTCCATAGAGCGTTTTATTGTAGTCCAAGTGCATGATATAGAAAATGTATTTTCCCCATGCTTCTCCCTGTGTCTGAAGTTCAGCTTCCAGATCGTTTAGTTTTCTGGAGTCTCTTACCTTCCCTTGCCTCCTTTTTGATGCACATAGTTCATCAGTGTGAAGACTAAGTTGCCATAGCACCTGTCTTTACCTCCACACTCATAGGTAGCGATGGAGGAGGCAGATAATGCTTAGTAGTTTACAGTGGAGAAGGACTCACATCCTGATACTGTTTGCCACGAATCAATGGCTTCATTCTTTAGTCTTGGCATTGAGCTTCTTTGAATAGACCTCTGGATCCTATTTCTAAAATACGCAATTAGAGCCACTGAGCCTATGTTAAAGACAGCGTTATTATGAGGCTGTAAAAAGAAGGTTTATCGAAATACCTAGAAAAATAGCATTCAAATTCATATTGGTTTATCAGTCTCCTATAGGAGCCTGTTTAGATAAATCATCAATAGCTTTCATCAGAAATATTTTTGACTATGATATGATGGTTACAAATTATGAAGTTTTCCAATCTCAAACTTTTCAGTTTGAGTTATCCTCCCCCCAGCTTATTAAATTAGCATGAAATCTTCAGTTTAGGATAGTGGTATTACTATTTCTCACTTGGTTCCTAGTCCCCTAGTTCCTGTTAGTAAATGGAAATATATTCACACTGTAACAGTATCTGTAGATATATTATTTAGCTTACAAAATAGCATATTTTATTGGGTTGTTTCAGCAGGAATGGATGGGGCTGATCATTGCATGGTTTAGTCTGTGGACTCACAAAGCCAGCTCTTGTCTAATTGAGTCAGTGAGTCAGCTTATGTGTATTGAACTCTCAGCTGGGGGTGGGGTGGAACTTTTAACCAGAATTGAGCATCTGGTCAGTGCTTAAGTAGCATGAGCCTCCAGACTCTGGCTGGCCTAATGGACTCTCCACCACATCTCTGTTATTGAGTAGTGATTAGTATACAGATTGGGACATATTTGGTTTCATTTCAGTCTGTTCCCACAGATGAGGCCTGTGTATGATCACATCATATAAATTATTTAAGGTGCAGAGTCTATGTAACCTGAGCCATAAGTAAAAGTTGGCCTACCGTCTGTTCTGTCACCCTGGAGGACTCTTTATTTTCCAAAGGAAATAGTCCATCTTGTGAACTGACATCATTAGAGTCATAAAAATTCAAATGCGCCTTGAGCGATTTCTTTACTTTGGCACAAAGTCTCAAATACAGTATCCAAAAGCTTAACATCCTTTAGCTGAAATATCCTGGCTTAGGGTTAGGGGAAGACAATTCTAGAACATTAATTGCAGTTCTGGAACAGTGGTAACAAGATGTAATCTGAAGAAAATTTGAATCTGTAAATTGCATTAATTTTCACTGACTCTGAAAAGTTTGTTCTGTTTATTTTTTTCATTTGTAAATTTAGTTTGATTGTAAATACAGTTGGTTGTGGATTTTGGGGTGGGGGGGCCATGGCATGAAATGGACTACAGAGATTATTCTTGTACAGACATTTTAGTTTGCACCTGAAAAGCATTGGGTCTGGAAACAAAATTGACATGTTGAAGGCTACAGTGTTAGAACTAGAACTTAGGTTATCTGACTTCTGATGGAGGAACCTTTCATTATATTATCTCCTATCACATAATCCTATTTTAGTAAGGATTGAAAGCCAGGTCTCTTTCATTTTTATTTCTGGTTTCAGTGAGCTGGAAATGGAAAACTAGTGGAGAACTCAATCCATCTCCCTTTCCTCTTGTTGAATCACCCTGCCAAATATAGTTGCTACATTATATCTATTCTTACCTTTGTCTGGATAAGACCTGCTCCCTGAGCCTGTCTTTCTTATTTTTCCTGTTGCATGTAATGAAGATGTTGGTGTAGGCTGTGGCAAGTGACAGATTCCTGAAGGTAAAGGTCTGATAGTTATAGGCTCACTACTAAAAGGGTTTGTAACTCTTACTCCTTGGAGGTAAGGATAACAACAGAAGGGACCCAGAACTTTGTTATTCTTCTCTGTGACAGAAGATCTAAATTGGAGTTGCCAGGACCAGACTGACTTTTCCTATGTCAGGAAGCAATCTGACCTTTTCAGTGATTTTCCAGAAGTACAACTTTAAACTGGCAACTTCATCTAAGAAAAATACCTAGACTCAATTAATGGAGTTAAAAGGGGCATTCGTTTCTTCAATTTGACATCTTTCCTTTCTCTCTATATATTGTACCATTCTCCTGACCCGAGTTAATAAAACAAACAGCTTCTTTGCACTGGGAAGCCCTGGGCACGTGTGAATAATGGGTCTGGGATGACTTTGCATTCTCTTCATGAAGGTGTTTGTACCTCAGATCCTCCTTGTCTTGCACTCAATTTAGAACTCCTTTAACAAGTAGTCTTGGTTCTAGTTCCTTAAATTGGTGTTTCCCAAACCTCAGAGTGAAACAATTTCCCAAATGACGAATTCCTTAAAAATGCATGCAGTTTAAGAGAGCAGTAGTAAATAATTGGCAACTCAATAGCTTTAGACCGTTTTACTCTCTCAAAGCTCTTGACTACAGTTGGCAATCTCATAAAACAACCACAGAATAAATAGTTGCCTATAACAGTAATATCATGGAGTATATTTTTGCTTCTACCAAAATATATTCTTGGTAATTAAGACTAGCCTCAGGCAATACACAAGCAGGCAATATTTTTGTAGTGTTTCCCTCACTTTCTTATCTATACCTCACCTTCCAGCAGTCTGCTTTTTGGGAGACCAACTTGCTTCATTCTGATGACCAAGATCAGACCATGGTAATGGCTGTTTATAATGCCAGTTGCTTCTTACAAGAATGTTTATCTTCTAACAGGTTTATTCTAAATGTGCAGCATCTTTTCCCAAAGTACTTAAATCTAGGATTGTGGCAGGCAGGATTATTCAAATTGAAGTTCAGGGGACTTTTCTCTCTGTCACAGGATGTTTAGAGTGTCACTTCCAGCCAGAAACCTCTGTGGCCAGTGGCACATTTTTCCAAGTTTTGCTCAGGCCTGCTGGGCTTGCTCCACCTGCTTGGCCCAGCAGGCTGCATATGGCTCACACTACTGGTCTGGATCCTACACCTGCCAAGGGTGAGCCAGGAGCAGAGGGGCAAGGCGTGTGCAAGCAAGTGAGTGTGGGGTCCAGCCATTGTGCACAGCTGGGCATGCCATCTGTGGCAGGGTGGGGCACCTCTAGGCACTGGCATAGGCACTGGCTCTGCAAGGCTGCTACTGGACCACACATATCATAAGCTGCTTTCACTGTGGGCAGCAGGGAACATGGTGGTGCCTGGAAGCTTGGAGATGTCGGGAATTGCAGAACCCCAAAGAGGATGTCACAACCCTGGCTCAGGGAACCCCTAGGTCTGGGCTTCCTAAAGGGCTGCAGCTCTTTTCTCCTTCTTGTCACCCACCACGTGGCAAGTCCGTGGGAGTGTGTTTCAGCCCTGTTTGTGTTACAGCTCTTTCGCTTCTGCCATTCAGCAGGTTCCAAGTTCTTGTCCTATGTTCAGGAAGAATGAGGTGTGTGGACAACTGGAGGGTAAGTAAGGTGGGGAGGAACTTTATTGAGTGGCAGAACAGCTCTCAGGAGACCCAATGTGGCTAGTTCCCTTCCACAGGCAGGTCATCCTGATGAGTGTCCAGCTCTCGGCAGAGAGGAGACCTGTAGTCGGTAATTCCTTTACACAGGTAAGTCATCCCAGTGAGTGTCCGGCTCTTGTCAGAGAAGAGACCTGTAGTGGGTAGCTCCTTTCTGCAGGCAGGTCATCTCAATGAGTGAATGTGGTTGAGTCTGGGGTTTTTATTGTTCAGAATGAAGTAAGTGGGTGCTGATTGGTCCATGGGTGGCCATGGGCAGACCTGGAAAAAGCACTGTCCAATTGGCCAAAAGACCAGTGAAGTTCTGTCTCCAGGCCATGGACTTCACCTGGAACCGGCAGTCTGGCCCCCAAACCTCAAGCTGCTTCTGGCTTGAAGGAGGGGTTTCACCAGTAAGCTTCCGCTTCCCACCCTGCCTGCCTTTAACTTGCCATCCACAGTGCCCAGGCTGTCTGCACCCAGAGGCACCTGCATGCCTGCACCAAGCTGCCCTCAGGTCCCCTAGCCTCCCTCCTGCACTTGTGGGCACGCAAAGTCCAGAGGGAGCCAAAGTGACAGGGGGCTCGTGCATCAGTGCTGCCCTGGCTGGGTTATGACAGTACCTGGGCTCAGCCACAACTTTGCTCTGCCCCAGAGTGGTTGCCAGGAGGAGGGAGAGGTTAGGGAGTGAGAGCAGGCCCTTTGAAGCCTGCAGGGGTGGGGGGCTTCCTGGGCCCCTGAGAGCCCAGGGATGCAAGGGTCTGGAGCTGAACTGGGCATCTGCTGCTGCAGCACCTGGAAGTGCGGCCTTCTGCACTGCCAACTTGGTAGAGGGTGGGGCTCTCGCCTGCTCCTGGCTCCCACACCAGCTCTGCGTAGTGTGCGGGCCTGGAGGCGCCTCCCCTGCTGCAGCTGGTGTCCTTACAGCAGCCGCTTCAGATGGGCCATCACCACCATCATCTGGACACTCAAAAACAAACAAACAAACCACTTAGGAGGGCCCTTTACTCTGCTTATGTGCAAGCCTACTTCTGCTTATTTATATCTATATATCTCTAGGTATAAATGGCCTTCTGCTGTGTTGCTCATACTGTCCCTAACTCCTGTGCTCAAGCCATCCTCCTGCCTCACAATCCTGAGTAGCTGGGACTACAGGCACGCCCCATTGCAACCCACCATACTAGCCTACGTCTATAAATATCATATGCTGTTTTTTTTTTTTTTCCTAAAATAAGATGAAGGCATAGGCTATGTAAGATGTGCTAAACTAAGGAAGGTGGAAGATGCAGTTTGATTATGAAGAAGGTAGAATGTTTCGGATTCATTTCACGTGTCACTAACTTGACAGTACTGCCTTAAGGATGGGTGGCAATTTTAATTTTGCATTTTCTTGATTTTCAAGGTGTTTTAGATTGTTAACATTTTCTTTAATTATATAATCAATTAGCATGTTAATGGAAAAATCATTAAGTGGTAGAATTCATAAAGGTCCTGTTTTTCACAACTATTTGTGAAACAGAGTACTGTTGTTTTCATTACAGTCAAAAGAACAATTAGGCCAACTTCACTCTTTCCCTAGATTGTGGGAGCTCAAATGAACCCTATCTTTCTAACTGGTTATCATTTTGCACAAAGGTGGCTAATTTCCTTAGAAACTTTCTAAGCTGTAAAGAAAGGTTGGAGAAGATAGAGCCTGGGATTCCTTCAGTGCTTTTAGTATTTATTTCTCCTTAGTTTTTACTATCTTAATCTCAGGTATGCTTTTTTTTTTTTTTTTTTTTTTTTTTGAGACGGAGTCTTGCTCTGTTGCCCGGGCTGGAGTGCAGTGGCCGGATCTCAGCTCACTACAAGCTCCGCCTCCCGGGTTTACGCCATTCTCCTGCCTCAGCCTCCCGAGTAGCGGGGACTACAGGCGCCCGCCACCTCGCCCGGCTAGTTTTTTGTGTTTTTAGTAGAGATGGGGTTTCACTGTGTTAGCCAGGATGGTCTCGATCTCCTGACCTCGTGATCCGCCCGTCTCGGCCTCCCTGTAAACATTTTCAGAGGAATAAAAACCCCTAATGTTCTCTGCATTGTTATCTTATTTCCCCTTTACTGTCCGGCCTCCTAGTTCTCTGCTATCTGCCCTTTTCTGGTGGAGATGAGCAAACAAGTTCAGAGTGACTGTACCTAGCATCAGCTTTAACTGAATTCCCAGTTGGCTGCCTGGGCCACATGGGAACTCGGTATGGATGGCCACTGTTGCTACATTCTCTAGCCAGAGGGCATTTATGCCAAACGGTATTATGTCACACCATATGATTTTATATTATAATTTAGGACCCTTCTTTCTGCACCTGATTCTAATGAGAACATGTCTTGCATATCCTTCCCTTGATCAATTTCTCTTGGCTAGAAAGCTTGCCATTTCCATTTTTCTGAAGGTGGTGGAGAGAGAAAAGGTGGTGTGTTTAATAAAACCACATTATTTTGGAGGTAGCATGTAATTAGTTGGCCATGATGTAATTTTCAGTTGGTAATCTTTTGAGTCTATCAACCAGAAATTGTACTTAGAAAATATAATAAGCTTCTCTATCTCTGTATGTTTCCATTTTCAGTTTCTCCAAGGAGCTGGGAATATAGATATGAGACATACATTTCTATTTGTTGTACTTGATTGATGAACTCTTGTTTGCTACATTTAACTTTTAAAATAGATAACCTAAACAGAATAATATATTTCTCTAAAATAAAACCCCATAAAATAAAAACCTCTTTTCCATGACTAATCTCTATTGCAGTCAAGCTAACTATACCACTTTTCTATCAAAACAGGAAAGCGAAACATTTTAACTCTCCTATTCTCATATCAGAGACCACTGATGTCTTTTAACTCTTTCTTGATCCCCAAGAGCCATTTCTCTATTTGTTCACGGAGTTTATGTGAATTTGGATATGTAGTTACGTGAATTGTAATTTTTTTTGGTGTCTTTTTTTATTGTGGCAAAAGATATCATGAATTTACTATTTTAACTATTTTTAAGTGTACAGTTCAGTAGTGTTAAGTACATACACATTGTGCAACAGATCTCCAGAACAGTTTCATCTTGTAACTCTGAAATATTATACCCGTTAAATACTAGGTTCCCCTCCTACCTCCTCACCTCGCCCTTGGTAACCAACTATCTGCTTTCTGTTTCTGTGATTTTGACCACTGTAGCTACTTCATATGAGTGAAATCATACAAGATTTACCCTTTTAGGACTGGTTTATTTCTCCGTAAGTTTCATCTATGTAGTAGGAGGTAACAGAATTTCCTTCTTTTTAAAGGCTGCATAATATTCCATTTTATGTATATATTACTTTTTAAAAATCCATTCATCTATTGATAGACATCTGGGTTGCGTCCAGCTCTTGGCTATTGTGAATAATGCTGTAATGTGCACGAGTGTGCAGATATCTTTTCAAGATCCGTTTTCTTCAATTCTTGTGGATATATTTCCAGAATATATCTGGGGTTGTTGGATCATATGGTAATTCTGTTTTTAATTTTTTGAGGGTCCTGCATACTGTTTTCCCTAATGCCTGCCCTATTTTACATCTCAATCAAAAGCACACAAGGGTTCCAATTTCTCTCCATCTTTATTAATACTTGTTATTTCTCTTTGTTTTTTACAAGTCATTCTAATGGGGGTGAGGTGTTATCTCTTTGGTTTTGATTTGTGTGACTCTTATGATTAGTGACCTTGAGTATGTTTTCCTGTGTTTGTTGGCCATTCGTATGTCTCCTTTGGAGAATAGTAAATTCAGGTTCTTTACCTATTCCTGCAATTGAGTTTTTTGTTACTGTTGTTGTGTTGTAGAAGTTCCTTATATGTTCTGGATACTAACTCCTTATCAGATATATGATTGGCACATATTTTCTCTCACTCTGCAGGTTACTTTTTCACTTTGTTGATTGCATCCTTTGAAACATGGAAGTCTTTAAGTTTAATGTAATCCCATTTGTCTGTTCTTGCTTTTGTTGCCTGTGCTTTAGGTGTCATATCCAAGAAATCATTGCCAAATCCAATGTGATGAAGCTTTCCCCTATGTTTTCTTCTAGGAGTTTTATAGTTTTAACTCTTCTGTTTAGGTGGTGTTTTTTTTTTTTTTTTTTTTTTTTTTTTTTTTTTAGATGGAGTCCCGCTCTGTCACCCAGGGTGCAACCTCCACCTCATGGGTTTAGGTGATTCTCCTGCCTCAGACTTCCGAGTAGCTGGGATTATCGGTGCCTGCCACTGTGCCCAGCTAATTTTTGTATTTTAGTAGAGATGGTGTTTCACCATGTTGGCCAGGATGGTCTTGAACTCCTGACCTCAAGTGATCCACCTGCCTTGCTGTTTAGGTTTTAAATCTACTTATTCTTACTTTTTGGTATATGATGTAATGTAAGAATCCAACTTCGTTCTTTTGCATGTGGATATCCAGTTTTCCCAGACCTATTTGTTGAAGGGACTATCCTTTCTTCATTAGGTAGTCTTGGCAACTTTGTAAAAATCATTTGGCCATTATTTCTTGGTTCTCTGTTCCATTGCGCTATATATGTGTGTGTGTGTGTGTGTGTGTGTGTGTGTACGTGTGTCTTTATGCTAATGCTATGCTATTTTAATTACTGTACTTTTGTAGTATGTTTTGGAATCAGAAAGTTTGAGGCCTTTTCCTTCTTTCTTTTCAAGATTATTTTGGCTTAGCATGGTCTCATGAAATTCTATATGAATTTTAGGATTTGTTTTCTATTTTTACACAAAGTGTCATTGAAGTTTTCATAAGGATTACATTGAACAGATAAATCACTTTGAAAAGCGTGATCATTTTAACAATCTTAATTATTTCAATCTGTGAGCATGGCCTGCCTTTCAATTTATGTCTCTTCTTGATTTCTTTTAGCAGTGGTTTGTAGTTTTTGGTGTACAAGTCTTTTACTTACTTCATTGTTTATTCCTAACTCTTTTATCCTTTTTGATGCCATAGTATTTGGGATTGTTTTCTTAATTTCATTTTTGAATTGACCGTTATTACTAAACAGAAATGCAACTGAGTTTTGCACGTTGATTTTGTATCCTGCAACTTTGTTAAAATTGTTTATTAGCTGTAAGAGGTTTTTTTGTGTGTGTGTGTGGAATCTTTAGGCTTTTCCACACATGCAATGAGGTCATCCACAAACAGAAATAATTTTACTTCCTCTTTTACAATTTACATGTCTTCTGTTCATTTTTCTTGTCCTTGCCCTGGCTAGGACTTCCAGTACTATGTTGGATAGTAGTGGTGAGAGTGGACATTCTGGTCTTGTTCCTTACCTTGAAGAAAAGCTTTTAGTTTTTAACCGTTGAGTATGTTATAGGGATGGACTTTTTGTATGTGACTTTTATTATGTTGAGACATTTACACTCTATTCCTAGTTTGTTGACTGTTTTAATCATGAAAACGTGTTAAATTTTTTCAAATGCTGTTTCTGCATGGATTGACACGATCATAATTTTTTTGTCCTTCATTTTGTTAACATGGTCTATTGCATTGATTGATTTTCATACACTGAGCCATCCTTGAATTCTTAGTATAAATCCTACTTTGTCATGGTGTATAATTCTTTTAATGTGCTGTTGAATTTGGTTTACTAATATTATGTACCAAATTTTTACATCAATATTCATTAAGGATATTGGTCTGTAGTTTTCTTTTCTTGCTGTGCCTTTGTGTGATTTTGGGATCAGAGTAATACTGGCTTCAATAGGATGAGTTTTGGAAGTATTTCCTCCTCTTCAATTCTTTGGAAGAGTTTGAAGGGGATTGGTGTTAATTTTCTTTAAGTGTTTGGGAGAATTCTCCAGGGAAGCCATTTAATCCTAGGCTTTTCTTTTTTGAACTGTTTTTGATTGCTATTTTAGTTTCCTTACTAGTTAGGTGATTTTTAAAATTAATTTAGTGACATAATTTCTATGTTTCTCTTTCCTCCTAAACACATTTTACTGATATTGTTGGTAAAGGAAATTATATGATGATATTCCTCTAAAAGTACACAACTGTATAATAATATAGAAATGTTGGGCAGAATATTGAATGTTTCTTCCAGTACTCTCACTCTCATTCCTCTCTGCAAAAAGCTTCTTGATCAACTTCACCAGGAAAACAAACAACAATAATTTAGCCCCAAATCCCACCACCTTCATGGACTCCTACATGCATTTGTCTATATATGCTTTCCTCCCTACTTTCTCCCTTGCCTGGGGCAGATGGATTCCTCCTACAATTGTGGTCTCATCCTTTCCCCTGGATTCTCCATCCTGTGCTATCCCTTCTTGTTTAACTGAAGTAGTTCTACTTTTTTGTTACATTGACTCTGTCTCCCTGCCTTTTCTGCCCTTGCTCTTATCTAAACCCCCTTGACACAAGTTTGCCTATGTAACAAACCTGCAGTTGTATCCCTGAACTTAAAAAATAATTGGCTGGTACAGTAGTTTCTGCCTGTAATCCCAGCACTTTGGGAGGATGAGGCAGGCAGATTGCTTGAGTCCAGGATTTTGACAGTCTGGGCAATGTGGCAAAACCCTGTCTCTACAAAAATTACAAAAAATTATCCAGGCATGGTGGTGCTTGCATATGGTCCCAGCTGCTCAGGAGGCTAAGGTGGGAGGATGGTCTGGGCCTGAGAGGTCAAGGCTTCAGTGAGCCATGATCATGCCACTGCACTCCAGCCTGGATGACAGAGCGAGACCTTGTCTGAAAAAGGAAAAGAAAAAAAAAACCCACAAAAAACAGTGCTCATGAGCAGTTCTGAGAACCTCTTTTGTCCACTTTACTCAATATTTCTGTGAATTGCTGTGGAATCTCCTCAGCCAAGCTGGCTGTATTAATAGACAGTTCATCATCCCAGCCCATCACTCACTAAGTCCCTTTCCCTTAAGTGTTTCTATAATTTGTCCTTTTTCAAATGCATTTCTATTCTATTGTTCTTAAATGGGCTCATCTCCAATTTTTGAATTGGTTCAGTTGTCTTATAAAATACAAACTTGTTTCTAACACTTCTGTGCTTAACATCCTTTAGTAATTCTCTACCAGTTTTAGGATAAAATATGAATTTTTTTGTACACCAAAAAGACTTTTTGATTTCTCTTATGCCTCAGCTGTATATTCTGTCTTCTATCACGTACAATTTTGAGCAATATGGAACTATTTATCCTTTTGGGAAAGTGCATTTCTCTTCTTGCCAGTTTTCTTTTTCTTTTTTTTTGCTTCTCCCTGCCATCCTTTTCTGCTTCTGTATCTCTCCCTCCCCCTTTTCCCTTATCTCTACATAATTAACTTGTTTTAGTCTTTTAAAAACAGTTAAAACATTAGCTGCTGAGTGAGTTGGGCCTGCCTCAGGTGGGCACCAGTTATGCTGACTTCCAGGGCAGTTGTCTTTTCATTATTATGCAAGAATATTAAGAAATGGTTTGAGTTCCAGACAAATTGACTTCTGGAATACTAACGAGGATTTTCCTCTGCTGCCACTCCAGTAGAACCTGCATCTTTTGACATTTAGATAATGTTGTGGAATCCTTATGAAATAATTGGCTTCAGGGATGAGCCGTTGTTCAATGTTGAACAGATAAGGTCACCTATGTACCTAGCAAAAGGCTTAATTTTGTCAAACTGCAAGGCATTGAGTTAGCATTTCTGAGGAACAGGTGTTTCCTTCTGAGAACAGTTGGCTTGAACCAAAGTGAATGTTGCCTCTGGGGAATGAAGTCTACTTTGGTTCAAACAAGTAGACTGTAGATAGTGAGGACTGACTGATGACAGATATTGATAGGGCACAACTAGTGCTTAGGAGTGCAGGAAGTTTGGCAGGAGTGAACTTTTTGTCAAGAGCTCAATTTTTGACACTAGTTACTTCACAACAGTTGTTTCTGCTTCCTAACAGAGGGTCAGCAAGTTAAAGGCCTTTGATTGCCTTGTAAAGACACTTTCCATTCTCATCATGAATGTCATCTCCAGGTTTGGAAGTCAGGAGGGAGAGAAGTGGGAGAGGGAGATAGGAGTTTCTACCTCTGAGAGTCAGCCTCAATCTGATATTTTTATAACTTAACTTACAGTTGTGAAGTTTTTAATACAGAGGCTCCTTGACTTACAATGGAGTTACATTCTGAAAAACCCATCTTGAAAATATCTGAAGTAGAAAATAACCTACCAAACATCACAGCTTAGCCTAGCCTTGCACATGTTTAGAATGTTTACATTAGCCTACTTTTGGGCAAAATCATCTAAGACAAAGTGTATCTTGTAACGAAGTGTTGAATATCTCATATAATTCATTGAACGCTGTACTCAAAAGGAAAAACAGAATGGTTGTATGGTTACTTGAAGTGTGGTTTCTACTGATTACATACGACTTTTGTGCCATCATAAAGTTGAAAAATTGTAAGTCAAACCATTCTAAGTTGGGAACCATCTGTATTTTGAAAGCATTTGTATAGCATTTGTTTTTAGCCTAACCCACTGCATCCTGTGTTTGACATTATTGTAATCCAATGTATAATTTTATGTTAATAAGATGATGTGACTGTATCCTGGTATACCTGAAAGGATACATATCTAATGATCTAGGTTGGAAGGTGAATTCCTGGCATAAAAGGCAGTTGTTGCTTTTGGTTAATGATTCCTATAAAAAGTAACTTATTTTATGTATAAATTTAAATACCCATAATTCATAATTGAATGATATGCTTATTTTAATTTGAGGAAGTCTAACATTAAAAGATTTATACAGAAAAAATACAACAAATATTTGACAGAAGAAAATTATAATTACAGAGTTTTAGGAGCTCATCTTAAATATATCTGCAGAGTAGGTTGATAGAAGAGTCATAAAACATAATACATGCAAAAAGGAAAAAAGCTATTGAAAAATCACTTCCCTTTTTTCCCTTTATTTTAATCATAAAAATCATGAAAATAGTTCTATAAACAGGAGTGAGCTAAAAAATATTACCAGAGTATTAGTTACTAGAGAAACAGAAATGAAATTTGAAGATGAGATTTATCATCTTCTCACTTTAATTTATACTCCTGCTGTACTGTAAATGTAATAGCCATCAACATGAAAAATGTAACAGATTGATAATACCATTGAGTTTTAATTAAACTACTGAAATGAAAAGGACCCAGATGGATAACTGGAAAATGTAGTTATCCTTTATGAAATGTGCGGGATTGCCCGTTCTGTTTCTTGTAAATTAATACTCTGCCAAAAATAGTGCACCATCAGAAGATTTACTAACAATTAATCATTTAAGTTTGTAAAACAGATGGTTGCTTTAGTTTATTCAATTTAGTTTTGAGACACTTATCACTCTAAATCAGAGATTGTTTCCTTCCTGTCCCCACCTGCTACGACTTCCCATTTCTGCAACTTTCTACATAAATCAATCAATAGCACTAAAGTATGTACATCTTGTTTTTCTATATAGTCATTGGTCTGATGTATTTACTTCAAAATCTCAGGTTTTTTATGTCATTTTAGTAGGTTTTAGGTTCTGTGCATTCATAAGTTATAACAAAAACGCAATACACCTTTTAGAAGCTGCTCAGGAAATTTTCATCACTCCTCAAAGTAACCACTGATGTCAACTCAGTTAAGGCATGAGGAAGTGGTATTTTTTCTTACCGGCTTGATGTAAGGCTAAACTAGCTACTTAAGATTTAGGAGTAAGGTTTTTGGATGCTTTAGGAGGTAGGAGCTGGTGTCCACAACTGCAGACTGCTGACCTATTTGTGACTCAGAGCACCAGGTGTTCCCTGTGGGATAGTTGCTTGCAATGAAGCTGTTGAAAATGTGCAAGTTTCCAGTTTCTGACTCCTGTGTCACATAACTAGATGAAGATGACCTTTATGCAGTAGCAGAACTTGACATAAATGTTGAATTAGAAACATAACATTTTCATGACAGCTACAGAGAAATGAGACAGATGAGCTTAATCACAGAGAAATTCTATTTGTTTTTATTGTAAGATTAACTCTTTAGGGTATGGAAGAAGGTGGTTGTTGGCCTGCAAAGGGCATGAAAATCAAGTTTGTGGTTATGTGTGTTTTATGCCCTGCACTGTGAGGAAGACACAAAAGCACATCTCTGCTCTCCAGTTCTTATAACCAAAATGGAGAAATGGCAGAACAAATAGGAAATAATCAATTATTATGTAATTGATTCCACATGAATGCTGTAAGAATTCAAGGAAGGAAGAGTTCAGTATGAGTCGCATATAAAAATAGGACAAAATTGAAGCATTAGGCTGTAATGAATTATTGGGATTTGGAACAGAGAGAGTAGAACATTTTAGGCAGTAAAATTAGCACAGTCAGAGGCCTAAAGGAGAATGACTGTGGCATGATCAGAGACTATTAAGTATCCCAGAATAATGGTTCATGAGAAGGAATAGTAGCAGATAAAGTTGGCTGGATAAGGGAGGGCCAGCCACTGAAGAAGCTTTAAGACTAAATGGCAGAGGTTTGATCTATATGATAGGCCACACAACATCATGATTGGTTCTTGAGTCTAGAAGTAATGTGAAAGGATAGTGGTGGGAAGATGAATCTGAAAGTGGTACCCAGCTAGAAAATGACTGCCGGCATCTAGGCTGATGGATGTAGCTGAAGAATGAATAACGATTTGTGACTTTAGAGAGATGTTAGCGTATGTCAGCTTCAAAGAGTAAAGAGTCCAAGATGCTGACATGGTCTTTGTGTAAGCCAGGCTTTGTGTCTGCTCAGAGAGAAAAAATACCACAAATATTTTAAAGAATCAGTCTGAGCCAGGACTGAAGGGGTACAGGTCTCAGCTTAAGAGGACAGATAGGAAATGATCAATTATTATATAATTGATTATATATTTATAATTAATATAACACAGGCCTAAGAGACCTGTGCCCCTTTAGTCCTAACTCAGGCTGGTTCAATATAGTATTACATTCCCCAGAGCAGGGTAATTTGTCTAATAATGACTATTTATCTCAGTCTGGGCCAATAATAGTGCTTTTCCGGAACTTTTTTTCCTGATTGTTCTGGTTAGAAAAAGCCATTTTTTCTTCTAGTCATGAGGTCATAAATATATAAGACTGGGTATGCCTGCCACAATTGTTACAAACTCATGGGACTGCAAGCCTGAGAGAATGAAGCCCCAAAGTAGAAGGTTGTAAAGATCAGATCAATGACAAGTAAGTCAGAGGGAAATATGTGTATACATGTGTGTATGTGCATCTACATATACATGCACACATACCTGCACGTGTTAGTATAGCCCTAGAATGCAAACCTCACTAGCTGAATTTTACAGATGAGGAAATTATTGCTCAGGGAATATAGTAATCAGGTCAAGGTTAAATCGCTACTTACAAGGTGGATTAAGAATCAAAGTTTAAGTTTGTTTGGTTCCAAACCAGTGCTCTTTGCTCTTCATGAGACTGCCTCTTGTCACAGTGATGGTGGGAGGGTCATGCTCCATGTTTGGGCTAATGCTAATTATATTAATTGTGTTTTCCTGATCTTTCCCTCATGCTGGGAGGGTATATTCTCAGCAAACACAGCTGCTGTTGGTCTGCTTGGTGCTGTGGGAAGTTGACTTTTTGCTCCCCATGTCCCTGTGATTCTCAGTTGTATAAAATATGCAGAGCTTTACCTCCTAATAGATGTCATGAAAAGTGTTTAGTCAAACACTAGCCAATGAAGATCCATATAATCCATATTAATAGTCTATGATATATTCCACATTAATAATGAAAATAATAGACTGTATTGTGCAAACCAAGAGGCAGTAGAAGTAAACCAGGACTAGCTTTTAATGTATAACACTTACAGTATATCAACACATTTAGTTTAAAGGTTTTAATAGATGGGGGAAACAATTTTAGATATTTCAAATAACATTTTAGGTATTTTGCAAATCATTTACTGTAGAAAGTAATAGTTCTGATATTATTTAAATTACCTTTAATGCAGATTTACCAGACCTAACATTTAAAAAATTATATTCAATATAGATAGGACTGGTTCTGATATTTATTTCAATTACATTGGTGGCTTTCCTTTTTCTTGATGTTATTGTATCTTTCTTTAAGTCTCTTTGGTATAATTTTCCAAAGTCTTGTTTCTCAAGGTAACACACTGATTGTTGATAATTTACCTGAAATTGAACTCTAAACTCAACAGTCAATTTTTAGCTCATTGCAGAAATCGAAGAGAGAGAGGAGGAAAGGTAAGAAGTAGAAAATTATTTTCGTAAAGAAATTTACTAAACATTGAAAGAGATATAAAAGAATGAAAAAAGGATAGATGTGCAAACTAATCTGAAAATTAATCCCTGAGTTGAAATTATTTGAGTCACAGCAGGAAAGTGTGGAAACAGTGAAAATACAGTTAACCCTTGAACACTGCAGGGGTTTGGGGCACTGGCCCCTGCGAAGTCGAAAATCTGCTTACACCTTTTGACTCTTTTGAAACTTAACTAATAGCCTGCGGTTGACAAGAAGCTCTACCGATAACGTAAACAGTTGATTAACCTATGTTGTATATTATATGTATTATATACCATATTCTTACAATTAAGTAAGCTAGAGAAAAGAAAACATTGTTGAGAAAATCACAAAGAAGAGAAAATATATTTGCTATACATTAAGTGGAAGTGGATCATCTTAAAGGTCTTCATCCTCATCCTCTTCACATTAAGTAGGCTGAGGAGGAGGAAGAGGAGGGGCCGGCCTTGCTGTCTCGGGGGTGGCAGACAAAGAAGAAAATCCACATATAAGCAGACCTGTGCAGTTAAACCCGTGGTGTTCAAGGGTCAGCTGTTCAGTGTGAATTTGTAGAGTTGGGGGAGAAATCAGGTGGTAAGGAAGGATGAAAGGGTCTCAGTAGCTTCCCTTTCAGGCCACCAGGAGGAGGTAATGTTCCAGAAAAGCTTGGAAGGCACCAGAGGCAGTAGGGTCCACTTGGTGCAGATAAAAGCATGAATGACTTTCACAGTGGTTAAAAGAAAGGCGATATTTGTAAATCCAGCTTCTGTTACTGGAGGAATGTCTTAATATCAGACTTGATTCAGGGAGTGATTTCTGCATTTATAGATTATCTATTTTGCCCTCCCTCCCTCCTTTGCTTCCTTCCCCCCTTCCTTCCCCTCTTCCTTTCCTCCTTCCTTCATTCCTTCCTTCCTTCCCCCTCCCCTCCCCTCCCCTCCCCTTCCCTTCCAGTTCAACAATGACCGTTTCATTCTTCTGTAATACATTTTCAAGTTATTTGGACTTGTAAAATAAAAGTTAGCTTCAGCTCTGTTATGATTACTATCTAGTGACTGTCAGAAAATTCTTAGTTTGGCCGGGCGTGGTGGCTCACGCCTGTAATCCTAGCACTTTGGGAGGCCGTGGTGGGCAGATCACCTGACATCAGGATTTCAAGAGCAACCTGGCCAACATGGTGAAACCCTGCCTCTACTAAAAGAGAATACAAAAATTAGCTGGGTGTGGTAGCTGGCGTCTGTAGTCTCAGCTACTCAGGAGCCTGAGGCAGGAGAATGGCTTGAACCCAGGAAGTGGAGGTTGCAGTGAGCTGAAATCACACCACTGAACTCCAACCTGGGTGACAGAGTGAGACTCTGTCTCAAAAACAAAAAAACAACAACAAGAAAAGAAAATTCTTAGTTTGTGAAGAGACTCCAACTGGATATTTTATTATTGATAGATTTTAATTGCATCACTATCTTTTTAATAATCAGTCTCTTTCTCCTTTTCTTTCCCTTTCTCTCTGCTCCCTGTCCCGCTGTCCTTCAGCATTATTGCAGATATTAAGTCTACTATATTCTCTTTTCATAATCTAATGCTTAATTGTATTACTCTAATTGCTACTGAACCTAACTGAAAATTTTATTCAGTTCCTAATGTATTCTACTGACCCAGAGTGGCAGATTACTAAGAAATAAGTGTAAAACCACATAGGTCCTCCAAATTCATAGCTATTTAGGTTGTGCTATTAACTGAGGTTCCCAAGCTAAAAGTGTTTTATCTCTTTTTGGAGATATATCAATTGAGAAATTCAGACAGTTTGTCAGACAGCCTTTCTCTACAAGCCTCATTCACACAAAAAGGCATTAGTCTAATTTTATTAGGGGCTATTAAATCCACAAATTAGCATACAAAGTTAGAAAAATCAATATCTTATTAGTTTCAAAACCTTTTATCTAACTCCTCTTGAGTTTTTTTTCCAGAAACTTTTTATAGTAAATGACATGAAAATTGATTTAAAGCTTTCCAAAAATCGGTAATCAATAATTGTTTTCTAGTCACAGAAATTCATTAACTTCTATACTTATTGCATTGCCACATATTTTTATTGAACTATTTTCTAATCACATTATTTTTGGCTGAAAACACGTTAGCTATAAAAAGTCATGAAATGAGAAACATAACAATATAAAGACTTTGTTTAGGTATGGTAGTTAATGGATTGTGCAGAACAGTGGAACACTCATTTCCAGTAAAAATAAATTTGTGTCTTTCATTGTTTTACACTTAAACGTGGATAACTTCACTGCTTTATCATTATGTAAACAAATTATTGGCAAATGAATTCGTAAAACTGCAGAAGTTATATATGTTTTGTTTAGCAAGATATAAGAAGCTCAGTATCTTCTGTAGATGAAGATAGACAACAATCATGTATGCACTAGGGAAAATTTATTATGAAGATAGACAAAAATAATATATGCACTAGGGAAACTTCATTACAAATAAAAAGAAATTATTGGCCATTATCAACTTTAGAAAGTAAGTGTAGTGTAGCAACAATAGATTAGGCATACTCAAATCATTTTAGAATTTTAGCATACAATTCGCCTTTTCTTTTGAGTGCATTTGAAACTTTAATTATTTTGACCTATCTTAAAATTTCTACCACTTTATTTTATAAAAGTGCTAAATCACTTGTATTAAGATTTTTATCTCATAAATCATTTAAGAATTTCAGTGAATAGATTAATAGTAATTTATAATTCATTATTTGTGGAGAATTTAAGAAACTTTTGAAATTAAGGTGAATGTAAAAGATACTTACGTTCTTCCATGGCAAAACTGTGATATTTATGAGGAATATGATTATGAGAATAGGATCATGGATTGAAAGGCAATTAGAGGTTCATATTCAGACTTAATAGCATCCAAACACTTTCAAGAAATGATTCAGATATAAAACTACCTTTTTTTCTGTGTTCTACCTTCATTTAATATTTGTATTTATGCAGAATTCCACATTTTCTCTCTTTTGAGCCTTTGTTATTGGCGTTTGAGTCAGATAGACCCTTTTGAACATTAATTTTACTACCTCCCAGTGGTGGTGAAAATTACTACACTTTTCTGAGCCTCAGTTTTTTCATCTACATGATGGGGTCATTAAACCTTTATCATGGTATTGTGGTGAGGATTCAATGAGGAGACTACAGAAAGTGTTTAGCACTTGCCAATAACAGTAGTTATTATTATTTGTCATTTTTATTCTCCATAATGTAGGGAATAAAACTGGATGGAAAATTTGAATATGTTTTGAGATTCACCAATCACTAGCTACTTTAAGCCATTGATGTACCAACACAATGGATGAGTTTAGGGGCAAATATTTTTAACTTGATGAAACAAATCCATGGATTAAAAAGACATTAGTATATTGAGATTCAGATGGTGAACCCAGTGTCATTTCTCCATGAAGATATCATATGTGACTAGTATAATTTACTGTCCCCAAAGCCATGAGGACTGCTGACAAAGTCTGTCATACTCTGGGGGTTGGTGAGAACCTGGGGAAAGAGAAGAAAAGAGTGTGCTCTGTGAAGTGGGGACAGTCAGGACAATTATGGCCAGGTATGCTTGGGCATATGCCAAGTTGTTTATTACATTCTATAATAATTATATATTCTATTATATAATTACATATGATTATAACATGTAATATATAATCTTATGTAATTATAATGTAAAACTTTCTAAATAGAGAATATTCTAAATATATTATCTATATATTCTAAATTTAGAAATATATTTCTATATTATATATAGAAATATACATAGTTGAGGCCCTCCCATTTTTTTAACAGCTTTATTGATATAAAATTCATATAAAATTTACCCATTTAATACAAATCAAAATCACAGTGCAATACCACCTTACTCCCACAAAAGTGGCCACAAACAAAAAATCAAAAAATAGTAGATGTTGGCGTGGATGTGGTGAAAAGTGAACATTTCTACATTACCAGTGGGAATATAAACTAGCACAACCACTATGGAAAACGGTGTGGAGATTCCTTAAATAACTAAAATTAGAACTACCATTTGATCCAGCAGTCTCACTACTGGGTACCCATCCAGAGGAAAATAAGTCATTATACGGAAAAGATAATTTCACACGCATGTTTATAGCAGCACAATTCACAATTGCAAAAATGTGGAACCAACCCAAATGCCCATCAGTCAATGATTGGATAAAGAAACTGTGGTATATATGTATGATGGAATCCTATTCAGCCATTAAAAAAAATGAATTACTGGCATTTGCCGCGACGTGGATAGGATTGGAGACTATTATTCTAAGAGAATTAACTCAGGAATGAAAAAACCAAACATTGTATGTTCTCACTCATAAGTGGGAACTAAGCTATGAGAATGCAAAGGAATAAAAATGAAACAATGGACTTTGGGGACTCAGGAGAAAGGGTGGGAAGAGGGTGAGGGATAAAAGACTACAAATAGGGTACAGTGTATACTGCATGGATGATGGATGCACCAAAAATCTCACAAATCACCACTAAAGAGCTTACTCATGTTACCAAATACCACCTGTTCCTTAAAAACCTATGAAAATAATATTTTTTTAAAAAAGAAATGATAATATTTCTCCTTTCCCTCCACTACATCTTCCAAAATGCCAATAGACATACCTTCCTAAAACTGAAATCTCACCAAACCCAGTCATGTCTCTTCCCCTTTTTAATAACTGAATGTAAAAATAAAAAAGATATAGTGATAAAAAATTTTACTCATTTAAAATGTTCAGTACAATGGTTTTTGTAAAATGGACAAAGTTGTGCAACCATATTCCGAACTGAGGATTTTCAGCACCCTAGTAAGAAACCTCATTTATTAACACTCTCCCCATTCTCCTGCACCCCCAGCCATAGGCAACCCACATATCGACTTTCGATATCCTCCTTCAGTTGTGAGCCTTACTCTTGCATTTACTCAGATTGGAAATTCCTATTCTAGCCACTCTGGTTTACTCAAGATCTCTGGTACTTTGGTTTCTGCTTGGTCATCTCTGCGTTTTTTGCCATATCACCTCCTTCCCTCACCTCTTACTTGCTAACTATGCCCCACCCCTCATTCTACCTGGACAGTTCTCATCAATCTGATATTAAACCCCATCTTTTATGTAAAACCTTTGCTGACATCTCAAGGTGAATTGGTGTGTCTTCTCTGAACTTGGATTGTCCGAGTTGGCAGGCATATTTTATGCTGCCCCGAGTCAAGCCTTCTACTGTTTTAAATGGAAATGTTATTAATTATTCATGCATTGATATTATTCTCCAGATTAATTTCAGGATGCTTGACCAACACGTATCCTGCAGAGTATTTAGTGGTGCCTTGTATAGAGTTACTATTTAATAAAATATTACTTGTTGATTTTTATCACAAAGCATTAATATTAACTGTTATTCCTCTTCACTTATCTGCTTCATACAATTGCCTGAATTTGGCTGGAAGTCATCTTTACTTTCTTGTAATGGAAGAGATCTGCTTCTTAGATGTAGTGTGGGTACTTTGTGTTCAGAAAAAGCTACATCTTCCTTTGCAGTTGAAGAGATCTTGAATGGAATTGTTGAAGAAATAGTTGAGTAGAGCAGTTGCTTGATTTTGTCATTGAGTAAATAAAATACTTGTCATTATCAAGCATATAGTCTTAGGTAGGTTCGTCCTACATGAGTAGGGCTTGTATTGAGACACGCTCTGCTTCAATCCTATTTTTGTGCAGGTTCACTTAGGATAAAGGAAAAATAAGCATACTTTTTTTAAGAGGTGAAAGAAGTCCAACAAAGAGTGTGAGGTGCAGGAAGTGGGTGAGAAGTCCAACTCACTTGACTTGGACTGTGCTTTGGAATTTGCATCTTTACTGACACTGAGATGGGTACTGATGTGATGGTTTGTAGCTCGCACCTGGACAAACAGTGCTTAGAGAAAACAAAGTACCCATCCTTTCTAAACAGCTGATTGTGAGATTTTTAAGGGGAGTCAGGTATGAAAGGGCGGAAAATGAGCCTTGGTCACTGAACAGTTGAGAATGCTAAGGCAGTAGGGGAAAAGGAATGGAAAGAGGTGAACCCAGAGACTGAGGAGCTGAAGATAAACAATGAAATTTAGTTTATCTTGCAGTGGGGAAGGGTGATCAAGCATATTTTTTTTCGTGCTTTGAAAACACTAAAATCTTAACAGTGAGTCATTTCGGTTTCCCATTTCTCCCCAAATATAACATTTTAATTTATTTCCCTATAGACTGTGTGTATTTTTTCATTTGCTTGGCTTTTATTCAGATGCTTGAAGTACATAGTATCTGAAAAAAAACCAAAAACATTCTTTTCCTTTAGTTTGGAGCCAAAGATAATGTAATGTTCTCTGCTTTTGCTGCAGCACAGATTAGACTTTGTATTGAGGCACATTTTCCCTTTTTGTACCACAGTACATCACTGGGAAGGTTGCGTTTGATGCTGTAATGTGTGGACAGAGCTTTTGAAAGGAAAAATAAGATGAAGACCCAATGGATGATGCCCCCATTGTGTCCAAGTCTGTAATAGAGTAATTTGATGAATAAACCAATCTGACTTAGTCTGGTGTCACAGAGGCGACTGCCAAAATAGGATATTTATTCTCCAGTAGGCACTAATCACTGCAGAATTAATGGAAAAAAAGGAAAATAATGCAACCCACACTGCTATACAAATTAAGACATATCTGCGTGACTTGAAAACAGTAATGGGAAGGATCTTACATGACTCCTTTGCTGCGCGTTGAGTCTCTATTGTCCATTAGCCTACCTGGCCATGCAAAACAAGATTTCATGGCATCTTTCCTAAATATCTTTTTTTCAAGCAGATTTTATTAAGAATGACTTTGCCATCCATTTGGTTGGCTGCAGCACTTGCCTGTTTTCTGCATTCCTCTAGCTGGCCTTGACTTGCTTCACTGACTCATTCCTCAAGTGTAGCCAATCATCATGTGAATTTCTTCAAAGCACCATTGTACTCCTATTGCTGCCACCCACCACCCTAGCAACAACCTCCTAATTATTCTCTGCTCTCTTGATGTATCCTTCTCCAGTCAATTCCGGAATGAGAGATACTGGATTAACTATCCCCAAAACACACATGCTAACATGTTTCATGCTACTGGAATTTAACTTTTTTTCTCCATTACCTGTAGTAAATAGTTCCTTTCACTTTTACGTAACATACTGGCATGTACAAGTTTATCACCTTATGCCCCATGATTTTGTAGTAGAATTCCTGTCAGGTTGGATCTTTCCTTTCACCAGGCATACACTGTGTGGACTTCCAATCAGGAACTATCCCCTGAGCCTCAGCTCTTTCCTGTCTCCTCCAAGAAGCCTTATTTTCTCTCTGACCAATGGCAGTAGATTTTGCTCTTTTCTGAACCATGGTATGCACATTTTTCCTCTATTATAACCTTTAATAAGTGTTGTATATGCATCTTACCTTTAAACACGTTGTTCTCTTCTCTGTTTCGCAGGCAGAAATTATACCCTTAACTCTGTCATCCGTCTTGCCAGTGTGCACCGTCTATCACTGGAAATCTCTAGGCAAGAAAGGTTTGATTATTTAGCACATCCTCAACCTCCCTACCACCACTCCCACAAACACCACCACCAGGACCATCATTTCATTCTCAAGTACCCAGTGGTGACACAGAGCTTTCATTCTGTGTACAAAGTGCAACACTTTTTAACATGTGTAATCACTATCCTAGCCAGTAAGTCCTTCCTTCTGTATGATAAATAGGGTCTGTGAAACTAACTCCCAACTAAGTTTGGTTTTTTATCTTTTTTAAAATTTGTATAATGGTGAAGACTGAGCTTTTAGTGTAACCATCACCCGAACAGTATACATTGTACCCATTAAATAATTTCTCATCCCTCACCCCTCAACCTACCCTCCAACCCTTCCTAATCTCTAGTGTCTATTATTCCTCACCCCAAGCCCGTGTGTACACATTATTTAGCTCCTACTTATAAGTGAGAACATGTGGTATTTGACTTTCTAATTCTGAGTTGTTTCACTTAAGATAATGGCCTCCACTTCCAACTATGTTGCTACAAAAGACACAATTTCATTCTTTTTTATGGCTGAATAGTATTCCAAGGTATATGTATACCACATTTTAAAAATCCCATCATCTGTTGATGGACACTAAGCTCTTTTTTTGACAAAGTCTTAATATTTTATCAAACATTAAGTCTTAAGTTTGATAATTTTTTTTTTCCAATCCTCCCACCTCAGCCTCCTGAGTTGCTGGGACTACAGATGTGCACAACTACATCCGGCTAATTTTTGTATTTTCAGTAGAGACAGGGTTTCACAATGTTGCCCAGGCTAGGTTTGAACTCTTGAGCTCAAGTGATCCACCCACCTTGGCCTCCCAAAGTGCTGGGATTCCAGGAGTGAGCCACCGTGTCTGGCCGAGATATACATACGTACATATATGTATGTACGTATATACATATATATATGTATATATATGTATATATAATTTTTCTTATTCCCATTCTTAGGAGGAAAATATTATTTCACTATTAATTTTGTTAAGGGTCATTTTTTTGTAGGTGTTCTTTACCAAATTGAGAAAATTTTCTTCTATTCCTAGTTTTTTTTTTTTTTTTTAATCCTTTAAGTTCTAGGGTACATGTGCACACTGTGCAGGCTTGTTACATAGGTATATATGTGCCATGCTGGTTTGTTGCACACATTAACTCGTCATTTACATTGGGTATTTCTCCTAATGCTATCTTTCCCCCAGGCCCCCACCCCACGACAGGCCCCATGATAGGTGTGTGATGTTCCCCTTCCTGTGTTCAAGTGTGCTCATCGTTCATTTCCCACCTATGAGTGAGAACATGTGGTATTTGGTTTTCTGTTCTTGTGATAGTTTGCTGAGAATCATGGTTTCCAGCTTCATCCATGTCCCTACAAAGGACATGAACTCATTCTTTTTTATGGCTGCATGGTATTCCGTGGTGTCTATATGCCACATTTTCTTAATCCAGTCTGTCACTGATGGACATTTGGGTTGGTTCCAAGTCTTTGCTATTGTGAATGGTGCCATAATAAACATATGTGTGCATGTTTCTTTGTAGTAGCATGGTTTATAATCCTTTGGGTATATACCCAGTAATGGGATCACTGGGTCAAATAGTATTTCTAGTTCTAGATCCTTGAGGAATTGCCACACTGTCTTCCACAGTGGTTGAACTAATTTACGCTCCCACCAACAGTGTAAAAGCATTCCTGTTTCTGCACATTCTCTCCAGCATCTGTTGTTTCCTGACTTTAATGATCACCATTCTAACTGGTGTGAGATGGTATCTCATTGTGGTTTTGATTTGCATTTCTCTGATGGCCAGTGATGATGAGCATTTTTTCATGTGTCTGTTGGCTGCATAAATGTCTTCTTTCGAGAAGTATCTGTCCGTATCCTTTGCCCACTTTTTGATATTTTTTCTTGAAAATTTGTTTAAGTTCTTTGTAGATTCTAGATATTAGCCCTTTGTCAAATGGGTAGATTGCAAAAATTTTCTCCCATTCTGTAGGTTGCCTGTTCACTCTAATGGTAGTTTCTTTTGCTGTGCAGAAACTCTTCGATGTAATTAGATCCCATTTGTCTATTTTAGCTTTTGTTGCCATTGCTTTTGGTGTTTTAGTCATAAGGTCCTTGCCCATGCCTATGGCCTGAGTGGTATTGCCTAGGTTTTCTTCTAGGGTTTTTATGGTTTTAAGTCTAACATTTAAGTCTTTAATCCATTTTGAATTAATTTTTGTATAAGGTGTAAGGAATGAATTCAGTTTCAGCTTTCTACATATAGTTAGCCAGTTTTCCCAGCACCATTTATTAAATAGGGAATCCTTTTCCCATTTCTTGTTTTGGTCAGGTTTGTCAAAGATCAGATGGCTGTAGATGTGTGGTGTTATTTCTGAGGTCTCTGTTCTGTTCCATTGGTCTATATCTCTGTTTTGGTACCAGTACCATGCTGTTTTGGTTACTGTAGCCTTGTAGTGTAGTTTGAAGTCAGGTAGCATGATGCCTCCAGCTTTGTTCTTTTTGCTTAGGATTGTCTTGGCAATGTGGGCTCTTTTTTGCTTCCATATGAACTTTAAAGTAGTTTTTTCCAATTCTGTGAAGAAAGTCATTGGTAGCTTGATGGGGATGGCATTGAATCTACAAATTACCTTGGGCAGTATGGCCATTTTCATGATATTGATTCTTCCTATCCATGAGCATGGTATGTTCTTCCATTTGTTTGTGTCCTCTTTTATTTCGTTGAGCAGTGGTTTGTAGTTCTCCTTGAAGAGGTCCTTCACATCCCTTGTAATTTGGATTCCTAGGTATTTTATTCTGTTTGTAGCAATTGTGAATGGGAGTTCCTCATGATTTGGCTCTCGGGTTGTCTGTAAATGGTGTATAGGAATGCTTGTGATTTTTGCACATTGATTTTGTATCCTGAGACTTTGCTGAAGTTGCTTATCAGCTTAAGGAGATTTGGGGCTGTGATGATGGGGTTTTGTACATGTCATCTTTAAACAGGGACAATTAGTTTTCCTCTTTTCCTAATTGAATATGCTTTATTTCTTTCTTCTGCCTGATTGCCCTGGCCAGAACTTCCAACACTATGTTGAATAGGAGTAGTGAGAGAGGGCATCCCTGTCTTGTGCCAGATTTCAAAGGGAATGATGCTTCCAGTTTTTGCCCATTCAGTGTGATATTGGCTGTGGGTTTGTCATAAACAGCTTTTATTATTTTGAGATACGTCCCATCTATATCTAGTTTATTAAGAGTTTTTAGGGTGAAAGGCTGTTGAATTTTGTCATAGGCCTTTTCTGCATCTACTGAGATAATCATGTGGTTTTTGTCATTGGTTCTGTTTATGTGATGGATTACGTTTATTGATTTCTGTATGTTGAACCAGGCTTGCATCCCAGGGATGAAGCTGACCTGATTGTGGTGGATAAGGTTTTTGATGTGCTGCTGGGTTCAGTTTGCCAGTATTTTCTTGAGGATTTTCACATTGCTGTTCATCGGCGATATTGGTCTAAAATTATCTTGTTTTGTTTTGTCTCTGCCAGGTTTTTGTATCAGAATGATGGCTGCCCTCAAAAATGAGTTAGGGAGGATTCCCTCTTTTTCTATTGATTGGAATAGTTTCAGAAGGAATGATACCAGCTCCTCTTTGTACCTCTGGTAGAATTTGGTTGTGAATCCATCTGTTCCTGGACTTTTTTTGATTGGTAGGCTATTAATTATTGCTTTAATTTCAGAACCTGTTGTTGGCTATTCAGAGATTCCACTTCTTCCTAGTTTAGTCTTGGGAGGGCATATGTGTCCAAGAATTTATGCATTTCTTCTAGATTTTCTAGTTTATTTGCATAGAGGTGTTTATAGTATTCTCTGATCATAGTTTGTATTTCTGTGGGATAGGTGGTGATATCCCCTTTATCATTCTTTATTGCTTCTCTTTGATTCTTCTCTCTTTTCTTCTTTATTAGTCTTGCACTTGGTCTATCAATTTCACTGATCTTTTCAAAAAACCAGCTCCTGGATTCATTGATTTTTTGAAGGATTTTTGTGTTTCTATCTCTTTCAGTTCTGCTCTGATCTTAGTTATTTCTTGCCTTCTGCTAGCTTTATTTCATTAATTTGATCTTCAATCACTGATACCCTTTCTTCCACTTGATTGAATTGGCTACTGAAGCTTGTGCATGCATCTTGTAGTTCTTGTGCCATGGTTTTCACCTCCATCAGGTCATTTAAGGTCTTCTCTACACTGGTTATTCTAGTTAGCCATTTGTCTAATCTTTTTTCAAGGTTTTTAGCTTCCTTGCAGTGGATTCAAACATCCTCCTTTAGTTCAGAGAAGTTTATTACTGATCTTCTAAAGTCTACATCTGTCAACTTGTCAAGATCATTCTCTACCCAGCTTTGTTCCGTTGCTGGCGAGGAGCTGCGTTCCTTTGGAGGAGAAGGGGCGCTCTGTTTTTTAGAATTTTCATCTTTTCTGCTCTGGTTTCTTGCCTTCTTTGTGGTTTTATCTACCTTTGGTCTTTGATGTTGGTGACCTACAGATGGGGTTTTGGTGTGAATGTCCTTTTTGTTGATGTTGATACTATTCCTTTCTATTTGTTAGTTTTCCTTCTAACAGGTCCTTCAGCTGCAGGTCTGTTGGAGTTTGCTGGAGGTCTACTCCAGACCCTGTTTGCCTGGGTGTCACCAGCGGAGGCTGCCAAACTACAAGTATTGCAGAATAGTAAATATTGCTGCCTGATCCTTCCTCTGGAAGCTTCATCCCAGAGGGGCTTCTGTCTGTATGAGGTGTCAGTCGGCCCCTACTGAGAGGTGTCTTCCAGTTAGGCTACACAGGGGTCAGGGACCCACTTGAGGAGGCAGTCTGTCCATTCTCCGAGCTCAAACACTGTCCTGGGAGAACTACTGCTCTCTTCAGAGCTGTCAGACAGGGGCATTTAAGTCTGCAGAAGTTTCTGCTGCCTTTTGTTCAGCTATGCCCTGCCCCCACAGGTGGAGTCTATAGAGGGAGCAAGCCTTGTTGTGCTGTGGTGGGCTCTATCCAGTTTGAGCTTCCTGGCCACTTTGTTTATCTACTCAAGCCTCAGCAGTGGCGGACACCCCTCCCCATGCTGGGCTGCTGCCTTGCAGGTTAATCTCAGTCTACTGCACTAGCAATGAGCAAGGCTCCGTGAGCGTGGGACCCTCCGAGCCTTGCATGGGATATAATCTCCTGATGTGCTATTTGCTAAGATGCTTGGAAAAGTGCAGTATTTGAGCAGGAGTGTCCCGTTTTTTCAGGTACTGTCTGTCATGGCTTCTTTTGGCTAGGACAGGGAAATCCCCTGACCCCTTGTACTTCCCAGGTGAGATGATGCCCTGTTGTGCTTTGGCTCACCCTCCATTGGCTGTACCCACTGTCCAACAGGTCCCAATGAGATGAATTAGGTACCTCAGTTGGAAATGCAGAAATCACCCATCTTCTGCGTCAATCACGCTGGGAGCTGCAGACTGGAGCTGTTCCTATTTGGCCATCTTGGAATGGTGACCCTTGATAAAATCTTAATGTGATTGTATGTCGCTAAGAGAAGGTCTTTCTTCTACCAGGGAAGGTATTTGAAGCTTTGTTGCTCCCCGTTTATTCTTGTGTTTTCACTATTCCACACTGAAAAGCAAAAAGGAAGAGATGAGAGGTGGAATGGTAATGATAGGCAGTTTGAAGTATTTGGTTAGTTGAGATGTTTTAATAATTATTAAGATTATTTTTCTAGTTAAGCATATAGTTTAAGGAATTACATTTCAAATAATTGTCCTAAGTTGTCAGAGTGCTTTCATGAATTATGTTACCTTTAATAACAACATAAAAATCTGTCAAATGCCAGTCAGGGGTTGAATTACCATTTAAGTTACTGTGTTATCCATATGATTCCTTGGAGGAAAGATAGCTTAAATCTGAACATTTCTGGTGATAGATGACCCTGACCAGAGATTATTCTATTTGAAGATTATTTTGGTTTATCTCTCTCTTCCTCTGTCTTGCCCCTGGTCACTTCCCTGCAAAAAAGTTCTACGATCTACCACAGGTGACGGCACATGGGAGGATAAATCCTACATTGGTTTTTGATTCTAAGGTGTGTATAAAGTAGGTATCAGATTAATTCCTTTAGATTATGTAGGATTTCCATAGATTATGTTTACATGTTTTTTGCCTCTGCATTTAATGATCGATGCATTTTTCTCTGGTCTCTATAGATCTGGAAACTTAACACTTTAATGTGGATCATTCCAAGTATGTCTCTCCCTGCCAGGTCCAACTTGCAGGGAAGTGTCTGCTGGTCAACTGCCTGGTGGTGTCCTGCAGACACTAAACATTGACAAGTCTACCATGGCTGTCACCTTTACTCACGCCTGATGACCCATCAGTGATGGCACCATCAGCTCTCTGAGTTTACATGACTATCTTCATCTTCCTTGTAAACTAAGCCTTATCACTTAACAGGTTTTGTTCTTTCTCTCTCCATAACTGTATGCATGTTTTTTTAAATGACTAAACCTAGCCTGGAGTGGGTGATAGATTGTTGACTGAATGCATGAAAACCATCATTACTGCTACTTGTCACATTGACTTTCTTGAAAATTTAAGTTGCACATGCCATGCCCCTGCTCACAAACCTTCAGTGACTCCTGTTGTCTATGGAAAAATTGAGATTCTTTAACCTGTCAGGCAAGGCCCTTATAATTTAGAACCGACTTAATACAGTATTCTTATGTCCTTTTACTCTCTTAGTATACGAACTTGACTCTCATGGTTGACTGAATGGCGCCCTGTCCCCCATACCTTTCTCTTTTTTCATGCCTCATATATATCATATAAAATACACACAAAAACACACATACACACACACACACACACCCCTCTTTAAAAATTGGGAGAAATTCAGGGGTGGGAAAGATTATTTCCTGCTGGCTGGCATCTGGGAAGTTTACTAATGATATTCGCGTATAATATGTATAAGAATGTATATTTATATACATATGTAAGATATGTGTATATATACTTACATATGTGTATAATAAAAGCATTTGAAAAATAGCTAAAATTAATTGAGCACTTACTCTATGTCATGCACAGTGCTAAAAACTTTACAGACATTTTTCTCATTTAATTCTCACCACAATTCTAAAATATAAGCAACATGTAGGTCACATCTTATGTGAGAGAGATATTCCTGATCTATGGAGAAAAGATGCAGAATTTAAAACTATTTCTATAAAACATTGGCATTGTTGTTCTTACGTGGTAATAATAATAATAATGGAGATATATCTTAGAATTCACTGAGTCTGTTGATTTTGACATTATTGGTTTTTTAAAAAATTGTTGGTTTTTGGAGTTGGGGGGTCTCACTCTGTTTCCCAGGTTGCTTGGGAGGGGATTTGGCCTGTGTACATTTCTAAGGGGCTTCCTAAACCTTACCTTGTCTCAGTTTGAATGGCCTTTTGGAAAGCTGGGGGACAATTGTGGTTATCATTGCTACTGATTACCAAAGATTTTGGCCTTTGACTACTCTGCCTTTTATTGTGTGGTGTAATCGTGCTTCCTTGTTTCTTTGGAAACAAATGGGGCTCTGAGCCTTACTTTCACCACAAAATGTTAAGTCTCAGCTTGGGAAAGCTTTAAGAGCGACTGTGTGATTCTCTACATTAACTTTTTTTCCTGCTTCAGCCTTTGTGTGAGAAAGGACTTGGAAGCCTTCTCAGCTTGGTTCCCTCACTCAGAATGATGTAAAAGAAAACCCCAGATGAAATGCATTTGAAGCCAGCTAGACTTGTTTGAAGTCACTGAGATTCTGGAGGGTTGTTTATTGCCCCTGCATATTCTAGCTGATTCTGACTGATAAGACTAGGGTCTGCAGTTCACTGTTTCCCAGCGTGGTTGCTGCGGTACTCTGTGTAATGCACACCCGCTTCTGTTGAAATCTCAACATAGTGAGGAAAGCCAAGGAGGTACATGCAGTAACTACAGACCAGGAGTTCTCAATACTGGTTCATGTTAGAATCGCCAGTGAGATTTAAAAATACCATACAAGGGGCAGCAGCCCCCAGAGTTTCTGATTAAATTGGTCTGTGGTGAGGCCTGAGAATATGCATGTTTAAAAGTGCCAGGTGTGGTGATTCCTTAAGGATTTAGAACCAGAAATACCATTTGACCTAGCAATTCCATTACTAGATATATACCCAAAGGAATATAAATCATTGTACTGTAAAAACACATGCACATATATGTTTATTGCAGCACTATTTATAATAGCAAAGACTTGGAACCAACCCAAATGTCCATCAATGATAGACTGGATAAAGAAAATGTGGTGGCTGGGCATGGTGGCTCACGCCTGTAATCCCAGCACTTTGGGAGGCCAAGGTGGGTGGATCACGAGGTCAGGAGTTGGAGACCAGACTGGCCAATATGGTGAAACCCAACCTCTACCAAAAATACAAAAATTAGCTGGACGTGGTGGCACATGGCTGTAGTCCCAGCTACTTGGGAGACTGAGGCAGGAGAATTGCTTGAACCTGGAAGGCAGAGGTTGCAGTGAGCCGAGATCGTGCCACTGCACTCTAGCCTGGGCGACAGAGCAAGTCTCCATCTCAGAAAATAAATAAATACATAAAACACCAAAAACCTAGATGACAGGTTGATAGGTGCAGCAAACCACCATGGCACATGTATATATATATATGTAGCAAACCTGCATGTTCTGCACATGTATCCCAAAACTGAAAGTAAAATAAAATTTAAAAAAAGGTGCCCCAAGATGGTGGTAATATTCTGCCAAAGTTGAGATTCACTGGTCCAGAAGTAGGCTGTTAGCTCTCAGACTTTCTTTTTTACTGCCTGTCCTTGTCATAAAAGTGACTTTAGGTCTGATTCTTAATATTATGATTAAGCTCAGATGGGGTAAATTTACGCTTAATAATGTTTGAATTATTCAATTAATTGGTAAAAATTACTCATGGACTATCTCATCCCCTTCTGCAATATCGCCATTAAGAAAAGATTATTGAGTTGCTAGGATAAAGTAGATGGAGAAGATGAAATTTTCTAAGCGCCGATGGTGGTGTTCACTACTATTTTGCATGATCCCATCAATAATTTTTACATTTCCTTTCAGGGATACTGAAGAAAGACTGTTGGCCCATGCTTGTGCATGACATTCTCTCGATGTGGAAGAAAGGACCAAACCAAAGAAAGGACCTCCTTTGCTTCAACTCAGATTCTTTTGTGTTTTAGGCAGGTGGTGCGGAGAGATACACATAGGTTGTAATTGTGATAAAGGCTCCCACGTTTGGTGGCTAGATACTGAAAGTACTTTTAAACAACTGCCTGTTTAGGTGATTGAAAGGCTTCTACCATTGACTTGGTTCTCTGTGGTAGCATCCCCAGAACTTGCGTGGGCTAGGAGAGGATGAAGGGCAGGAGGGAGGCCTCACAGCATCACTAATTGTAGCAGGTGCCATGGGACCCTACTGAGAATCAGTTTACTTTGGGATGAAGCATGCATTTGAGAGCCAGCCTTTGAGAGATAGCTTTATTGAGTAATTTAAGGCTTAGACACATCACAAAATATTCTTTTCCTCTCTCTCCTTTCCTCATTTTCTTAATATCTTCCCCACTCTCTTTCTCTCTCTGCATTTAACTAGTTAAATGATTAATATGTCCTGTAAATTTGTTTAGGTAAAAATATAACTATAATTCGAATGTAGCAAACTCTATTGAATCATCTAATTTTTTAAATCAGGAAATGCTATTAGAATTCATTTATGTACCTAAACTCTATTCCTGGCCCATAGGTCTGGGGGAAAATAGCAAATGTCTAGCTTATTCTGTAGTGAATAAACTAGAGAGAAAATATGGCATATCTCCAAAAGGAGAGGAGAATAGTGATTTAAAAATTTTCTCACTCCAGCATTCTCTCTGACTTCTGTCCTTTATCTTTTGCCATTCTGCCAGAGGTAAAGGATAGTGTTCTATGGGGGAAGATGGTTTAATGATTTTGATGGGCTTTTTAATTCAAATATTTCAGATAGATTATCAATCAACATTATAATCGCTAGTTGGTGGTTGGGAAAAAAGAACTGTTTAAAATTAAAACCTAAATCATAATTCAACCTTTCTTTGCCATCTACAATGCAGATAATGCATCAAGTTTTTTTTTAAAATTTATTTTTGTTTGTTGGTTTTTGTTTGTTTGAGATGGAGTCTCGCTTTGTCGCCAAGGCTCGAGTGCAGTGGTGCGATCTCAGCTCACTGCAACCTCCACCTCCTGGGCTCAAGCGATTCTTCTGCCTCAGCCTCCCAAGTAGCTGGACTATAGGCATTCACCACCACACCCAGCTAATTTTTGTATTTTTAGTAGAGATGGGGTTTTACCATATTGGCCAGGCTGGTCTTGAACTCCTGTCCTCGTGATCCGTCCGCCTTGGCCTCCCAAAGTGCTGGAATTACAGGCATGAGCCACCACGCCCAGCCAGTATTTTTTATTAAATGTGTTTTAAATGAAGCCAACCTCCACCCACTACCCCCCACCCCCCAAAAAAAAGCACATATATTGAACTCACTGAAATTACTTTAACAAAACATATTTTACTGGGTCATGATACAGAAATAACTTAAATTGTTATTTGTCAAAGTAATTGTTTCAATGGGATTCTTCTTGCCCTTGAATGTGAGTAATGTACTATAGATTGCATTTCTCAGTTTCCATCAAAAATATAAATTCAGTGAGAGACATAGTTTGGACTGAAAACATTTTTTTTTTTTTTTTTTTTTTTTTTAGTGTAGGTTACTGAATCTCTTTTCCTGGAAATATCTCAGATGATTTAATCTCAAGCTTGCTCAGTGGCAGAGGACTTATCTTTGGATGATTCTTTTTTATCTGAGTTATTACAGTAAATCATCTAAGAGACCCAAACCTACTTTAATAGTTTTACTCTTTGAGAATTGGTATGTAACTTGCATGCTATACCAACACTTCTAAAGAGGTTCTCAAAGAACCTACAATTTCTATTGTGTTTTATGTTGAGTATGTTAGCAAAGAGGTATTGTTTTATTTTTTTGACTGTGTTTTCTAGAGTCAAGTACATAGGCCTTGAGCTTATTTCACCTTTGACCTTGTACGGCCTTTGAAGTTTGGTTCTCTAGAGATACTCTGGAAGAATATTAAGATAGTGGTTTACCTGAGACTTTGCTGAAGTTGCTTATCAGCTTAAGGAGATTTTGGGCTGAGACAATGGGGTTTTCTAAATATACAATCATGTCATCTGCAAACAGGGACAATTTGACTTCTTCTTTTCCTAACTGAATCCCCTTGATTTCTTTCTCTTGCCTGATTGCCCTAGCCAGAACTTCCAACACTATGTTGAATAGGAGTGGTGAGAGAGGGCATCCCTGTCTTGTGCCAGTTTTCAAAGGGAATTTTTCCAGTTTTTGCCCATTCAGTATGATATTGGCTGTGGGTTTGTCATAAATAGCTCTTATTATTTTGAGGTACGTTCCATCAATACCGAATTTATTGAGCGTTTTTAGCATGAAGGGCTGTTGAATTTTGTCAAAAGCCTTTTCTGCATCTATTGAGATAATGATGTGGTTCTTGTCTTTGGTTCTGTTTATATGCTGGATTATGTTTATTGATTTGTGAATGTTGAACCAGCCTTGCATCCCAGGGATGAAGCCCACTTGATCATGGTGGATAAGCTTTTTGATGTGTTGCTGAATCGGTTGGCCAGTATTTTATTGAGGATTTTTGCATCGATGTTCATCAGGGATATTGGTCTAAAATTCTCTTTTTTTGTTGTGTCTCTGCCAGGCTTTGGTATCAGGATGATGTTGGCCTCATAAAATGAGTTAGGGAGGATTCCCTCTTTTTCTATTGATTGGAATAGTTTCAGAAGGAATGGTACCAACTCCTCCTTGTACCTCTGGTAGAATTCAGCTGTGAATCCGTCTGGTCCTGGACTTTTTTTGGTTGGTAGGCTATTAATTATTGCCTCAATTTCAGAGCCTGCTATTGGTCTATTCAGGGATTCAACTTCTTCCTGGTTTAGTCTTGGAAGAGTGTAAGTGTCCAGGAAATTATCCATTTCTTCTAGATTTTCCAGTTTATTTGCGTAGAGGTGTTTATAGTATTCTCTGATGGTAGTTTGTATTTCTGTGGGGTCGGTGGTGATATCCCCTTTATCATTTTTAATTGCGTCGATTTGATTCTTCTCTCTTTTCTTCTTTATTAGTCTCGCTAGTGGTCTATCAATTTTGTTGATCTTTTCAAAAAACCAACTCCTGGATTGATTGATTTTTTGGAGGGTTTTTTGTGTCTCTATCTCCTTCAGTTCTGCTCTGATCTTAGTTATTTCTTGCCTTCTGCTAGCTTTCGAATGTGTTTGCTCTTGCTTCTCTAGTTCTTTTAATTGCGAAGTTAGAGTGTCAATTTTAGATCTTTCCTGCTTTCTCTTGTGGGCATTTAGTGCTATAAATTTCCCTCTACACACTGCTTTAAATGTGTCCCAGAGATTCTGGTATGTTGTATCTTTGTTCTCATTGGTTTCAAAGAACATCTTTATTTCTGCCTTCATTTCGTTATGTACCCAGTAGTCATTCAGGAGCAGGTTGTTCAGTTTCCATGTAGTTGAGCGGTTTTGATTGAGTTTCTTAGTCCTGAGTTCTAGTTTGATTGCACTGTGGTCTGAGAGACAGTTTGTTATAATTTCTGTTCTTGTACATTTGCTGAGGAGTGCTTTACTTCCAATTACGTGGTCAATTTTGGAGTAAGTACGATGTGGTGCTGAGAAGAATGTATATTCTGTTGATTTGGGGTGGAGAGTTCTATAGATGTCTATTAGGTCTGCTTGCTGCAGAGATGAGATCAATTCCTGGATATCCTTGTTAACTTTCTGTCTCGTTGATCTGTCTAATGTTGACAGTGGAGTGTTGAAGTCTCCCATTATTATTGTATGGGAGTCTAAGTCTCTTTGTAAGTCTCTAAGGACTTGCTTTATGAATCTGGGTGCTCCTGTATTAGGTGCATATATATTTAGGATAGTTAGCTCTTCCTGTTGAATTGATCCCTTTACCATTATGTAATGGCCTTCTTTGTCTCTTTTGATCTTTGATGGTTTAAAGTCTGCTAAGTCTCAGAATACAAAATTAATGTGCAAAAATCACAAGCATTCTTATACACCAGTAACAGACAAACAGAGAGCCAAATCAGGAATGAACTTCCATTCACAATTGCTTCAAAGAGAATAAAATACCTAGGAATCCAACTTACAAGGGATGTAAAGGACCTCTTCAAGGAGAACTACAAACCACTGCTCAGTGAAATAAAAGAGGACACAAACAAATGGAAGAACATACCATGCTCATGGATAGGAAGAATCAATATCGTGAAAATGGCCATACTGCCCAAGGTAATTTATAGATTCAATGCCATCCCCATCAAGCTACCAATGAGCTTCTTCACAGAGTTGGAAAAAACTGCTTTAAAGTTCATATGGAACCAAAAAAGAGCCCGCATCTCCAAGACAATCCTAAGTCAAAAGAACAAAGCTGGAGGCATCACGCTACCTGACTTCAAACTATACTACAAGGCTACAGTAACCAAAACAGCATGGTACTGGTACCAAAACAGAGATATAGACCAATGGAACAGAACAGAGTCCTCAGAAATAATACCACACATCTACAGCCATCTGATCTTTGACAAACCTGAGAGAAACAAGAAATGGGGAAAGGATTCCCTATTTAATAAATGGTGCTGGGATAATTGGCTAGCCATAAGTAGAAAGCTGAAACTGGATCCTTTCCTTACTCCTTATACGAAAATTAATTCAAGATGGATTAGAGACTTAAATGTTAGACCTAATACCATAAAAACCCTAGAGGAAAACCTAGGTAGTACCATTCAGGACATAGGCATGGGCAAAGACTTCATGTCTAAAACACCAAAAGCAACAGCAACAAAAGCCAAAATTGACAAATGGGATCTCATTAAACTAAAGAGCTTCTGCACAGCAAAAGAAACTACCATCAGAGTGAACAGGCAACCTACAGAATGGGAGAAAATTTTTGCAATCTACTCATCTGACAAAGGGCTAATATCCAGAACCTACAAAGAACTTAAACAAATTTACAAGAAAAAAACAAACAACCCCATCAAAAAGTGGGCAAAGGATATGAACAGACATTTCTCAAAAGAAGACATTCATACAACCAACAGACACATGAAAAAATGCTCATCATCACTGGCCATCAGAGAAATGCAAATCAAAACCACAATGAGATACCATCTCACACCAGTTAGAATGGCGATCATTCAAAAGTCAGGAAACAACAGGTGCTGGAGAGGATGTGGAGAAATAGGAACACTTTTACACTGTTGGTGGGATTGTAAACTAGTTCAACCATTATGGAAAACAGTATGGCGATTCCTCAAGGACCTAGAACTAGATGTACCATATGACCCAGCCATCCCATTACTGGGTATATACCCAAAGGATTATAAATTATGCTGCTATAAAGACACATGCACACGTATGTTTATCGCAGCACTATTCACAATAGCAAAGACTTGGAATCAACCCAAATGTCCATCAGTGACAGATTGGATTAAGAAAATGTGGCACATATACACCATGGAATACTATGCAGCCATAAAAAAGGATGAGTTTGTGTCCTTTGTAGGGACATGGATGCAGCTGGAAACCATCATTCTTAGCAAACTATCAAAAGAACAGAAAACCAAACACCGCATGTTCTCACTCATAGGTGGGAACTGAACAATGAGATCACTTGGACTCGGGAAGGGGAACATCACACACCGGGGCCTATCATGGGGAGGGGGGGAGGGGGGAGGGATTGCATTGGGAGTTATACTTGATGTAAATGACGAGTTGATGGGTGCAGCACACCAACATGGCACAAGTATACATATGTAACAAACCTGCACGTTATGCACATGTACCCTACAACTTAAAGTATAATAATAATAAATAAATTTAAAAAAAAAAAAAAAATGATAGTGGTTTACCTTCTCCCTTGTGGATATCTGATATTTGCCATTAATGGGAATAAAAAATTCATAAACCAGTTAGAATTACAGTTTCATATGGATTATTCCAGAGCAAATTGTTATGGTTATTTATAACTTCACTCAAGTGACATGTAATCTGTGTGATAATTTCTCAGGAAAAAAATGAAGGTTAGGGTAGAAAATATGTGAAATTATGTTGGTAACAGGGCAAGATACTTCATTTGTTATTGATCCAAAAAAAGTAACAGAATATTTAAAAATAATAGTAAAGTATGTAGAGAAAAAAACTAAAACAAACATAGTCACAACCTTCACTTATAGTTTTTAACTTGTATTTTGAAAACAAAGGGATGGACAGCAGAGGGCCTCTCTGGAAGGAAAAAAATCACTCAGACAAATTTTGTAGGAAAGACAAACTTGTTTATTGGATTTCAAGGCTAGCTAATTCCTTCAAAGACACTGCTGCTTAATCTGATTATTGGCTTTAAAGAACACATTAAGCTCTTTTAAAGAACAACTATTTTTAGCCTGAGGAGTTCTCCTCATATGAGGCTATAATATTTACTACCCAAGTAATATGGGACTCAAGCAGAGAAATGGTAAGAAAGAATTGTATATCCTTATACTTAAGCTTCTCTTGTACATGTAGAGATTATTTCTAGGTTTATTTCCTGATTATGCCACTTACGTACAAATGTATGAAAATCATTAATAAGGGTTAACATGAGTCAGACTTAAATGGAGCATCACAAAGAGAAGAGAAATGACCCTAGGACCACTCCACCATCTTCATGCATTAACGGAATTTTATCTCCCTCATAAAATAATCTCATCAATCTTAAAACCCATGTAAACCCAAAGCCTGCAAATAAGCATCTATTGGTAAAACACCTATAATTCCTAATCCTTAAATAGCTTTTCAGTTCTCCTCTTAGGGTCTCATGGACACTCTCTAGTTTACTGTGCTCTTTCCTCTCAACGTACTGAGAGTCATTAAACTCACCCACATTTCTAGGGTTCAAATTAAAGAGATGTAAGGGATTTGCTTAATTACAAATGTGTCAGAAATACAGCCTAACCCAGTCATGTGAAGGGTAATTTGCCCCAAGATTTTATTTGAGAGTCACATTCTAGGTCATGAGAGCTAGATGGTTCATTCAGTTATTCACTCAAAAATTACTTACTGGATTATTTGTTGACATTGCTAGGAGCTGAGAACATGGGCAGGATCCCTGTAGTCACTGAGATTGCAATAATCAGTTGTTTTAAGAAATCATTAAACAATTCATGATGGAGTCTTAATTGTGAAATGTGCACCGAAAGAGAAAAATGAGCTGCTGTGGAGTTTAATGGGTTTGGGGGCTAATCTGGTTTGAGAGTCAGGAAGGCTCCCTAAGGAGGTGATATTTAAACTGAGAGTTGAAGAAACCCATCAAAGAGTAGCCAGGTGAGAAAAGGTAAAAGTGTTTTGCAAATCTTCCTTGGCTAACTCATCTCATAGTGATTTTCCTCCTCGTTGGATGTATTGACCAGTTAGTGCCTCTGCCTTGTTTTTAAGAAATTACGTAAGAGCTTTTATACTATTTATCATATTGTTTCTTTTGACTTTTATACTAGACTGTAAAAAAGTGCATTTCTAGGTCCTCAGGATTCAGTCTTCATCGTCTCATATAAGTATTTTATTTTTCCATAAAATATATATAGATACATTTGTTTCTATTTTTTTCTTTTTACTGAGCATTTGCTTATGGTTGCATGTAGTAATTCTTTGAGTATTTCAACAGGCTCTGGAATTAAACTATTTTACTTTTTATCAATAGATCTTTCTTTCTTAATTGTTTTTATGCCTAAAGTGGACATGTTTGGGTTGACTTTATCAGAGGGATCCCGGAAGACTAGAATGGAGGGTGAGGAAAAGACCAGTTACGCTAACAATGCAGAAACGAGTATCATGGTTGACCCTAACTGAGTTACAGTTTGGGGAACTCTGCTTTTGTTTGAACCCAAAGACAGCAATATAGTTGTGTGCAATTTGAGGTGATTTTTAGATAGCTGGAATGTATTTGGTCACCTTGGTGGAGCTAATGTATAAATGGAAATTTAGAGAACTATTGTTTGCCCAGATTTTTAGCTGAGCAAGTTTCAGCCCGTAACATCAAATTGTTGTAACTTAATTTACAAAATCACCTAGCTAAATTAGCCTCACTCCAGAAGGGAATTGGATTTGATATGACTAACATAATCTACTCTGTATAGATTCTTTCTATGTGTTAATAATAGCTTCTCATGCTCTTTAAAAAAGAAGCTCTGAGAGTAACAGATATGCCACCTCAGGAAAATTAGTCACAGAACCAGCCCTCAGAGTTCTTTTAAATTTGTAGTTTCCTTTAGAAAAATGTTAATATCAATTAAGTTTAGGATACGAGTGTTCTTATATTTTAGTCTGATTTCTCAGATTCTAAATCGGTGTAGCAATTTCTTAGAACGTTGCATCTGAAGGATGTGAATGTTAAAGCAGGGCAATCATGAGGACATTTCATTCATAGGAAGCAGCAGAAGAGAGAAATGTAGAAACTATGTTTTCTCCTGCCTCAGCCTCCCGAGTAGCTGGGACTGTAGGCACCCGCCCACCAGGCCTGGCTAAGTTTTTGTATTTTTAGTAGAGACGGGGTTTCCCCATGTTAGCTGGATGGTCTCAATCTCCTGACCTCGTGATCCGCCCACCTCAGCCTCCCAAAGTGCTGGGATTACAGATATGAGCCATGGCGGAGCTTGCAGTGAGCCGAGATCGCGCCACTGCACTCCAGTCTGGGTGACAGAGCTAGGCCCCATCTCAAAAAAAAAAAATAAAAGAAGAAACGGGCTTGACCATGTTGACCAGGCTAGTCTCGAACTCCTGACCTCATGATCTGCCTGCCTCAGCCTCCCAAAGGGCTGGTATTACAGATGTGAGCCACCATGTCCAGCCCCTGTAAGAATTTTATTAGGCTTCTTTAGTGGCCATTTGCGATCTGGCCTACCCAGCATTCATTGACCCTTCTACTGGTGACAGTGGCTCAAATTCCCACTGCCTTTTTCAGATTGTGTTCCAGAAGAGCTCATCTCCTGGTCTCAGAGGGGAGCATATGACTTGGCCTGGCCAATCGGTGTCATTTAGTCCCTTTGTTAGTTCATTTACTTACTCTGAGGCCTTGGGCTGGTGTAACCAGAAAGAGACTCATTTCTTCCACCAAGGATTGATTCTGAGAGAAGGTAGGACTGTAGCTGGTGGCAGCCGTCTTGCTACCATGTGCATGCTGAGAATGAGCCAACATGGAGGACAGCGGAGCTGACACAGGGGAGGGAGGGCAGGTCCTGAGGGACTGTATGAGCCCAGAGTCCTGCTGCAACTATTTTAGCCTTTTCAGTTACATGGGTCAATACAACTTTTTTTGTTCTTGCTTTGATTAATTCAATTATTATTATTATTATTTTTTTTTTCTGAGACTAGTAGCAGAAAGAGCCCTGACAAATTTAGTTTCATTTGTGTGACTAAAGCATTTCCTTTTTTGTTGTTATTGCAATAAAACCTCCTGAGTTTGTGTATTGTATCTGGATTAAAGCACTCTTACACAATGTGGTAGAAATAATCTGATTATGTACGTTTAATATTTCATATTTCATCACTTTGTGGATAAATGTGTGAAAAGTTTGAGGCAAATGAAAATAGAGAAACTCTTGGCTAATTAAAAGATTATGCTCAAATTGTGTGGATTAAATTTACGACATTAACCTGATAATAGTTGCAAACAGTGTTTTAGCCTAAATATGGTCCATATTTTTCTTAGCATCTTTAAGTTAGCACAAATGGATACAAAGCTGAAAGTGATGATTAATAGTGATGATTAATATGTTGCCTATCTAAATCAGGATATATAAAGGTCTACAATAACTAGAATAGTTATTTGTATGTAGCAAGATTAACAGAGTTCTCCATTTTTATAATGGTATACACTGGTAAGACTTGTCAAACTTATTTTTTTTAAATTACATCATGTTTAATTCATTTACCAAAACAAATTAATATCCTCATCTTAATTAACTTGTTTTATGGAGATAAGTTCAAATGTAGAAGTAACAAATGAGGATATAAGGAGAGATAGGAAGGACTTTTTGAAGCTTATCAAAATGCAACTATTGGAAACACATTTATTTAAAAAAGCAAAAGTGACACTAAAGATTTCTATGAGTGAGGAGTCATAGTTGTGTCCTGCAAATAATCTTCAGCCTGCATGAGCACAGGATGACTGTCCTGTGTGGTTTATCAGCAACACTGGGAAAATAACTTGGTGGTTTTAGTTGATCGCAAGCAAATATGATTTAACAACCTGCTTTACTAGCTTAAATGGTTAATTTGAACTCATTGCTTCAGATGTAGACTAGTTTAACCCAGATATAAAACCTCCAACTTGGGAGGCAACAGTCACCTTTTATTCTGGGATGATGGAGTCACATCTGAAGACTCAGATTGCTTTCGGCATTTCACTTAAGTGATATTGACCAAAGGGTAAAGTTCAGAGGAAAGGGAGAACATTCATTGTTGGTGAGCAAACCCAGCCTGATTTACAGGAGAGAGGTTTCAGTTGATTAGATCAAGCTTATTAGATCTCTCCCACCATTGGACAGCTCATCAGAACTGCCCCCAAAGTGAGCTGAATTTCATCTAGAGCGGGTACTTCCAGACCTTTGAGTTCCCTGTTCACTCTTATGTGGGAAACCACTTCTTGGTCATAGAAGGGAGGGGATTCAGACAGACATACCTCAGAGGGTGTGGTCATGGTGATGGAGGTGCTGGTGGGGCTAGGGAGGGAGAGTGTACCTGACTATTCAGATTCTCTCTAAGCAGAGATTCTGGGAAATTCTTAATCTCCAAGTAGGGATTCTGGAAAATTCTTTCAGGAGTGTAGTTGACTACAAGTGTATCACAGACAAAGTCCCAAGGAAACTTTAGAGGTTAGACACTACCTAGGGATCATGAACACATCCTAGGGCCAGCAGCTATTTTGATATAACAGTTTCAGCTAATTGACTTCAGTCATTATGACTTGCTTAATAATTTCCTGCTTCTTTGATGGTGCAGCATTGTGTCAAGACTTCCTTGACTTGTGTTGGCTAAAAGCAGTGGAGATGGAAACAGGTAAGCTGTCCCGCTCTCCTCTCGATCAGTAGCTTAGCAGTCAGTCATTCACTCCCATTTATAGCATATGTCAAAGTCAATTATGAAACTACACTCATGTCCTTCCTACTACTACTTGTCATAGAACTTCCCATTCTCTGAATTTACTATTTCACTTTTGCCCCTAAAAACAGGTTTTGGTGAAACTTACTACCTTCCATATCCTCTTAAGATTACTTGGCTGTCAGAGCACTCATTTCATAAACTTTTTCAAATAAAATATTTGGTTTGAAATAAATCATCTTGAATTTCCTTGTTGACTTTTTTAGAAGGTTGGCTGAACTTGAAACTAATTAAAGCCATTATTCCTTCTTGGCCAAATGTTTTTCAGCCTAAATTCTGGGTGACTAGAGATAGAATAGATTGCAAAGGGACTGATATTCATGCCCCACTACTTATCTCCATAAATTTATCATAAACATAGGAGTGTTTCTGTGCTTATTTGGTTAAAATAATTGTGATATTTATCCTTGACAAGATTTGAGAACTGTCAGGAAAACCTCTGGAGGGGGATTTCAGAGGCAGAAATTAGAGATTAAGTTGAGAAAAAGGACCAGGATACTCGACTGTAGGAAGACATGCTTAAATCAGACTCAGAATCCGCACCTGGATTCAGAATTAAGAGCTGAATTGCTAACCATTTGGAGTTCATGGGTTCTGGGTTGTTTGTGTTTGAAGTCATTTTTCAGCAAGCAAATGACTCATTTGTGTATTCATTCAGGAAGGTTCTTGTAGTGGACTCAGCTGGACTGAAATGGTCTCTATATTTTTATTTTTTCTTTTTATTATGATTGTTTGAAACAAGGTCTCTGTCACTCAAGCTGGAGTGCAATGGCATGATCATGGCTCACTGTGGGCTCCACCTCCCAGTCTCAAGTGATCCCCCAACCTCAACCTCCTGAGTAGCTGGGACTATAGGCGTGCACCAGCCAGTAGTTATTATTGTTTGGTATTTTTTACAGAGATGGGGTTTTGCCATGTTGTCTAGGCTGGTCTCAAATTCTTGGGCTTAAGCAATCTTCCCACCTTGGCTGCTTGAAGTGCTGGGATTACAGGCATGAGCCACTGTGCTTGGCCTGGAATAGTCTCTAAAGTCTTCCCCATGTAAAGTTGCCATGGTTTTGTCTATCATTGGTAGTAAATACAGGGTAACTGTGGGAGGGAAATGCATTGAACTTTCCCGTGGGCTTCTTTAGCTTCACTTCATTTTTTGATATGGATCACTTCAAAACTGTTTCTGAGAAGTGCCTTTCAAACAACAGCTTTAACATGTGGCCTCTAGTGTCAGGCCTTCCCTATCCAACAAGATTTCCTTCTCTAATCTCCTTCCATAGAGTCATTCTGGAGCTGCCACAGTTGCTTATATCCTTACAAAAAGAACAGAGGATGGAATGTGGGCTCATAGGGAAGAAAAACAATGACATGTGAAAATGTGAGAATGGGCAGATTTTAGAAAGTTGTAGGTAAAGATGAAGATTTCTGTTTCTGATGCAAAGCTGTTAACTTATAGATATTATTGACACATATTTTTCTTTTCCTTTTTTTTTTTTTTTTTTTTTTTTTTGAGACAGAGTATCACTCTGTCACCTGGGCTGGAGTGCAGTGGCACGATCTTGGCTCACTGCAAGCTCTGCCTCCCGGGTTCATGCCATTCTCCTGCCTCAGCCTCCCAAGTAGCTGGGACTACAGGTGCCCGCCACCATGCCTGGCTAATTTTTGTATTTCTTAGTAGAGATGGAGTTTCACCATGTTAGCTAGGATGGTCTTGATCTCCTAACCTAGTGATCTGCCCGCCTCAGCCTCCCAGAGTGCTGGGATTACAGGTGTGAGCCACCGCCCTCAGCCTGTATTTTTCAATATAAATAGTAAACCTATAAGGAGATGCCCAAAATGGATCATTCCTGGCTGAGCTCAGTACCCCTTACGATGGAGGTCTTCATACATATGCATGTCCAACTGGAAACAAGGACTTATTATAGATTTATTGCTTCTTTAGCTTTATGTTTGAAGAAGATAAACTATCATGGAGAAGGGGAGTCACGTGGCCTTTGCATGAATGGAGGAATGTGGTGGTCTCTGGAATATGGAAGCAAGTAGAAGCCTTATACACCCTTCAGTTACTAATCACATCGGCAAGGGAACGGGAAATTAAAGACAGTAACTTTAAGAATATAAAATGATTTCTTAGATTTTGTAACATTTCATTGGTGGTAGGAAGACTAGTGCACTCTGTCATCACCAAAGATGCCCATGTCCTAATGCCCAGGATGGATGAGTATGCTAGTTTCCATGGCCAAGTGAATTAAGGTTGCTAATCAGCTGACCCTGAGATGGGGAGATTATCCTACATTTTCTGGATGAACCCAGTGTTATAATCAATGTCCTTATGAGTGCAAGAGGGAGGCAGAACAAGAATGAGTGTCATATTTGCATCTGGAGAAAGACTGTACAAGCCATTGCTGGCTTTGAATATGAGAAGGAGTCCTAAGCCAAGGAAGGCAAGAGACTTCTAGAAACTGGAAAAAACAAGGACACAGACTTTCCCCTCAAGCTTTCAGAAGGAACCAGCCCTGCTGACAGCTTGCTTTTCAGCCCAGTGAGATTTATTTCAGACTTCTGACCTTCAAAACTGTAAGATAATAAATTTGTGTCAAGTTGCTACATTCGTGGTAATTGGTTTACAGAGGCAATAGGAAATTAATACACTATACATAAATCTGTTATCTTTTTTTATAATATATAGCAATAAATATTCTAAAAATGGGAGAAGATGTTGCATGGGAATGGACAGAGTCATGGAGAGTTGGGATGGCGATGTCCTACTCCACAGTCTATTGCAGGTGGAAGGGAGGAGCAGAGTGTCTTCAAAGTAGCTGGTGTCACGCCCTCCCCTGTAAGAGAAGAAAACAGTCTCTGAGGGCAGGTGGATGAGAAGAAAGGGATGATGTCAGAGTTGGCCTGGCCTTGAGAAACTACTCCTGGGCTTTAGTTTAGAAAGAGGTACACAAAAGACATCTGAGTAATGTCACAAAAATGATTGAAAGCACTCCAGAAAATAATAACATTTTTCTGTGAAATACAACTTCATAAAGATAAGTGATCTGTTTTCTTAAAGGAATTAGAAGTTTGTGGGGTCTTTAAAATTCTTTTTTGCCAGTTATAAAACAGACACAGTTTGAAAGAAGAAAAATGAAAACTAATATTTCACTTCTGATTTTACAATACTTGTGTTTTGAAATCAGAGATTTTGTGGTTTGTGTAGACAAGAGGATCAAAGGAGAAGTCTAAATGAAATGGCGAATGGAGATTACATTACTGCTTCTACATATCATATCTCAGAGATGGGTGAAATAAGTCAAAATAATTGTTTTTTGTGTGGTAAAAATTACAAAATTAAAACAATGTAACAAGGTCAGATGTATGTATATTCATCTCTTTCCTAGCCCAACTATGGACAATTTGGATTGGCCTGTTTGACACTGCATGCTGTCTCCCTCCCCACCCCCAGTCCTTCCATCTTATTTCGCAGATGAGAGTAATTAGTATGAAAGAATAGGAGGATAAATGATGGGTAATTGGCCTTGGAAAGGCTCACTTTTTACTCATGAGAAGTGAAAAAGAATATAGGCAGCAGAAAAGGGAAATTAAAAGGAAAGAACAGGACTGAATACCCTGGGTGCCAGGGCTTGGGGAGGCTGAGGGTGGGGAATTCCTTGAGGCCAGCAGTTCAAGAGTAACCTGGGCAACATAGACTCCATCTCTAAAATAAAAAAAAAAATATTCTGGCATGATGGCACATGCCTGAAGTCTTAGCTACTCAGGAGGCTGAGTCAGGAGGATTGCCTGAGCCCAGAAGTTCAAGGTTGTCCAGCCTGGACAACACAGTGAGGCCCTGTCTCTAAAAAATAAATAAATGAAAGCAGAGCTTATGCCAACCCTGTGTCACAAAAGAGTTTTGATTGGGAGAGTTTTGAGTAAACGGTGTTGAGGAGTTTTAAGGATGTCTCTGGTTTGAGAGAGTTACTGAGAAGAAAAAGAATGTGGTATTTGTGTGTTATGAGCTGGATCTTCTTGAATATTTTTGAGCAGTAAATTATTCCTTTTGATAATTAGACTGTGTTTGTTAATGTGCTAAAATGGTGAGATTAGGCCACATGAAACTCATCTATTTGGGTTACAACTATATGCCACAGTGTGCTATCATAGATAGAAAATATTGCTAGCTAGTCATGTTGGTTAAGCCCAACTCCTCATCTGTCCTCTAGTTGCACCCTTGCAACTGAACGTAGCTGGAGAAGAGTACATGATTTTGTTGCTGAATATTTTCTCTTTGAATTTGATACCACAGAATTCCCATAGGAACTCAGTAGTAAAGATTTTACCACGCCTCCTTAGTAAATTCTGTTTTTCATGCCCAAGACAATTGTTTAACATTTAATTTTTTCTTAAATCTTCAGCAGACTCACTTCTTCTTTCACTAAGGGAGGATTCAGAAGAGAATTTTTCCTAATCCTTTTAGGATTAGGAAATAGGCCTGGGGATTGACTCAGGCATGGTGAAGTCTTAGCTACTCAAGAGGCTGAGGCAGGAGGATTGCTTGAGTCCAGGAGTTCAAGGTTACAGTGAGCCATGATTGCACCATTGCACTCCAGCCTGGACAACATAGTGAGACCCTGTCTCTAAATAATAAATAAAAAAAAAAAAAGGAAAGAGCAGAGCTTAACTTAACTCTTAACTTTTGTCTAGGGCAACTCTCAACCTTCTGCTTCAGAATTTGTCCCCCTTGACTAATCAAGGGAATCACTTTCTTAACTACCCTCTTCTTTTGCATTATCAACACATTTTCTCTCTACTTAAACTTTCTCATCACTATGCAAATATTCTGTAATATCTTCCATCTCAAAACAAAACAATAACAAAAGCATCTCTCCAGCTGTCATCTCATTTCTCTTCTTCTGTATGTAGCAAACCTGCTTAGACAGGCGCAGTGGCTCACGTCTGTAATCCTAGCACTTTGGTAGGCTGAGGCAGGCGGATTACAAGGTCACGAGTTCAAGACCAACCTGGCCAATATGGTGCCACCCTGTCTCTACTAAAAATACAAAAATTAACTGGGCATGGTGGCGCATGCCGGTAGTCCCAGCTACTCAGGAAGCTGAGGCAGAAGAATCGCTCCAACCTGGGAGTCGGAGGTTGCAGTGAGCCGAGATCATGCCGCTGCACTCCATCCTGCTGCACTCCATCCTGGGTGACAGAGTGAGACCCTGTCTCAAAAAAAAAAAAAAAAAAAAAAAGAAAGGTTTTTTTATATTAGCTATCTATACTCTCTAATTACCCATTAATACTTTTAGCTGCTCCGTTTTTTTTCCCTACAGTGCTTATTTGAAATTGCTGTTGCTAAGGTCTCTTCCAAAATCTGATCATCCGTTCTTTGTCTTCATATTACCTGCCTCTCATGTGGCATAGTTAACATGGCTTCCTCACTTGGTTTTCAGAACATTCTCTGAATAGGCCCTATTCTAGGCACTGGAGCTCAGAACAAAGAGAACTAATTTGCCTCTCTTGTGCAGTTTACTTTTACACAGATAGTAAACATAAATAACACATATGGTGAAGAGTGCTGGGGTGAAAAATAGAATATGGGGATGGGAAGAATGTACTGGCATCACAGTTCTAAATAGAGGATCAGAGAAGTCCTCACATAGAAAATGGCATTTGAGCAAAGACCTGGAGGAGAGGAAGGAGCAAGCCACAAGGAAAGTGCTGTGGGTAGTGGGGACAAGTAGTACATAACTCCTGCCTCCTAACATGACTTCTGCAGACTTTGCTTAATGAAACCGCTTTCCTGAACGTCACCAATGACTTTTTATTTGTCAATGGCATTTCTAAGGCCCCTTTCTTTGTTCATTTCTTCTTGACATCTCTTCCCTATTTGACTCTGATAGTCTCTCTTCTACCATTTATCTTATTGTCCAGTTGAGATAATGGTTTTCCTTTGTTTTCTAATTTTTATTTCTTTATTTTTAATAGTTTCTTTTCCTCCCACCTCTAAACTTGTAAACTTTCCCTTTATGTTTTATTTTATTTTATTTTCAGTTTCCTTAAGTTGAAGTGCCTGTTATGGTATTTCCCGTGTGGTAGGTGCTTAATATATGATTTTTTTACAAAAAAATTCATTAGAAATCTTTTCCACTTTCCTAGATTGAGCTCTCACTTCTCTGCACATACATCCTAGTTCTTCTGCTGACCTAATATTTTTCTTGAGTAAATGCTCTAATTTTTCAAGACCATCTTGGGCTTTTTTGCTTGATTAATCAGCTTCTGTCTCATTATGCTCCCAGTGCTTAAAATTGAACTGATGCCCTTCCCCCAAATCTTCCCCTCCTGGCAGCCTTCTCTCTCACAGTGGTCTCAAGGATCTTGCTTCTAGACCTCAAACCTCAGAGCTGGTTTTAGCTTTTCCCCCTCCCTCAAATTTATTTCATATTAATTCTTCCTAAACATTTTTTTTTTTTTTTTTGGAGACAGGGTTTCACTCTGTTGCCCGGGCTGGAGTACAGTGGCATGATTTTGGCTCATTGCAGCCTCGGCCCACTGGCCTTAAGTGATCCTCCCACCTCAGCCTCCAGAATAGCTAGGACTACAGGTGCACACCACCACATCAGGCTAGTTTTTGTGTTTTTGTGGAGACAGAGTTTTACTGTGTCGCCCAGGGTGGTCTCAAATTCCTGGGTTCAAGCGATATGTCCAGTTCAGCCTCCAAAAGTGCTGAAATTATACGTGTGAGCCGCTGTGCCCAGCCAACAACATGTCTTGAATCAGTTTTTTTATTTTTATTTGAAAAAACATTTAGAATAGGTCACATTTTAGATCAGGTCTTTATCTTTTTGTTTTGTTTTGGCGCTATAGTTGTCTGGTCTCTGAGTTGTGTTCTTTATCTTTTGTTTATTTTCTTAGCTCCTATTCAGCTGATTACAAAAATCTGGCTCCATCCTATGTTTTCTGTGTCATCTTTGCTGTTTATCTTATTCTGCCCAGAGTACCCTCTTTACTGTCCCCTGAATATACTATGAAGCACCTTCCCTGCCTAGAAAGACATTTTTTTCCTTCTTTCTAAGTCCTATACATGTTCCAAGATATAGATAGAAAGACTAACAGGAAATGACTTTCTTTCATGTAGAAAGCCTATTCTATTCTCTTTCTTTCTTTCTTCCTTCCTCTCCCCTACTAAACCCTGTATCATTTATCATCTCTGCAGTTGACCTAGCCTTGTCTTTTGTTTAACTGCCATTCCATTTTTATATGCCCTGTATCTTCAGCTGAATTGTAAACTTCCTGGGGAAGAGAATGCTGTTTATATTTTACTGTGTACTCTACAGTACTCAGCATGGTACCCTGCATGTGGGAGGTACTGAGAAAAGCATTTCTTAGTTGGCTATTGGAAATAAATAATTGCCACAAAATTAAATACTGAAGATGTTGTTTCAGGCCCATGGGATATCCTTACATGGATGCCACACAAAGGTGTTAAACTCAAAGTGTGTTGTCTTCCTCACCTTTCTCCCTGGAAACTTGCTCATATTCCTGGGTTGCCCCACTCTTTTCAATGGTGTATTTATCCTACCAATCACCTGAATAAAATCTTGAAGACATTCATTTCTCCTAGTTCTATTTGTTATTATATCCAGTCATTTGCCAAATTCTATTCTGTCTCATTCCTGGCAACTCTGTCTCATTCTCTCCCTGTCCTCTGCCATTGTTCCAGACTTCATGTCCTTTCTCCTCACTTGTTGCAATGGCTTTTCCTTCTGTTCTTGAGATATTTTCTTTCTCCCAATCTTTTGCCTTATTCGTATTTCAAAATATGTATTTATTTGATATTGTTAAATATACCTTGAAAAAATACAAGTAAATGCACGTTTGAAGAATAATTGTAAAATGAGCCCTGATCCAACAACTCAGGTTTAGAAATAGAATATTGCCTGTACTCCCAATGTGTCTCTTCCTTATCACAATCAGCTCCCTCTTACCCAGAGGAAAGCACTTTCCCTGATGTTTGTAATAATGTTTTCATTTCTTTTCTTTGGAACTACCGCTGATGGATGCTTCCCTAAAGAAAATAGCTTAGTTTTGAACTTTATGTAAATGAAATTATACTGTGTATGGATCTTCCATGATTTGCTTCTTTCACTCCACATTGTGCTTCTGAGATTCATCCATATAGTATCATGTCGCTGTATGTTTTTGTTGCTATATAGCCCTTTATTGAATGAATATTTCACAATGTACTTATCCATTCTATTATTAATGGACATTTGGATTGTTTTCATTTTTATTATTTCAAACAGTGCTGCTCTGAACTTTTTGTGACTGTACCATGATATGGATATGCATGAGACCGTGTGGGATTTGTGTTTTAGAGTACACTGACTGGGCATGTTTATCTTCAGTCTGCTATGAATGACAGGCCCGTTTCCAATGTGATGAAACTAATTTACTTTCCTATTAGCATTATTGGGATGTCTACAGTATTCCATATGTTAGTAATTTGTGCTGTCTTCTGGCTGTTTAAATTTTTAAATTTTTATTTTGTTTATTTATGTGTGTGTGGATTTAAAGGTGTCTTTGGAATTTTAATCTGTTTTTGTAAATAGTGGTGAAGATGAGAATCTTTTCATATGTTTATTGGCCTTTTGGATTTCCTTTGTTGAATGTCTATTTAAGTCTTTGTACCCATTTGTGTATTTAGCTTTTTCTTTATTTCTTATAGGTTTATAGTGATCATTGTATATTCTTGGGATGACTGCTGCACTGGTTATGTATGATGCAAATGTATTTTTCTGCTATGTCTGTATTTTCACTTTCCTTGTGATATCTTTTAAAGGGAGAAGTTCTCAATTTTAATGTAGACATGCTTATCAATAATTTATGAGTAGTACTCTTAGAATCTTGCTTAAGAAATCCTTTCCTACCCTGAAGTTATGCAGATATTTCCTATATTATTTTCTAAAAGATTTTAATATTTAAGTCTTCAGTCTGTTTTTGATATTTGTTTATGCTGCTAGGTAGAAAGCAATAGCCTTTAAGCTTTTTTGGTTTTCCCTCTAGTTTTTCTCTTCTCCCATCTGTCTAATACTTTGCAACCAGACTCACATCCCTAAAACACAACTTGAATAGCTTGCATATACTAATTATGCAGCATGTTTCCCAGTACACAGTAAAAATTATATAACTAAATAAACAATATTAATATAATTCAGTTGCCCAGAGAAAACATCCTAACATCTTTATCCTAAACTTTGATATGTTTGTTCAGTGACCCCAATCTACATTTGCAAGTTTTTACTCACCTCTTGAGTTCATAAAATATGTCAGCTATAGATCTGCTTGCCATCGTAGTAAAGACTCTAGCTTTGATTCTCTTATCTCTGTGTCTTAAACATCTTGAACTTTTCTTTCAGAGCTCTTTTTGACCTCTTTGTCTATCCAGTTTTGAATGTTTAATGCCTTCACATCTTATAAAAACTAGCTTATCTTCAAGTCCTTCCCAAGTCCTTTTAGTGAGAAATGTCCGCCCTACTCTAATAGTACTTCATTTGGTCTCTCAGCACATGGCTATGGCAGACCTGTATGTCTAGACCTGACTCTCTGTAATACCACAAAATATTTTACATTAAAGTTAGTTGCTCCAGTGTCTTTCTCTCCAGTAGTTTGTGAACTGCCTTGGAGTGAATGTTTAATCTTAATAATTTTTGAATTTCACAAAGCATCAAACATGTTGTAGAATCTTGAAAATAATTTTTGAATCACTTCATTCATCAATTCGTGCTATGTATTTTCCTTTTCAAAGATTGGTTTAAAGCTATTTAATTATGAAGTTTTCTTGTGAAAATAGTGAAACTATAAAGAAAGGCATGAATGGAGACTCTGAGCCCTCATTTGCTGCCCTGTTCCCAGAGCACATTAGGCAGGAGATAGAAGATTTTCTTTATAGAAACAGTAATCTCAGAAGAAAGACCAAGGAATACTAGTTTTTGGGGATCCCAAGTCTCCCTAAAATGTTACCACTTAATCATTCTAAGTGAAGCCCACCTGTTAACAAGCTTCCAATGTGCTTTTCAGTATTCAATGTGTAATAGAATTGGACAGATGAGAATCTTTCCAATTGAGGGAAGCTTCCAATATGAAAGTCATAAACCGGCAAAAACATAAACAAACCCAACCACATACCTACAAAAAGAACCTGAAGGAAGCAGAGGCAATGTGGGAAAAAAAGAAAATATTTTTTAAAAATCTTGAGAGAAATAGGAGAAAATATTTTATCCAGAAGGTAAGATCAGGATGCTTTAAAAATATAAACTCTCAGAGGATATTAATGTGTTCTAGAAAATTTAAAATAACATAGAATAAATAAAAAATATTGAATAAAATTTTGGAAGGTAAAGTAGAGGAATGGCCAGGCACGGTGGCTCATACCTGTAATCACAGCACTTTGAGAGGCTAAGGCAGGTAGATCACTTAATCTCAGAAGTTCAAGACTAGCCTGGGCAACATGGAGAAATCCTGTCTCTACAAAAAATACAAAAATTTGCCAGGAATGGTGGCACGAGCCTGTGGTCCTCCTGCTCCTTGGGAGGTTGAGGCATGAGAATCACTTGAACCTGGAAGGCAGAGGTTGTGGTGAGCTGAGATTGTACCACTGTACTCAGCCAGGGAGACAGAGTGAGACTTTGTCTCAAAAATAAACTAAACTAAAACAAATAAATAGAAAAGGAAAAAGAAGACTATAAGAAAGTATACAAATAAAAGGAAACATAAGAACATTGAACTATCAATTTGAGAAGTCCAAAATTTGATAGGCAGTAATTTCAGAACCACAGAACTGAGAAACTAAAGGCGAGAAATAAATAACACAAAATATTCTCAGAATTGCCACACATCAGTAACTAGATTGAAAAATCCTGCCAAGGTCCAGTTCAGTAAATGAAAAGAAACAAATTTACTCTGAAGTGTAAATCTTGATTTACAGAATACCAGACATAAGGAGAACATCTTCAAATCTTTCAGAGAGAGAGAAAAAAAAATGCACCTTATTTATAAAGCAATGGGAATAAAGATGGCATTGGATTTCTGGATAGCAAGTTTGGAAGCTATATAGTATTATATCAAAGCTTTACAATTCTAGCCAGATGGTTAATTAATCTTAAACATACAATAAGGCCACTATTACATGTCCATATTTCAAGGATTAACTTTTTCTGGGAAACTACTAAATGATGTGTTGCAACTAAACAGTGGAATAAACTAAGAAAACAAAAACTAACTGAAAGTGTTTTGCACCTAAATAAAGAGAAAGACATGAAATCCAGACACAAAATATCTCAAATAGGTAGGAATAAGACAAAGTTTCCAGGAAGTCTGTGATGGGTGGTTATAGAACTGTAAATGTGCAATGGGCCCCCAAAAGCCACTAGTTCCAAGAAAGAGTACCCATGAAGGGTACTGTTAATTTAAAAATACATTGATAGGTCATTAGATATATTTATGGAGATGGTATGTCATGGTATTCTGAGTACAGCCCTGATTTATACATATGGTTCTGGCATAGTCATTGATAACACATACTTTTACTCTCAGAAGCAACACAGGTAGAATATTAAATTACACAGTCACTCAAGACATGTTGTACCATGTGAAAAATTGCATTGAAATGTTGCATTGAAAGTTTCCTGTGGTGTAGGAAGAAATAACTATAGGCAAAAAGCAATCTAAGCAAATAAAAAAGCGTATTTTTAATACCAAGGAGCACTAAATATTGTATAGAAAAGAAAATGTAATTGTTGCTTATCACTGAAAAAAACTTGCATAGATGCAGAACACAAATACCAAGTCACTGGTTTAACAACAATAAATACACACACACACACACACACAATATGTATATACATACATATGTATATTATACGTATAATAAAATTATATTGGACAATGGAAAAAAGGAACTGAAGGCTATTAAAGATACATTCAACTATAACAGAAAATGCCAACTCAGTTTAAATTTAAATTTTATATCTCTCATAATAAGTTTTGAGATAGGGAAGCTACTGCCGTGGTACTGGCAGGGATTGGGCACCACTTCCCTATGAATGTTAATTCTTATCGCTGCTCTTTTGGCTTTATGCTCAGGCAGATAGCAAGATAGCTGCAGAAGTTCCAATGATTGCATCCAATTATGATACAGTCCAGACACAGAAAGCCAAATCTACTCTTCTGATACCTCTTATAATCTAGGAAACCTTTCCCGATAGCTCCCCAGCTACCTTCCCTGAAGTCTCTATGACAATGTTTAGTTGCATATCTACACCTACAACCAATCACTGTCAAGGAGAATGGACTACCATGATGACAGAGTCTTCGACCCAGGGTAGACGTTGCGTAGGCATCCAACATTACCGGCTGAATTTGGGATAGGGAGTGCTGAGGGGTAGTGAGAGCTGTGCTCGCATCAAGTTAGTAGATAATTTCCTAATATGATGAATTAAGATATTAAAATATAAGTATATTATTTAGAAAAATGGTCAATAACAGCAGAAATAAAAGCAAAAACAGTTGCTCTAGCAAATAGGCGGTAAGTAAAGAAACAAGGATTCTGCTTTTTTAAAACTTTTATATGGTCTTTTAATGTTATTTGATGTTTTAAACAATATGCATGTATATATTTGATAAAAATGTTATGTACAAAATAAAATCACAAATATTAAGCCTGTTTTAAGTAACAGCATTACATTCCATTACAATTTTTCATTACCTTTAGTCAACTTTTTGTTGAAATGTATTTAGGTTGTTGAAAATTTTTACTATTGCACATCAGAAAGGGTGATCGTTGGTTCATTTAATATACTTTAGACACACTTATAAACATTAAACTAGGGTTTAAGACAAGTTATTAGGAAGACAGTATGAAAGGATTAAAATGGTGTTTCTCAATGTTTCTTCACGTATGAATCACATGGAGAGATTTTATAAAATCTCAGTGCTTGGACTGTACCCCAAACCAACAAAATAAAAATGTTTTTGGGGGTGTGGGGGCAACTACACAGACATGGGTTGTTTTATATAGAAATCTCTTCTGGTGATCTAGTGAATACCAAAGTTTGAGATTCGGATAAATTCTTTTCTCTTCCTCCTCACTCCCCCCAAATTAAATAATGATTTAAAAACATTCGGTATGTCTGTGGTGTGAGCTGAATCAAGATTAGAATTGTATCATTTCTCATACTCATTACCATTTTCTTTGTATCTTCTCTTATCTCCAGTCCACTCCCACACTCCTACCACTGTCCCTTAAGGCAAAGAATCTTAGGAAGCACTAAGATTATAGTTGGAGAATATTGTTCTTTCTTCATTCCTTACTTTATATGATAACCAGTCTTCTCTTTCCTCTAGAGGAACGAAAGATGTCCCATCTGTACTGTCCATTCTGAATGTTATGCTTCCTTAGCTGACCTTGCTTTCAAGTATATAATTAATATCTTGTCCATTCTTGTATTGCTCACATTTGGGGTTCTTTTTGCACTTTTTCGCGTGGAAAATTTTCTTTCTACTTTTATATTCTATTTTGGCAAATAAGTTAAATGTAGAGACCAAATATCTGTATTTTTCTTTTTTCTGCACTTTTTGCTTATAATGGGGTTGTATTTTGTATCAGTGTTTGTCATTATAGGAGAAGCAAAATTTATCATTCTCAAAAATTATTTGTGAAAAATGGATTTGAGTCTTTAATATTTCTGTTATTTTACCAATAGAAAAGTACATTCAATTTACTTTTTTGATCAAAACCAAACTTGACAAATACATTGTACTGTTATGCCATCTGTAGCAAGCTGTTGTAATTACCCATCTGTTTCAAATTGCTGTTTTGCTAGTACATTCTTGCATTCGGTGTTTTGCATAATTAAGTTCATTAAAGCAGCACCCTTGAGTTTTAATATTTAGGATAATATTTTTGAACTCTGCTGTTCGGGAGAGTATAAGTCAGTATGTGGCGTTTTGATGAATAGATATTTCATTCCTCACTGATTTGTGTTAATTTGAGATACAGTCTTTTAAAACTAAACTATCATGAGATAATGCATTGTGTAACCTCTTATCTTGAAAGATTTTATACTTAAAGTTAGGCTAAGTGGAATTGACAAGTAATGATTTCGATTATGTTCTTTTTCTCATTGTGCTTTAAGCATTTAATGAATGTTCATCTGATCTTGATATTTATTTTCATCTTGCCATTGATAATTGTTTTCTCCTTGCATCGTATATTGTTACCTCTATAATATTGTAGTATTCTTATGATTCAAAAATGCTTTATATATAGTTTGTATCAAAATATACTCTTTTACTTAAAAGAAAAAAAGAAAAACTTTAAGTTCCAGGTTACATGTGCAGCAGGTTTGTTACACATGTTAATGTGTGCTAGGGTGGTTTGCTGCAGCTATCAATCCATCACCTAGGTATTAAGCCCAGCATGTATTAGCTACTTTTCCTAATGCTCTCCCTCCCCTGACCTGACCCCCTCTCACAGGCCCCAGATTGTGGTGTTCTCCTCCCTGTGTCCATGTGTTCTCATTGTTCAGCTCCCATTTATAAGTGAGAAAATGTGGGATTTGGTTTTCTGTTCCTGCATTAGTTTGCTGAGGGTGATGGCTTCCAACTCCATCCATGTCCCTACAAAGGACATGATCTCGTTCCTTTTTATGGCTGCATAGTATTCCATGGTGTATATGTACCACATTTTCATTATCCAGTCTATCATTGGTGGGCATTTGGGGTGATTCCATGTCTTTGCTATTGTGAATACTGTTGTAGTGAACATACATGTGCATGTAACTTTATAGGAGAATGATTTGTATTCCTTCGGTTATATATCCAGTAATGAGATTGCTGGGTCAAATGGATTTGTGGTTCTAGGTCTTTGAGGAATCGCCATGCTGTCCTCCACAATGTTTAAACTAATTTACATTCCCACCAACAGTGTAAAAGCGTTCCTATCTCTCTGCAGCTTTATCAGTATCTGTTGTTTCTTCACTTTTTAATAATCACCATTCTGACTGGCATGACATGATATTTTATTGTGATTTTGATTTACACTTCTCTGAGGTCAGCAATGTTGAGCTTTTTTCATATGTTTGTTGGCCACATAAATGTCTTATTTTGAGAAGTGTCTTTTCATGTCCTTTGCCCACTTTTTAATGGGGTGGTTGTTTTTATCTTGTAAATTCATTTAAGTTCCAGGTAGACTCTGGATATTAGACATTTGTCAGATGGATAACTTGCAAAATTTTTCTCCCATCCTGTAGGTTGTCTTTTCACTCTGATCATAGTTTCTTTTGCTGTGCAGCAGCTCTTTAGTTTAATTAGATCCCATTTGTCAATTTTTGCTTTTATTGCAATTGCTTTTGATGTTTTCATCATAAAATCTTTGCCCGTGCCTATGTCCTGGATGGTATTGCCTAGACTTTCTCCTAGGGTTTTATAGTTTTGGGTTTTACATTTGAGTCTTTAGTTTTGTATAAGGTATAAGGAAGGGGTCTGGTTTCAATCTTCTGCATATGGTTAGCCAGTTCTCCCAGTACTATTTATTGAATAGGGAATGCTTTTCCCATTGCTTGTTTTTGTCTGGTTTGTCAAAGATTAGATGGTTGTAGATGCGTGGTCTTATTTTTGAGGTCTCTATTCTGTTCCATTGGTCTGTGGGTCTGTTTTGGTATCAGTACCACGCTGTTTTGGTTACTATAGCCTTGTAATATAGTTGAAGTCAGGTAGTTTGATGCCTCTGGCTTTGTTCTTTTTTCTTAAGATTGTCTTGGATGTACAGGCTCTTTTTGGTACTACATGAATTTTAAAATACTTTCTTCTATTTCCATGAAGAATGTCAATGGTAGTTTGATGGATATGGCATTGAATCTGTAAATTGCTTTGGGCAGTATGGCCATTTTTATGATATTGATTCTTCCTATCCATGGGCATAAAATGCTTTTTCATTTGTTTGTGTCCTCTCTGATTTCCTGGAGCAGTGGTTTCCAGTTCTCCTTGAAAAGGTCCTTCGTTTCCCTTGTTAGCTGTATTCCTACATATTTTATTCTCCTTCTAGCAATTGTGAGTGGGAGTTCATTCATGATTTGGCTCTCTGCTTGTCTGTTGTTGATGTATAGGAATGCTTGTGATTTTAGCACATTGATTTTGTATCCTAAGACTTTGCTGAAGTTCTCATCAACTTAAGGAACTGAGATGATGGGGTTTTCTAGATATAAGATCATGTCATCTGCAAACAAAGAGAATTTGACTTTCTCTCATCCTATTTTATTTCCTTCTCTTGCCTGATTTCCCTGTCCAGAACTTACATTCCTATGTTGAATAGGAGTGGTGAGAGAGGGCAGCCTTGCTTTGTGTCAGTTTTCAAGGTGAATGCTTTCAGCTTTTGCCCATTCAGATGATACTGTCTGTGGGTTTGTCATAGATGGTTCTTATTATGTAGAGGTATGTTTCTTCAATACTTAGTTTATTAAGAGTTTTTAACATGAAGGGATGTTGAATTCTATTGAAGTCCTTTTCTGGATCTATTGAGATAATCCAGTGTTTTGTTATCTTTGGTTCTGTTTATGTGATGAGTTACGTTTATTGCTTTGCATACATTGAACTAGCCTTGCATCCTGGGTATGAAGCCAACTTGACTGTGGTGGATAAGCTTTTTGATATGCTGCTGGATTCCGTTTGCCAGTATTTTATTGAAGATTTTAGTATCAGTGTTCATCAGGGATATTGGCCTGAAGTTTTCTTTTTTCTTTTCTTTTCTTTTTTTTTGGTGTCTCTGCTAGGCTTTGGTATCAGGATGATGCTGGTCTCATAAAATGATTTAGGGAGGAGTCCCTCCTTTTAAATTGTTTGAAATAGTTTCAGAAGAAATAGTACCAGCTCCTCTTTGTACGTCTTGTAGAATTTAGCTATAAATCTGTCTAGTCCTGAGCTTGGTTAGTAGGCTATTACTGTCTCAATTTCAGGACGTGTTATTTGTCTATTCAACTTATTCCTGGTTCATTTTTGGGAATGTATGTGTGTCCAGGAATTTATTCACTTCTTCTAGATTTTCTAGTTTATTTGCATAGAGGTGTTCATAGTATTCTCTGATGGTTATTTATATTTCTGTGGGGTCAGTGGTGATACATCGCTTATCATTTTTTATTGTGTCTGTTTGATTCTTCTCTTTCTTGTTCTTAGTCTAGCTAGCATTCTGTTCTTTATTAGCTTAGCTAGCAGTCTATTAATTTTTTCAAAAATCCAGCTTCTGGGTTTGTTGATTTGTTTGAAGACTTTTCTGTGTGTCTGTCTCCTTCACTTCTACTCTGATCTTGGTTATTTGTCTTCTGCTAGCTTTAGAATTTGTTTGCTCTTGTTTCTCTAGTTCTTTTAGTTGTGATGTTGGAAGGTTGATTTGAGATCTTTCTAGCTTTTTGATGTGGGCATTTTAGTGCTGTAAATTTCCCTCTTAACACTGCTTTGGCTGTGTCTCAGAGAGTCGAGTTTGTTGTCTCTTTGTTCCCATTAGTTTCAAGGAACTTCTTGATTTCTGCCTTAATTTCGTTATTTACCCAGGAGTTATTCAGGAGCAGGTTTTTCAGTTTCCATGAATTGTGTGGCTTTGAATGAGTTTCTTTTTTGTTTGTTTGTTTGTTTGTTTTTGAGATGGAGTCTTGCTCTGTCACCCAGGCTGGAGTGCAATGGCGTGATCTCAGCTCACTGTAACCTGTGCCTCCCAGGTTCAAGCAATTCTCCTGCCTCACCCTCCTGAGTGGCTGGGATTACAGGTGCATGCCACCATGCCCAGCTAATTTTTGTATTTTTATTAGAGGTACGGTTTCACTATGTTTGCCAGGCTGGTCTCGAACTCTTTACCTCAGGTGATCCACCTGCCTTGGCCTCCCAAGGTGCTGGGATTACAGGCGTGAGCCACCTTGCCCAGCCTTGTATGAGTTTCTTAACCTTGATTTCTAATTTAATTGTGCTATGGTCTAACAAACTGTTTGTTATGATTTCAGTTCCTTTGCATTTGCTGAGGAGTGTTTTACTTCTGATTATGTGATCAATTTTAGAGTAAGTGCCATGTCGTGCCAAGAAGAATGTACATTCTGTTGTTTTGGGGTAGAGAATTTTGTAGATATCTATCAGTTCCATGTAATCCAGAGCTGAGTTCAAGTCCTGAATATCTTTGTTAATTTTCTGTTTCGATGATCTGTCTAATATTGACAGTGGGGTGTTTAAATCTCCCACTATTATTTTGTGAGAGTCTCAGTCTCTTTGTAGGTCTCCAAGAACTTGTTTTATGAATCTGGGTCCTCCTGTATTGGGTGCATATATATTTAGGATAGTTAGCTCTCCTTGTTGAATTGACCCCTTTACCATTATGCAGTGCCCTTCTTTGTCTTTTTTTTTTTTTAATCTTTGTTGATTTAAACTCTGTGTTTTTCAGAAACTAGGATTGCAACTCCTGCTTGTTTCTGCTTTCCATTTGCTTGGTATATTTTCCTCCATCCCTTTATTTTGAGTCTGTATTTGTCTTTGCATGTGAGATGGGTCTCTTGAATATAGCACACCAGTGGGTCTTGACCCTTTATCCAGCTTGCCATTCTTTGTCTTTTGATTGGGGCATTTACCTCACTTACTTTTAAGGCTAATATTGTTTTATGTGAATTTGATCCTGTCACCCATGATGCTGGCTGGTTATTTTGCAGACTTGTTAATGTAGTTGCTTTATAGTGTCACTGGTCTGTGTCCTTCAGTGTTTTTTTTTTTTTTGTTTGTTTGTTTTTTTGTAGTGGCTGGCAATGGTTTTTCCTTTCCATATTCAGTGCTTTCTTCAGGAGCTCTTGCAATGCAGGCCTGGTGGTGATGAATTCCCTCAGCATTTGGTGTCTGAAAAGGATTTTTATTTCTCCTTCAATTATGAAACTTAGTTTGGCCAGATATGACATTCTGGGTTGGAAATTCTTTTTTTTAAGAATGTTGACTATTGGCCCCCAGTCTCTTCTGGCTTGTAGGGTTTCCACTCAGAGGTCTGCTGTTAGTCTGATGGTCTTCTCTTTGTAAGTGACCTGACCTTTCTTTCTTGCTGCCCTTAACAGTTTTTTTTTTTTTAATTTCAACCTTGGAAAATATGATGATTATGTGTCTTGGGGTTGATCTTCTCATGGAATATCTTACTGTGGTTCTTTGAATTTCCTGAATGTGAATGTTGGCCTGTCTTGCTAGGTTTGGGAAGTGGTCCTGGATGAGATCCTGAAGTACATTTTTCAGTTTGGTTTTGTTCTCCCTGTCTCTTTCAGGTACCTCAGTCAGTCATAGGTTCTATCTTTTTACTTCATCTCATAGTTGTTGCAGTTTTGTTCATTTCTTTTTATTATTTTTCTCTAATTTTTTCTGCCTGTCTTATTTCAGCAAGATAGTTTTCAAGCTCTGAGATTTTCCCCTCCACTTGGTCTATTTGGCTACTGATACTTGTGGTCTCATTGTGAAGTTCTTGTGTTGTATTTTTCAGTTCCATCAGGTCATTTATGTTTCTCTCTAAACTACTTATTCTGGTTAACACCTCCTGTAATGTTTTATCATGATTCTTGGTTTCTTTGCATTGGGTTAAAACATACTCCTTTATTTAACTCAGTGAAGTTTGTTACTACCCTTCTCTTTCAATTCATCTATCTGAGCCTCAGTCCAGTTCTGTGCCTTCCTGGAGAGGTGTTGTGATCATTTGGAGAAGAGACACTCTGGCTTTTTTATTTTTCAGCATGTTTGCATTGATTTTTTTCTCATCTTCATGGGTTTGTCTACTTTCAATCTTTGAGGCTACTGATGTTTGGCTGGCGTTTTTGTGGGTTTTTGTTCATGTTGTTTTTGCTGTCTGTCATTTTTAAATTGTTTTTAAACAGTCAGGTTCCTTTTCCTCAGGGTCATTGTGCTTTGCGCAGGGTTCACTCCATACCCTATTCACCTGGGTCCCTCCTGCACCTGGAGGTATCACCAGTGGAGGCTACAGACAGCAAGGATGGCTGACTACTCCCTTCTCTGGAAACTCTGTCCCTGAGGGGCACTGGCCTGATGGTGACTGGAAGGCCAGAACTCTCCCATTCAACTTAGTTCAACTTAGTGAACCCCAGTTGAGTGCCTTCTGTTTATTTCTTCAACAAGTTTCCTCTTTATCATCAACTTCTCTGGAAAACCTTGTCTGACCCCTCCAGGCTGAGTAGGAACCCTTTGCCCACTGAAGATTGCACACCACACCTACGATTAGCACTTGCTGCAGCATCTCGTAGTCTTTGGCTCATCCACCCCTTTCTTATCTGCCTGTGAGCTCTATGTCAGGGAGAACGTTGTGTTGCTCATTTGTTGTCCAGCACATGCCCAGTGTCAGTTGCACTGCTGGCTCTGATAGAGCACTTGGGAACCACTATGCAGGAGGCTCTGGGTGAATTTCTAGGGAGACCGACATAAATGTGATACCATTGTACTCTCAAGGAACTTACAACCTAGTTAGGGAGATAGACACACAAGCCACTAACTGTAACATGGTGTGACGTGTTTGTTTAAAAGCCATGGCAGACAGACTGATTTTGAACTCCTGAATTCAAGTGATCCACCTGCGTCAGCCTTCCAAAGGGCTGGGATTACAGGTGTGAGACACCACACCTGGCCCCAAATTTTAGATATTCTTAAACTTTCTGATCCTTAGTTTCTCTCTCCAAAACACTCTTTCTAGGTAAAATAAAATAAAGTAAGGCTCTTATATTTGGTGCTATGTAAGTAAAAATGTATTTTTTTTTTTAAGTTTTCTTAACAATGGAGACAGAGTCTCCTTATGTTGCCCAGCCTGGTCTTGAACCCTGGACTCAAGGGATCCTCCTGTCTCGGCCTCCGGAAGTGCTAGTTTCAGGATTATAGGCATGAACCATCACACCAGCTATAAAAATGTACTTCTTATTCTCCAGCCTCTTTTGTATAAACTGTAGTAAGGGATGGGAGTAATGATGTTATCAGTGAAACTGGCCACCATTTACCCAGAAGACAAAACGTTTCAAACCTTCATGAGTAAAATGTGGAATTGTCTTGGGAGTCTAACCTAGTATATCAGGCCCTTTTTCACACACACACACACACAAATCCTTTTCAGGATTTAGTGGAATCTGTTGTTTCCCCTAAGTTGAAAAATAACTCTAAGACACTTTAAAGTACCTTCTTGGGCTGGGTTACATGGTTTCAGACTTTTGCTTATGGCCAGTTTTGGAAAACTATGAATTCAGGAAGGTTGATTTAGAAATTTGATAAACAGAATTGTTCATTTAAAAACAAACTGGAAAGATTGTAAGTTCTTTCTGAATAATCAAAAAATTATGCATTATTTTACTTCAAGAATGATAGGATCAGAATGTGGACTTCCAAGATACCTCTTGACTCCTTCTCAAGCTCCATGTTTGGTCAGTAGAGGCCCATGCGAGCTCAACATGTGTACTAAGTGTTAGTTTCTTTGTGGGCCCATCTACCCTGGATCAGTTTAAAGTTTTAAAAATCATTTCTAATGTAAAAAGTATCTCTCAAACTGGGTAGATTAACTTCTTGATTTATATTTAAATATGAATCTTAAGCAAAATAGTGAAAATAGCCATCTTGATTTAGTGTTTTTCTCCCATATGTGAATTGTATATACTTAGGTGAGGACAGTAAAATCAACTGTAACTGTAAGCTTAAAATAGGCCCGAGGGATAATTTTGCATAGCAGCTTTACTAATGGTACATTGTTACATTGTTGCTTCAACACACACACACTCTCTCTCTGTCTCTCTCTCTCTCTCTCTCTGACTTAGGAAGCAAATGGCCAAAGGGGTTAGTACTTTCCCTTTGGAGGTCCTCAAAGCATTATTTGGAGTTGATAATAATTCAGCTAGAACCAAATAGAATCTGTTTTATTTCTGAGGAGTATCTGTAGCATAAATGTGATTATAAACAAAGTACACTTAAGATACATGCATGCAATGACTGCTATTTATACACAATTTAAATCTGTAAATGTAATCAACATGTTTATGGGTTATTAAAATTGTCTAAATTCTTAGCTTCTGTAGAGTACACGTGTATTGATTTGCAAATAAATGACTTATTAAGTGATTTTAAAAATGAAGCTGTGGCAGAGAAATGTGCCACATTGGAGTGAATAGGCAGCATGGTATATACATGATGTGCAGGGTGGAATTTGGTAAATCCCTCCTTTCAGGAATCCTCAGTTTGCTAACCTGGAGTTCATGAGCGTGTTTAGTATATATCATAGCCATGTGGTATGGGAATTTTCTGGACAATCCAAATACTTCAATCAATGACATCAATAAAGATTCACTGAGCACCAGTGTATAGGTTAAAACGTTTTACAAGAAGCAAAGTGTAAGCATAGCTTTTGCTTTTAAGATAGTAACCCTCAAGTGAGAAAATATGCCATGAAGGCCTAGAAAGTAATATTTTAAAAAAAGAGAGCAAGAAAGAAAATATTGGATAAGCACCAACAAGGAAGTCTGTGATGAATTGTCAACCCAAGGTCATATCTATTGAAATGGAAGAGCATGGACCTCATAGCACTTTTCTTTCCCTCCCATCCCACAGAATGGTGAAGCTGTGCAACATGTGGAATGGACAGGCTTGTTGATACGGTTTGGCTGTTTGTCCTCTCCAAATCTCATGTTGAAATGTGATTCCAAAGGTCAGAGGTGGGGCCTGGTGGGAGGTAATTGGATCATGGGGGCAGATTCCTCATGAATGGTTTAGCACCATCCTCTTGATAATAAGGAGTTCTTGCTCAGTTATTTCGTGTGAGATCTGATTGTTTAAAAGTCTGGGATCTCCTTGCTCCTTCTCTTGCTCCTGCTCTCACCATGTGGTTTCCTGGCTTTGCCGTTTATTTCTACCATGATTGTAAGCCTCCTGGGTCCTCACTAGAAGTCCAGCAGATGTTGGTGCCATGCATGTACAGCCTGTAGAACCATGATCTAATTAAACCTATTTTTTAAATAAATTGCCTAGCATGAGATATTTCATTGTAGTGACACAAAGAATGGCCTAATACAGAAAATTAGTACCAAGAATGGGGTGTTATGTGGAAGCAGCTTTGGAACTGGGTAATGGGCAGAGGTTGGAAGAGTTTGGAGGACTTAGAAGACAACTAGAAGGTAAGGGAAAGTTTGGAGTTTCTTAAGGACTGTTAAATAGTTGTGACCAAAATGCTGATAGAAAAATGGACAGTGAAGGCCAGGCTGACGAGGTCTCAGATGAAAATGAGGAAGTTATTGGGAACTGGAGTGAAGATCGCCCATGTATACCTTAGCAGAGAACTTGGCTGCCTTGTGTTTGTGTCCTAGGGATCTGTGGGAATTTGAACTTAAGAGTGATGACTTAGGGTATGTGGTTGAGGAAGCTTCTAAGCAGCAAAGCATTCAAGAGGTGACATGCCTGCATCTAACAACCTACCATCAGATGTGGGAGCAAAATAAAGACTTAAAGTTGAACTTAAAAGGGAAGCAGAATATAAAAATTTGGAAAATTTGCAGCCTGGGCCTGTGGTAGGGAAGGAATCTAAGCAGCCAGTGGAGCAACTACTTAGCTAGAGAGATTAGCAGGACTGGAAGCGAGCCAGGCGTTAATAGCCAAGACATTGAGGAAAAGGCCTGGAAGGCATTTGAGAAATCTTTAAGTCAGCCCCCCTCATCACAGCCCCAGAGGCCTCAGAGGAAAGAATAATTTCACGATCCAGGCCCAGGGCTCTTGCTGCCTTGTACAGCCTTGGGATACAGCTCCCTTCATCTGGCTGCTCTGGCTCCTGCCACAGCTGAAAGGGCCCCAGATACTACCTAGGCCACTGCTTTGGAGAGTCAAAGCCACTGTAAGCCTTGGTGGCTTCCACATGGTGTTAATTTTGGCATGCAGAATGCAGGAGAGAAGGGGGGCTTGGCAGCTTCCCCCTAGATTTCAGAGAATGTATGAGAAAGCCTGGTGCCCAGGCAGGTGGAACTGCCACAGGGGTGGAACCCTCATAGAGAACTTCTGCTAGGGCAGTACAGAAGGAAAATGTGAGTTTGGAGCCCCTACACAGAGTCCCCAACAGGGTATTGCCTAGTGCAGCTGTGGGAAAGAGGCCATCGCTCTCCGTACCTGAGAACTGTGTAGTCACCAGCAGCCTACATCCTGTGCCTGGAAAAGCCACACGGTTGGAAAACTGTAGCCTGTGAGAGCAGCCACAGGGACTGCACCTTGCGAAGCCACAGGGCAGAACTGCCCAAGACTTTAGGAGCTCACTCCTTCCGCCAGTGTGCCCTGAATGTGGTACGTGGAGTCAAAGGAGATTATTTTGGAGCTTTAAGATTTAATGGCTGCCCTGCTGTGTTTCGTATTTGTGTGGGTCTGGTAGCCCCTTTCTTTTGACCAATTTCTCCTTTTTGAAATGGAAATGGATACCTAATGCATGTACCACAATTGTATTTTGGGAATAAATAACTTGTTTTTGATCTCACAGGCTCATAGGTGGAAGGAACCCGTTTCCAGATGAGACTTTGGACTTGGAACTTGGGACTTTTGAGTTAATACTGGAACAAATTAAGATGTGGGGGGACTATTATGAAGGCATGATTGTATTTTGAAATGTGAGAAGGACATGAGATTTGGGCAGCCAGGGATGGAATGATATGATTTGGACGTTTATACCCTCCAAATCTCATGTTGAAGTTCCCTTTGATGATGAGTGAGTTATTTCATGTGAAATCTAATTTAAAAGCCTAGGACCACCCCCTCCTCACTCTCTTGCTTCTGCTCTTGCCATATGACCGCCCATTCTCCCTTTGCCTTCCACCATGATTTTAAGTATCATGAGGCCCTCAACAGAAGCAGATGCTGGAGCCATGCTTGTACAACCTGCAGAACCATGAACCAATTAAACCTCTTTTCTTTATAAATGACGCAGCCTCAGGTATTCCTTTATAGTAATGCACATGGAGTAACACGTATAAGGAAGCAAATAACAAGCTTCTAAAGGTAGAGATAGTTGTAATGTTTCTCCTGCATTTCTTAAGGAAATGTCAAACAGCACTGGTGTTCCCATGATTTTTTTTTTTTTTTGAAAGTCAGATTAGTGTTCATTATCTGAGAACATGAATTGACAGATAACCATTCCTGCCAACAGTATCAAGTGTACCTTGGTAAACTGCCATCATAAAAAGTTTATTTCTGTCACTCTGTCAGCTCCCACTGGTAAGAAACTATGACTGTAAGCACAGCTTATAATTTTGCAAACAGGATCAATGCTGTTTTGATGCCTTAACCATTTGTCTAGTGAGTTTTGGGAATAACTTGGTGCTGTCCCAGAGTCCGGAGATGTTAGTGACAGCCAAAGTGTTGATTGAGAGTTATTTAGCCACCTGAAATTAGACACCTACTTTGTGACAGAACATGCATGGTGTTATTTCATTATCTTTCAGCATTACTGAAAGGTAGTTATCAGTACCTCCATTTCACAGATGAGAACTCTTAGACTCACAGTGGTTCAAGCAACATTTCAATATGTGACATATCTAGATCTGTCTCAGCTGTCACATATAAACTAGAGAGCAAATAAAAGAGTTTCCTTCTTTTGATTTTGTAAGGCCGTTTAGCCAGGGTAGAGGACTGACTCCTACCCAGTGAAATACTGATATGCCTTATATGGGAAAGTATGCCACATCTGTAGCAATTCCGTGGTGGAGAGCCACGGGGGCTATTCATATTTTCACTGCCTTGATGAATGGAATACTTTAAAAAATATAGAGAAGAGAGTGAAAATTGACTAAAAAGTTATCTGTAAATGGAAAAAAAAAAACCACATAGAGAAGTCAGGCATGTGAGGATAGGTTAAAGGTGAGAAATAATGGGCATGTTTTTATTACAAGAAGAGAGGGATGAGGCAGCCGTGAAAGTGGAAGACATGGAGTTAGGAAGAGAGAGACAGAGAAGGGCCAGAATACTGTACTCATGGAAGCTCATTTTTCTCCCCAGCCTTCCCGCCACTCAACTCAGGCTTCTGACTTTTGCTGCAAGACTGGTGTCATAGCTTTGCTTGGATTATTCCCTTGATATTTCATGTCATCTGATAATTGTGTCCTTTTGCCTTTGGTCAGGTGCCAGAGATTGTGCCGAATATTTTATATCTAGTCACTTTCCATTTGATGAAAAGGATGAAAGAAGTAATAACAGATTTTTGGAATGGAAATAACAGATTTTTGGAATGGAAATGGAAACCTCCGGCAGTATTATTAAGCTAAGACTTCCCCACATCTTTAGATTAATATGAAGAAAGAAAAGAAGAAATATATTTGTATAGAAAATTTCCCCTTGAAACTGAAGGTCAGGGAAAATCAGCTGATGAAGTCCAAATGTTTATTTTAAAAAAAACCTTTATTGAGATATAATATGCATTCCATAAAGAAATAATACCTAATTTGAATTTGCTTCCAAATCTGCCAGAGAGAGTTGATAAACATGTTTAAAAAGTAGTTTGAGATTGCTGAACCTTTTCTCTACCCAGCGTGTGATCTTGGGTGATGTTACTGGGAAGACTGGCCTCCACTGATGTGTGAGTAAACTGGCTCTGTGTGTGGAGCTTGGAGCTTCCAGCAGAGACTATCCTTGTGGCTGTAAGCTGGGGAACTTTGTCTTCACCCTCTGAAAATTTATATTTTTCAAAGAAACTTGTTTATCACTTGAGAAGCCTCTCATGGATTTCCAATTTGGGGCATGTAAATTTTTCCTACCAATGATACTTTATATTTCTGTTTTCCATTCAAAATCCACTCCATTCCTGCTTAACCGAAAAATCAAGTCTCTCATTTAAAATGTCCAAGAAGTCTTCACTGCCCAAGTAACTTCTGTCATTCCTCCATTTACCAAGCATTTGTCATTTTGAGCACCATCCTAGGTGATAAGGATACAGGAGTGAATCAGAAAAACAATGTCCCTGTTCCCCAAAAGTTTACATTTTACCAGGGCTAGAGAAAAAACGAGTAGATAAATAGGATAAATTCAGACAGCGGTCAATGATACAAAGAAATGAAAGCAGGGTATTGGTGTTAGGATGGTTGGTGGGGTTAATATAAATGGATGGTCAGGAGAAAATCTCTAGGAGCAGATGGTCATTCTCATTGAGACTGGAGTCCCACAGGGGAGTCAATCTTGTAAGAATTTGTTAGATGGGTATTCCAAGTAGAAGGCACAGCAAATGCCAAGCCAGAAGGAGAGAGGTAGGAGCTTGGTGTACAATATGGTTTAGATATTTTGTTCCCTTCAAATCTCATGTTGAAATGTGATCCCCAGTGTTGGCAGAGCGCCTAGTGGGAAGTATTTGGGTCATGGGGGCAGATCCCTCATGAACAGCTTGGTGCTGTCCTTGCAGTAATGAGTGAATTCTCACTCTGAGTTCACGTGAGATCTGGTTGTTTAAAAGAGCCTGGTGCCTTCTCCTCTCTCGCCTGTTTTCTCTCTCTTACTATGTGATACACTGGCCCCCCCTTTGCCTTTTGCCCTGACTGAAAGCTTCCTGAAGCCTCAGAGAAGTTGAGCAGATGCTGGCACCAGGCTTGTATAGCCTGCAGAAGCATGAGCCAGAGAAAGAAACCTAATTTCTTTATAAATTATCCAGCCTCAGGTATTCCTTCATAGCAACACAAAACTAACACAGCATGTTCCAAAAACTAAAGCCCTGTTGGTGGGGCTGTACTTCAGGAAGAGAGAGAGTGACCCGAGATGAGGTGAGAGAGGCTGGAACCCGTGGAAGGGAATTTGAATTTATTCCACGTGCAGCGGGCAGCCAGCTGGGAGAGAGGTAGGGATATGATGTATTTATATTTAATTCATTTTATTCTAAGTGCTGGGTTTAAAATCTAGGTCTCATGGGAGGAAGCTAGGAGATCATTTGGAGGTGATAATGATAGTGGCTAGTACTGGGATCATACAGCATTCTAATGGTTTCACACATGTTAATTCTTAACTTGATGCTTTCTTTATTCTGTGTATCTGTCCTGTCTTCTGCTTTTTCTTTTTTAAAAAGTAGTCCTCATTGAATTGGCTAACCTAAAGTGATGATGGCTTTAAATCATTGAGTTAGAAATGTTCTTAGAGAAAATATAATGCAGTCTTCTCATTTAAGAACTGAGGCAAGCAAGGTCAAGAGGGAAATCAGCAACATTTCTGAGTTTATACATGTAGTTAATGGCAGAGCCCAGAGCAGAACTTAGAACTCTCATTGATTGCATTTTCCACTAATGTACTGCCTGGTTTATATTCTCATACATTATACTCATTTTTGTGTTCAGTAATGTGAGGGGCAGATATCCTTTCAGATAGATTGGTCTTTGGGCAGAGATGCCTGAGCTAATAGAACAAGCTGGTGGAGTAGATCATTGTGTCAGTCCAAGGTGATCAAGCTGCCTGAGCAAGAGTGGCCGAGAGTCAGGAAATCAACAGGACTTTAAAAGGTCAGAGTGATGAAGACAGCAGATGGACAGAACTGTAGGGGGGGGACATGCCAGGCAGGGAGCAGATGAACCTGAGACTGTCTGAGGGCATTGCAGGACATGCAGCAGATGGGCTGCGCTGGAATGTGGGGCAAGAAACACTGTCATTGACACTAATTACTCGTGATGGAGGTGCTTTGCAAAACATGGGGGAAAATGGCCTTATTTCATAGGACATTTACTGTAATGGCAGACTAGTTCACAACAGCTTTCTACATTAAATACACTAGATTGAGGAACCAGGGAAATATTTGCAGTTTGCTCTTCCCCTTCTCAAATACCTTGTTTGAGATGGAGATACTGATTAGAACACGCCACAGTGCCCGGCCAATGGTATTTCTTCTGAGTACTGAGCATTTTCACAAATTAAAATTCCCTTTAAGAAGTAAAATATTCAGAGGTGAAACGATGTATAACAAAGCAGATGAGGTGGTTTTGTATCACAGATTAGCAGGTAAATCAGAAGAATGAGATGTGGGAAAGACATCAAAACTGTCACATCATCTCTGCTGGCACAGGTGAATACCTGTCCTCCCCAGAACAGAAGAAAGAAAGATGGTTATATATTAAATAAAAAGGACCTGGACAAATGAGGTTCAATAGAAAGGCTGTACAATTTGCCTCATCATAACGTGCTAGGCCTGCAATTTAGCATTTTAAAACTCAAGAGATTTTTCAGCAGTCATTATGTGTCATACACAGTGCTGGGTTTTGGTGACACAAAACAGAGGAAGTCAGGATCCCAAAGCTCAAAGAGCTCACCATTTAGTCAGACCACATGCAAGATGATTCTAACATAACTGCTGTTGTGGAGGGAGGTAAAAAGTGTTTTGGTCACATGAAGGATACACTTCTATGATAGTAGAGTAAGAAATTAAATAAAAATATTAAAGTCAACCATGTTCTACAGAAAGGCATATTGGCTAAGTGATACATTTGGAATAAAAGAGAGCGAGAGAGAGAGTTTCTCTTTTGATTAACTTTTTTTTTTTTTTTTTTTTTTTTGGTCATGAATATACCTGGGTATGCAGTGGAGGGGGGGACATCTTCTCTCCTGGTTTCTGAAGCTGTATCACTTGGGTTCCAGAGTAGCAGAATACTAAATGCCAGCTGAGTGGTTTCCAGTGCATCTGAGTAGCTGGAGAGTTGGGTAAATTGAGTGTAGTGCATCATTTGTTTGTACGCTTTTTCATATGCTGTATATTTATAAGGCAGCAGGAATTAAGGATTCTTGTTAGCCTTATTGTTTGCATTCTGTCCTCATAGCCAGTTCTTTCATCCCATTAATTTTTCTTCTGCTTCACTTCTTTTCTTCAAATTCTGCTATTTCCTTGCCACTGCCTCAAGGCCAAATTAAATTTGTCAAGAGTATTTTGTCATTCAGGTTCATAAACTTTGAATGCCAAACTGCAACTGTTTGGTTTTCACAATTTTCAGAAGCTTGTCTGGCTCTAAAATGGGATTTCTTATTTGGCTTCTGCTTTCTCCATTAGTCACTTTACCGTAATAAAAATTACAGAGTCCCCTTCAGCAGTCACATAAGCTACAATGTCACGTTTGTGAAAACAAATTAAAATTTTATCCTCATTGTCTCTCTTGCCCAACACACCAATATATAATTTTATTCCCGACTTGGAAAAAATAATTTAGTTGATTGATATAGCAATAAAGAGGCATTTCAGATCGACCAAGATAAAAAGCCTGACTAAACTGTCTTTGTTTCACGATAATCTTTCTTCTGAAGTTACCAAGACCTTAATTAAATGACTCAAGTATGGTACATAAAATTTGTTCTCTTAGCAGAACTTGTACTGATTGAAGGCTGTAACTGATTTGATAGAGCTTCTGTCTTAAAGTGTCATTTTGGTTTTGTGGAAACCATGGGAACCAATTTAGATGATTGTTTCTTGGTAGTTCTTGCTATTCCAGAGCTATATATGTCTTCTTGTGGGTTCTCCCAGCAGCTGACCTGAGGACCACACTTGAGTTCAAGGAGTCTACTTGGAAAGCTCAGGGAAAGCCTACAGGAAATGGAGCAGTGACATCGGAAAAAGAAAACAGCCAATAAACGGAGAACTATTAAGGCAGCACTACAGTGGGTGCCTAGAGCTTGGTTCTGAGGGCAGACACGGGGAAGCAAGGCAACACTGACACTCGAGGCATGAAGGAGGTAGGACAATTGCACACCTAGTCACAAGACATTGGTTGAAAACTGCCCTATCCCTGGGGATGTTAATACGTTGGAACTTCTGGCTTGCCACACAGTAGCACATCTTGGCAACTCACCTATTTATCATTCTAGGAAAAAATGACAGCTATCAGGAATTGTAAGTCAGCCTGATACCAGCACACAGAATGGACCCAACAGTATGCATGGGTCATCTGCAATGTGTGTTGAAACATTTGCCCAACTTTAGATTAATCTGAAGAACTGAAGAATAGAGAAAACAAAGTTAAACACTAAAAGCTTTACTCTCTTTTATAGTTCCACTTGTTCCTCTCATCAATAGTCTAATCAAGAGATGTTAGTTCCTTCATCTTTCTACTCATGCTCTTGCACTGGAGCAAATACTCAGTCAAGTGGTGAGCAAAACGAAGGAAACAAAGCTACCTGAATGATTCATAAACTGGAGAAACAGACCATGAAAAACCAAGGATTGTCAGTACTGCCCTTTGCAACCAAGAAGGTGCTTTAGATGTTTCCGATGTATATGAGAACAAATCATTGAGTGCTTGTATCATGGTCATCGTTAATGTCACGCATTTCTTAGGCATCTCCATTTGGATATGACACTTTCAGACAGTATATAAAGCAAGGCAAAGCAGTGTGCTCCTTTCCTCCTGGAATCTAAAATCAGAAACAGATACCGAAATGGATGGCGTAGTCCACAGTGCACAAAGTGAAATACCCATAAGGCCTATGAAGGTAAAGTGAATGAGGAAGGAAGCCCGGTGTAATAAGACAAATAGTAAGTGGCATTTAGCCTTGTAGTCAAGAATCTGATAGTAAGTGGTAGAGTCTTCAGTATAACGGAGAGCTTGAGCTTTGTCTAAAGTGAAAATATAACCATATAGGGATGCACACCCAGTACACAGTACACACATAGATGTTCACGTGACATTGCCAAAAGCTTTAAATGAGAAGATAATTTGTACACATTTAAAATACTCTGTGGCCCAGATCTGTTCAGGTGAAAAACAACAACAAAAACACATTTGCCAAACAGCTACAACATATAGGTCAATTTGGCTGGAGGCCTCTGAGACAGGGAAATGTATGAAGACCAGATGACCCATGGCCAAAGGTGGGGTCATGTATGTCTGTGTCTGTGTGCATGTGTGTGCATGAAAGACAGAAGGGGAGACAAAGAATCACCTGATGTGCTCATGATGAACATAAATATATACGTGCATTTATATTTGTGTCCATATGTTTATACATACATGTTATGGAAAATGAACTAAGTATAGTTTCTGAGGTTATGGTTAGGGAGAACAGCAGAGATAACTCTTTGATACACTTTTGCTATTTTAATCATATTCTCACTTCAAGGTCACTCAGCCATTGCCACATCACAGATGACTTGCCTTTGTAAGATGAGATTGTTGCAGGAGGGATTTGCTTGGTGGATGGGTGAATTTGGAAAGAAATACATAATTGACTAGGCTGGCATAAAATATATTTAAACTGCTCAGTTTGTAAGACAGAGAAAAGCATGAAGAGGTTTGTAAGGTCTTTGAATTGTAGCTTGAAAATGTAAGAAAGCCTGTATCGAGAATTCGTAGGTGCTGAGTCCTGAGATAGGTAGTGTATGTTATCTTATTTGATCCTTATAACAATCTTTTATGGTGTTAAGAAACCATTTTAGAGAAGGGAAAACACACTCCTTTACACGTATTTGTACAAGTTTAAACAACTTGTTCCACGTTATATGAATATGAAGAATCAATACTAACATTCAAATACAGATTACCCTCTTAAAAGTATGTATACAACCTAGAAATAAACTTTTCTAAGCAGTGAAAATGATCTACGTTTTTCTAAAAGTAGGAAAATCGGCATTAATTTGCATTGCTGTGTGGTAATCCTGTTTGAAATGCAGGTTGAAAGAGTTGCTGGATGCTGGAATCTTCAGCTGGAGCATGTGCTTTCATGATGCCTGAGCTAGCCTGAGTCTGCAGTAGTCCTATCCCATGTGTCTTATGTAGTCTTTCTAAAAGTGGAGCTCAATTTCAGAGTGAGGTGTTAATCCATCAACAAACATCTCTTGTGATTCAAAGCTGGCATCTGGAGTAGAGTAGGGTAGAAGGATCAATTCTACCCAACCCAGGACTCTATGACAAAGAATGACTGTCTCAGAGCAAACTCTGGTGGGGGCTGTGACCAGAGGGTGGGAGTTGATGTATGCCAGTGGATGGTAAATATGATCTACACCCAAAGCAGGGAAAGCTGGGATGGTGTGGAGGGAGCTGGGATAAGGAGATGGGAAGATTAGCAGAAGGGAAGCCTACAATCACAGGGACTCATAGACCAGCAAACCTGCATCTCTGGAATACAGAGGCAGTAACAACACTCTTCACTTCTTGCTTCTCGAAGATCAAGCTCTTCTTCCTGCTTATATTTCTATTCTGTTGTCATAATTTTCCCAATAAATGCCTAGTTTTAACTTGAACTAGTCTGAGTAGTAAAAAGAACTAAATTGTTCTTTTCCTTGAAATAGAATGACCTCATCTAAGAGGACAGTTTTTGGGGAAGTGTGATGTGAATCAATATCAAAGGCATAATGATTGCCTTATTTGGACAAAGAAGAATAAGATGGGTCAATAATTACTTCTCATGACTTCATCAACTTCAGGAGACAAAAATCTCACCCAGACCTCAACCTAACAAGGAGGTGGTTGTTACCTGCCTTTGTTCTTGTCATTTTAGAATTAAATGAGAAAAGCTTGTTGAAGGTAGAATTTTAATGCAATATGGAAGCGTATTTCTCTGGGTTATTCATTTTTAATGCTATTTAAGGCCTTATTTATAGATGGGTGTAATGAGGACAGGGTATATGTCATTATTGAGGTCAGAGTTAATAACAGTGTATTCTGCAGTAGATTCTGTCAGCTCTCACTTCTTGATCCACTTGATTTTTCTTCCAAAGGTTTTAAAGAATCATCTTTACTTTTTGCTTCATGTCACATAACATTTTGTGTCTTTGAAGAGCAACATGTAATTTAAAGATGTAATAGTGTTATTTGCAGTTATGCTGATTTTTATGTCTTAATCCTGTGTGTGTTAACACCTCTGCAGAGATGCTGCTGTAGCAGTAATTTCTATTTTCCTTCATCTGTCTGTGTGCACTAAGCTAGCAGACTGGATGAAGGTACTCCACGACTTAATAACTAATTGGAAAAGACATGGAAACCTATTTTAATTTACCGACAAATAAGTCAGACTGTTTTTTCCTCTCTCTGTCCATTCTTCCCTCCTTCCTTCCTTCTTCATTTTTTCTTTTTCTTTTTTTTTTTTTCAGACAAGGTCTTGCTCTGTCACCTTGGCTGGAGTGCCATGATGCAATTACAGCTCATGATGCCTGAAACCCCTAGGCTCAGGCAATCCTACCTTCTCAGCCTCTGGAGTAGATGGCACTACAGGCATGCACCACTGTGCCTGGCTAATTAAAAGAAAGTTATTTGTAGAGATACTGTCTTTCTTATGTTGTCTAGGCTAGTCTTGAACTCTTGGGCTCAAGAAATCCACCTGCCTAGGCCTCCCAAAGTGCTGGGATTACAGGCTTGAGTCAGTGCATCCAGCCAGAGTTTTGTTTTTAACGTATGATTTAGAAACACACTAGAAACAGAAATTGGTGCTTTTAATAAAATAATTTAATTATTATTCAATCAATATTCATTGGGTACCCTTGGAAACAGCATGTTGGATGCCAAAACAAATATTTCTAGCAAATGCATAGAAGTATAAATAAATGATTGAGAGAGCTGTCCTTTAATTTTACTAATGAAATATTGCACTCTCTCTGATGTTGGACTACATGGAAAACACTTAAAAACTGCTGTGGAGTACAGTGATTGGAGAGTGGGTTGTCTTTATTGAATGCATTTTCGAAGCAGTAATGGATATTTTTTCTTAAATACATATTGCCACAAATCTAGAACACTATTTTGTCTACTCTTTATCCTTGGGAATACAGTGTAATAATGTAATTGATACCTCTTTGCATCCTGGATTTTCTTACATTGCCACCAAATTAGTCCCAATAACATGAAGGATTATTATAAAGTTGAGGAATAAAATACATTGTGCTGACTCTGTATCAAGCTGAAAATATTCCCTGGTGTAGGAAACCACTCCTCTTTTCTTTGTCCCCTTTCTTTCCTTTAATATACTCCTTGCCTTCCTTTTTCTTCCCTTTCATCTTTAGTTGAAATCCTACTTAAAATGAACTTGTTTCATTGACATTTACTTTATTCTTCTAAAATTAGGGTGCAAATATAAGACAACATCTATGTGCTGGGGAGATTAGTTTCATTGGGGATTAAAGAATAAAATATTTTAAACAGGTTTTGTGCTTGATTTTGTATGGATACTGTCATATCCTAGAAAGGATGGAGATAGTATTTTTAAACTAGTACACCAAATGGGTGTGTTTCTTTTTAGGTTATCTTTCTCTATTGATGTTCAACTTCATTCATATTGGAAAGTTGAAAGCAGGAGCGTAAGTGCCGCCAGAAGTGGGAAGAGGATGTGATAAAGCCCTTAGGCTTCTGATAGCAGAAGCATAGAGGTGGAGGAAACTCAGGTGGTAAAAGCAAGCTGTCTGATTCTTGTGTCCTAGTTTCCTCCCTCCAGTTATTGCAAAGTGAAAACAAATGCCTAGTCATAGAGAGGGAATGAGTTAATGACTCCTTGCCTAGTCTGGTTGATTTATGTCATGGAAGTGATTCAGAGGGCATCTTGTGACCTTCTGGAGGTACAGAAGGAAACTGGGCTCAAAGCTTGGGACCCTACACATCGGCCTTAGGGAGCTCAGCTTAAGCCAGTCAAGCGAGAGGACATGGCTAAGACACAAAGGGTTCCTCATGCTACCAAGGGCAAAGGCAAGGCAGAGTGAGCAAGGGAAGATAACCTGGCCTAGACTAAGAGAAAAAGCCCAGAATTCAGTAGTCACACTGTAGCAGACAACTGAGCAAGGTGCTTGGGACAGGATTAGACCAGCTGGAGACACTGACCACAGACCCACTGAAAAAATCTGAGACCTCACTCAACGCCATGGCCCCATCCAAGCTTTTTGCTACTCTTAGGATGCCATTCTGGGGAGAGGAAGCATTGGGAACCTTGAAAGCCTATAATTTATCCTTAAAAGGAAGAGGTTACCTCTTAAAGTATTCCTATAAATGGAAAGAGACTAAATTAAGGCCAAAGAAAAAAGAAAAGACTCTTTTATTAGCAAATTTAAGGTTTTTTTTTTCCCCTTGGTTTTCACTAGGTAGAAATATGCTTTTCTGGCCATTTTAGTGCAACATGTACAAATTTCAACCCACTGCTCACACTTAAATGGGTAAGGATGGCTGCTGTTTTGCTCCTTATGTCATCTGTGGGAGGAAGGGGGAGGGCACTCCTAATGGCAGAGGCTGGACAATCTTTATAAAGTTTTACTGAGGAATTAGACTTTTAGTATGAAGCTTCACAGTATCAAGTTATGTGGCATATTGGACTTCACAAGTACCCTTTTGAAAATGACAGACAGTATTTGCTAGCTGTAGCATGGAGAATGTCCTCTTAGATGTGCATAGTTGTTTTCTTTCATTTCATACTTAGATCACACAAGAATACTGCTGCAGGTGGTTTCTTTCTGGATAATAGTAACTTCAGATATCAGGTTCTCAAGTTTGGAGTCTAAAGTTGTTTCAAGAGGCAGAAACATAAGCTTGAGAAGTTTAAAAACATACTTGGTGATTGGGGAGATAAATAATTAGTGGCATGCTTTTTATCATCTGCTGTTTTATGCTCTTTGAATACCCAGCACACACACACCCCAGCTTTCTTTTTATCCAAGTCTTAAGCATGAGCGAAGATCTTGTTCAAGTTTCACCTCCTTGTTGAAGTCTTAGCCGTTCAGTCCCATCTCTTCCTTCCTTTCAACATCTATTTTATGTATTCCTTATTTAAGGACCTAACTGTATTTTGCCTACAGAGTTCTCAACAGTTTTATGAGAGAGTAATGTTTCCTCAGAAAAGATTATAAACCCCAAGTAGATAGTAACCATGGTTTTTGATCTTACCCTACTTTTCTGGCACAAAAGAGATAACTAATACTTGCTAACTGCAATGAAAGCCATACAGCTACCCCTAATAAACAGCAAATACTTTTAGAAATTCCTGGTGAATCCTTTTATCTACCTTTGCTAGGTCATGGATTCTTTCATGTTTAGTAAAAGGCAGAATGTGATGAACCTGTGTGTTGACTGACAAAGAAGAAAAGCTAGGAAGGTTTTAGGTAAAAGTAATGTAGGGTGATAGATTTAAATTAGAGATCTTGTTATTTTTTTTCAAGCATGATATTGATTTTAACTTATCCCTTTTGTGTGTCAATATGAACTTGGCTGAACTGACCCTCGAAATTTTTAAAAATTATGGCAGCAGGTAAGGGATTAATAATTTACCGCTTCTAAAAGTCTGTTTGCCTATCCTCCTAGCGTATGATTTTGGCATCTGTCTCACCAGCAAACTGCTATGAATCTGCAGCATTGTGAGGAGAAACTCACAATATTTAAGAAATATGAACATACTGTTTAGATTACATTTTTCAAATATTGCACCTCCCCGTTAATGTCTGACTAAAGCCCAGCTGGAAAGTAATTTTGGTATAGTAGAAGTTGTAAGCCAATTTATATTTTTCAAGTTTTTGCTTCAAGGCTCAGTCAAGAGAATCCCTGCTGTGCTAACGTGTTCAATTTGGCGCGTTTTGGAAATGGATGGAGAGCAGTTAGGGTTCCAAATTTAATTGTTTGAAATATTCCAGGCATTTTAGGGTAGATTCCAATTCCAATGGAAGAATTTCATTAGACAGTTCTACCTTAAGACAAATTACACTTCCTATCTTTTCATAAATTCCAGCAGGAGTGTATAATGGAAGAGACTGGCTATCAGTTTGTCTCTGGCATGGGGAGGAGGATTCATCATTTCATGAGGCTGAACAAACACACACAGAGTTAGGATGTAATTGACAAGAGAAGTTCAGTTGCTCTTATGCTCTGAAACTTATAGAGCAGCAATGTTTACTGAGTCCCTCCTCCTTCACTATTTTTCCCCTAGGTTGAGGAAACCCTGCTTAACTTTTCAGAATTTAAGGGGACTGAATTTTATGTAATCTAGAAATTGTAGATTTCCTATCATTCAGAACTTAACTGGGAAGCTGTGTTGACATCATAGAACCTACAGTGTCTTAAAGTCTTTTAATGCTTAATCTCATTAAAAGGTGACATAATTTAATATGCATCATAATTGTGATTGCATAAATATCTTTAGCATTAAGAAGGAAGACGGATACTATGGGGTTGATTATCAACACTGTTATTACGTTCTTAGTGTACTCTTGAAACCATTTGGTAATGCACCCATAATTTATTTTTATTATATATTTTGGAAGCATTGTTATAGGTTAATTGGCTCTATATTTTACAAGTTTGCATCACTAATACTAATAAAAATCTGTTTATATTGTTCTGTTGGGAATCTGATTGCATTAAGGAATGATTAGTCTTAATTAAGTTCTGTAGTCTATACTAATTACAATCAAATAAGACTTCACATAAAAGTGTGAAATTAAGCCAAACTAAATGCATTTTTGATCATTAATTAGACAGCTACCAGGCATACCTTTGCAGATGTTTTTATTATATTTTTTATTTTTAGTAACTAGAAGGAAACCGCACCTATAAGCCATTGCATTTCAAAAGGATGCCTCTCATAGTTGTAACAGAAGCCATTTGGTTAATTATAAATTTGGGTAATGTTTGCTTGTTTTACTCTCATGAGAACTAAAGTGTCCTTAGCTGTTACTTATCCACCCTCCAGGTAACAATATTATGTTTACATTACAGAATAAACATAGGAGGCTGAAGGTTTTAAGAGCATGTGTTCTTTTATATTGCCTCATTTAACTTTTATGCATTGCAGTTTTTTTCATGTTTTACGCTTCCCTGATTTCTTTTTAATGCTATAGATTCATTGGGACCATCCTGCGTGAGACGATAATGATACTTCTATCTGTACTTCCCCGGTGTGGTGGTGACTGATGAGGAGTTTTCTTTGCCCTTAACATCTGAGTTTTAATACTCTTGCATACAAGAAGCACTGAATTCTGTGTATAATGAAGAAACTATAAACAGAATAAAATCACAATTTCTGGCCACGCATATCTTTTTCTGTCCTCTCATAGGAAGCACTAAATGATATTGTGCCTTCACAATATAACACAGCCTGGTTCTTGATGTAAGGAAGGGTGCAATAAGTGTTTGCTGAGATAATTATTATTAGGATTGCCTTGCATTTGGTACTTCTGGAAGTCTAATTTTAGACGAATTAATTGGTTTTGAGCTTAGGAGGAAAAAAGTTTTACATCAGAATTCTCCAACAGTTTTATTTCCTGTTCTACATTTATCCTGCTTGGAGATGCTTCAAGTGTGGCAACTAAAACACTTACAGAAGCCAAACTTTCTGGTCTGATGCAATGACCATGAAATGCCCATTTTGATGCAGTGCTAAAAGCTCCAATTCAGAAATATGTTCAAATCTTTGACCATTTATCTATGTTTAGCTTCAACCCACTTTTTCTAAACCACCTACTCATTCATTTTCTCACAACCAGTCACTTTTCTCCTCTATTTATCAACCCAAGAGCTGTTTTACTACTTTTCTGACTTTTAATTGCATTTCACTTTCTTTGTTCTTTTTTGTTCAAAATTTTTTCTTGTAAAAATACTTTTGCTTACTCTTCAGAAAGTGTATTCATCATTTTATTCCTGTGTATTTTCCTTTTTTTCAGCTGAGCTATTGATCTCTAAGACCTTATTCTCTTTTCTATCTCATTACTCTTATTTCTCTCTGAGTCCATATTCTAGCAAGAAGGTGTGACTTTTACCTTCCACATATGACTGTTTTCTTTCTAGCTCTGGGGTTTGTACACGATTTTTGCATTGCCTAATATTCCTCTTTGACAGTTTGTCAATAATCTATTCATCTCCCCTCCTTGAAGTTCCACCTCAGAATTGTTTTCTTTCAAGAATCTTTTACATCTAGAGTATGGGGTATATCTCCTCATCGGTGCTCCTCTAAAATCATAGACTACTCTAAGTACCACTGGGATCATATAGTAAACCTCCTCATGTTACAGATGAGAAAATAGATCCAGACTGGGTCACCTGAGCTGCCCAAGATTATGAGATCCTTCAGGAGCAGAATAGGGGACTAGGAACTGGGTGATTCCAAACCCCATGCTGTTTTCCTTGTACCTGCTGTATCCTAGCACTCCAAAGTAGATTTCCCCTTTGGTATCTTATGAGGTTTTAAAAACTTCCTTCATGTAAGAGGCTCTTTTCCCCCTCAGTTATTTTATGAAATCTTAGAAGACAGAGGTCACACCTCTTTGCTTTTATTCTCTGTTTTCTATCATCCTCCATAACATCTAACACAAATTGGATTCTTAACAGGGGCTCACTAACTGTTGTTAAATATCCTTGTCTATATTCCTCTAGCATTTGAATTTTCTGTGTCTTATCTTAACCTGTAAGTATATCACTGTTTCCCTTTTTCCCCTTTTTTTGGCCTTATCTTTCCCTATTTCTCATTACTTTAAAAATTGTATTTCCCCATTTCATATTAATTCTCCATTTGATGCACAGATTTTTTTCTTATACTTCTCATACCAACTAAACTTCAGTTAAAGATAGATGATAAAATGAGATAAATTGGTGGGAAGCTAAAACCAATACCAGGAGGGTCAGTGATTGTTGGAGTCACTGAGCATTTTATGGTGTCTGAATAAATTAACCCTGCATATACTAACTCAAGTCTTTTATCCAGTTGACTGCAGTTACATCATGAATTTTTCAAATGTTTGACACGTCTCTGGGGAGTCTCTTTATTTGGTTTGTAAGTCAGGTAATAAGAGTATGATGACCTACCTCATGAGAAGAGTTGAACGAGAGGCTGTGTTCTTGTGCTGACAGAATGGGAAGGCCACACATGGCTTTTAAAAAATGTGTGGCATACAAAAACTCAGAGGCATATTTTGATTGTTTCGGAGACCTGCTTCTTTACAACAGTCTTGAAAGGAGGTTGAAAGCTTTGCTAAGAAAAATAGAAAGAGCATTCTAAGAACGAAAAAAGGTGTGATTAACTGCTCAGAAGGAGAGAGGAAGCAGGTTACTGTATTTTTTCTGCCTTCAACAGAAAGTAGAGATAGGATTATAGAGATAAGAGGAGTGTAGGAGTGTAACAATAGAAGAGTTGCTCAAATATTTGAAGTCAGTGACCAGAAATCTCTCATTTGAAATAAAGAGGAAATACATGGCATGGCAGTATTGTGAAATATAATGTAAGATTATTACATTTCATGTAATGATCCTGAGATGCAAAATCATTGCATGAGATGCAAAATCATTCAGAGAAATGGTCTCTTCTGTTGTAGCACTGGAAAGATTCTGACTTCATTTGGATCTCTTTACAGCAGCTTCTCCAGAAGTCATTCTCCTAGCCAAGACTCCTTGTAAGCATCTATTTACTGTGTACCTATCTGTGTTAGGCCTCTCCATGCATTTGTCAGCTCTTCACTCATCACAGCTAATCCTTAGGTGAAAGGTATCAGTTCCAACTTACAGGTAAAGGAAAAAAGAGTCATAAAGCATTGAAGTAAGTAACGAGCCCATAATTAAGCAATAAATGTGGTATATCCAGGATTCAAACCTGACATTTATCAGACTTTACAGCCTTTTATTTTTTCTATACTATGTTACTCTTTGGTGCTAAAAATATTATATAGATTTTGTGGATTTTAATCACAAAACCCAAACCTATCTTTTCTCTTCCATGGATGCCTAAGAAGTGCCCTCCACCCTCCCGTTGCTTCCTAAAGGAAATGAGCCTTAGGCTGCAATTCTAATGTTGCCTTAGTGTCTTATTGTGAAAAGATAGAAAAAGTATCTGAGAAAATCAACATTAATTGATACTTGTCTATGAAATTATTTTCTTCGTCAGTCAAAAGAAAAAGTGGCATTATATAAGGGTATAAATATGGCATTCTGTAAAATGAGAAGTCTATGCATTTATACATTATAGATAGGGCTACTGACCTTCATCCACCTTCATCCTCCTTCCCATGACCCAGTGTGTGTGCACATGTACACACACACACAAACACAAACTTATTCCAGGGGAACTGTTATGAGGTTACATGACTACAGCTATTCTTTTTACAAAATCACATTAGTTCTTCTTATGGAAACAAATTTTTATTACTTATGGGTTCATGGTTACCAATGTCTTTCAATGTGCCTCCTATGATGGATTTTTTAAAAGGCAGTGAAATACAAAAATACAAATACATCTCACTGGGAAAACTGCTTATCGGACTCAGGTAATTTGTTTTTCAAGAAAATTATGGTCCTATCCCGGACCTTCAAGAGATCTATTTTTAAACTCCCAATGACAGTCTGTATGTGTTTGGATAAATGTTATGATGTTGATACCATCTCAAATTCTAGTAAAATAATCAGATAGCTATTGGACATTTTATTGGACCCAAATATTTGACTAAAATATCTTGTTTCCTTGTGAATATTTACTCTTAACACTCTGTGGTCTTCATTTTGTTAGATTTGTAGTGATTTGAAATATACTCATTAATTCACTGAGTTTTTATTATCAAATATATTTTACCTTCCTTAGATCGCTTCTGTTCTAAATAGCTGTGAAGAGGCAAACTATTGTATTGCACTACTATTTATTTTGAAGTTGAATATCATATAAAAGTAACATTTACTCATGCATGAGTGCATTTTGTAACTTTTCTTACATTTTGAAAAATAATTTTATAAAATAAACATAGTCTTATTAAATAAATGCTACTGCTCTGAAAATCCTAATGAAATGTGTATATGCACTATGTAGCAGAAGAGAGTCTATTCTGCCAGTCCTTTAAAGCATTATTCGATATAAACCAGAAGAACTAAAATGTTGTCAGACTTTTTCAATGAAAATGTGCTCAGCCAACTTTTTTTACCCATAATTTTCTTCTTGAGCCACCAAATGTTTACGAACAAGTCAGCTGGAGGAGTTGAAAGGTTCTGAAATCTGCCAAAGCATGTCAGTTGTTTTATGTTTAAATTCCCTAAAGAAAAGAAATGTAGGGTATAATACAGAAAATATCATCTGCTACCTTTTCTCCCCTGGGCAATAGCTCTGCTTTGCCATCAGTGAAACGGCCCATCCTTTACTTTGTTTGACTGGCACCTTGTGACTTTCACGTCAGTGGAGTTGTGAGATCTTTAATGTGTATAGCTCAGACTGTGTATGTTGGCATTACTGCAGGAAGAAATTGAGATATCTTAACAGAAGTGATTGTATACCTGTATTGTTGGCTACTCTGTCATAATTACTTCTGCAGTTGCCAAGTTTCGTGAATTTAAAGTTAGCCTATTAATTTGGCTTCTGTTGTAGAGAAAAATCTAGGCTTTTCAATTATACAAAGAAAAGGAAGAAAAGCTTATTTTTTCTAAATTCTTTTGTGTGTATTACAAATAGCAGAATCGTGTTGTAGTGTTAGCTGAAATTTCACCTTCTAAAGATTTCATTTCTGTCTCTGCCTTAAAATGAAATGAAAAATAATAAGTCATTGACTTAAATTACATAGTTTTGGGTGTTACTGGATTGGAGGGAAAACTCATTTAACATTTTAGGTGTATATGTGCATATACGTATGTGTCTGTGTATCCCATATTTATATAAATTATGCTTATTATATCTTTTCAAATTATTAACAGGAATACCCTCAACTAATGACAAGGCTGAATGGAAAACCATTTTCACACCTTTAAATACTAAAGCAATAAGAACTACCTCAAAAAATTTGTGACTGGAAATTCCATCTGAGCTGTTTTAATAAATACATATAGGTTGTATATGAAAAGCATATACATTTGACTGTGACATGGCCTGGAATTTATGTACAGGAGGTTAAAGGACTCATCTGATAATCCTCATTCTACTGGTTTGCTTGACAAGTCTGTTCTGTACTGCCTGTTCACACTCCATTATCAATGCAGAGAGTAAATGCCACCAACTCCCCCAGTTTCTTTTAGAAATAAGCAAGATATAGCTAAATAACTAAATACTTAGCTCAGCCCAAGTTAACACTGAAACACATTTGAATTAATTGAATATTGTATATCTCATTTTCTATTTGTTAAACGTTTTACACTTGACAAAGTGCTTTCATATGAAAATGCTCTCCATGCTAAGGGGCACATTTTACAGTTTCTTGATATTTTCTATAGCCATACAGTTTTGAAAGATTTCTCATTATTTCATGGATTTGAATATTTTTGAACCAGCCCTCATGTTGGACACTACGAAACTGTGAGGTCAAAAACTGACATATAAAAAATTTAAAGAGAATTTTTAATGATAACAATGTGCGTTTTACTGAAATCAGTATTGCTCAACACATTTCTTCCCAGCTGTGTAGAAGACAAGCAAATTAGTATTAGAGTCATCTTAGTTTTGAAGGTATTGCATTTAAATATACTAGGGTAACTAAAAGCTTTTCCATGTGACATCATTGCGTATGACTAATAGAGGGGTTTGAATGCAAACAGACATTCCTGAGTGTAAATGTGTAGGCTGTCTCAGACCTAAGATAGAAAATATTCATGTTGTAAAAGTGGGCACTAGTGAATGGAGCTAGAGTTAAACCAGGCATTTGTCACTTTAAGGGAGAGGTTTTGTGGGCAGCTTAAATTATGCCTGTGAATATTTAGATGGCTAAATGTACACTAATTATCCACAGGGATGTTCAGATTACACCATGAAGCATTTTAGCAATTAAAAGTTTCCTGCAGATTTGAATCACATTAACGCTAATAGAGATAGATGACCATCTAATGGAGAAATAAAGGCAGAAGCTATATGGAAAAGACTAGAGGTGCCCAGTTTAATGTATTTTCATATCAGAGAGTACACAACTCATGGAAAAAGTACAAGCTGATGGAAGATGGCTTGTAAAATTTGAATTGGTGAGTGACAAATGAAGTTTCTGGCCTTGTCAGATCTTGAATTCTGTAGGTGGACCATTGACTGTTGCAAAGGCACAACACAACGAGCTAAGAATTGCAGACAGACACTTGTGTCATTTTGGTAGCATAAAAAAGAGATTAAGGCATACACAGAAATTAAGGTATGCAACAGTAATGTTTCTATAGAGACTATATTGCCAATGGAAAACTCAGAGAAGTCTGTATGATGAATTCACTAGACCAGCAGTCTTTTTATTTAACCATGAGTCACCTAAATACCACTTTAATTCCAGGTCAATTGATGTTGTCATTAGTTCTTTTAATATCTGTAAAACAAATATCCATTATAAAACATGGAAAACTATGTGGACCACCTTTATGAACATGATTGATACTAGTTGGCTTGGTTTCAGCAGTGGTTAGTTGAGGGAGTCAGCTATCCAGATAAATTTGATATGATGTCAAAGCTATAAGACTTCACAGTTTCATATCTAATCTATTATCTACTAGCAAAGGCATGAAAAGTGTTGTATAATCAAACAAAGACTATATCCTAGGTTGGACTGGATCAGAAAAATACCCTCTGGCCAAAATTTCCATTTGCAACAGAAAGTGAAAAGCCCTTTCTACATTCTACACTCTGCAGTGCATTGTTAAATGGTATAATGATAGAGGAGTGGGTAGAAATGCATCTTAATGAGCATGTCCTCTGGCAGACAGTCAGTTGAACATGTGGAAACAAATTGAAAAAGCCCCTTTTGAAAAAATTAAATAAAAATAAGAAGGAAATCACTTTTAACTAAAGGGGAACTATAAAACAAGTCATTCAACCCTAAGGGTACATTGTGTCTTTAGATGTCATCCAGGAAAGTGTCTTCATTACCTGTTAGGAAAATTGAATTTATGACCTATTGGGCAACCTGAAGTGGTTGGTATAGTACTTTAGTTAACCAGTTAGAAGTAAGTTCTCTTATCATAAGATTAATTTTGACTGTACTGTTTTGTTTTATGTGGCTGATTTCTCTGGGATTTGTGCGTGTGTGTTTCAATGTAAAGAGATAAAACTCCTATTTTCTATAAGAGCTTATCTTATAGATACCCTTATATTTGCATGGGCATCACAATTTGTAGAACATTTTTATTTTACATAAATGTAGAGAGTATAATAAAAAAAAATCACTTGCTTATGAAGGAGATACTGCCAGTTCATAAATTGTGCCTGTTGTAATCCACTAGAGATTAAGTGACCTTAAAGTGTTTTCTTTTTATTTTTTCATTTTTGAATGAAGTCCCCACATACATATATAAACTACGTGTAATTTCTATTATTTGAAACATCAGCTTGGTCGGATCTATAAAGGTTGACATACGAATGCTTTGACAGTCTCTAAACCTAATCTGCCACGTGGGGCTCTTTTGTTCTTCCGCAGACAGAAAAGAACAGAATAAATAAAAAATCACTGGGAGTAAATTCACTAACTCTTTGAGGCTTTGTGATATCTGGCAGCAACACTTAAAATATTGATTAATTTTGACATAAGATTGATATTGAGTGTCAGAGAGTGAGGGTGGGAAAGCATAGTTTGCCTCTGGTGACTCTTTCAGGAGTTGCTTCCCGTGTGTTACTAAGATATCTTAGACACTGTCCACAGTAGGGCTTATCATATACTATTGTCATTATTTGCCAGGCTTGAGTCATTGAAGGCAGGAATTCTTTCTTTGTGGTTTTAGGTGTACAGCAGTGTTTCTCAATCTTGGGATCATTGATTCTTTGAACCAGATAATTCTTTGTGGTGGAAAGCTGCTTCATGCATTATAGTATGTTTAACAGCGTATCTGGTCTCTACCCAATAGAAGCCAGAAAAACCTCCTCCCGCATTCATGTTGTATTAGTCTGTTTTCATGCTGCTAATAAAGACATACCCAACACTGGGTAATTTATAAAGAAGTAGACGTTTAATGGACTCATAGTTCCACATGGCTGGGGAGGCCTCACAATCATGGTGGAAGGGGAAAGGCATGTCTTACATCGTGGCAGACAAGAGAGAATGAAAACCAAGCCAAAAGGGAACCCCTTGTAAAACTATCAGGTCTCGTGAGACTTACGAGTTACCATGAGAATGGTATGGGGGAAACCACTCCCATAATTCAATTATATTCCATTGGGTCCCTCCCACAACATGTAGGAATTATGGGGGGCTACAGTTCAAGATGAGATTTGGGTGGGGACATAGCCAAACCATATCACATGTCAATCAAAAATGTCTCCAGACATTGCCAAATGTTCCCTGAGGGAAGAGCTGTATGTCTGCCACACAACTGACAATTCATAAACATTTCCTTAAGATACACATGCAGCTATTGCTGCAGCATAAAACAATAACACCTTTATCAGAGAATCTAGAAGGTTGTTCTTACCTAATTCTGAATTAAATGCGGGTGATTTTTCCTTCTTCTTCCACCCTCACCCCCTCCCATCCTTCCCAGACCTAAGCTTGAGGTCTTGTAACTATGCAGTTCTGGCCTAGCACTGACAAAAGGTCATCTTGCTGTGTAGACATCTTCAATTCATTTTGATTTGAGGACATGTGTTGTCCATTACGATGAGATACAGAATCACGTACAGAAACCCTCACAATCAGCAACAGTGGGAGAAACTAGATATTGGCACAGTGAAGATAAGGCTGCTACTTCAGTTATGTATGTCTTTCTAAAATAATAACACTATATTCTTCATATCTAAGCAGTCAGTATAGATGTAAAAGAATCTCACCTCTACCTCTCAACTAGTTGACTTGGAACAATTCTGTTAAGTTCCATGACTTGCTCTTTTCTTACTAATAAAATAACAGTAATATCTACCTCCCCTGACACTGTTATGGGTCTCTGCTATGTTCCACCATCTTTTCTATATTGGAAGACTTATCACACTTGGTTGTAATTATTGTTTGCATTGCCTGCCACTCGGGCTGGCCTGTAAGGTGTATAAGGGGCAGGCTCATATTGTCTGTTACCATAGTCTCTGCTGTAGTGGCCACACACGTTATTTCTCAGAGAAATGCAAGTGTTTTCTACTAGTGTACACTATACAAATGTGATCATCATCTATTTGTTCTGTAAATATTACTGAATGCCTACTTTTCAAAGCCCAGCTGAGGAGCTCTCTAGACCCAGGAATACAGTGGGTAATAGATGAGACAAAGTTCCTGTCCTCATGGAGCTTGCATTCTAGGGGGCCAGGCCTTCAATAAGAATTAAAATATCAATCAATCTCTCTCACTATCTAATTTCAGGCAGTGTTAAGTGACTAAGTGCTATGAAAAAATATATAGCACAGTGGGATGAGAGTGATGAAGAGTGGCAGGGAGAGGCCTCTAAGGAGGTAATTAACATAATTTTTATCATTATCATGATTAACATTATCAAGGTGATGTTATTAGCCTTTCATTAGTAGAACTTGTTATTTGATTTATCTTCCTAATAGTGATTCTGAACTATTTACATTCTCTGACCTACTTCCCCTTCACACCAACAGGAGTAAGTATATGACTTTCCAGAGCTGAGGGTAGATCATTTTGCTTTGTAATAGAGATTTTGACAATGCAGTGGATCAAACCTGTGGGCTTAATCCAGCTATTCTGCACTTGAGGCCATCTGTAAGGAGGTTTTACCCCTGAAACTTTATATTCCGTTTGTTTCCTAAACAGCTCCCTCTTTCCTTTTTATGTTTTTCAGGTAGTATAAAGAAAGCCAATTTGGTGAGCTATTTCAAATCCTGTTTTAAGCTCTTCTTATAGGAGGGTTTCTGAAACTTAGCTGTTTTGACATTTTGACCTTGATAATTCTAAGTTTTGGGGACTGTTCTGTGCATTGTAAGATGTTTAGTGGCATCTCTGACCTGCACCCACTAGATGCTTGTTTCCAGTTGTAACTATAAAAAATGTCCCCCGACATTGCCAAATGTCTCTTGGGGGCAAAATAAGCCCTGACTGAAAAGCACTGCCTCATGGGAAGTTTCTCCATCTTTCCAACTCTGGTGCACTGTGTCTCCGGCAGGTGCTGCTTCTGGACTCACTGGTGTTTACTTGTGCAGCATCACAAGCTCCTTTTCCCTGTTCAATGATCCGAATCCCATCCATCCTTCAAGACCCAGCTAGGGCCACATCTACTGCATACAGTCTCCTCTAAGCACTAGAGTCTGTTCCATCTCTTCTATTTCTGAATTCTTATTGTGTTTCTTTGGTTTGGTCACTACCATCTTCATCTATTAGCTGAACCCATCACTATTTGTTAAAATGATTGCATTGTATTATCTCTACTAGATTATAAATTCTTTGAAAGGAGAAACCACGCTTTAGTCACCTCTGCATCTTCATAGACCACATAAAAAGTACTTGGAATAAGGACACTCATTAAGTAATGGGTTGAATTTAGCATCAGCAATCCTATTCACAAAAAATCCACCAACAACCCCATCCTCAATCAGGTGAAGTGGTAACACAAACAGTATAATCTTCATAACAATCATTTTGGAAAATTATATTTTTATAAACATCTTCTACAATTGAATTGTAACTAATACCATAGAGGTTCAGTACTGATGGAACTGATTATTGGTGGAACTGAGTTTATAGAACTAATTTTTCTGAAAGAAATTTTCAATCTAGGGCGATCCAGAGTTTGGGGAGTCTGACCACTTTAAAAATAATGGTCTTCTACTTCATCAACAATACTCCACCTGATTGCTAGCTCCTTATGCAAAAGATGGTTACATAACCACTTAAAATCCTGAGCTTGATCTTTTTTGGTAACAAGCTCTTTTGAGGACAATGTATGGAAAGATGCATCCAATCACATAAATCTAAAGTGTTTCATTCCAGAAGTGAATGGTTTGGTTTAACTCTTGCAGGGAAGTTTAAAAGCTTCATGGAGAAGAGTACACATTCAATTCTTTTTTTGTCCAAATACAACTTATTATTCAGATTGTATCTAGTTGTTCAGCAAGTTCAGTGCTCATGTGACATTCAGGCAATTATTGAATGTCTGAGAACCAAACTCGAGGTCCTTTTAATGACATTTGAGAAATGTAGGACAATTCAAACTCGAGGTCCTTTTAATGACATTTGAGAAATGTAGGACAATCACAGCTTTCACATCACATGTGGGCAGCTCTGGTTTTCCAGTGTGTTCACTCCACTTCGCATGGAGAGTCATCCTACTTTTATTTGTGCTTTTAACAGAGTGCTTAAGAATTTTTGAAACATGAACTTATACTCTGTCAAAAATAAACTTTCTAAATTAGTAAAGCTAATTTTATTTTTTCCAAATATGTCTCTGGACAACTGGACGGAAACTACCTGGGGTATAGACTTACCTGAGAAATGCCCATATGTTGAGAAATTCATGCATCAAACTCCATACCTACTGCAATAGATTCATCTTAGCCACTCAAGACAACTCAATGAAATGAGTGTTTATTTTTTTTCAGGTTAACGAAACTATGGGTTTATTTGAAAAATATGTAAATCAATTACTTTTAATTCTGTAAAATGTATGAATAACTTTTAGAATAAATACGTGCGTTAAAGTTTAAATACAGACTTCCACTTCTGGCCTAGATTGAGTAACAGGGACTGGCTTACTCTCTTAGCTGAAACAATCAAACAAATTGACAAAATATATGAAACAATAGGTTTGAAAGACACTGGATATCAGGCAAAGAAGGATGGTGATCCCTGAGAGATGTAATGAGGTGAGTGCTACAGCTGCCCCAGTTTGGAGAGTTTCCAACTCACAGCACAAAGAAAGGGGAACCCAGGTAGACCCAGGCCAACTTCACGAGTTCAGAATAAAGAGCCGAGAGTCTGGGGAGATCAAGGTTGCTAGAGTTCATAGGATAGGGTACGAGAAAGGAGAGAACTGCACAGAGAGAGGAAGTTCCAGAGGTGGGCAGAGGGTTCCCAGTTGAGTGAAATAAACACTTATTAAATTATTTGTGAGGGTCCAAAGGCTATAACATGTTGAGTATTTTCTGTACTAGCTATTCTACATGTAGCAAATGAATCCTGAACACCACCTTTAGTGAGATTTCACTGCACAGAATTCCCTTTTGGGGTGCCTACCAATCGCCTGATCCTTCTGTAAAACCCATTCTCCACTCCCTACACTCTTCCCTGCCTCAAGGAGGGTTCTCAGAGCCAGGCCAGTGTGTGTGACCTGCCTCCTCTGGGGCAGAACTGGGCCCACCAGGTGACTTCCTAGGAATTAGAAATTAAGATTTATAGAAAGGAGTCAATCCCTTCGAGTAAGTGCTGAAATATAAGCCTGGGGCTTAAGAGGAGCCACAGCAGTCCATTACATTCATGTTGGGGAAGCAGAGGATGTGGAGGCAGATATAAAACAGATGGAGAGATGCAGCCAGTGGGAGAGCGGTTGCTTCCTACAGCTTTCTAGTTTCTGCTTCCATTACCTTTGGAGACCCGACTGCACGCCCTGCCATCGGGTGGTGTGTCATCATGCTCATCCTTAATGTCATTCTCTTTTGCTTGTGCTCGTTGACTGGATTTCTGCCATCAGTACAGCTTTGACAAACCGATTTCCTGTTTTCATAGTGAGAAAAGTGAAGTTCAAAGATGCCAGCAACTCCTTCAGGGTGGGGAAGCTAGGACATGGTCGAGGAAGGCTTCAGGCCCCAGGCTCAACATTCACATGTCTCTGCAACTACCCACATGGTTGTGGTTTTCATCAGCCCAGTGTAATGGGGCCAAAAATAATGTTGCAGAAGTTGCAGAATAAAGGTATTGTGAATGGTCTAGTGCTCAGGCACCTGCATGATGGTGGCCATTTCCTAGGTGCTGCTGAGTGTGGTCAGAGTGAGGCTCGTCGCTTAAGACACACTTTTTTCACCTGTAGGCCAAGATCAGCTGTCCTTTGCTGCTTTTGCACAACAACTCAGAGCCATGTCTGTTTTCTTAAAGGCATTCCTGTGTCTTGGAGTTTTCAATATTGTCAGCCTGGGACTTCTTTCATTTGATCTATTAAAGTTCAAATACATGTCTTAGTCAGGAGCCCCAATTCAGGCTGCCCAGTGTTGGCCTGTTGGGGTTGGTCTGTTCTTTATGGCCATGGCAGCCAGCTTCCCTGACTCAAACAGGAGCTGCTCTCTCAGTTTTCCTGGATCATTCAGATTTTCCCTCCACAATCAGACCTCCGCTTTCCTCACACCTCATCTCGGTCATTTCCCCTCTTGCTTTCTGTGCTCTCATCCAACTAGACATCTTCAGTTTCCTTCATGCATCAGCCAGCTGTCTCTTCTGGTCTCCGGAGCTCTGAGCACACTGCTCACCCAGCCTGGAACCCCTCCCTTGTGTCCTTCCCTGCCTGCCTCTGTCTCCGTCTCAGTCTCATACCTCTGGTCTCAGCTTTCTCCTCCCTCTGAGAGGTCTTCTCTCGCCCCTTGGCTTGGTTCTGTTTCTTTAAATTAATTTTTGTCTCATATCCCCTGCATCATAATACTTATCACCACTTACTCATATGGCTTTTCAAGTGCCTGTTTTCTTTATTAAACTATAGACTCCCAGGGGCAATGGCCATATCTCTTGCTCACTGTTTTATATTCAGAGTCTAGCACAAATGCTAGTACAAATAGTAATAATGATAACTAGAGGACACGTGTCTCATTCTAAATGCCAATTATCCAAGAAATATGGCCTTTATTTATTTCTGTGTGTCAACATTATTTTTGACTCTGAATTACTCTGATGGACTGCTGGGAAATTCAGTATTCTTAGCCTTGAGGGCTCCCCTCTCACTGCAATCATGCCACAATACTGGGACCTTTTTTGTAATCTCTTACGTGTCCTCAGGAGTTATTGCTGAGGGGGCATATTGCACTAGTACTTCCGTTGTCCCAGCAGCCCAGAGCCACGCATGGAATTGAGCATCGTCAGTATGGCTAGGTACCTCCAGGCTTCTGGGCTGATTTCCCTGGACACATCATATTTCATATGAAATTCCATTTGAATTTCATTCTCCCTCGACATACATATTGCATTCCTTGAAGGTAATTTCTGCCTCCCTGGTGCAACTGGTGTTAAAAGAGCAGAGTCCTCACTATTTCGGAACCAAAACCCTCTCCTGCACCATTACCCTCTACTTTAAAGAGTCTCTTTCTAATCTTGGGAAACCCCTCTTTACTGCCTGCTTTTCTAGCTACTTATCTGTTTTGTAAACATCAACCACTCTATTTCTCTCTCAGAAGTGGACTTTGATGTCTTATAAATTTCAGAACCTGAACCAGTGGCACACAGAGCTCAGTTCCCCTTTCCTCGAGAGGAGGGAGGGCTTAATGAGCAAAACCTTCTAGGAGATGAAGAGAAATGGAAATACTTGTGCTCTTCTAGGACAGCAGTGAATGGTAAAACAGAATAATTCAATTTGCATAATAAAAGAGTCTGCATGTTCATCTTTTGCTACACTAACATTTGTTCGGTGCTTACTATATGTCAGCCAGTGTGCTAAATGCTTTACAGGGGGAAATTGCATTTCATCCTCACAAGAACCTTGTAAGGTAGGTAACGTGTTCCTCGTCTATGAGGAAATTGAGGCTCAGGGGATGAGATGGCATTGTAAAGTGACATATGAGGATTCTAGCCTGGCCAGCCTGATGTCAGAGTCTGCAATCTCACCTCCTTTGCTGTTTCTCTCCCAAAAACTGATGGAGGTTTTTGGATGAATAATTACATAAAAGAGACTCTTGAGAGCTTTCCTAACCTGATGAATAATAAGAGTTAATTTGGGGAGATATTTTTGACAAAGTCATCTGTCACCATTTCTCTCAAGCTCCATCTTTTAGAGGACTGTAATTTTGATTGGTGGTGTATATATTCTTACTTCCTTAGTAAGTTGGACAAACGCTGCCATCTTACTGTGAAACCTACTTGCCACCGCACGCGTCTTTCTAGGAAAACTGCTCTGCAGAGCCCCTAGCAGGGAAAGAGGCACATTGTAGTTATTTTCTCATTATATGTGTTATTTAATTTTCATGGGTATTACCATGGTTTATTTCCTTAACACTACTTTCCACACTTGGGCCAGGATATATTCTCAGAGAATATTAAATAGTATGTGAAGAGTGTCTAGACATGTTAATGCACCTTAATGTTGTACTGTAGCATGAATTAGACCACAGTTCTTTAGATGAACTTAAGTAGGAAACCACTGGTGTTTCATATCAACCTCTATATTAATCAAACATTTAATGTAAATCCTTTTGCAAGTGTTCCTATCGAGATTGGTGTGAAAGATATTGCAAGTTTACAATTCCTTACCCCAGATCCTTGGGGACAGCTGCTTTTCAAAATACAGATACTTTACAATTTTCCAAATATAATACAGTACATACATACTTTATGTTACATAGCACCCCCATTATGTTGTAAATAGGAATTACCCTGAAGAATAAACAATATTCAGTCCAAATGTGAGTTTCCATGAGGTTTGGCTACCAGATGAGCAGATCAGGTTTTGCCCTCAAATGAGTTGCAAACTTTTTGTGTTTTTATTCTTAGAGCTTCTTGCATTTTAGCACTGTGGATGGGGGATTGTGGACCTATGGTATGTATCTGCTATTCTTAACAAAAAAGGAAACAACAAACATGGAATAGTTAGTTGAGGCGAAATTGGAGTTGAACGAAGGAGGGGCTTCCATGTTTTTCTCTCTCTCTCTCTCTTTTTTATAAGAGAAAGTTAATTTTGGTGGTTAGGGGATGGAACCAATTTGGGGAAGACATTGGAAAAGAGACATGTACCATTTGTGAGAATAGGAGACAAAGGAATGCCAATATTAGTCACAACAAGCAGAGGAGAAGATGGCTTAAGTGAGGTTGAAAGAGGGCAGAGCTTGGGAGTTTGGGTCTGATGACCTGTTGATAAGGTATCATAGAAGCCAATATCATCTGCTCCGTGTTGCAGGGATGATATTTGGCTTGGAAATGGCAAATACAGATGTAGACACTGACTGTCAAGCCAAACTGAGAATGTTACTGAAGCATAGATTCCTGACTCACGCTTTCCAGTGTCAGGACATCCCTTATGGTCTGTCACTCATACAGGCTTCATTCCCTCAGGAATCTCCCGTCGGTGCCATGTGATGCCTTATTCTGTAAGATGCTTTTGTGGCTTTTTCAATTCTAATTTAAAGAGTTGCACAAAACCATTTTTAACTTTTAAAGATCACATAAAAAAAAAAAAAAGAATATCCAGTCTGTTGTTCTTTAAATTCTGAGCAACTGGATTCAAAATTAATGCTGTGCTTCAGCTTGCACTGTTGTAATATTGCCAAAGGTTCTGTTATATAAAATGTGGTAAGAGCAGCTGTGAGGCCGAGGGAAAGACACCTTTGTCTTGACCCCCCCTTTTTTTTTTTTTAAAGCTTTGGAGTTGATCCTTCTCTTTTATGAGTCAAAAACTCTGATCTTTTTTTAGCATCTTTAGATGTATATTGCTATTGCTGTGTGTTGAAAATGTACATCTTCAATTTTCTCTTTTTAAAGTCAACAATCCTTAAATATAAGAAAAATGTCATGCAAATGCATTTTATTTTATTTTAGAATAAAATATTATTAAATCTGAAAATGACTTCAAGATAAAATTTTAAACTTCAGAAAATGTTCTCATTTAAAAATTTACAAAATAAGAAAAAGTGATTTCTTATTGTGTTTTCTTTCTTTTTTCTTTTTTCTTTTTTTTTTTTTTTTGAGACAGAGTCTCGCTCTGTCGCCCAGGCTGGAATACAGTGGCCGGATCTCACCTCACTGCAAGCTCCACCTCCCGGGTTTATGCCATTCTCCTGCCTCAGCCTCCCGAGTAACTGGCACTACAGGCGCCCGCCACCTCGCCCGGCTAGTTTTTTTTTTGTATTTTTTTAGTAGAGGTGGGGTTTCACCGTGTTAGCCAGTATGGTCTCGATCACCTGACCTCGTGATCTGCCCATCTCGGCCTCCCAAAGTGCTGGGATTACAGGCTTGAGCCACCGCGCCCGGCCCTTCTTATTGTGTTTTCACATAGGCATAAGGACATGTTTAAGGTTTCACAAGCATGATTTACTTGTTGTTAATAAGATAACAAAGATGTTAGCAGGTGCAACCGAAGAAACCTAGTAGGAATACAGAAGTACTGAGAATAAACTGAGATAATCTCTGGGAAGGTACACATCTATACCCTAAACATTGGAAAATTTTGGAAAAACACAAGGATTCACCAGCACATATTTCATTCACTCTTACAGTGATGCTGCCAACAAATAGAATACAGCTTCTGGAAAATTTCATCGTATACTTACAGAGTATAAACCTGCAGGGCATTCAGTTTGCACAGTACAAGACATCTGAGGAAGAAAAAGCAAATAAAATAGTATTTATTATTGTAGTAAGCTCAAACATGTATTATTTTGGTAAGTGAGATGGCATAGTATTGACCATTATTAGCCAAGTAATCTAATCATTAATATTTTAAAACTAACAAAAGTACGATGTTATTGTGATCGGTCAGATGTTATCCCATTTCCAGTTTTCTTTTGATTCAATTGTCTTTTTGTTTGGGAATTATTGGCAGTTTCCTCTTGTTGTTTATAAAACTCTACATAGACTCTTTCCTCTGCAAATTTACTGTTTTGTTTGTTTGTTTTTACTCTTTCTAATATCTTGGCATTGTCATAAACTCCATTGGCTAAAGATTTTAATCTTAGCCTCAAGTCCTCTCTCTACTTCTTTCTTGTCCCTGCCCCCATCCCAGTAAGTCACTAAATATTTTAATCATTTCTAAGGAATGATTCTCAAATATATTTGCATCGCAGTTGCCATGTCCTCACCCCTTCCACTGCATCCTTCAGGCACCTCCATGTGACATCTCCACAAGGGATACCCCGATCCCCTCCATTCCAATCCATGCCTCATCCTTCTTGCTTCTTAACACCCTGCTAAGGAGTTACTACATTTTTCGGTAATTATTGGTTTATTTGAATGTCTCTATCATTCTACTGAAAACTTGTATTTATGTCTCCAGTTTCAACACAATGCTTGGTACTCAATATTTATGTGAATAAATAAAAGAAGTGACCACATGGAGTGATCATCTGCCTAAAAATCCTTTTGTGGCTGTTCAGTTACCATGGAATAACTTCCAACTCCTGTGTGTAACCAAGCAAACCCTTATAACCTGTCTTTTACTGTGTTTCTAGCATGCTGCTGAACTATTTTGAACACTGTGGACTTTTATAATTCTTTGCCTTTGTCTGTCTAGAATATATAATCTCACATTTCCATATCGCCAGCCTATCCTTTGCCAGGCTCTTTGCACCTGATACCTTTCAAACATCTTGCAAACCCACTGCAAATGTAACATCTTTGTGAAGCCTTATGATTATTTGTATATATTTTTACCTAATGCACTTATATAATTGTGAGCACCTATAATTTATTATTTAGTCTCCTTAGAGACTAGCTCAGTGCCTGGCACCTATTAGATTCTCTATAAATGTGATTTGATTAAATGACCATGCAGTTAATAGTGTAGTGCAGGGATAAAAGCACAGGTTGTAGAGACAGAAATACATATTTAATTTGACTGCTTGCTCTGATAGTTACCCGCGGTGTAATTTTAGTCTAGCTACTCAGTAGCTCTCATCCTCTGTTTACTTGTCTGTAAATAGGGATAATAATTCTTACCCAAGGTTTGTGAGGATTAAATTAGGGATCATGCAAATGCCAGGCACAGCACTCGAAACATACACTTGCCCAGTCACTTGCAGGTGTTATTATTATTACTAGCTGTGGAAGTCCCGCAGAAGGCAAGGTCATTAACAGCTGGACTGGATTTCCAGGCAGAGTGGTTCTAACTGCACGTTAAAGTGCTATCAAGATTCTACTAAAAGTAGATGAAACAAGTGTCATTCCAGGCAGCAGGAATAGCTTGAACAAAAACAGAGGGGGTAATCCAAGCTGTGTTCTGAGGGAAGCAAGTGGACCTGTGTGAATGGAGCATGGTGGCACATAAAGCCCGGAGGCACAAAGGCCCAGATGGTCAAGGGCCCTGAATGCTAGACTGAGAGACTGTTGACTTCTTTCCAGACCTGCTAAATGCCTGCAGTCACTTTAGAAAATTGTTTGTGCTTATTTTCTCCTAACCTGATCTGATTGCGGTTCGTTTAAAAGGAACATCCCTCGCTCGAGCCCCACCAGTAGGAACATGCAGGTAGATAACACAGCAAGTTCCTCTGTGCCAGGACCCCCCATTATTTCATTGAGGAGCTAATCATAGTAGGTATGGCAGAGAGGAGAAATCTCTGTACCCTGCGCATCCCTCCCCAGAGCTCCACTGACAGAAAGCATCTCCATCGGCCTCCAGTGACCCTTTCGCATGGCAGGCAGCCGGATTGTGGTGAAGCCGCAAGCACTCCTTTGCTTTGCCCTGGGATTGTGTGCTTGTTTCCCAGTTCCATTTGCCAGCTTGTCAAAGGGAAGGATCTTTTCAGCAGGGCATCAACTTTTTGTATTGTGAATGCGGGCCGCCACTGCTCATTGTCATACTAAACTCCATTGTTCACATGGATATAAAGGTTGGAGGGAAAAGCTGCAATCTAAAATAAATTACACTTATTATTTTATTTTAAAAGATGGGAGTTTAAGGAGGAAATGTATGTCTTATCCAGGAGACAGCATCAGGTTAATTGGCTGAGGAGCTATCTAGAGAACAACGCTTCTCTATAAGCAGTTTGTCACAACTGGTTAGTTCTTACTGCCGTGGAGGGTTTGTTACCACTTTCGGAACTGAGTTTTCCGAGTAGAAATGTGTATTTCTTTGTAGGAAGTGTGCTTTCTGGGAGTAGTTTTGTGTGTCAGTTTTCCTGTCTAATGGCTTAAATTTGGCTACATTTTTAGCCATTCTGGTCCCAAAAGAGGGTCTGGAGCCACTCTGTCCATTGTTTTAGCCACTAGCTACATACGCCTACTGAGCATTTGAAATGTTACAAATATGAGAAAGGATTGGATGTTTCTTTATTTTTATCTTTTTATTTGTATAAACGTAAGGAGTACAAGTGCAGTTTTGTTACACAGATATATTGCGTAGTATTGATGCCTGGGCTTTTCATGTAACCATGACCTGAACAGTGTGCATTGAGTTTTTAATTTTATTTATGTTTATTTAATTTATACTTAAAAACTGATATTTGATTTGGTTACTGAAAAACTTCCAATTATTGGAGAAAGTTGGTTATATGAATCTACTTAAAAAAATATTTATTTTGTAGGTTCACATACATTTGTAAGAAATAGCACAGACTTCCCATGTGTGTTTTACTCAGTTTCTCCAGTGTTTACATCCTGTAACACAATAGTACAATTGCACAAACATGATATTGACATTGATGTAGTCAGATCCAGAGCATTTGCATCACTACGTGATCCCTCATGTGCCCGTTTATAGTCACACCCGTACTTACCATCCCTGACTCCTGGCAACCACTAATCTGTTCTCTATTTCTGTAATTTTGTCATTTCAAGAGTGCTATGTAAGTGGAATCATTCAGTGAGCATCATTCTGAGTCTAGTGTCCTTTCACTGAATGGACACTTTCTTGGACAGTACTGGTCTTGGTTGTAATTATCAGAGATCAGCAGGGCCCAGGATGGAGGGCCTTATTTTATTTAGTGCATGAGTCATTTGAATTGTATTAAAATTGTTGAGATTTCTCCATGCTGTTACATGTATCAATAGTTTGTCCTTTTTTATTGCTGAGCAATTAGTCATGGTAGAGCTGCGCCATTGTTTAACCATTTACCTGTTGAAAGACATCTGTGTTTTTTTCCAGTTTGGGGCTATGATGAATAAAACTATAGCGAACATGTGTACACATTTTTGCATGAAATAAGTATTTAACTGGGATAAATGCCCAAGGGTACAATTAGTGCATCATATGATAGCTGCATGTTTAGTTTTGTAAGAAACTACCTGTTTTTAAACTGGTTGTACCATTTTGCATTCCCACTAGTAATGTACGAATGAGTCAGTTTCTCTGCATCTTTGCAAGCATTTAGTATTGTCATTACTTTTTTGTTTCATCATTCGGATAGACAAATAATGTGCATCTCCTTTTTCAAATGTGAATTTTATGATTTTATGAAAGCCACACAGAAGTCAAGTATTTGTAATGAAAATTTAGCATCCAAAATGAGATATGCCATAAGTGTAAATATACACTGGGTTTTGAAGATGTACCACAAAAAATCTTAGTTTTTTTTTAATATGAATAATGCATTGGAAGGATTATAAGATAACGGGCTTAAATAAAATATATCATAGCAATTAATTTTACCTGTTCCTTTTAACTTTTTTTTGATATGACTACTAGAAAATGTAAGATTGCCTGGTAGCTCACACTATTTCTGTTGGACAGTACTGATCTAGGTTGTAATTATCACGGAGATCAGCAGGGCTTAGGATGGAGGGCCTTGTTTTATTAGGTGCATGGGTCAGCAAACATATGCTGTGGAAGGCCAGCACCTAGTAAATATTTTAGATTTGGGGGCCATAAAGTTTCTGTTGCAACTCCTTAATTCTGCTCTTGTAGCACCAAACCAACTATAGATAATGCAATATTTAAATGAATAAGCGTGGCTGTGTTCCAAGAAAAGTATTTACAAAAATAGACAGTGGGCCCAAGGTTCATAGTTTGCCAATCCCTGATAATGAATACAAACAGACACACAAGAAGACAATTAGCTTTATAAGAATGGCTCTATCAAATATGCTCCAGTTAATAAACAAGAAAACAGCATAGGTACTTTAACAAAAGAAATTTAATAGGGAATTGTTTATACAGAAGATGGAAAAGCTGAGAAGCTGGGCAGAGGGTGGTAAACCATCTCTCAAGTTAGCAACCACTGGAAGCTGCTGCCAATTCCTGGACTTGGAGGGACGATGAGAAGGAGCAGAGGTGTTTTCCGAGTTCATCTGGAGAGTCATGTTGGAGACTGTCAGTCAGGGTCTAGGACTGCAGAATGAATGGCTGTCCAGTGGCTCCAGACACTGGGGGAGGTCTAGTAGCTTCCAGCGTTTCTCTTTGCTTCCACCACTCAGTCTTCTGTCAGTGCCCTGTAACAGATAACCTGTATTAGGAAGGGACTCTGGGAAATGTAGTTCCCTGCAATTCAAAGCAGAGCCTGGGAAGCATGGGGAAAGGATCTGAGAGCGATGCCATTTTAGTCAACAGATTAAAGCTAAAATTAAAGGTAAGTAAGGAGCTTTGAACTAGGCTGGTGGCCAAGAACAGAAGCATTTTGTGCAGGTATCTCTTTCCTTTGTGTGGACTCTTTTTCAGTAGTTTTACTATTAAATCCCTCAGGGAAAATGGTTAGTTAAGAAAGAATAAGATAAAAGGCCTGAGGACAAGAGTCCTCAGATAGAGTTATCAGTCCTGTCAGTAAATCCTCAGGAGCATGGGAGATGTGATGGCAGTGATGGAATGCTAGCTGGCAGTTTGTAGCTGGAGGAACTGTGACATTTTTTCCCTCTGGGTATGAGCCACCTACATTATAAGAGATTGGAAATAGGAAAACAGGATTTCACTTCAAATCCAACAAACGAACAAGACATTTCTTTTCTTCCTTCTAGTTTTTTCCCCTTCTTCTTTTACTATCTGAAATAAGGTAAAATTTCAATTTTTCTTCCATCCATTCCTGAGTTCCAAAAGCTGGGTTGGAAGATGTTACGGAAAAGGCCATTGATTACACATTCTTATCTTTGAAGTGACATCCATTTGTTGAGAAGTCCCTCCTTAGGTCCTCACTTTTACAGACATCGTTAACACTCACTTATTTGCATTTGTTTTATGGGAGAAACTATTTTGCCTTTTCTATTTCTCTGGACATGATCTGTCACCTCACTCTCTCCTCAGGAGAGTAGGGGAGACCAAACTGATTGGTGGTGGATTTGGGAGAAGAATCTTTGCATATGTGACTTTCCGGGCTCTTTCTCAGAAAGTGTGCACTGAAATTTGCTCTCCTTTGTGGGTTAGAGACCTCACTGCAGTGTAGCCATGCTTTTGTTCACCCTGAGGCTGGGTGGGAGGTGGGGTTTAGTATCATTAGCAAGGTTGCTTCGCTGAGGATAGTACGTTGCTATCATAATCAGCATTACCAATTATAAGTCATATTTAAATCTCGCTACAACTGATTTCTGGATTTTTTTTCTGTTGATTTCAAATTGAAGAGGAGAAGCAGAGTATGATATATTTCTTAGGTTCCTCAAAAACCTTCAAAATTAGCACCTTATTTCATTATAATAAGGCCTAGCCACATATATTAGCGTATCTGTATTAAAAATTGATATTTAATACATAGACCATGCCAGGTACCCTGATAAAAGTGTGTGCATGCATGCGCGCACACACACACACACTTCCTGTTCTTCCCACACATAGTCAACTTAATATTCTCACAGTTTTCTTCATCTCATCAAATAATACCTCTCTCTACTCTCTACTGAAATGCTTTCAGGCCAAATATATAAGCATCATTGGCTTCTCATTTTTGCCTTGCTGACAATATCTTATCCATATGCAAACCCTTTCAGCTCTAACTCCAAGATATATTCCATCTAACCACATATCAACATCAGCATCACTATCTTTCTAGGCCAGAAGGGCCCACCACTATCTCATTCCCGGAGTCCTGTCTGAACTCATTCTTCCATTTTGCTTATCCTAAGTCATTGTCCATGTGGCAGCCACAAGGATGAAGTAGCCCATCCGTGCCAGTCTTCTGCTCAGAAACTCTTCTTCTGAGAGTTCCCCGTTAAAGTCTACCTAGTCTTTTCATGAAGCTGGGAAGATCCAAATACCAGATGGCCCTGCCTCTCTCTTTTTTCTCACTATGTCTCCCTTCACACTGCCTTTTTGCTTTTCCTTAAAAGCATAAAATTGGTCTATATCTAAAGAGTTTTGTGTGTGCCATGATTTTTGCCCCAAATGCTTGTTCCACGGATTTTGCCAGATGTTCTTCTCAACTGAAACATAACCTCTTCAGAGAAGCCTTCTCTCATCTTCCTGTTTCAGTGCATTGTCCCAGCTCATGGGACATGGCTCTGTCCATCACTCTGTTTTATTTTCTTCCTATTCACTGTTTGGAATCTTATGTATGGATGTGGATTATTTCAGGTAGGCTGAGTCGTGGTAACAAATAGATCTCCAAATAGTATACTAATACTATTTCTGTGGAGTTTTATTTGCACACACTCAAAGTTGGTTGGCAGACAGCTCTATTCTGTGTGAGGATTCAGGCTCCCAGATGCTGTTCATCTTGTGGCTCTGCTATTCCCTAGAGTCTGAAGTCAACAGAAGGAGCAAATGAGTGTGTGGGAAGCATTCTCACTTCTTAAAATATTTAGCCCAGAACTGATTCATATCACTTCTGTTCATATTCTTGTGGTGATAACTCATCACATGGCTTCATCTACTTGCAAGGAGGTTGGGGGTAATAGGGAATAGAGTTCCTGACTATCAGGTTGCACACTACCAATTATAATATATTATTAAAGGAGAAAAATAGATGTAGTTAGGTATCAGCCATCTCTGCTACATCTACTCCTCTGGACACAAATTTCTGTGCATAACCTTTTTGTCACATAAAGAATACACTCAACCTCTCCCCAGGTGAGACAGATATGGCTTCCATCTCAAAGTCCAGAACCTCTGAGCAATGCTCAGTTCTTTGCATCGGGTCCACATGTTTGTTCTTGTGTTCTGATCATTCAATTAAAAGATGAACTATCCTTCTTCTAGCACTAATATAAAATGATAGAACAGGGCTGGCAGATGTGCATGACAATTCCTATTCAGAGAAGGGAAGAGTGAGAATCACACACTCAGCAGTCCAGGGCAGTGGTGGAGCCTTTGGGACAGGGAATATGAAGATTCTCTGCTTTTCCAGTGGAGGAAGTTCTTATTTAGAACCTAGATCCCATTTTGGAGGAGTCCTCTTCTACATTGTTCCCTATAGTTCCTTGCTTTGCCCTCTGAGAAGCTCTATCTTGTCTACTTTCTTCCATAGCCACATCTGAAGTGAGTTTGGGAAGGATCTCTGCTTTAGCTGTGCAGTTTCTGCACATGGCTTCTTGCTCATAAAACTTTGGGAAAAGGATTACCCTAAAAATTTGAGAGCCCATTTTTTTTTTTTTTTTTTAATAGTAGTAGGCTCATGGATTCTTTGGCAATAAATTTCTCTCCAAATGTACTAGCCTTTTGATCTGCTTGCTTCCATTCAGTGTTGTGTGTCTATCCCCCCAACCCCAAGTATTTTTTATGTACTCTTCTTGAGTCTGCTTTGCTTCTTTGCTTCCTCAAACCCACTCTTCTCACCCTTAGCCTTATTAAGGCCACCTCGTGGCCATCTGAAACAATATATTTGCATTGATAAGCAACACTTATACTCTTATTTTTGTTTCAGCCAAGTCTACTTGTTTAAATTATAATTTTCTGATAAGGATTTGTCCTCCTTTTTCACTCTCATCTCTTGATATTTTGGTTCATTGATCATTTGTCCTTTTCCTCTCGGCAATTTACTTAGTGTTTGTCAATTTTCCCCTGAGGTTTTTGGTTTTTCATAATGCATTGGAAAAGGCAGCAACCATAATCCGACATATTCCAATCTGCAAAGTCAAGCTTCTTGAGCTATGGATTCAGTTTGGTGTTTTGTCAGCCTTTCCCATTATTGCAGGCAGCAGTGTTCACTGCTATTTTGTAACTGTATAATATGGATTTTTATATTTCTAGCCTGTGATATCTGTTCCATGCCATTCACTGCATGGTTATTAGATTAATTCCACATATTTTGGTTACATTAATGGTAGAACCAAAATCAAGCACTCATTTCTGTATTTTTAAGTATAGTGCTAGCTGCTGTAACAAACAGACCTCATAATATAATGGCTAAGCCCACAGATGGCTCTTTCTCACTTAGAGAGCAGTCCAGGGAAGGTCTTTCTGGTTGGCATGTGTCTTTCCTCCAAGTAGTGATTTTGAGACTCAATAATCTTCCATGTGGCAGCTCCTCTATTCCTTAGGACTTTATCATTGTCTGCATCTAGCTCAAAGAAGGAGAAAAAGGAGAAAAAGAAGAGCGAATTACACCCCACACCTGACTTTTTGAAGGCTTTGCCCAAAAGGAATGCAAATTTTTTTACTCACATTCGGTTGGCAAAAAGTTGTCACATAGTCATATCTATATGCATGAGGAGTTGAAAAGAAATGTAGTCCTCACTGAAGAACTACTTCCCCGTAACTAACATATGCTATGAAAGAGGAAATACAGGTTTTGGTGGACATTCAGCCACCTTTGCTGCAGTATGTGTGTATGCATGTGCTGCAGTTTCTGTCTATCCTGATTAAAATGTATGCTCTAGGAGGGACTTTTATATCAGTGATTGTTCACTGGTATATTCTCAGGGCACAGAACAGTGTGTTGCTGAGGGTGGGCACTTAATACATATTTGTAGAATGAATGATGATAAGATTAATCAGGGAGATGCTGGGGTTTATAGCCCTGACTCTGGCACTCATTGATCTTGTAAACTCAAGATACTTGCTTCAATTTCCTCATCATCAGAGAGGAAAGTCATATTATCCACCTCATGAAGTAAGGACTAAATTAGTTAATGTACATATATTGCGTATCATAGTTCCCTGCACATAATAAGCATTCAATAAATGTTAGCTAATCTTGTTATTATTATTCCTACATGTATATATCTGCACATATGCTTCATATCATGAATTTTAGAGTAATTAAATAGAGCTTCATCTCTAGAATCCAAATAGATTTCATTATTAAAATGGTTGTTTTCAGACCTAGTTAGGAGTTTGGTGTCAAAGCAATGCTGTGGTCTGGATTCATAAGCTTAGAGAATTGTCTTCCAACCTGAAGCAAACAGAAAGACTCAAGTATGAGCATATGGAACTTTATACACTGCATTGGTTAGACAGTCATGCTGATAAAATTATATAACAAATGGCAGGAATCCCTGTTACTGTTAAAACTGGGTGTGAAGAAAATTGCTTGTAGATAAAATTTCATAGGAAATATAAATTATTGACAGGCTTACCAACAATATCAACTGTCTTAATAAAATATGTCACTTAAAGGGAAATCTCATTGTTGCTCCAGAATGTAGATATTACATTATCTTTGCCATACTATGCACAACACATTTAGGAAATGAGAAAACATCCAAACTTTCAGTTATTTAGTACATGTTTAATACCAACCATGTTCAGTTACTGTGCGAGGCATTGGGATTACAGGGATAAACTGGACAGAGATAGGTAATAGTCTAGAAGGTATACAAGCAAGTAAATGAGGCAATGCAATGCCAGGAAATAAGTCCATCGTAAGAAAGAGCCCAGCATGCTGTGGATGCCAAGACGGGCAACCTACCGCAGTAATGGGATACTTGGAGGTTTCCCAGAGGCAATCGTTTCTAAGCTCAACCTAAAAAATAGGTAAGAACTAGCCAAGTAAATGATGCTTTGATTCTTTCTGATGACTTAGAATTGATATTTTGTTTGTTTTGTATTCAGTTATTTTAGAAGATATGGAAAAATATATAGATGTGCCTATAAATGTTTCATATCCCTCCAAGCAAAGAAAACCCCTGTTAATATTCTAGTTTATTTGATCTCTGTAAATTTTATATAATTAAAATATATAAAATATGCATATACAATATTCACCTATTTTGTTACTTAGATGTTACAAGAATTTTCTGATGTCTTTGTAAGCATTTTTTTTTTTTTTTTGAGAAAGAGTCTTGCTCTGTTGTCCAGGCTAGAGTTTAGTGGCATGATCTCGGTTCACTGCAACCTCTGCCTCCTGGGTTCAAGCAGTTCTCTTGCCTCAGCTTCCCGAGTAGCTGGAACTACAGGCACCTGCCACCATGCCAGGCTAATTTTTGTGTTTTTAGTAGAGACCGGGTTTTAGCATGTAGGTCAGGCTGGTCTTGAACTGCTGACCTCAAGTGATTTGGCCACCTCAGTCTCCCAAAGTGCTGAGATTACAGGCACCATGCCCAGCCTGTAAGCATTGTTCTAATGGGCAAAAAATATCCCATTTTAAACATAGATCCCACCTTTACCCTATTGTTTTATATTTAGATTATTTCCATTTTTCACATTTTAAAAATCAGTGGGAATTAATATTCTATCTTAAAACATTCAAAGATATGCAAACATACTTGTCATAATATAGCAAAGTCTGCATCTCTGGAGGATAACTTGAAAAATAAAATTAAGGAATTAAGAAATAAAAATAAAATTAATTCTCTTTTCCCACTGTAACTGCAGAAGTAGAATATCCCAATATGTATTACCTCTCTAGATCCAAGGAGTCCTTCAAGTTGCTGGTCAGTATTGACATAGTTCATTGTGGGATTTCTCAGAGCTGCCAGTGTGTTAGGGTACATTGTTTATCTACAAGAGAGGAGGTATATCATTTGCCGTGATTTCCTAAGTTAGTTGATAATGGTACCCTGTTTTTATAGTGCATCTGATAGCACTAGTGTTCCACGGAGCATAGCCTTGGAAGGAAGTAATTTATTATAACTTTGAGGAGCTGGTTGCCTGTTGAATGATTATAGGAGCTAATAGGGAAGAGGTATGTCTTCATTCAACTTATATTGGTCATATATTTGTGATCTGTATAAGACTTGCTACACTCCATGGGGCACATGCTGTTATATGAAAAGCAGCTCCTGCCCACAAGGATTTTCTAGTGCATCAAATATATCAAGATAATGTATGTGTGGGTTTCGCGTGTATGGGTGCATGCATGAGTGTATGTAGAGAAGGTTGGGTAGTATAGACACAAATACAAACGTGTTTACATTGTATACAGACAACAAGAGATACTCCAGGAAGGTGAAGTGCATGATGCTTAGAGAAAGGAAATCTCACAGCTCACTGAAAGGCTTAGGAAAACATATTTTAATATACACATAGATTTAAAGATGGTTTCTTAAGGATACGGAGTATGAGATTAAGTTTATCCAGAATATAGTCAGACATATTGGTAAGAAGTAAGAAGAGTGTGGCCCAGTAGGCAAGAGTTTAGGCTGTGCGTCAGAAAGTTTTGAGTGTGAATCTGAGCTCTGAATTTCGGAAGCTGTGAGATCTTGAACAGACACTTTAACGTTGCCAGGTACCAGCTGCCCACAAGGAGAGGGTCAGTATGTTGGGAGGATTTAGTGATAATGTTTTTTAAGCACTAATACTCAATAAAAACTAGGCTGTAGTTCTTACAAAATGGTCTCTTATAGCAACTTGGATGGAACTGGAGGCCATTACTCCAAAGTTACTCAAGAATCAAAAACCAAGTAAGAGCTGCATGTTCTCACTTGGAAGTGGGAGCTACGCTATGGGTACTCAAAGGTATACAGAGTGGTGTAATGGACATTGGAGACTCAGAAATGGGGAGGATGGAAGGGAATGAGGGATGAAAAACTGCCTATTTGGGTACAGTGTACACTATTTGGGTGATGGGTGTAGTAAAATCCTAGACTTCACCACTATACAGGTATCCATGTAATCAAAAATCATTTGTATCCCTAAAGCTATTGAAATAAAATAATTCAAAATAAATGAGTAAATTTTTAAAACCACTAGGTTGTAGTTCTTGTCACTATTGTTATTGTATTAATTATATTTATTCACCCACCACCTTCATAACATGAAAAACTACAGCACAATTAGCAGAGGCCAGGCACGGTGGCTCATGCCTATAATCCCAGAACTTTGGGAGGCTGAGGTGGGTGGATCACTTGAGATCAGGTGCTTGAGATCAGCCTGGCCAACATGGTGAAACCCCGTCTCTACTAAAAATACAAAAATTAGCTGGGCATGGTGGCGGGCGCCTGTAATCCCAGCTACTTAGGAGGCTGAGGCAGGAGAATCACTTGAACCTGGGAGGTGGGCATTGCAATAAGCTGAGATTATGCCACTGCACTCTAGCCTGGGCAACAGAGTGAGACTCTGTCTCTAAATAAATAAAGTAGCAGAAAATATAGACATATTGTCTTCTAAGAGTAGTCTCTCACTTTTTGCTAGAGCCAGTAGATTTTGTCACACTTTGCCTCAGAGACAGTGTGACAGGGATGGAACCAGACTGTAATCTCCATGTGGACAAGCATATGAAAGTTTTGTTCATATCTGGTACATATCTAGGGACCAGCACAGTACCTAGCTCATAATAGGAGTTCATTTAATATATTCAAAAAGAAGCGTAACAAAATGTATTTATTTATTAAATATATTTGCTTTTAAATTATCCATGTTGCCTCATCACATTCCCTTACCCATGTCTTAAATCATTGGCCAACCATGACATGCTTTTCTTTCCTTTTTTTTTTTTTTTTTTTTTTTTTTTTTTTTTTTTTTTAGCCGGGATAGGGGGTAAGGTTTTGCTCTGTCACCTAGCCTGGCATGCAGTGACATGCTCACTGCTCACTACAACCTCAACCTCCTGGGTTTAAGCAGTCCTCTTACCTCAACTTCGACTAGCTGAGACCACAGTCATCCTCCAACACGCCCAGCTAATTTTTGTATTTTTTTGTGGAGACGAGATTTTGCCGTGCTACCCAGACTGGTCTCAAACTCCTAGGCTCAAGAGATCTGCCTACCTCAGCCTCCCAAAATGCTGAGATTACAGGCGTGAGCCACCACACCCAACCCAATGCATGCTTTTCAATGAACTGGGATAGAATCTGAGGTCTCAAAACAGCACTCCAAGAACACCCTACTAATAGAGTGAAGTTGGGACATGAAGTTAAAAAAAAAAAAATGTGCCGTTTAGTGTTGATATTTGACCTCAGGTCTTTTGTGTGGCACATAGATGCTTCACTTAAACTTGCCTGTCTCCCTACTTAAATGGCATCTCCTAAAAATCAGGGACCCTACCCTGTCTTAGTTATCTCTGTATGTACTTGCAACCAGTACTGTACCAGATACATAACTGGTTCACATCTGGTGACTTAACCCATAACATTTTGGATCTATTCCAGTCTTCCCAAAAAAGGAACAGGCATCTCCAGCAGATGTTCACCAACAAACCGGGGATAGCTTATTCTCTCCCCGCTCTCTCTTACAACAGCCTCTTGACTGCCTCAGAATGTGTTAGGACACTTAGTAAACTTGACTTTTTCACACAAGTTAGTACAAAAGTTCTTGTAGGCAGGCCCTAGTTGGCTTCAAATCCTGATAATGAGAAACCTGAGGTGCTCTTCTATCACATAACTGATATTTCTGAAAAATTCCTTGGAAGGTAGATTTTAGAAAGCAGATTATAGTTTAAATGTGTATTGGAATCATTTAATAGATTATTTACAGTGCATCAAAGTATCATGTAATATGTCTAGTATCCTTTAATTTATCATTGTTAGACTTCTGATTTTCATGTCTAGTAAAATTAAGATTATGTGCCATCCTTGGGAATGAACCATACTGAATAACTGGACTTTTCAAGGTTTTCAGATTATTTTCTTTATGTATTTTTAATGGCCACTTCAGATGGAAATATCTCTAAAACATCTTTATGTTTATCTGCCTTATTAAACAGAGGATACTGGGCAGAATTTAATTTTTCCAGTGATTCAAGTTCATTGTTATGTGGAACAGCTAATATTTGCTGAAATTAAATTACATCAGTTAGTTATTACTTGATAACAAGTACTCTAAAACTCAGTGACCTAAAACAGTAAAATATTATTGTATATGTGTCTACATGCCAGCCAGTGGTTCTGATACTGGCTAGACCTAGCTGATCTAGGCCGAACTTGCTCTGGCATCTCCAGTCAGTTAGAGAGTCTTCTAGCAGCTGGCTAATCTAAGATGGTTGTAAGTGGTGTGACTCCTCTCTGCTCCAAGTGGTCCCCCATCTTCCAGCAGGCTAGCTCAGGCCTGTTCAGGTGGCAGTGGCAAGGTTCTAACACAGTGAGCAGAAGTGCACAAGTGTCTTGAATCCTCTCTTAGAACTGACAGTCACTTCCACCGCTTCCTTTGGCCAAGGTAAGTAAAGAGATTGTCAGCCCAGTTTCAGGAAATGGAGAAGTAGACTCCACTTCTTGATGGAATTGTTGCAGTCATATTGCAAAGGGAGTAGATACAGGGAGGATTGACTATTTGGAGTTTTTTTTCTTAGATATTATTTTTATTTATTTATTTTTTGAGTCGGAGTCTCACTCTGTCCCCAGAGCTGGAGCGCGGTGGCACAATCTTGGCTCACTGCAACCTCTGCCTCCTGGGTTCAAGCGATTCTCCTGCCTCAGCCTCCCAAGTAGCTGGGACTACAGGTGCACACCACCACACCCAGCTAATTTTTTTTAATGCATTGTTTTGTATTATTATACATTGAGTTCTAGGGTACATGTGCATAACGTGCAGACTCCTTACATAGGTATACGTGTGCCATGCAGGGCTGCTGCACCCATCAACCGGTCATTGACATTAGGTATTTCTCCCAATGCTATCCCTCCCCCCACCCCACCCATGACAGGCCCCAGTTTATGATGTTCCCTGCCCTGTGTCCAAGTGTTATCATTGTTCAATTCCCACCTATGAGTGAGAACATGAGGTGTTTGGTTTTCTGTACTTGTGATAGTTTGCTGAGAATGATGGTTTCCAACTTCATCCATATCCCTGCAAAGGACATGAACTCATCCTTTTTTATAGCTACATAGTATTCCATGGTGTATATGTACCACATTTTCTTAATCCAGTCTATCATTAATGGTACTGGGAAAACTGACTAGTTACAGGTAGAAAGCTGAAACTGGATCCCTTCCTTACACCTTATGCTAATTTTTTTATTTTTAGTAGAGACAGGATTTCACCATGTTGGCCAGGATGGTCTCGATCTCTTGACCTCGTGATCTGCCCATCTCAGCCTCCCAAATTGCTGGGATTATAAGCGTGAGCCACTGCACCCCGCCAAATTTTCTTTTTATTTATTTTTAAATTTTTACTTTAGGTTTTGGGATACATGTGCTGAACACACAGGTTTTTTTACGTAGGTATACATGGGCCATAGTGGTTTGCTGCACCTATTAACTCGTCATCTAGGTTTTAAGCCCTGCATGCATTAGGTGTTTGTCTTAATGCTCTCCCTTCCCTTGCCCCCCACCCTGCCGACAGGCCCCTGTGTGTGATGTTCACCTCCCTGTGTGTCCATGTGTTCTCATTGTTCAACTCCCACTTATGAGTGAGAACATGCAGTGTTTGGTTTTCTGTTCCTGTGTTCGTTTGCTGAGGATAATGGTTTTCAGCTTCAACCATGTCCCTGCAAAGGACATGAACTCCTTTTTATGGCTGTATAGTATTCCATGGTGTATATGTGCCACATTTTCTTTATCCAGTCTATAATTGATGGGCATTTGGGTTAGTTCCAAGTCTTTGCTATTGTAAATAGTGCTGCAATAAACATCATGTGCATGTGTCTTTATAGTAGAATGATTTCTAATCCTTTGAGTACATACTCAGTAATGGGATTACTGGGTCAAATGGTATTTCTGGTTCTAGATCCTTGAGGAATCACCACACTGTCTTCCACAATGGTTCTTTCTTAAAAGAGCTCTACAATGTGCTACAATGTTGTGTAGGAAGAATGAGCTCCAGAACTCACAGGCCCTGATGCTAGTTGGTCTCAGAAGTCTGTGAACTTTGAGCTCTATCATTTGCCTTTTTTGGAAGTTTGTGTGTCTCTTATCGTTAAGCTATCTTTGTTATCTTTGCTGTTGATGTACCTACTTCTAACAGCCATTTAACTGTATCCATCTCTTTTCTCATTTTACTTGACTAGAAACCAGTTGACCTACATCTGTTAGGGATGTATGTAAAGTAATTCTCAGTAATTTCTATGGCATGGGGAGCTCTTTTTGCCATGCATTTTTGTTGCCTAGAATCTTAATTTTTTTTGCTAGTAGAAGATACTGTAGAGAGGCATGTTTCTAGATGTCCAGGGTGAGGTTCTAGCTAAGATATATGTCATATTTTTTTTTATTCCTCATAAATGAAAACATCTTACATGTTACACTTCAAGTTTCAAGGGAGTGGAAAGAGATAGTGCTTCTGTTTTTTTAAAACCATTCTATCCTCAGGTCCTACCAACTTGTCTAGGGCTCATCATAGGTGGTAGAATGAAGGAATAAATGCACTGATGATTTGTACCAGCTCTAAACCCAGCTAGGCTGGTGAAAATCCCCAGTGCTTTCTGTGTTCTTAAAAAGTATCCCAGGCAATACTTCCTTGCCTCTGAGGGGTATTAGAAAGATTAACTAATGTCAGGAGAGGGCTTTCATATGCATCAATGAAGGGCATCCCATAACTGTAATGTTTTATTGTTATAACACTATAAAATGCTTTTTGGGACATATAGCTTACATATTTTCCATAAAATTAATCCATAAATCATGTACAAAATGTATCAAATCCAAAAGCAATAGCTTTGACCTTAGAATTGCTGCCGCAGTAGTTTGATGATATACTACCTACCACATCAGCAGTACTCTAAATACATAAAATGTGCTTTCATATATTCAAAATGTGCAAACACTTAAAACAAATGACTAGGTGCTTTAAAAAACTTAAGTGATTCAGAGTTTTTCATATGTAATGCCGGTATTTTAAATACATTATCATGAATGCTGCAATTCTTAGTTATTTTCACTAATGCACATGAAATACTCACTATTTATATGAAAACATTCCATAGAACTACCTTACAATTTCGTTCTTTGAAAGGTAATCTTCATTTCCTTATGCTTCCTGCTTAATAGCCATATACAAATGTCCACAGAGCTTTTAATGCAATGTCAACATGTAAAATCTTTCTGTTACATCTTTGTTTTATGTCACCAACATGGCAAATAGAATACTTGCAAATTTTTTAATGGAAATATTCATTTCTCCTTCTCAGTTACACTATCAAATTTATGAGTAACTATATGAGAATGAAGGAAATATATTGTCATTACTAATGTTGTCAAATACTGGTTTTTCATTTCAGTATACTTGAAGGAACTATTATGGCTTATAGATATAATTTCCAGAAATGTAAAAAGACATACCTGTTTCAAGTAGACTCTTGCTTAAATAAGGCTGTTTTCCAATACCTCTATTACTGTACAGTGCCTGTAAAAGAACATTATTCTGCAAATTTAAATCAAAATGGTGTGCACATTCTTTTCCCAGAGGGACTTAGCCAAATAGGGGAATATTACTGAAAGGGTATCTGTGGCAGATGCAAGGTAACGTTTAAATATTTGCATAGTGTAATACCAGACAGCAGGTTTGGAAGTACAATTACTCATTTCTACTGGATTTCTTGTCTGTCCTCACAGTGGCTGGGCTGAACCTTTCGCTGTCCACTTTTGTCTCATTTTGAGAATGTCGAGAGCATTTGGTATAAATTACTTTCACTACTTTCTTCTGACACCTTGTTCACATCACCCCCTTTCTCTCTTTCTTCTCTGAGAAGAAGGTATAGTTACAAAACTCTGCTGTTCGTGAAACATTGTTTTCTGATTCAGTCATTTTCTGACTCAGTGTTCCTAAAGCTTTTGTACGTTGGTTAGCATAGCTACTCTAAAATATTTTGCATTAACATTATTTTTGACTAAGTCTTTTTTTTCTAAGGGATTCCAAGCAATCCGAGGGCAGAGATGATATGTTAAATATCTATTTCTGGCATTTCTGATATAATTCTGACATCTATATTGTGTACATAGCAGTTACATAACCCTGAATTGAATTAAGTTTACATATGTGAGTACTGCAAATAGTACTGTTCCAACTCTGAATATTTTTTGTTTACGTATTAAGATGATCTAAATATAAATGGACAGTAGATTCTTAGCTTAGACTCATGAAGAGCTGTATGAAAATGAAGGTCATGTTTTTGAACTGATTATATATATGTATGTATACATATATATACACACACAGATATAGAGAAAGCATGTTGTGAATACTGTACTTTTGTTCAAAAAGGACAGGGCTTTATGAATCTAGTTTACTTTTCCATGTAAATACAGTCTGCTGTTATCATTTTTTACACTTCTGTGTCTGAAAAGAGGTCTTATTTTTATTTCCCAACAGGTCTTGATCTGACAGGTGGGGGAATTGCAGGGGTGGAAATCACAGTTCTGCTTTTTTGCCCCTCTTTCTTTGTCTTTTAAGAAGATAAATATGGATTTATTTGGCTAAAGTACTTTCTGCATGAACAAACTGTATCTTAAGATTGTTTTTTTCTCACATTTTCCACTGTGTGATAAAGTGACATAAACAGTGTAGTTTATATTAGCTGGATGTCCTATAGAGAGTATGGAAAAAGGATATTAAGAAGACATTAAAAATACCTTTTATGGACATTAAGGACAATGTTTTAAGTCACGGATGATGGATTAATGGAATCAGTGTTAGTCATGTCACCTATGAGAAGGATAATCCCAAACATTTTATGTGTGAAGATTTTCATCTAATGTTTAGCAAAATTAAAAGAAAATGTTCTGTTGATTGCTTCCTTTGGAGAATCAGATAATTGTTATTACTATTTACCTTGTAAAATGTTAACATAAGATAGAACTCTAGTCCATAATATTTCCTTACTATGCATTTTGGGCCCAAATTCGGCCTATAGTGGTAGTTATCACTTGGGAATTTAAGAGGTTGTATGTCCCTGAAAATGTCCTTTTACAAGAATGTTTCATGTTATTTGACATTCTATGAGTGGAAAGAGATTGAAATATTTGACATTTTCTTGAAGAGATTTTTTAAAGCATCTTATTAAAACTTCTTCATTCCGACTCACCACAGAGATGGGGTTGAAAGCTACATGGTCATGTTTAAACCTATCTGATGAAGAAGAGCCATTTCTCTGTGATGGGCAGCAGGTCTTCACTGACCTTTCATGGAAAATCCACACCGCTGATGAGCCTGGCACCGTTTTGGAAAAGAGCTGCCACTGCCCTTGGCCACTCACAGTCATCAATGCCGGGACCTTTTCCAAAGTCCCTTAGTCTTAGACTAGACAGAACAGCTGGATTATGTTTAACTTCTATTAATTGGGGGAAGTTGGATCATTTTTAAGTTGTGTTTCTGTCGGGAAGATAAGACTAATCATTTTTTAAGAATGTGGATAGGCAAGGCAGATTAAGTGGGGAGGAAAGAATCCTACTACTTCTAGAGAAGGCCCTGCAGAAAAGGGTCAAGGAGGCAGGGTTGCACTCTACAGCTACAATCTGGACCATTCACCTTGGCTCTGCATAGCAGGCTATAGTGGAGAGCTGGCTGTCAACACCACTATGAAGTTGGCACATTCCAGTTTGCTTTTCTGTAGGATATAAAGTAAGTTATATGCTGAGAGTCACCCAGCTAGAAAGTGGAACAGCCACCGTTCAAATGCAGGCTGATTCCAAAGTCTAGGGATTATTTCTAGAAAAGGGAATGAGGAAGGTAAAGTGGAATTTTATGAATTAGCACTGAAATTTATGGAGAGGGATAGTTCTGAAAATTTCTTTATTTGAAGATGAATAAAAACAGAGGATGGGTAAAGCACACAATTATGTAAACCTTACTCTGTGCAACCAGAAGTTGAACTTGGCCTGCTGAATATACATCAGTGACATTTCTTTCATTCTTCTTTAAAATACACATTTTAAAGATGTGGGGAATAGGGATGGGTTTCAAGCTCTTGGCTCACTGTTCTGGATCTTCCCTTTATTACTGCTGAGATCCTGGATAGGTATTGTGGCTTCTCTGTAGAATGAAAAGTTACCCATTTCCAGGGATTTTTGATAGAATTAAATGATATATTAATAGTCTATATCAGTGGTTCTCAGCTATGGTGATTTTGCTCCCCAACAGGAATTTGGCAATGTCTGAAGACATTTCTGATTGCCGTAAGTAGAGAGGGGGTTGGTGATACTGCCATTTTAAGGGTTGAGGCCAAGGTTGTTGCTAAACATCCTGCAATGCATAGGACAACGCTTTACAATAATTATCTGGCCCCAAATGTTTAAAGTGCCAAACTGAGAACTTTTGTACAGCAAAAACCTGGTAACAGACAGATCCTCCCACATGGACTTGTTATTCATTCAGGTGTCTCCATGTGTTAGGAGCTTCCATACTTGTCTCTGTCTTTAGATGCCTACAAGATGAGATCATTGAAGATGAAAGCACACAGTGTCCTGCTGAAGGTCTCACAGTGCTGAATGGCAAAATCAAGATTTGGACTAAAGCCTGTACAGCTCCAAAGTACTTTCTACAAACTTGCTTCCCCATGTTTAAACTGTTTACTGCCATTGACTCTTTGCTTTGGATATTTGGAAGAACAAATGAATGTAAGCTTTTAAGGCTGATTTATCAGACACTCTGAGCAGAGCCTGCCTACTCTATTGTGTTTCTGTCCACATACTGCGCCCAGCTAGTCAGAGTGTGTTGGTTTTCTGGCTGTAGCTGATTGCTGCTATGGAACCTTTGCTCCTTCCCCACTGCCTGCTCAGGCCAGGCTTTCAGATCACTGACAAATGTTCACTTCTGTAATAATCATCCCCATAGTACAGCAAAAGGTTTGGCAACACTGTGAGCAACGCCCTGCATGGTTTATTGAAATTGCCTCAAGAAAGAAGCAGGGTCATAGAGGAATAATGGAGTGTTTGATTCTCAAAGGAACTCTTTGATGAGAGCTACAAGGGCTGGACAATGCTTACAAATGTGTTCCAGTAGAAAGGTAGATAGGAGGTGTGGGATGGCCATGTCTCCTAGACTAAATATGAAAGCTTATTTTGATTCTTCTCTTCCTCTAGGTGGAAGCTAGAGGAAGCTAGCACAAGAGGTAGCTATATTTATTTTTCTTCTCTTCTCCTTCTTTTTCTTTTTTTTTCTTCTTCTTCTTTTATTTTTATTTTTATTTTTTTTTGAGATGGAGTCTCACTCTGTTGCCCAGGCTGGAGTGCAATGGCACAATCTTGGCTCACTGCAGCCTCTGTCTCCCAGTTTCAAGTGATTCTCCTGCCTCAGCCTCCCAAGTAGCTGGGATTACAGGCTCACACCACTACGCCTGGCTAATTTTTGAATTTTTCGCAGAGATGGAGTCTCCCCACATTGGCCAAACTGGTCTCGAACTCTTGATCTCATGATCTGCCTGCCTTGGCCTTCCAAAACACTGGGATTACAGGCATGAGCCACTGTGCCAGGCCGAGGCAGCTATATTTCTTTCTGAGACCTGTAGATCTCACACTTAGTGTACCCCATGGCTTTTGTGGTCGGCTAGAAAAAAGTAAAAGGGAACTTATGAGCCTACATCTGTCTTGAACAGAAAAAAAGAAAAGCTCAAGTAAATCTTCATGTAGATTATGAAGTGTAGACTTCAATTACCCCAAAGTGGTATAAGCTTTGATAATGTGTTTCATGGGGACAGGAATTATGAGGTACTCAGACTAATTCTGTGAAATCACAAGGGGAATAAACAGTTCTAATGGCATGTTACAGTAAGTTGGTGCCAAGGGAATAGAATGTTATGGTCAACATTAAATTTCCATATCTAGTCCATGATTTAAGTATTGATTTATGGAGAACAAGAATATAACAGGGTACAACTCACTCTAAAATGAATGTAAATTCATATTTTGTGGATGATTCAGAAATATTGTGTGTTTAATCAATTTTTATGTCATCTCTGTATGGAGAAAAAACTAAAATTCTTTGACTGTTGGATATCAGTACTTTCTTGTTTGTATTCAGGGGGATAGTCACACATTTGTTTGTATAGAAGGAAAAGAAGCAGAAGTCTCCTTGAGGTTGTTGATGATGGGATGAGCATAAAGGGAGCAGATAAGCAGTAATTTTGGTCATTGAAGTAATACATATTCGATGTGGCTATTAAAGTATGCTAACAAAATATACTAAGAATAATAGAATCAATTGGCAACATACATATATTAATATGAATATATGTGCACACGCAGAAATGTATACATGCATTTATATTATATCTAACATAATTTATAATAGAATATCATATTGTCATATCACACATATATTTACATACAAAATACATAATGGATATATAATAAAAACATACATAAGAAACATAATTGGCTTAAATATATGTAACATATTATGTAGTATCATAATATATATTTAATATAACAATATGTTATGATTATATATTAATATATAAGCCAATTCTGTTTCTTATGTATTGTTATATTAATATAATACTGGATTCATGCAATGTTCTTGGCATAGCACACAGAGTCAATAATGCTGTGTTCTAAAATTGGAAGCAATGATTATATTGCTATAATTCGCTAATGTGTGGCCAATAAAGTACATCATGTCATATCCTGAAGTAAAACCCCAGCACAGCACAAGGTATGTTTGAAAGGATGTAGGAAATGTGAACTTAGAGAGCATGTCCTTTAGGTAGGGCCTCTTCATGGTCTGCAAATTAGGCACATGTTCAATGATTGTTCTGAATTAGTTTGTGCCTTTACAACATTAAGTCTTGTCACTCTTCTGTGGGATCTGATCTCACGTCTCAGGGCTTTGACAATTGCTCTGCTAACACCCTGAAACATGCTGATCTCTGCCCTGCGTTTTACCTCCACGCTTATTCCTTGTGACCATGTGGCAGATCTCAGACTTTTACTGATGTGTTCGTTGTTTTGTGGTTTTGTGTGTTCACATCCTGTAAAGGATGTAAGCGCTAGGCTTTGGATGGGAAATTGGATTTTAACCTGAACTTATGAGATATGAATCCTAAAATTGAATTATAAACATGTTTCCATGTTATCTATAATCATTGAGGTTAAAAAAAAAATCAACTACCTCATCTAACCCAACAATAAGAAAGTATCATGCATGCAAAATATTTCTGTCTCTCTCTTTTTTTTTTTCCTCCAGGAAACAGTTACATGGGGAAAGAAGTTTGTGACCCTTTGCACACTGGGGATGATTCTTGAGGATTCACATTACATATTAAAAGCCTGGAGGAGTCCTTTAAAAATGAAAACTTTTAATTTTGTTTAACCCTGCATCATTCCCAAATTTATTTAATAACAGGGATCCTCCTTTCTTACTAAACTCAGAGGGTACAGTGGTTCCACTTAAAGCATTTTGGAAAATCCTAAGTAATAATATGTTATCTTCAGTTGGAATCAGATGAGATGATGAATCCAGGAAAGGCAGGGGACAGCATAGTATTCCCTTGTCCCCAGGAACTTTTAAAACTCAGCATTTTCTTTTCAATAGCCTGAGCTAACATTGATTCTAATAAGTGATTAATGAGTCCTTATAATTATTATTTTCATTATGTGATTGTAAAGTCCCTCCATAATTCAAACGACATTTCTTCAATTCACTTTCTTTGTAAGCTGAATTCTCACAAAGCACTCTGGGAAATTCCAATAATGCAGGGGCTAAAAAGAGTTGACACAGGCTGCAGGCCATTGCTGTGTGCTCGCCCAGCTCGGAAAGGGTAATGAGGATAGATTTTCTCAGTGCACTATTGAGCGAAGGTTTGCATGTCCCATGGGGCTGTCAGTCTCTGGGCTGGTTGGGGATGCATTTATTATTGCAGTACATCTCTGATTTTCTTTAATTATTATATGTGGTGGTGACTATTATAGTGGATATCCCTCTCAGCCAAATAAATTAGATGTGCAAGGAATATAATTTTCTTTAACTTACTTTGGTTATTTACTTTGAGCCCTTCCTACCACCAGGGTCCCTAATTATTTCCTCTGAGACGTTCACCATTCTTCAGCTGTCAGTCAGTTGAAACTGGTCACTGTTTAGAGGCTCTTCTTCCTGATAGGCTGGCTGGAGACTCTCTCTAGAACTTCTGCACCATGCTTGGTTCTTATCAGTTTTGTTCTGAGGAGGAGAAGAGCAGAGAAGAAGCTTTTATTTTAATCATATGTACTTTTTGAGGCAGGAGGTGTGTGGCAGGGGAAGAGACTCCTTACCTCAGAGATACCCAATGTAACCTACCTAGAAGGTTCCTACCTAGGAAACTGCACACAAATCCCAGAGGCTTGTTGGACTGTGTTGACGTTTTGCTCTATTACATCTCTTCTCTGAGAACAGGAGCATGGGCCACTGATGACCTGTTTAAAAGGAGAAAGAGGGAAAAGAGAAATATTAGGTGGAAGGAAACAATTGTATAGGTTGATATTTCAAAAATGTCTTCCACCATCTTCTCCTAATACATCTTTCTGTTTCTATAAACAAAACCTACTTCTTACACACATTTCTCCCATCCTTTAACCCCACACTGAAGGTGAGTACTAGGTTTTCGACCCAGACTGTAGTCTTCAGAACAATGACTTCAATCCAAGCTCCTCTAGGGTGTGAGCATGAAGACATTATCTGGAGAATCTTCCAGGTTTTAGTTGAGAACCTGCATCCTGACAGCTTTCTCACTGCTTCTGAGGTTTCTCTCAGCTTCTCCTGCTTCCTCTTCAGGCAGAGGAGTGGTCCACATTAACAGCCTTGAAGCACACCTGTTTCCGGCTCTCTCCTTCTTAGACATTTTCCTGGATATCTGAGAATGTAGTCATATCAACAATCTCCAAAAAGATTACATTCTCCCCCTTTTCATTTATTCTGTCAATTTTTCTGAAAATATCCAGGGAATTTAAGGCATTCAGGAATTCTTTTTAAAATTAGTCTGCTTTGTAAGGCTGCTTTGAGGACTGCATGACATGTTGGCTGTAAAGTGTCCAGGATAATATTGGGTGTACTGATGCTGCTGCTACTATGATGAACCTGTGACCACTATGATAATTTCATCTCCCAGCACTTTTTAATTTTTCTTGTACAAAAGTCCGCCTTTGTTCCTGGGGGATATGTTCCAGGACCTCCAGTAGACTCTTGAAACTGTGACTAGTACAGAGCCCTGTACATATTATGTTTTTTCCTATATACATACCTATGATAAAGTTTAATTTCTAAATTAGGCACAATAAGATTAATAACCATAATACAACAGATCAATTATAGTCATAATATTATAGTAAAATCTATGTGAAAGTGGTCTCTCTTTTTCTCTCTCTCAGAATATCTCATACTGTACTCATCTTTCTTCTTGTGATATGGATCCTAAAATTAACAAGGATAAAATGACTGTGTGACGATATGAAGGGAGGTGAATGACGTAGGCATTGTGACATAGTGTTAGGCTACCACTGATTTCTGAATTCCTGAATCCATGTCACTATCCTGTACTTGCAGCAAGTGGCTTGATGTCACTTGTTTCAAGGGATCCTTTGCTGAAGTCTTCCTTATGGGCTTAATGCTTTCTGGTGCAACTCATTGCCATCAATTGCAACATGTTTCTCTTCCTGTCTTCCACCTAAAAATTTAACACCTTTTCCAACTCAGTACTTATCATGCACTGTGGCTGTAACTTTTGTAGTTTGAGGTGCAACAGCAAAACCAGCATGAATTTCTTTTTCCTTCTTCATAATTTCACAGGTAGAAGATTCATTCTGATGGTAGATCTTAAAAGACTTGTTTTTTTTTTTTTTTTTTTGTTTTTTTTTTTTTTTAAGTCTAGAACTTTCACCTTTTCGCTTAAAGCTAACACTTTATGACTCCTCTTTGGTGTATCTGAATTGCCAGCATCACTACTCTTGCACTTTGAGTAAAATAAGGATTACTTGTACACAAGCACTGCCATACTTCAACGTTCAATCTTAGAACCCAGATGGCTACTAAGTGACTGGTGAGGAGGCAGCATCTGCAGTGTGGATACACCTGACAAAGGAAGGATTCACATCCCCAAGCAGAAACAGAAGCAGGACAAAGTGAGACCTCATCATATTATTCAAACTTATGAATTATCTCTGGAATTTTCCATTTTGTATTTGGGAACTGCAGTTGATCATAGGTAACTAAAACCACAAAAAGTGAAGCCGCAGATAAGTAGGAACTACTGTAGTAAGCCGGCATAATAGAATCTGAAATGCAATTCTCATTTATTTACATTTTTCAAGAAAAATGATAATAGTATTTTACTTGTTGAGTGAGATTCCTGCATCATTCTCATTAGGTCTATACTTAAGATCAAAGGTATTTCTGTAGTCTTGGGCACTTTAGTACATTACCATGCTAGCTTTGAGAAGACTGGGCACCCCATCACTGAATTCCATGGGCTTTATGGAGACTGGAAAGAAGGGGTATATAGAGTTGCAATAAAGAATAACAGGCATTGCAAAATGACTTGTGAAAAAACAGTATTTAAAAATTCTATTGGGCATCATTATTAGGTGCCCAATAGAATATAGGTTTCTACCTATAATCATAAACTAAGGAAACAGAGAAGAGGCTTTTTCTCTTCAACTCTTTTTTTTTCATTTTGGAAAAATCATCAACCCATTGTGTTGTGTGTTGTGAGTTTCCAGTGTTGACATTACACCTAACTACACTTGACATGATTCTGCTTCCTATGATGCTATTAGTTCTAGCTTCAGTAATGTGCAATATTAATTAGACCCTAACTGTATGCCTAGTGCTGGGCTAGTACAGGTTATAGAGTAGTTAATAGGATGAAAATATTTCTACCTTCATGGAGTTTAGAGTCAAGTGAGAGAGACAAGTATTAAACAGTGAATTCTACAATTAGATTTGTAATTTCAAGAGTGAATGCTTTGTAGGAGAATAGAGTACTATCAGAGCAGAGGGAAGAGTTCTCTACAGGTATACCTTGAGATCTAAAGGGTGAGTGGGAATGAACGTTACTGGGCTGTAGCAGGCAGTGCATGTAACCTGGTTTAAGAGACCCAGCCGGGTATGGTGGCTCACGACTATAATCCCAGCACTTTGGGAAGGCAAGGCAGGCAGATCACCTGAGGTCGGGAGTTCGAGACCAGCCTGGCCAACATGGTGAAACCCCAACTCTAATAAAAATACAAAAATTAGCTGTGCATGGTGGGGGGCACTTGTAATTTCAACTACATGGGAGGCTGAGGCAGGAGAATCATTTGAACCTGGGAGGCAGAGGTTTCAGTTAGCCAAAATCATGCCACTGCACTGCAGCCTGGGTGACAAGAGTGAAACTCCATCTCAAAAAATAAAATAAAATAAAAAACGACAGTCCATATGGCTGCCCAGGTATTGGAAGGAGCTTGGCTTATTGGGGGAACCAAATGGTGGCCAATATGATGAGAGAAAAGTGAGTGGAGGTGGCTGGGCCAGGAAATCAGGACACTAAGGAGTATGATGGCCCTGATCAAGCAGGCACTTTTATGTTATGTTAGTAATATTGTTTTTCTTTATTTTGAAAGGAACAGGAAGCTGTTGATGAGTTTTCACATGAAAATGACATACAGAATGACATGCTACACCCAAAGGAGTACAAATTTGAATTATTAAAAGATATAAGACCACAATAGAGAAAAGGAATTGATAGCAGGGGTGGAGTAGGGTGGAGTAGTGGATTCTTGAAGGCAGAATGGGAGGACACTCCTTTCATCCATGCAAGAGAAAGGAATGGTCTGCACCAAGGTTGCAGCTGGCGGTAGAATGGGATGAAGAAACTGGGGCAGATTGAAATAATGTTTAGGAGACAGAGCTGGCGGGTGATTGAATCTGGTCTTTGTAAATCTTCCTGAAAGTCTTCAGGCATACCCATTTGACTCTACTGGGTATATAGGTGTTTTAGTTGATTCTCAATAGAAAACAATATTGTGATTATGCCATGTTGTAACCGAGCACAGACTCAGGTATTCACTGTTTGAAAAGCCAATAACAAAGATGAAGCACAGTGAAGGGAAAGTGACTTTATTTCTAAAGCTAGCTGTGGAGAAGTGACTGGCTTATGCCTCCAGAAACTGCTTCTAATTTTAAACTAGGAAGAGGAGCTAAAAAAGAGAACTTGGAATGGGAGCCATGCAGGAGGGGTGCTGAATACAAGGTCCATGTGTCTTGTTCCAGTGGCCATCTCAAGCTGTGGTCCACCAGGAGCGTGGCTGGCATCATCTCAACAATGCCAGCTTGTTGCTTTGAGGTAATCTCTGGAATTTTGCAGCTAAGTCTCCAGGCTTGGTCTGTCTCAAGATTAGTCCCTGGAACTTCTAAGTAAACACGTAATTGGATAACAAGCATACAGCTAGATAAATGTGCATGGGGCAAAGGAGTACATGGTGGGAAAGGGAAGGGAGTGGAGTTTCGGAGTGTCTCAAGACTGTATTTTAAGACTAAGGAAGAAGGTCACTACAGTTATTTATTTATTTATTTTAATTATACTTTAAGTTCTGGGATACATGTACAGAATGTGCATGTTTATTACATAGGCATACACATGCCATGGTAGTTTGCTGCGCTCATGAACCCGTCATCTACATTAGGTATTTCTCCTAATGCTATCCCTCCCTTTGCCCCCAACCCCGCAACAGGCCCTGGTGTGTGATGTTCCCCTCCCTGTGTCCATGTGTTCTCGTTGTTCAGTTCACACTTATGAGTGAGAACAGTTTGTTTCAAGGTTGTATGTTCACTGGGAAGAAAGGAGAAAAGAACAGTTTTATAATGCATTTTGAAGGTAAACTACTCAGTTACAATGTTACTGCTATTCTCAGACTTTTTTAAAAAATATGCTAGCTTGAAAATTATTTTACAGATAAGAGTAGAGTCTCACATAGTCTTAAAATTGCTGTTTCAAAACAAAAAATTATTCTTTTGAAAAAGAAGTGAGATGCACTAAATGTTCTGTCCACCAAAATGCAGCCAGTACTTTGTTTGCTCTCACTTGTATATCATATGAATATCTGCTACTAGAAAGAGATATGGGTTCAGGTACAGATTTACTCCATGGGTCTCTTACAGTGGTTGGTTCTTGAAGTTAGGGAAAATATTGTCTTGGGTATGCTCTTGTGCAATTTTAATCTCAGGCAATATTAATTCTTGAGTTGCTTAATGGCAAATGAAATATTTGCATGCTCTCTGCCCTTTTGTTTTATGTATTTTTAAACTTGTGTGCATAGTCCCAACGTTACTACCTTGCCTTGACCTCTAGTAGACAACATAAAAGAAAGCCTCCTTTACCAAGCTCAACATGTATGGATAATTCACTGAGTAAACAAAACTTTATTCTCATTTTTTTAATCAGGGACGCAGCTTAAAGTTTTCAGCCTCCTGAGTACATCTTCTAGTTTGCTTTCTGTGTAGTATAAAGCAAACAGATATCTGGTCCACTTGAGTGAAGTCAATGCCTGGGCTTTCTGTAAGCTCAAGGAGAAAGTCCTTCAGGAGAACATTGTGTGGGATTTAGCTGGTCTCTGTTTCTGACTTACTCTTTATTGCCATTTCCACTTAAATGATGCAAAACAGCCAAGTAAATGATTTTCTTCCACCTCTCCAGGGAATCCAAAGGGCTTAGTTGAAGCATTTATTGTAAGTAAAGTCAAAGTTGAGTGAAGCCATATTTATGGGATGAAAATACCTGATAAATATCTTTTGACAGGTAGCAGAGCCCCAAGAGTTTCGAGGCCATCGCTCAAACCAGGCCATTGAGCTGGACAGAGACGGAGGCAGGGGCTTTTGGCAGGAGACGGGTGGTAGGCCCTTTGGCCCCTCATACCGGCTGCACTCAAAACAGACTCCCTTCTAAATACATTTTACCCAATGGCTTTGCAAACCCCATTTGCTCAAGGGATATTATTGCTAAAAATAATTAAATTGCAATTGTTGTGAAAAAGGTTTAGAATAAGATAGAACTGGAGAGGGCACCTGAGCTGTTTACCTTGTGCAGGTTCTTTGATCTCATGCATTGGTGTCCTCAATTGCAAAGCAGAACAATGTCAATAAGGTACATATAGTATTGGGAAGATGATAGTATGTGTTCAAAAAAACAAAAATAATAAACATTGCCTGTTACTATTATTGTAATTGTTATTCTAGGGACACATCATTTCTGATTGGTGTCTGAGGGTTTGTTCCTGTGCTAAACCCCTGAATCTTGCTGGATGTACTTGAGCAGTAGTTTGGCGGTTTTTTTTTTTTTTTTTTAATTATTATTATACTTTAAGTTCTAGGGTACATGTGCATAACATGCAGGTTTGTTACATATGTATACTTGTGCCATGTTGGTGTGCTGCACCCATCAACTCGTCAGCACCCATCAACTCGTCATTTATATCAGGTATAACTCCCAGTGCAATCCCTCCCCCCTCCCCCCACCCCATGATAGGCCCTGGCGTGTGATGTTCCCCTTCCCGAGTCCAAGTGATCTCATTGTTCAGTTCCCACCTATGAGTGAGAACATGCGGTGTTTGGTTTTCTGTTCTTGCAATAGTTTGCTGAGAATGATGGTTTCCAGCTACATCCATGTCCCTACAAAGGACACAAACTCATCCTTTTTTATGGCTGCATAGTATTCCATGGTGTATATGTGCCACATTTTCTTAATCCAGTCTGTCACTGATGGACATTTGGGTTGATTCCAAGTCTTTGCTATTGTGAATAGTGCTGCAATAAACATACATGTGCATGTGTCTTTATAGCAGCATGATTTATAATCCTTTGGGTATATACCCAGTAATGAAATGGCTGGGTCATATGGTACTTCTAGTTCTAGATCCTTGAGGAATCGCCATGCTGTTTTCCATAATGGTTGAACTAGTTTACAATCCCACCAACAGTGTAAAAGGGTTCCTATTTCTCCACATCCTCTCCAGCGCCTGTTGTTTCCTGACTTTTTAATGATTGCCATTCTAACTGGTGTGAAATGGTATGTCATTGTGGTTTTGATTTGCATTTCTCTGATGGCCAGTGATGATGAGGCTGGTGTTCTTAAGCAAACAAAGGCAGGAAGGATCTCATTTCACGTAACAAATAGTGAAGGGACCCTGGGAGCAGCTGTCTGCTCCAGGTGACAGTCTAGGAGGGCGAAAAATCTCAGTATTAACAAGCAATTTGTTGTTTGTGTTATACAGGTTTATAATGTAATTTCCACTTGTTTATTCTGGTTTTTGGCCTCTCTTCCCTCACCCACACCTTAGATTGCAACATTTATGGAGCCCTTATTCTTCCCTTGCAGTCTTAGAACTGTTCTAATAGAAACCAGCATGATACAGTGTTACAAATCACTGGATGGGGTGTGTGTAAATAAAATTGCCAGCCCCATTTTTGCTCCAAATGATTGTGTGACCTTGGGCAAGTCACTGAATTTGTCTAGGCTTTACTTTTTCCTGCAAAAACTCTGGGCTGTAAGATTCCCTTGCCACTCCTACATTCTAGGAGGTTAGCAGGAGGTAGGTTTTAGAGATCCTAAAAGACCTACTTGTGTCAGATTGCTGTGAAATATATGAAGTTTGAGAGCCTTTTTTATGCTTTAGAATTTTTAGAAAGTAGCATTCAAACCAGAAATATTGATAAACAATTTTTAAAAGGTGGTTTTCTGTCTCCGTGATGTTTGCATTAGCTGATGAGTGGTTCAAATACATGTCTAATCTGCTTTGCTGTCGAGCTACTTCTAATGGATGTTCTAGACACTGGCGACTAATAATTTGTAATCAAAAGTAAGTAACAGAGGCATTTTGCTTTTCAGTCAGAGGCATCTGTCCACAAAGATGAAATGTGCTATTAGTGCCAAACAAAAACAGAATCATACGGAAAGAGCTGGGAACATTAGCAACAAAGCTTATGCTTACTTGAGGTATAAATATTCCATCCAAATGCTCTGAGGTAGTCTGCTATGGAATCATGAACTGCCTTTGCAAGTAAATATTTGTGTGAAAATGAAGTTGTATATGTTAGCTTTCAACTTTTGCTGTTGAATTTTTCTAATGAGATTTATGGGAATACTTTAGTACACATATTCAGGCCATGAATGTACCATGAATTTTTCTTTTTTTTATGATTTTGGTATAACTGAATTTTTTGTTGTTGTTGCAAAAAGTGCAATGGAATTTTTTTTAATGAAATGCAATAGAGCTTAAGTTTCCTCTCATTTAAATTCTCGTATGTTTGTGTATGTGTGTGTGTGTATATATATATATTTTAGTATTATCTGATGCGTGACTCAGTAATGGATATATCTGATGAGCAGGTTTTCGTTGCTAGTCTAGAAAGTATTGAGTGGCTTTGTGCATCCTCTGCTAGTGGAAGTTATTGATGATCATGATTGATTTAGAAATATAGACTTGGAAACTCTCATCCCTTCCTGTTTCCATCAGTGAGCCTGCCTCCAGGGCTGACTCTCAACTTCAGGCTTGCTGCTATAGATCTAGTGAGATCTGGGAAACAAAAGCATTGAGATTGTTAATACAGCGTATAAAGTAAGTGTAAATAGGCCTAAAGGAAGGACCAAACATCCGCTTCAGGAGTAAATTTGCATTACACTTAGTGTACAGCATTAACAGATATCTAATGCCTTATTTATTTTTGTATTCCCAGAATCTAATACACTACTTGTCAAGTAGTAGAGAATGAATAATTGCTGTTATAATGAATGAATGTTCAGTTGCTACTTTTTCCCATTGCTTGAGTTCTTAGATGTATTTTAGAAAGTGAACTTTCTTAGATAAATGTCCGCTATATAAGATAGGTATTATTTTAATTATTCCGTAGTTGATGCAGTAGCTTTTTGAGAAGTAAAAGTCACTACATTCACGTATTGGAAGTGAAGCATCTTATGGGTAAGTCAATGTTGTTTTAAATCCGATTTTGTAATTCTGAGGTTTATGAGTGCTTTGATTTAGTAATTATTCACAAATAGTTTGCTTAAGTTGCTAAAACTCTGCATCATTACTCATGTCATCTCCCCACACCCCTTGCCCGGTTAAAAATAAAGCAACATCAGGATAATAAAAGCTTTGACAGGGAAAAATGAAAACTAAAGCAAACATCTCTTCCTATTGCATGCATAGTATTAAACTAGGGTTGCCATTTCAAATCGTGGCCAGTACTGTGCAAGAGCTATGGAGAGTGTGTTTATTTTCTCTGTCCTCTAGAACCTCTTTTTTCGTTTGTTTCAGGCATTTTATTGAACACCACACCTAAAATTCAGGCATCCAACATGCTTTCTTAAATGTGATGATTTAGGTTGAGTGAAGCATGCTTCTAAACTAATCCAGTTAAGGGTAACTTATTTAAGATGATACAATTTGCCAACGCTTTTCTGATTCTAGAGGAATATTACATTACAGCATTCACATATTTGCATTTCCTGCAAAAACACAGGCAGAAAGAAAGAGAAATCACAGAGCCTTAAATTTGAAAGTGATCTGGGAGTTCATCAATGCTACCCTTCCAAGTCCGAAGAATTCACTTGTAGGCCAAAATGTTAATGTGTTAATGTGTGATGTGGCTTAAAATACTTAGATTATTCAACAGCAACTATATTCCTTTCACAAAAAGGGTGGTAAGTTGCAGATACATGACTCTTTACATAATGTTTGTCCAGGTAAACAGATACAGAACTACTGTCCCATTACATCATTGAAATATTTTCTGATAAAGCAACCAGCATGAGTTTTATTAATAGTTTAGAGCTACATTACATCAGTAGTCAAATTTTTAATATTCAAATTGTTCTAAATTTTGTTTTATTTTTATTACTTGGTGTCTGTTTTTGTTCACTAGGCATATAAAATTCTTGATATTTAAAAACATGGTATATTATGTATTTCTTTAGATTATTTGTGAATACTGTTAATATGTAATATGTAAATATTTTGTAATAAAAGCAGGGTTATTTTGTATGTGGTAAATTTAAAGGTAATATTCTTCTTCATGCAACTGCTTACATTTTTAATTACTTCTTCTATTTGTGAACTTGGACAAGAGATGTAAGATTTCTCAAACTGACAGTCACATTTTACTTCAATATGCATGTTTTTTTGAAATGGCAAAACCACTCAGGGCTGTGTGATTTTCACTTATGTATGTATTGAAAGTTCATAGCCAAATACAACGGAATAAAATCATAGAGCACATTTCCTCTCCATGCCTGAGAAATGCAAATGGCTATAGGTCAATTGCGGAAAGGTCTTGTCTTCATCTCATATGTCTTGTTCGTAATTTGATTTTCATTTATTCCATGTGTACACAATTCAGTTTGCATTTGCTTGTTATTTAGATGTTTTTTTGGCTGTCCTCAAAGTTTGCTTTAATATACGGAGGAACTATTCTAGCTTGACTCTGCCTTTCTTTTATTTTATTTTATTTTTTTTTTTGAGACGGAGTCTCGCTCTGTTGTCCAGGCTGGAGTGCAGTGGCCGGATCTCAGCTCACTGCAAGCTCCGCCTCCCGGGTTCATGCCATTCTCCTGCCTCAGCCTCCCGAGTAGCTGGGACTACAGGCGCCCACCGCCACCTCGCCTGGCTAGTTTTTTGTATTTTTTTAGTAGAGACGGGGTTTCACCGTGTTAGCCAGGATGGTCTCGATCTCCTGACCTCGTGATCCACCCGTCTCGGCCTCCCAAAGTGCTGGGATTACAGGCTTGAACCACCACGCCCGGCCTTGACTCTGCCTTTCTAAATGTCCTGGCCAAGGCTTATTAACATGCATGTGTCTCACCTTACAAGAGCCACTATCCTAATTTCCAGGCCAAGGAGTGGGGAGTAATTGTTTACAAACTACCTTTATTACCTGTTCTACTCATACTCAAAGGAATATTGACATATATAACATAATATTGAATTAACTCATATCCAAAATTAATATAGCTTAATATTCCTTTGGTTAATTTTTAGAGTTAATATTGGATATGAGTTAATATTGGATTAACTCATATCCAAATAGGAGATCCTGGCTAAGCTAAGAAACATCTTCAATGATAGCAATTTTAATTACTTAATAGTTATACTTTGTTCTCCAATGATGTAGAAAAAATTTTGCTGTTTGATAACATTCTGCATTTGATCTTAGCCAAAAGGCTAAGCAATTATTTGGCAAAATTCTATAAAGAAAGAGGAGATGAAATCTAAGGGAAGAATAATAATTTCTAAAGTTTAAAATAGTAATAATTGCAAATAACCAAAAAAGTGTTAGCTTATTTTAAAAGTGGAAAATTTATAATAAAAAAATAATAAGAGAATGTCATAGTCAAATGCTTTGAAAGTAAAGACGAGTCATTTGGCAAGATATTCTAAATGAATTAAGTGTAATATTAACTTTTGAAGATTGATCAGAAATAGCTCAAGTTTTCTGATCTTACTTTCATTAATCCATGCAAAAAAAAATCCTGAATGGAAAATTGTGTGTGCTTAATACCTAAACAAATAGAGATGAACTGACAGTCATTATTTAAAAATCCACAGTGCTGTACAAAAACAAAAACAAAAACAAAATTCCTTTAACTTTTTCCAATAACTGTTTTATGTCATTCAAGACTAACTTTAGATTTTAAAGTTTGCCGTGTTTGTATATATTTTGAAATATTCCCTTATTGAGTAACTGGGAATTTGGGGGCAACAATAAAAATTTTTATGAATAGTCTGACATGATAGACAATGAATAGAATACTTAAACTGAAACTTCTCTAGACCATTAGGACAGAGAAAGCCTCCCAGTCACTTTCAAGTAACAAGAAACATCTCAATTTGCAAAGTAAAAAATTTTGAGTAATCTAAGAACACATCACCAGAACTGCCGGTGGCTGATTAAGTCAGCCTGTGCTAAGATCACCGTTTTCAATGCATGTTCTCTATACTGTGAGCAGTCTGTGCTGGGACAACAGGCTGGAGGAAGGTAATGGGCAAACTCAGGGGCATTTTGGTAATGAAAGCTGACCTGCTTCAGTGAAACCTATCCTGTTTCAGCAAGAGAAGTCTCTAGTATGTTTTCTATGTTTTCTCTCATGAAGTGGTGGAAGACATTGACACTGTAACCTAACACAGTATTGCCAAGAATGCCAGGTGTATATGGCTAGAACAGGGATGTGAGGGAGAACTAAGATGGCCAGGTGTATTAGAAGCACACCCTTTTGTCCTACTAAAGTGACAGATCCTCATTTTAGTGTGTGGCCCCAAATGCAGATAACCTGCTTCTCTGGGGATGTATATGTTTCTTCCTAAATGCATGTGACTAAGTACATGTCTACTATTTGTACAAATGTAGTGGATGCTAATGAAAATATTTTTCATGGAGTAATTAAACATCATTTGGGGCAGCTGGTCAGATTCAGGGAAAGAGAGAGAGCTTGTGTATATTAATATGCCTCTTAGAGTCTGAAATGCCTTATGATCATCACAATCCTGATACAGGGACGAACTTACCTAGTTAAACTGATAAAACTTTTTTTAAAAAAAATTTTAAGTTATGGGATACATGTGCTGAACATGCAGGTTTGTTACATAGGTATACATGTGCCATGGTGGTTTGCTGCACCTATCAACGTGTCATCTAGGTTTTAAGCCCTGCATGCATTAGGCATTTGTCTTAATGCTCTCCCCACCCTTGCCCCGTACACCCCAACAGGCCCTGGTGTGTGATATTCCCCTCCCTGTGTCCATGTGTTCTCGTTGTTCAACTCCCACTTATGAGTGAGAACATGTGGTGTTTGATTTTCTATTCCTGTGTTTGTTTGCTGAAGGATGATGGTTTCCAGCTTCATCCATGTACCTGCAAAGGACATGAACTCATTCTTTTTTATGGCTGCATAATATTCCATGGTGTGTATGTGCCACATTTTCTTTATCCAGCCTATAATTGATGGGCATTTGGGTGGGTTCTAAGTCTTTGCTATTGTAAATAGTGCTGCAATAAACATACGTGTGCATGTGTCTTTATAGTAGAATGATTTATAATCCTTTGAGTATATACCCAGTAATGGGATTGCTGGGTTGAATGGTATTTCTGGTTCTAGATCCTTGAGGAATCACCACACTGTCTTTCACAATGGTTTGAACTAATTTACACTGCCACCAACAGGTTCAGATTACATATTTAAACAAATGAAAGGGAGGAACCTTTTTTCATTGCTGTTGACACAAAATGTGATTACTTACTGTCCTTGTGAAAAGAGATATGATCAACTTTCTGGATAAGGCCTGCTGGTATGTCTGTAGATCAGATGCAAAAAATATGATAAACATGAATGGGCAGCTCCCTCATATGTCCATTTCTTGGACTCTTTCCTACACAAATGAATTAGTTTGTGTAGATTAACAGATTAACAAGATCTGGCATGTTACAAACTAATGTTGGAAACTTTACCTGGAGTCAGTACCTATCAGAAATCAAAATGGGTACACTTCAAGGATTCTAGGGGCAGAATTTCCACAGACAATTCAGTGCTGCTGCTTCTCTTACTACCTCATCTTTCCCCTGCACCCCATTGTTATTTTCATGCAATTCACTCTGCAAGTACTAACCAAAACTGAGGGCGATTATTTTGAAAATGAAAATAGGATACTTTGGCAACTTACGATGTTAAACATATCTCTTTTCTGAGCTTCTTAGAGTATGAGCTGAAGGACTGGAAATATGAAAAATTCTACTTTATTAAAATCCTGGCTTTAGGGCTTTTCTTTTAGCTGAAACACCACCTCAGTGGAAAGTATTAATATTGAGTTAGATGTATAGGCTTTGGAACATAGTAGTTATAATGGTACAAATCATTTGTTAAATTTGTATTGTCTGCTGACACATTATATCATTTATCTTCAGAACATTTCTACAAGTCAGTGCTTTTATTATCTTCTACCTTATATAGGTGAGGAACTTTCTAAGGCTTAGAAAGTTGAAATAATTCATCCAAGTTTACGTTACTGATGGAATGCTTATTTCAACAAGAGTGTCCACATTCTTCACCACTAAATTATATTGTCTCTGTTCCACCAAAATTCATAATTTTATACTGGTTGTGTTGGAAAGTGTGTTAATTGACTTCTACTTCTCTGTGAATTGCTGAATGTAATCTCTGAGTAATTAACATCCTTGGTTTTCTGCTTGTAGGTCCCTGGGGAAGGTGTACAGGAGACTGTGGGCCCGGAGGAGTCCAGAGTCGGGCAGTGTGGTGTTTTCATGTTGAAGGGTGGACAAGTCACCTGTCTAACTGTGGTGAGAGCAACAGGCCTCCAAAGGAAAGAAGTTGTTTCCGGGTCTGTGACTGGCACAGTGACCTCTTTCAGTGGGAGGTTTCTGACTGGCACCACTGTGTGCTCGTTCCTTACGCTCACGGCGAAGTCAAGCCTCGGACTGCAGAGTGTGTGACAGCTCAGCATGGACTGCAGCACCGGACGGTGCGCTGCATTCAGAAGTTGAACCGAACTATGGTTGCAAATGAAATATGCGAACACTTTGCCCCTCAGCCTCCTACAGAACAAGCTTGCCTCATTCCTTGTCCCCGGGATTGTGTGGTATCTGAGTTCCTACCATGGTCCAACTGTAGCGAGGGATGTGGGAAGAAATTGCAGCATAGAACTCGCGCAGTCATAGCTCCTCCTCTCTTTGGCGGTTTGCAGTGTCCAAATTTGACTGAGTCAAGAGCCTGTGAAGCTCCCACTTCCTGTCCTCTTGGGGAAGAGGAATATACATTTAGCCTTAAGGTTGGACCGTGGAGTAAATGCAGACTGCCTCATCTTAAAGAAATTAATCCAAGTGGAAGAACTGTTCTGCATTTTAACTCTGATTCACATGAGCGAGTCACCTTTAAACATCAAAGTTACAAAGCACATCATCATTCGAAGTCTTGGGCAATAGAGATAGGTTATCAAACCCGGCAGGTTTGGTGTACAAGAAGTGATGGACAAAATGCTATGTTAAGGTAGGAGACCTTTGATGCTTGTATTTGATTCACCTAAAATATTTTATTTTATACAATTTTATAAAGCTTCTTAGGGAAAATGGCAATCAGCTTTATAATTTGGGTTTTTAGAAGTTTCGTGTAAGAAATTTTTAATTTCACTGGGAAGTTTTCGAAATTGTATAGTTTAGACCAAGCTGTATTCTAGCATTCTTGTGTGATTAGTAGTGCAATTATATGTATAGGGTAAGTCACATATTTCTACATTTTATCAAGACAGTAACCAGTATAAAAATAGATCTGCCATTATTACAGTAATAGAAGACTGAGGGGCTTCTCATAATGATGAAAAATCAAGTTCAGTTTCAAATTTGGGATATGAATTATGTAAATATTTTTGTTTTTCAAAACATTTGTGCTTTAAAATTTTATTTTTGTTTTTGTTTACTTTTGTTTTCACTATTATCAACATTCTTTGACATCTGTGTTGTACATTTTTTATACTAGCAATAATACCAAAAAGTTGTTCCAACAGTGCTTTCTTTGACATTATTTTGATAAAGATGTTAACTTGCGCAAGCCGTAATTAGAATGACCTACTGTGGAAGACATAAACTATTAAAAGCAATAGCTTAGGTTGCAAATTTATGCTTGTTTTATTTTAAATTGTAGTCTAAAACATCATGACATAAACTCACAGAAATATATTGAAAGTAATATTTGCTTAATTTCCCCCCCAGAGACTCTTAAATGAAGCACTGGTGTATTACTAAGTTTCTTTCAAATTAAGGTACCTTTCAATAGTACTTAAATTACCGAACAACATAATGCTTGTCTTTAGAATTAATCATTCTCATCAGTTGCTGCCTTCTTGGGATCTACAGCCAGCCCGGAGATACCCCGAAGACTACCACTATTGTTTATGAACAAAGTAATGTGATGATTTTTTTTTTGTCCGTTTGACTTCCCAAATGAGTGTATTTTATCCTTAATGCTTCATTCTGATTTATGCCATATGCAATTGGCAAGTCCATTGAAGAATGATTTGCAGCTTTTTATTGCCTACTTCTTTGAAGCCCAGATTAAGCAAATGATTCATGCAATTTGTTTGAATGTGTGTGGGATTGTGTAAATACATTGTTTTCTTAATACTCCACACTGTATTGCTGAAGTGAGTATTACATAGAATCTTTTCATTTTGTTTGCACATCTTTGCAATGATTTTCTTTTTTAATAGACTATTTTCAGATCAATTTTTACGTTTTCAAAAAAATGAAAGTACTGAGAGTTCCTGTATACTCCCTCACTGTCTCCAATATATAGTTTTTACCTGTTATTAACATCTTGCATTTGTGTGATAGTTTTGTAAACAAGCATTTTATAGTTACATACACAAACATTGAGTGCATAACACAGTTCAAATTGTGTTCCCCTCCCCACATTTATGTATTGAAATTCTAACCTTGAGTGTAACGTTTTTAGGAGGCATGGGGCCTTTGGGAGTTAATTATGTCGTGATGATGCAGTTCTCATAGAAGGGATTAGTGTGCCATGAGAGCTTCCTCTCACTCTCTTTCTGCTATTTGAGGGTACAATGTGAAGTCAGCAGTCTGCAAGCCAGAAGAGAGACCCCACCAGAATGTGACTATGCTGGTGCCCTGGTCTCAGACTTCCAGCCTCTAGAACTATGAGAAATAGATTTCGGTTGTTTTTTAAGCCATCCAGGCTCTGGTACTTTGTTATAGGAGCTGAATTGACTAAGACTAACTGTTATAAAAATAAATACCATAATTTGGGAATTTAAATGAGAAATTTATTTCCACAGTTCTGGAGGCTGGAAAGTCCAAATTCAAGGTGTGTCTTCATTTAGTTCTTGATGAAGGTTGTCTTCTTGGCTTAAAGATGGCCATCTTCTTGCTGTGTCCTCACATGGTCGGAGAGAGAGAAAAAGGAGAGCACTCTGTGTCTCTTATTATAAGGGCACTAATCCCATCACAAGGGCTCCACTCTAATGACGTGATTACATTAGAAAGTTCCCATGTTCAAAATGCAGGTTAGAGTTTCAACATTTGAATTTTGGAGGAACACAATTCAGTGTGCAGCAGGTACATTTGTTACAATTGATGATCTAATATTGATACATTACTATTAAAAACTATAGTTTACATTAGGATTCACCCTTTGTATTGTACATTCTATAGGTTTGACAAATGAATAATGACATGGATCCACCATTACAGTACTATACAGAATAGTTTTACTCCCCTAAATATCCCTTGTGCTCTATTTACTGATCTTTCCCTCTCTCCCTGAGAACCCCTGGCAACTACTGATCATTTTACTGACTGTCTCCTAAGTTTTGCCTTTTTATAAAATGTTGTACAGTTAGAATTATATATATAGCTTTTTCTGGTTGACTTATTTCACTTTGCAATATGCGTTTAAGTTTGCTCCATGTCCGTTTGTGACTTGGTAGCTTATTTCTTTTTATCACTGAATAATATTCCATTTTGTGGTACTATAGTTTGTTCATTCACCTATTGAAGTACATCTTGGTTGCTATCAAGTTTTGGCAATTTTGAGTAAAGCTTCTGTAAAAGTTTATGTGTGTATTTTTGTGTGTGTGTGAACACAAGTTTTCAAATCATTTGGGTTAATATAAAGTAGTGCAATTACTGTATGGTATAGCAAGAGTATGTTTAGTTTTGTAAGAAACTACCTAGCTGTCTTCCAGAATGGTTGTGCCACTTTTCATTGCCACCAGCAATTAGTGGAAGTTCTGTTGTGTCACATCACCAGCATTTGTTGTCAGCATTTTGGAGTTTTGCCATTCGAATAGGTGTGTAATGGTATCTCGTTGTTTTAAATTGCAATTCCTTAATGACATGTGATGCTGAACATCTTTTCATACACTTGCTTGCCATCTGTATGTATTCTTTGATAAGGTGTCTATTCAGATGTTTTGTGTATTTTTTAATTTAGGGTTTTTTTTTAAGCAAATGTTCTCTTATTGTTGAATTTTAAAAGTTATTTGCATATTTTGGATACCAGTCCTTTATCAGACATGTGTTTTGCAAATATTTTTGACAGTCTATGATTTGTGTTTTCATTTTCTTGACAGTATTGTTCACAGAGAAAATATTTTTAATTTTAATGAAGTCCAACTTCTCAATATTTTTTCAAGGATCTTTTTTTTGGTGTTGTATTTAAAAATATCACGAAACCCAAAGTCAACTAAGTTTTTCTCTTATATTTTCTTCTATGAGTTGCATAATTTTGTTTATTATATTTAGGTCTGTGATTCATTTTGAGGTTTTTTGCTGAAAGGTATAGGGCCTATGTCTGCATTCTTTTTTAAAAAGGTTATTATATGTTCAGTTGTTCCAGCACCATTTATTGTAAAGAATATCTTTTCTCTATTGAGTTTCCTATGCTTTTTTGACAAAGATCAGTTGACTATGTTGGTATGAGTCTATGCCTTCAATTTTTATTCTATTTTACTATCTATTATTTGTTAGTAACACAGTGTTATGAGTAATGTAGTTTTATAGTACGTCGTAAAGCAGAGAGGTGTCAGTCTTCCTAATTTTTTCTTCTTATATGTTGGCTTCTCTGAATCTTTTGCTTTTTCATATAAACTTTGGAACTACTTTTTGATATCCACAAAATAACTTTCCAAGATTTTGACTGGGATTGCATATAATGTAAGATCAATTTGGGAAGAACTAATATCTTGATAATACTGAGTCATCCTATTCTGGTACATAGGTTATCTCTCCATTTATTTAAATCTTGTTTATTTTGTCAGGGTCTTGGAGGGTTTTTAAAAAAATATAACTTGTACATATTGTGTCAGATTTATATTAATTTAACTTTTTTGATGCTAACATAAATGGTATTGTGTTTTTAATTTCATATTCCAATTGTGTATTACTGGTATAACAAGAAAGCAGTTAACTTTTTATATTAACCTTGTATCCTACAACTTTGTTATACTCACTTATTATTCAGAAATTTTCATTGCTGTAGTTGTTGACTTTTTGGGATTACCTACATGAATAAGCATGTCATCTGCAATATATATGTGTGTGTGTGTGTGTGTATGTATATATATATTGCTTTCTTTCCAATTTGAGTATGTTTTGTATATTTTATTTTCTTGTCTTCATTAGCCAAGACTTCCACTGCAATGTTGTACAGGAGTGATGAGAAAGGATACTCTTTTTCTGTACTGTGAAAGAAATCTATGCTCTGTTAAGTGTTTTGTTAACTATAGGTTTTTTTGTAGGTGTTTTTGATCAAGTCAAGGAAGTTCCCCTTCATTCTTAGTTTTCTGAGAATTTTCCTTATAAATAAGCATTAGATTTTGTTAAATACTTTTTCTGCATCTACTGATATGATTATATGATTTTGTTCATTAGCCTATTTATGTTATGGATTACATGAACTGATTTTCAAATGTTGAACCAGCTTTGTATATGTGGAATAAATCCCACTTAGTTGCAACGTAAATTCCTTTTATATAGTGTTGGATTTGACTTGCTAGTATTTTATTGAGAATTATTTCATGTATGTTTATGAGAAATGTTGATCTTTATTGTCCTTACTTGTAATGTCTTTGTTGTGGTGTTAGGGTAATGCTGCCCTCATCGAATGAATTGGAAAGTATTTTTGAAAATGTTTTCATTTTCTGAAAGAAATTGTTGAGAATTGGTATAATTTTTTCTTGAATGTTTGGTAGTGAACCCTCTGGAACTCTGGCTTTCTGATTTGGAAAGTTACTAAATACAGGTGTAATTTCTTTAATAAATTTAGGACTATTCATATCATTGATTTCTCTTTGTGGGTTTTGCTAGATTTTGTCTTTCAAGGTATTGGCACATTTCATCTAGGTTATCAAATTTAGGGACATAGAGTTGTTCATAATATCCATTTTTCCTTTTAATAACTATGGGATTATTAATATTACCCTTCTTATGTTTCCAGTATTAATAATTTGTGTCCTTTCTCTTTTTTTCTTAACCTGGCTAGAGGTTTATTAATTTTATCAGTGCTTTCAAAAAACCAACTTTTGGTTTTGTTGATTTTTTTCTATTGATTTTTTTTTCTAATTTCATTGATTTTGATTCTGATTTTATTATTTCTTTTCTTCTGCTTACTTTAGATTTAATTGCTCTTCTTTTTCTAGTTTCCTAAGGTGGAAACTTAGGTTACTCATTTGAGATTTCTCTTCTTTACTATTAGATGCATTCAGTTTCCTCAAGCCCTTTCTCTTTGTTCCACAAATTTTGGTAATTTGCATTATTTTCATGTAGTTCTAAATATTTTTGCATTTCTCTTGAGATTTTCTTGATCCATGTGTTATTTAAGAGTGTCTTGTTTAATCTCCATATATTTTGGGGTTCTCTATTTTGTCATTAATTTTAGTTTAATTCCATTGTGTCCTGGGAGCATATGTTGTATGATTTCTATTCTTTTAGATTTGTTAAGGTGTGTTTCATGGCCCAGAAATATGGCCTATCTTGAATATTTTATGTGAACTCAAGAAAAATGTGTGTACTCTGCTGTAGTTGGATAAAATATTCTATAAATGTCAATTATATCCAGTTGATTGATGGTGCTGTTCAGTTCAACTATGTTGTTACTGATGTTATTCCTGATGGATCTGTCGATTACTAGAGAGGAGTGTTGAAGTCTCCAAAAACAATACAAAATTTGTCTATTTGCAGTTATAGCAGACTTCGCCTTATAGATTTTGACACTCTATTTTATTATTATTAAATTTTATTAATATTAATGATTGCTATATCTTATTGGAGAAATAATCTCTTTATTATTATGTAATTCCCACACCCCCTTAATCTCTGACAATTTTCTTTGATGTAAATTCTCCATTGTCTGGAATTATGATACATACTCTAACTTTTTTTGATTAATGCTAGCACAGTATATCTATGCTTACTGACAAAAAATGTATTCATCTGTCTTGTAGATGACATATAATTGGATGCTGTTTATTATCCAGTCTGAGAGTCTTTTAATTAGTGTATTTAGACCATTTATGCTTAAAGTAAGCATTAATACAATTGTATTAATATTTACTGAGGTCATTATTTTTCATTTATTGTCCTTGTTCTTTGCTCCTTTTTAATTTTAATTTATTATTTTTATTTAATTTTTGGCTTTTGTAGGTGCATAGTAGGTACATATATATTTATGGGTTACATGAGATTTTGATACTAGCATGCAGTACATTGTAATCATATCAGGGTAAATGGAGTATTTATCACTGCAAGCATTTATCCTTTGTGTTATAAACAGTTCAATTATACTTTTTTAGCTATTTTAAAATGTACAATTAAATTATTTTTTACTATATCACTCTCTTTTGCTAGCAAATACTAGGTTGTATTCATTCTTTCTAACTGTTACTGTGAACCCATTAATCATCTTCATTTCCTGCAGTCACCACTACTCTTCCCAGCCTCTGGAAACCAGCCTCTACTCTCTAGCTCCATGAGTTCAATTGTTTTAGTTTTTAGTTGTCACAGATAAGTGAGAACATGCAGAGCTTGTCTTTCTGTGCCTGGCCATTTAACTTAACGATTTCCAGTTCCATCCATGTTGGTGCAAATGACAGGATCTCATTATTTTTTATAACTGACTAGTACTCCATTGTGTATATGTACCACATTTTCTTCATTCATTTGTTGATGGACACTTGGGTTGCTTCTAAATCTTGACTTTTGTGGACAGTGCTACAGTAAATATGGGAGTGCAGCTATCTCTTTTATGTACTGATTTCCTTTCTTTTCTGTCTGTACATAGCAGTGGGATTGCTAGATAGTATGGTAGCTCTATTTTTAGTTTTTCGAGGAGCCTCTGAACTGTTCTCCATAGTGGTTGTACTATGTTCCAACCAACAGTGTGCAATGATTCCCTTTTCTCCACATCCTCGCCAGCATTTGTTATTGCTTGTCATTTGTATAAAACTCATTTTAACTGGGATGAGATGGTATCTTATTTTAATTTTGATTTACATTTCTCTGATGATCAGCGATGCTGAGTACCTTTTCATATGCCTGTTTGTCATTTCTGTGTATTGTTTTGAGAAATGTCTATTAAGATATTTTGCTTATTTTTAAATCATATTATTATATTTTTTTCCTGTTTTGTTTGAGCTTCTTATGTAATCTGGTTATTAATCTCTTGTTAGACGGGTAGTTTGCAAAAATTTTCTCTTATCCTATGGATTTTCTCATTAGTTTGTTGATTGTTTCCTTTGCTATACAGAGGCTGTTTAACTTGATGTGATATAATTTGTCCATTTTCTCTTTGATTGCCTGTGTTTGTAGGGTATTACTCAAGAATCTTTGCCCATTTCAATGTGTTGAAGAGTTTCCTCAGTGATTTTTTGCAATGATTTCATAGTTTGAGGTCTTGGGTTTAATTCTTTAATCCATTTTTATTTGTTTTTTTGTATGGTGAGACATAGGGGTCTAGTTTTATTCTTCTGCCTAGAGATATCCAGTTTTCCCAGCACGATTTATTGAAGAGATCGTCCTTTCCTCAGTGTATGTTCTTGATACCTTTGTCAAAAATGAAATCATTGTAGATGTTTGGGTTTAATTCTGGGTTCTCTATTCTGTTCTAATGGCATATATGTCTGCTTTTATGGCAGTATCATACTGTTTTGTTTACTGTAGTTATGTAGTATAATTTGAAGTCAGGTAATGTGATTCCTCCAGTTTTTGTTGTTGTTGTTGTTTTTTCAGGATAGCTTTGCCTATTCTGGGTCTTTTATGGTTCCATATGAGTTTTAGGATTGTTTTTGCTATTTCTGTGAAAAATGTCATTGGTATTTTCATAGGGATTGCACTAAATCTATAGATTACTTTGGGTAATAGAGACATTTTAACAATATTGACTCTTCCAATCCATGAACAAAGGATTATTTTTCCATATTTTGTGCCCTCTTCAATTTTCTGCTTTAGTGTTTTATAGTTTTTGTTGTGGAGATCTTTCACTTATTTGGTTAAGTTTATTCCTATGTATTTTATTTTATTTGTAGCAATTGTAAGTGGGATTACTTTTTTATTTCTTTTTAAGATTGTTAGCTATTGTCATATAAAATGCTACTGATTTTTATATGTTGATTTTGTATCCTATAACTTTACTGAATTTTTTTAATCAGTTTTAATAATTTTTGTGGACTGTTTTGGTTTTTCCAAATATAAGATTATGTTTTCTGCAAACACAGATAATTTGACTTCTTCCTTTCCAACTCGGTTGTCCTTTATTTTTTCTCTTATCTGATTGCTCTAGGACTTTCAGTACTATGTTAAATAGCAGTTGTGGCAGTGGGCATCCTTGTTGGTTTCAAGATCTTAGAGGAAAGGCTTCCAGTTTTCGTTTTGTTTATTTCCTCTCTTCCTCTGTCCTCTCTGATTTTAATGGAACATTTTATGTTGTTTGATTTTTTTTCTTCTTTCTTAGCATATCAGTTATACATATCTTAAACATTTTTTAGTGATTTTCTTAGAATTTTGCAATATACATTTACTAACCAAAGCACACTTTTAAATAACACTATATACACTTTACGGGCAGCATAAGTATCCTATAACAGAGTATTCTGAATTGCTGTCTCCTGTCCCTTACATCATAGCTGTAATTTATTTCACATATTTATAAACTATAATCACCAAATACATTGTTGCTATTATTTGAACAGATTATTATATTTGTTAGATCAATTTGCATATGAAAAATAAATGACATTTTATTCCTTAATTCCTTTTCCAATTGTCAGTTTTTGTTTTTCTAGATCTGAGTTTCTAACCTATATAATTTTCCTTCTCTCTGAAGCTTTTTTTAAAACATGTTTTTTTAAGTAAGTCTATTCCTCAATTTTTATATGAGAAAATCTTTATTTCTCCATTTTTGAAGTATAATTTCATTGGATATAGATTTAGGTTGGTGAGTTTTTACTTTTTTTTTTTTTTTTTTTTTTTTTTTTTTTTTGAGATGGAGTTTGGCTCTGTCTCCCAGGCTGGAGTGCAGTGGCATGATCTCGGCTCACTGCAACTTCTGTCTCCCAGGTTCAAGGAATTCTCCTGCCTCAGCCTTCTGAGTAGCTGGGACTATAGGAATGGGCCACCACGCCTGGCTAATTTTTTTGTATTTTTAGTAGAGACGGGGTTTCACCATGTTGGTCAGGCTGGCCTCGCACTCCTGACCTCAAATAATCTGCCTGCCTCGGCCTCCCAAAGTGCTGAGATTACAGGCGTGAGCCACTGCACCTGGCCCGGTTTTTACTTTCAATAGTACATAATCTTCTTGCTTGCATAGTTTGTGAGCAGAAGTCTAATGTAATTCTGTCCTTCCTTCTCTATAGGTAAGGTGTGTCTTTCCCCCTCTGACTTCTTGAAAGAATTTTTTTCTTTGTCTTTGATGTTCTTCAGTTCAAATATTGTATGCTTGGATGTAGATATTTTTGGTATTTACCTTGCTTAATTTTCCCTCAGCTATTGGGATCTATGATTTGGTGTCTGCCATAAATTTTGGAAAATTCTTAGCCATTATTACTTTAAACATCTCTTCTGTTATTTTCTCCCTTTATTTTCCTACTGATATTTCTATTATGTGTAGTTACATCATTTGTTACCATAGTTTTTGGATAGTCTTTTCAATCTCTTTTAATCCTCTTTGAATTTCAGTTTTAGAAGTTGCTATTGACATTTCTTCAAGCTCACTGACTTCCTAGACTCCATCCAGTCTGTTGATGAGCCTATCAAAGGTACTTTTTAGTACTTTACAATGTTTTTGATTTATGTCATTTTCTTTTGATTCTTTCTTAGGGTTTCCATCTCACTGCTTACAATACCCATCTGTTCTTGCATATTGTCTACTTTTTCACTAGAACCTTTAGTATGTTATTCATAGTTGTGTTACATTTCCAGTCTGATAATGCTAAAATCTCTGCCATATCTGAATCTCATTTGGATGCTTACTTTAGCTTTTCAAACCACTCTTTTTGTCTTTTAGTGTGCTGTGTAATATTTTCTTGAAAGCTGGACATGATGTACCGGGGAAATAGAACAGAGGTAATTAGACCTTTAGTGTGAGGTTGTTATGTTTACCTGACTTGGAGTTACACTGTGTTTGCTATATTGCAGGTGTCAGGGGCTAAAAATCTCCTTTGGTATCCTTGTTTTTGTTCGTTTTCTGTTGTATTTTTTTCTTTTCTGTTGTTTTTGGGTTTTCTTAGAGACTTGTTTCTAAATAAGGTCTGAAACAGGCAATTCTTTTTTCCATTGTAACCCCCTAATATTATTCAGGAGCCCTATTCATGATTGTTAAGTTTCAGGAGTCAGGGAAAGAGTCTTTTGTCCCATGATTAGGTTCTAATATTTTATTAAGCCTGTTTCTAGACTGACCTTCACAAATTCTTCTCAGTCTCTTCCCATTTTTCACTCCCAACTTAGGTAAGACAAGGCTAGAAGGGTATATGCCTTCTTTTATATCAGAGTCTGGTAAAACCCTAGTTTGTTAGGCTTTTCGTAAGATAGTTTCCTGTGAGGGCAGAATTAAGAAAAACAGAATTATCTTGGTGTCTTTCAAAATGCCTACTTTTACTTTTCCCCTGCTGAAACATGAAGAAAATTATTTCTTATCTTCACTGTGAGAACCTGGCAGGGCTGCTGAAGGTATACTCACAGAAGTATAGGGTTCCCACTAGAACTGGGCTCCTTTAAAGTTTTTAACTGTAAAGATTATAGACACTGAGCCTCCAGTAAGATGTCAATCATAGTTTAAGTTTTCTACTCTGGTCCTGGTTCTAGTAGTGGTTTCTTCTCCTGGTTTTTCTCTACTATGTTGTGATTCTTTGTATATGCTTCTCCTATTTTGTAGGCAGCCATTTTCTCTATGACTTTGATTCTCTGATGGATCTAAGAAGAGTTATTGATATTCAGATTGTTTAGCTTTTTCCTTATTGTGAGGAAAAGAGTGACAACTTTGAAGTTCCTTACATGCCAGAATGGAAACCAGAAGTCACCATTATCTCTTTTGAGTTCTAGACAGCGTATTGAACCAAACCATTTTTCTTTAAATTATCATGTCATGAAATCTGTAACTCTCATTTAGTCTTCAAAGGACTATGAAATGACTCATATATTATCATAAAATAATTAGGTTTTAGAAAAATATCATGTTAGATGAGGACATTTCTACTTCTGTAACTTTCATTGCCTAAAACAAAAATGCTAACTCTTGACAATTATGTGATCACATAGTTGACATTGCTGTCTCATTTCTGTCCAACTTGATGAACTACGTTGGCATACTCTACCAGGATTTTTTGCTAAAAGGCTCAAATTTATTTCTGAAAAGTGACTTTTTTGTGTATTTGATGCTTTCAGAAAATCATTAATACCTGTGTACACTTACTGACTTCTAGGATGAACTATAGGTTTCCCTAAAATTATTATAATTTGTTCTAAAGTACAGATTCCTTTTACTCTGTTCATATGTCTAACTTTGGATCTGCTTCCTTTTGGTAGTATCTGTGAAACTGTAGGGACAAGTGGCATTCTATGTCCTCTGTTTTGATTATGGCTCCTGTTGGTTATTATGTCATTTGGAATAGGAAGAGCTTGTCTTTACTTCTATAATGTAAACTCCTGTTTGTGACTTTCTGAAAGTCGCTTTATCAAGCTTGGACATGACAGAGCTTTAATTAATGCCCTTTACTAGCTATCTCATTGATTGCTCTGACTTTTGATAATCGCCTCAAGCGATTTTCTTTTCACAGTTATATTTGCAATGTGGTAGGCAGTTGTATTATTCTTGCTGCTACTCTGCTGTCTCATCATTGATTTGCTTCTTGTGCTTAAAGATCTTTTGCTTTTACTTGTCTCAGTGCACGTCCTAATTTTTCTCTTTTATTTTGACAGGAGTTTCTCTGAGGTTCCATTATTACATTTAAAAATAGCTGTCATATAGTCTGTTCATCATTCTTTCTCATATATCAGTGATGCTATTATTGACTTTTTATAATACCTTAACTTGTGAAATGAAATAGTCTTCTCTCTTCAGTTTTTGTTTTCGTTTCACCTTGTTTCCTTTTTTTTTTTTTTTTTTTTTTTGGCGTAAAAGTACATCTGAATTAAAATATCTGAGCTATAGACTAGGAAGACTGTTTATGTAAATCGGAAAGTGATTCATACTTATTGTTTGGGTGAATAAAAATCAGATCAATGGGTTTTACTTTTACTTTGATAGAGAGGAACATTTGGTTTGGGTATCCTTTTAAGAGGTATGATTATTTGGTACATGTTAACCATCTTTCAATTCTCAGACCGCTTTTGTTAAATGAATGCACTGTGACTTTCTCATTAAGGAGTGACTGAAGGATAATACATTTTAAGACGATTTTTTAAAAAGCCGTCATCTCTAAAGCTCACTCCTTATTGTTCCCTTGTTTTTTGTATCTACTGTTAAAGGAGATTTACATTTTACATTCCTATTCCTCCTTAAACATAAATAAAAATAAGTCCCCAAACAACACAAATATTTTTCATAATTTGTTCTTTGAAAATAGTAGAAATGTATATGTTTATATGATTTCTACTATAAATGTATATTACATATAAAATATATAACTACACATATAAAACATATATATAACTATATATAACATATATATCTGTGGAAATATATATATAGTTGTTTTGTTGTTGTGTTGGTGGGAATGGAGGATTATTTTCCAGTTATAGATTTTTATTTCCCACTCCACATCCATATTGATTTAATTTTATTTTTGTACATATTGAACATTAACATGTTTCTAAAAATAAAATATATGCATAGTTAGAGGAGTGTCACTCATCCCATGTCCTCTACTCCTTGCAGATAACCAACTTCCTTATTTTCCATTTTATACTTTGTGCTTGTCTGTATCTTTCTATTTCCTCTTGTTTCTTACACAAAAAGTAGCAAGTTATATAATCTCTTTTTAATTTTTTTTCACTTAACATTTCCTAGGAATTAGTTCATATTAGCTAATCAGGGTCTTTTTCATTCTTTTGTTACAGTTGCATAGTACTTCATTGTGTGTGTGCAGCCATAGTTTATTTGAACAAATTCCTATACTTGGGCATTTAGGTAGTTTTTAATAATTTATAATTATAAACAATTTTTTCTTTTTTTTTTTAAATTTATTTATTATTATTATACTTTAAGTTGTAGGGTACATGTGCACAACGTGCAGGTTTGTTACATATGTATACTTGTGCCATGTTGGTGTGCTGCACCCATCAACTCGTCATTTACATCAGGTATAACTACCAATGCAATCCCTCCCCCCTCCCCCCTCCCCATGATAGGCCCCGGTGTGTGATGTTCCCCTTCCCGAGTCCAAGTGATCTCATTGTTCAGTTCCCACCTATGAGTGAGAACATGCGGTGTTTGGTTTTCTGTTCTTGTGATAGTTTGCTAAGAATGATGGTTTCCAGCTGCATCCATGTCCCTACAAAGGACACAAACTCATCCTTTTTTATGGCTGCATAGTATTCCATGGTGTATATGTGCCACATTTTCTTAATCCAATCTGTCACTGATGGACATTTGGGTTGATTCCAAGTCTTTGCTATTGTGAATAGTGCTGCAATAAACATACGTGTGCATGTGTCTTTATAGCAGCATAATTTATAATCCTTTGGGTATATACCCAGTAATGGGATGGCTGGGTCATATGGTACATCTAGTTCTAGGTCCTTGAGGAATCGCCATACTGTTTTCCATAATGGTTGAACTAGTTTATAATCCCACCAACAGTGTAAAAGTGTTCCTATTTCTCCACATCCTCTCCAGCACCTGTTGTTTCCTGACTTTTGAATGATCGCCATTCTAACTGGTGTGAGATGGTATCTCATTGTGGTTTTGATTTGCATTTCTCTGATGGCCAGTGATGATGAGCATTTTTTCATGTGTCTGTTGGCTGTATGAATGTCTTCTTTTGAGAAATGTCTGTTCATATCCTTTGCCCACTTTTTGATGGGGTTGTTTGTTTTTTTCTTGTAAATTTGTTTGAGTTCTTTGTAGGTTCTGGATATTAGCCCTTTGTCAGATGAGTAGATTGCAAAAATTTTCTCCCATTCTGTAGGTTGCCTGCTCACTCTGATGGTAGTTTCTTTTGCTGTGCAGAAGCTCTTTAGTTTAATGAGATCCCATTTGTCAATTTTGGCTTTTGCTGCCGTTGCTTTTGGTGTTTTAGACATGAAGTCTTTGCCCATGCCTATGTCCTGCATGGTACTACCTAGGTTTTCCTCTAGGATTTTTATGGTATTAGGTCTAACATTTAAGTCTCTAATCCATCTTGAATTAATTTTCGTATAAGGAGTAAGGAAAGGATCCAGTTTCAGCTTTCTACTTATGGCTAGCCAATTTTCCCAGCACCATTTATTAAATAGGGAATCCTTTCCCCATTTCTTGTTTCTCTCGGGTTTGTCAAAGATCAGATGGCTGTAGATGTGTGGTATTATTTCTGAGGACTCTGTTCTGTTCCATTGGTCTATATCTCTGTTTTGGTACCAGTACCATGCTGTTTTGGTTACTGTAGCCTTGTTTGAAGTCAGGTAGCGTGATGCCTCCAGCTTTGTTGTTTTAACTTAGGATTGTCTTGGAGATGCGGGCTCTTTTTTGGTTCCATATGAACTTTAAAGCAGTTTTTTCCAATTCTGTGAAGAAAGTCATTGGTAGCTTGATGGGGATGGCATTGAATCTATAAATTACCTTGGGCAGTATGGCCATTTTCACGATATTGATTCTTCCTATCCATGAGCATGGTATGTTCTTCCATTTGTTTGTGTCCTCTTTTATTTCACTGAGCAGTGGTTTGTAGTTCTCTTTGAAGAGGTCCTTTACATCCCTTGTAAGTTGGATTCCTAGGTATTTTATTCTCTTTGAAGCAATTGTGAATGGAAGTTCATTCCTGATTTGGCTCTCTGTTTGTCTGTTACTGGTGTATAAGAATGCTTGTGATTTTTGCACATTAATTTTGTATCCTGAGACTTTGCTGAAGTTGCTTATCAGCTTAAGGAGATTTTGGGCTGAGACAATGGGGTTTTCTAAATATACAATCATGTCATCTGCAAACAGGGACAATTTGACTTCTTCTTTTCCTAACTGAATCCCCTTGATTTCTTTCTCTTGCCTGATTGCCCTAGCCAGAACTTCCAACACTATGTTGAATAGGAGTGGTGAGAGAAGGCATCCCTGTCTTGTGCCAGTTTTCAAAGGGAATTTTTCCAGTTTTTGCCCATTCAGTATGATATTGGCTGTGGGTTTGTCATAAATAGCTCTTATTATTTTGAGGTACGTTCCATCAATACCGAATTTATTGAGCGTTTTTAGCATGAAGGGCTGTTGAATTTTGTCAAAAGCCTTTTCTGCATCTATTGAGATAATGATGTGGTTCTTGTCTTTGGTTCTGTTTATATGCTGGATTATGTTTATTGATTTGTGAATGTTGAACCAGCCTTGCATCCCAGGGATGAAGCCCACTTGATCATGGTGGATAAGCTTTTTGATGTGTTGCTGAATCCGGTTTGCCAGTATTTTATTGAGGATTTTTGCATCGATGTTCATCAGGGATATTGGTCTAAAATTCTCTTTTTTTGTTGTGTCTCTGCCAGGCTTTGGTATCAGGATGATGTTGGCCTCATAAAATGAGTTAGGGAGGATTCCCTCTTTTTCTATTGATTGGAATAGTTTCAGAAGGAATGGTAGCAACTCCTCCTTGTACCTCTGGTAGAATTCAGCTGTGAATCCATCTGGTCCTGGACTTTTTTTGGTTGGTAGGCTATTAATTATTGCCTCAATTTCAGAGCCTGCTATTGGTCTATTCAGGGATTCAACTTCTTCCTGGTTTAGTCTTGGAAGAGTGTAAGTGTCCAGGAAATTATCCATTTCTTGTAGATTTTCCAGTTTATTTGCGTAGAGGTGTTTATAGTATTCTCTGATGGTAGTTTGTATTTCTGTGGGGTCGGTGGTGATATCCCCTTCATCATTTTTAATTGCGTCGATTTGATTCTTCTCTCTTTTCTTCTTTATTAGTCTTGCTAGTGGTCTGTCAATTTTGTTGATCTTTTCAAAAAACCAACTCCTGGATTCATTGATTTTTTAGAGGGTTTTTTGTGTCTCTATCTCCTTCAGTTCTGCTCTGATCTTAGTTATTTCTTGCCTTCTGCTAGCTTTCGAATGTGTTTGCTCTTGCTTCTCTAGTTCTTTTAATTGTGATGTTAGAGTGTCCATTTTAGATCTTTCCTGCTTTCTCTTGTGGGCATTTAGTGCTATAAATTTCCCTCTACACACTGCTTTAAATGTGTCCCAGAGATTCTGGTATGTTGTATCTTTGTTCTCATTGGTTTCAAAGAACATCTTTATTTCTGCCTTCATTTCGTTATGTACCCAGTAGTCATTCAGGAGCAGGTTGTTCAGTTTCCATGTAGTTGAGCGGTTTTGATTGAGTTTCTTAGTCCTGAGTTCTAGTTTGATTGCACTGTGGTCTGAGAGACAGTTTGTTATAATTTCTGTTCTTGTACATTTGCTGAGGAGTGCTTTACTTCCAATTACGTGGTCAATTTTCGAGTAAGTACGATGTGGTGCTGAGAAGAATGTATATTCTGTTGATTTGGGGTGGAGAGTTCTATAGATGTCTGTTAGGTCTGCTTGCTGCAGAGATGAGTTCAATTCCTGGATATCCTTGTTAACTTTCTGTCTCGTTGATCTGTCTAATGTTGACAGTGGAGTGTTGAAGTCTCCCATTATTATTGTATGGGAGTCTAAGTCTCTTTGTAAGTCTCTAAGGACTTGCTTTATGAACCTGGGTGCTCCTGTATTGGGTGCATATATATTTAGGACAGTTAGCTCTTCCTGTTGAATTGATCCCTTTACCATTATGTAATGGCCTTCTTTGTCTCTTTTGATCTTTGATGGTTTAAAGTCTGTTTTATCAGAGACTAGTATTGCAACCCCCGCTTTTTTGTGTTCTCCATTTGCTTGGTAAATCTTCCTCCATCCCTTTATTTTGAGCCTATGTATGTCTCTGCATGTGAGATGGGTCTCCTGAATACAGCAGACTGATGGGTCTTGACTCTTTATCCAGTTTGCCAGTCTGTGTCTTTTAATTGGAGCATTTAGTCCATTTACATTTAAGGTTAAGATTGTTATGTGTGAACTTGATCCTGCCATGATGATATTAACTGGTTATTTTGCTCGTTAGTTGATGCAGTTTCTTCCTAGCCTTGATGGTCTTTACATTTTGGCATGTTTTTGCAATGGCTGGTACCGGTTGTTCCTTTCCATGTTTAGTGCTTCCTTCAGGGTCTCTTGTAAGGCAGGCCTGGTGGTGACAAAATCTCTAAGCATTTGCTTATCTGTAAAGGATTTTATTTCTCCTTCACTTATGAAACTTAGTTTGGCTGGATATAAAATTCTGGGTTTAAAATTCTTTTCTTTAAGAATGTTGAATATTGGCCCCCACTCTCTTCTGGCTTGAAGAGTTTCTGCCGAGAGATCTGCTGTTAGTCTGATGGGCTTCCCTTTGTGGGTAACCCGACCTTTCTCTCTGGCTGCCCTTAAGATTTTTTCCTTCATTTCAACTTTGGTGAATCTGGCAATTATGTGTCTTGGAGTTGCTCTTCTCGAGGAGTATCTTTGTGGCGTTCTCTGTATTTCCTGGATTTGAATGTTGGCCTGCCCTACTAGGTTGGGGAAGTTCTCCTGAATGATATCCTGAAGAGTGTTTTCCAACTTGGTTCCATTTTCCCCCTCACTTTCAGGCACCCCAATCAGACGTAGATTTGGTCTTTTTACATAATCCCATACTTCTTGCAGGCTTTGTTCATTTCTTTTTCTTCTTTTTTCTTTTGGTTTCTCTTCTCGCTTCATTTCATTCATTTGATCCTCCATCGCTGACATTCTTTCTTCCAGTTGATCGAGTCGGTTACTGAAGCTTGTGCATTTGTCACGTATTTCTCGTGTCATGGTTTTCGTCTCTTTCATTTCGTTTATGAGCTTCTCTGCATTAATTACTCTAGCCATCAATTCTTCTACTTTTTTTTTTTTCAAGATTTTTAGTTTCTTTGCGCTGGGTACGTAATTCCTCCTTTAGCTCTGAGAAATTTGATGGACTGAAGCCTTCTTCTCTCATCTCGTCGAAGTCATTGTCCGTCCAGCTTTGATCTGTTGCTGGCGATGAGCTGCGCTCCTTTGCCGGGGGAGATGTGCTCTTATTTTTTGAATTTCCAGCTTTTCTGCCCTGCTTTTTCCCCATCTTTGTGGTTTTATCTGCCTCTGGTCTTTGATGATGGTGATGTACTGATGGGGTTTTGGTGTAGGTGTCCTTCCTGTTTGATAGTTTTCCTTCTAACAGTCAGGACCCTCAGCTGTAGGTCTGTTGGAGATTGCTTGAGGTCCACTCCAGACCCTGTTTGCCTGGGTATCAGCAGCAGAGGTTGCAGAAGATAGAATATTTCTGAACAGCAAGTGTACCTGTCTGATTCTTGCTTTGGAAGCTTCCTCTCAGGGGTGTACTCCACCCTGTGAGGTGTGGGGTGTCAGACTGCCCCTAGTGGGGGATGTCTCCCAGTTAGGCTACTCAGGGGTCAGGGACCCACTTGAGCAGGGAATCTGTCCCTTCTCAGATCTCAACCTCCATGTTGGGAGATCCACTGCTCTCTTCAAAGCTGTCAGACAGAGTCGTTTGCGTCTGCAGAGCTGCTGCGTTTGTTATTGTTTACTGTGCCCTGTCCCCAGAGGTGGAGTCTACAGAGACAGGCAGGTTTCCTTGAGCTGCTGTGAGCTCCACCCAGTTCGAGCTTCCCAGCAGCTTTGTTTACCTACTTAAGCCTCAGCAATGGCGGGCGCCCCTCCCCCAGCCTCGCTGCTGCCTTGCTGGTAGATCACAGACTGCTGTGCTAGCAATGAGGGAGGCTCCGTGGGTGTGGGACCCTCCCGGCCAGGTGTGGGATATGATCTCCTGGTGTGCCTGTTTGCTTAAAGCGCAGTATTCGGGTGGGAGTTACCCAATTTTCCAGGTGTTGTGTGTCTCAGTTCCCCTGGCTAGGAAAAGGGATTCCCTTTCCCCTTGCGCTTTCCAGGTGAGGCAATGCCTCACCCTGTTTCAGCTCTGGCTGGTCGGGCTGCAGCAGCTGACCAGCACCGATCGTCTGGCACTCCCCAGTGAGATGAACCCAGTACCTCAGTTGAAAATGCAGAAATCACCGGTCTTCTGTGTCGCTCGCGCTGGGAGTTGGAGACTGGAGCTGTTCCTATTCGGCCATCTTGCTCCGCCCCCCCGAACAATTTTTTCAATGTACAATCTCCTGCATGTATAGTTTGATATTGTTGGAGGTATGTTTTCAGGGTAAATTCCTAGAAATGTGATTGACGGATAACAGGATAAATGCATACAAGTTGTGTTAAATATTGCCAAATTCTCTTTTATAGTGGTGGTACCATCCTCACATCCTCACTGCAACTTTACAGATACAGTATATTGTTAAGCTTTTGAATTTTTGCCATATGTGAGAAGTTGATATCATAGTAGAGTTTTTGCTTGACATTTCTTTTAATATGCACAAATTTCAATGTTTCTTATATATTTCGGGGCCATATTTATAGCTCTTTTGTGAATTTTCTGTTTTTGTAATTTGCTTGTTTTTCTATAGGAAATGTTTTTGCCTTCATTTCAAATCTTTGTATTTAGAGACATTACTCATATATCTCTGATATACGTTGCAAACATTTTCTCTCATTTGGACATTTGTGTTTTGACTTGGCTTGTAGTGATTCTTGCCATGCAAAAAATTTAAAGAAAATGTTTACATTGTCAAATGTATCACTAATTTCTTTTTTTTCCTCTGGAATTTCAGTCATGGTTATAAAGCATTTTCCCACAACACACTTAAGTTTACCCATGATTTTTCCAAGGGTATGCATAATTTTATTTTTTTACATTGGAGTCTTTGATCAGTCTGGACTGTGTGTGGTGTGTGGAATAGATATAATTTTATATTTTTCTGAAAGTCTTTCCAATGTGTTCGTACCATCATGGAAAAACTCTGTCTTTGTCCTTGTGATTAAGGTGACATATTTTCACATATTAGATACCTATATATATTTGGATTTCTTACTACACTTGTATTTCATTTGTCTGCCCAGTTGTAAACTGATTCCACACCATTTAAATTAGACAGGCATCACCAGTATGTTTTAATATCTGTTAGTGCTACTCCCTCCTCATAGCTATTCTTTTTGTGTGTGTTTTCAAGCTATCCTTATAAGATAATTTTTTCATATAAAGTTTAGGATTAACTTTTCTAGCTCCACGAAACAAGCTCATTGGAATTTTTTTTGTGATTACATTAAATTTATAAATAAACTTGGAAAGAACTAAAATCTTGATGAATTTGAAATGACCTAACCAAAAACAAGGGATATATTTTTGTGTCAAGTCTATTTTCGGATCTAATAGAAATTTTTGAAATAGTTTTCTTTATAGAAACCTTGAATACTTCTTGTTATTTTCTTAAGTATTTTATATTTTTGTTGCTCTTGTGGATGGAGTTTTATCCATTTTATTCTCCAACTGGTTAATAGAAAATGATATTGAAATATGCTTGCTAATTTTATAACATGCTAGCTTGTTCAATTTTTTATTTGAATTATTTTTTATCATTCTATAGTAGTTTTCAAATATAATATTATATTAGACAATAGAGAAGTTTTATTTCTAATTTGTATGCCTCTATATGTGTTCTCTAGTTTAATACATTGAGTCCAGAGAAATGTTGAATAGTAGTTAAAGATAGTGAGCATTCTTCCCTTTCCCTAATCTCACTGGGATTGCCTCCAGGATTTTCCCACTAAGTAAGTACTTATAAGTTTCATATCACTGCTGTAACAGATTATTACAAACTTAGTGACTTATGAAAACACACTTATTATCATATAGTTTTGGAGGTCAGAAGTAAGAAAAATGAATCTTACTAGGATAAAATCAAGTTGTTGGCAGGGCTGCATTTATTCTGGAGGTTCTAGTGTATAATCAGATTTTTTTTTTTTTTTTTTTTTGCCTTTTCCAGTTTCTGTAGGCCGCTTGTGTTCTTTGTCCAGCAGTGTAGTTTCTTCAGATCTCTCTGACTCTGATCCTTCCTACCAACATTCCTCCTTCACTTAAAAATAACCCTGTGATTACACTGGGCTCACCTGGATAATCCAGAACAATCTTTCCATTTTAAAATCCCTTGGGAAAACTGGCTAGCCATATGCAGAAAACTGAAACTGGACCCCTTCCTTATACAAAAATTAACTCAAGATGGATTAAAGACTTAAATGTAAGACCTAAAACCATAAAAACCCTAGAAGAAAACCTAGGCAATACCACTCAGAACATAGGCATGGGCAAAAAGACTTCATGACTAAAACACGAAAAGCAATGGCAACAAAAGCCAAAATTGACAAATGGGATCTAATTAAACTAAAGAGCTTTTGCACAGCAAAAGAAACTATCATCAGAGTGAACAGGCACCTACAGATTGGAAGAAAATTTTTGCAATCTATCCATCTGATGAAGAGCTACTATTCAGAAACTACAAGGAACTTAAACAAATTTACTAGGAAAAGAACCCCATCAAAAAGTGGGTGAAGGAATGAACAGACACTTCTCAAAAGAAGACATTTATGCGGCCAACAAACATGAAAAAAAAGTTTATCATCATTGGCATTAAAGCAATGCAAATGAAAACAACAATGAGATACCATCTCATGCCAGTAGAATGGCGATCATTAAAAAGCAGGAAACAACAGATGCTGGAGAGGATGTGGAGAAATAAGAACACTTTTACACTGTTGGGAGTGTAAATTAGTTCGACCATTGGGGAAGACAGTGTGGTAATTCCTTGAGGATCTAGAACCAGAAATACCATTTGACCCAGCAATCCCATTACTGTGTATGTACCCAAAGGATTATAAATCACTCTACTATAAAGACACAGGCACACATATATTTATTGCAGCACTATTTACAATAGCAAAAACTTGGAACCAACCCAAATGCCCATCAGTGATAGATTGGAAAAACAAAATGTGGCACATATATAACATGGAAGACTATGCAGCCATAAAAACAGGATGCATTTATGTCCTTTGCAGGGACATGGTTGAAGCTGGAAACCATCATTCTCGGCGAACTAACACAGGAACAGAAAACCAAATACTGCGTGTTCTCATTCATAAGTGGGAGTTGAACAATGAGAACACATGGACACAGGGAGGGGAACATCACGCACCGGGGCCCATCATGGGGTGAAGGGGCTAACGGAGGGACAGCATTAGGACAAATACCTAATGTAGATGACGGGTTGATGGGAGCAAACCACCATGGCACGTGTATCCCTATGTAACAAACCTGCACGTTCTGCACATGTATCCCAGAACTTAAAGTATAATAAAAAATTTTTTTAAAAATCCTTATTTTAATCACATCTGGAAAATACACATAACACAGGTTGTGAAGATTAGGGCATAGCTCTGTTGCTGGAGGATTGACAGGGGTGTATTGTACCTGTTACAAGGTGTGTGTGCCTGTGTGTTTGAATGTATGTGTGTTTGATCATATTAAAGAAATATCCATCCCTTCCTGTTTTGTTTTTATTTTTCTTGCCAGAGTTTGCATTAAGAATGGATATTGGATTTTGTCAAAGGAGGTAATCACGTGATTTTTATCTTTGGACCTATTAATATGGTGAATTATATCAATACATTTTCTAACGATGAACCATTTCTGCATTTGTAATATAGTCCCCACTTTGTCATTTTCTTGCTTCTATCTTTATCGGGTTGAAATATTATTATGACATTTACTTCATAAAAATAATGTGGATGTTTTTCTTAATTTCCTATGTTCTAAACAATTTATATAGCATTAGGACTGTGTGGTCACTAAATGATAGAAATTCTTTATGAAACGATGTAGAACTAACCTTTTTTGTGAGGTATTTCTTTTGAAGTTCTCTATTATGCTGAGGCTAATTTTGTTCTTTTCATGCTGGGGTAAGTTTTGGTTGGCTATATTCTTAAAAGGAATGACCTAGTTCCTCTAAGTTTTCAAATTCATTTGCATAGATGTATATCCTTTATTAAGCATTGTAACCCACACCATTTTTTCTTTTTATATCTTTCTGTTTCTCTCTTCAGCTATTATTTAAAATAGTAGTTTGCCCATTTGGTTAAATTTTTTAACAGGATTATGGTTTGTTAATTTTGTCTCCTGTTTTTATGTTCTCTACCTCATTAATTTCTGCATTTATCTTTATTATTTAGTTCTTCATGCTTCCTTTATATATGTATTTTTTTTTTCATTTTCCAACTTTACGAATAAGAAATTTAATTCATTTATTTTCATGTGCGCTGAGATACGTGTTTAGGACTATTAATTTTCTCCTGATTACTATTTTAAATGGATCCCATAGATTCTGACATAGAGCGTTTTATTATCATACTTTTTTCCCCCAAAATTCTATATATAGTTTTCTTGTTTGTATTGCTCCTTTTACTCAAGGTTTGTTAAATGTAAGCTATTTTAATTTCCAGATAGAAAGGTCATATTGTGTTTGTTTTCATTTTTAAATTCTAGTTTTATTGCATTGTAAGCAGAGTGTTGTTTGTGATATTCCTATTTTTTAAGAATCTACTGCCATTTTCTCTGTGTTAGACTCTATAATTAATATTTGTGAATGTTCAGCTGGGTGCAGTGGGGCACACCTCTAATCCCAGGATGACTGAGATAGGAAGATGACTTGAGCTCAAGAGTTTGAGACCAGCCTGGGCAACATAGTGAGAATTCATTCAAAAAAATAAATCTGTAATTGCAAATGTTCTATGTACATTTGGAAGAAGAGATATTCTCTATTATTGATGTGATTTATTAAATATATATGTACCTCATTGATTATGCTTTTTAGGTTTTCTAATAATCTTTACTATTTTTCTTCAATTGGGCTATTTGTACTGAAAATAGTTAAGTTATACTATTAGTATGTTCCTATCTATTTTTCCAGCATCTTCTGTATTTTTTCTACATATAGTTGCTGTTTTATGGTGCAGAGATATTCAAAGCTTCTATTTCTTCATACTGAAATGTTAACTTTAACATTCTAAAGTGTTTTTATTTGTCTCTTCTGATGCTTTTTGTTTTGAATTTTAATTTGTCAGATATTAGGATTGTACAACAAACATTCTTCTTGTTTTAATTTGCCTAAGTCTTTGTCCATCCCTTTATTTTTAGCCTTTTGAAACCACCATGTTACGTGTGTGTTTTATATTCCGCATGAACATAGAGTTGGGTTTAGTTTTATGTGTCAGTGTAAACACTGAATTTCTCTTAATAAATGAATTAACCTTGTTTACTTTTATGGATATGATAATTATGTTTGGCCTCTTCATAGTAGCTTACATTGTATTTATGGTGTGTTTAATTTTACATGTATTACTTGCTTTCTTTATTTGGTGTATACATTTGGCTGTTTTGTTTTTTTGCTAGTTTGTTTGTGTTCTGAGATGGAGTCTCACTCTGTCACCCTGGGTGGAGTGCAGTGGCGTGATCTCGTGATCTTGGCTCACTGCAACCTCCGCCTCCCGGATTCAAGTGTTTCTCCTACCTCAGCCCCCTGAATAGCTGGAATTACAGGCGTGCACCACCACGCTCAGCTATTTTTTTTTTTTTTTTTTTTTGTATTTTTAGTATAGAAGATGTTTCACCATATTGGCCAGGCTGGTCTCAAACTCCTGACCTCAGGTGATCCACCCACCCTGCTTCAGCCTCCCCAAATGCTGGGATTACAGGCATAAGTCACTGTGCCCAGCCTTGGCTTTTTAAATACATATATATATATATGTGTGTGTGTGTGTGTGTATGTATGTATATATAATTGTATTATATTGTATTTTGAGACAGAGTCTCACTTCATCACCCAGGCTGGAGTGCAGTGGTGCAATCTTAGCTCACTGCAACCTCTGCCTCCTGGATTCAAACAATCCTTGTGCCTCAAGCCTCCCAAGTAGCTGGGATTATAGGCATGTACCACCATGCCCAGCTAATTTTTTTTTTTTAAATAGAGATAGGGTTTCACTATGTTGGCAAGGCTGGTCTCAAACTCCTGATCTCGAGTCATTTGCCTGCCTTGGCCTCCCAAAATGCTGGGATTACAGGCGTGAGCCACTGCATCTGACCGATATGTTTTGGTAGTTAGAAATACTTGCATTTTTATTGTAGAAGTTACCTTTGTATTTACCTTTATATGGTGTCCTTAATTTCCTCTCTGGCCTAATGTAGTGCTGTTTGTTATGTCAGTTTTAAATTATTTCCACCTAGTATAATTTTATTATCCTTTTTTACATTTTCTCTCTCTTCATCTTTTTTTAGGTCTGTTCTATAAATCGAATCTATTCTACTTTTTCATAGCATGAAATATTTACATGTTATTCTTCTAGTACTGACCCCATTCTCATTGTAATATTTGCTTTACAGTTATATATTTGACAAGTTTCAGTCATCATGCCAAAGATTTCCAAGTATTTTTGGTTGAATGAACCTTAGTTTCCAGCAGATTCTTGAGGAAAATCACAATATACAGTGTTTTCTGAGTTTGGGAGATTCAAATCTGTTTGAAGAACAGTTTAGTCAGATATAATATTCTATTTATTATTCTTGAAAATGTTACTCTGTTGCAGTCTTGATTTGTATACTGTTTTTGAGAGGTTTGTTGCCATTTGTTTTTTCATTTTCAATTATCTATTTTGCTGAGAACTTGAGAATGTCTTTATTTTAAAGTTTAATAGTTTTACTAGTACATGTCCCAAGGTTGATTGATCTGGATTAGATTTTCAGGGGATATAGTAGTTCCTTTCAATGTATAGATTGAAGCTTTCTTTATTTTGGGGGAATTTGAGGGGTTACTATAATTTTAAACATTATTTTTAAATTTTCTTTATATAAAATATAGGTATGTTGGACTATTTTCCATTTCATTTACTTTGTCTAATCTACTTCCATATTTATCTCATCTCATTTGTCTATTTATTTTGCTACTTTAATGTTTTCACTGAATGTTGTATGTTGTCATTTGAGTCTTTTCTTTATGGACATCTTGTTATTCATAATTCAGTTTTGAAAATTTTTTTGCTTCTATTGTCTTTCTGAGTTCAGTCAATTCATTTTATTTATTTCTCTTTTTGTCCCTTGTGGTCTTAATATTCTGTTTCTGATTCAAGATATTTTTTAATCATATCTTCAAAGATTTTGAGGGTATTTACTGCTGTGTGATGTTTTATGTTATAGGGATTTTCTTTTCAGCTTTGTTCTTGATTATTTGGAGGAGACTTTGTTAGTAGAAACATTTTCACATTTTCTGGCTTTTATTGCAGTTTTACATGAAGGTAGTGTGTTTTATTTCAATGTCTATTTATTTCATGAATAAGGTTTCCATTTCCAAAGCATCCTGTTTTGTTATTTCTGCCCTCTTTTGTGACGTTTGATTTATGGATGTTGTTGCGGGTAGTGGTGATAGGAAAAAGGTGGTATCTTGTTTTGTCTTTGTTTCTGCAGGATTCCTAATTTCCCTCCTCTAATTTCTTCTCCGCCTTTACTGCATTATCTCTAAGGACTACCAGCTATTCCCTCTATATATGATTATCCATGACTGCCACTTCCAATCCCTTGCAAATGTAAGTCTGTATCTGGGTCTGGGTTCTGAACTGCCGAGTTCTGAACTGTATTCTGTATTTTGAAGGCATTGTTGAACTTTCTTTTTCTGAAAATGATTTTGTCTGTGTTCACCTAAGTCTTTTACTCCTCTACAATTTTTTTCATGGAATCTCTTAGGACTCTCTTCCTCCATGTTCCACATCAACTGGGTAACATTCATACTGGGTAATCTGTCAGATATTTTTCTACTTACATCTAATTTGAAAGTGTATGTGTGTGTGTGTTCATGTTCTGTCTCTAGTAATGGAGAATGCAAGCGTAATGTGTGGTTTGGTTTCTCTGCTTGTTGATTATCTTTTATAGTAGTGGTGGTAGGGGAATATCAAACTCAGGCTGCTACTGTTGTTTTGCACACCTGGAAGTCACGATAGATTTTTCTTTTCAATGCAACTTGATTGGTTTTAAAAATTTGAATCTATAACAACAAGAGCTCTCAAATATTTTAACTTTAATCATAGTTTTGGTCTAAAAGGCAGGGGAAATTGATTTTAGTTCTGGCCATTCTACAATTTTGCCATGCAGCCATTAGGAAATTACTTATCTTTTTGGGTTTCCATTTTCGTCTCTGTAAAATGAAGGTAATGACCAAGACCTTCAGATGATTGCTGATATTGCTTCTATCTCTAACTAGTTGTACACACATCCACAAATATGTACCCACATATCGTTCTTAGTACTCTGTCTAAGAAATTTGGAGAAGATAAAGTCTGTTTTATTCTGAGACTGGTACTGCATTTTAAATCTCTGTTGAATGTTTTCCAGTGACAGAAATTGATCATAATACTAAAAACATTTCATTTTGATATAACATCACACTCAAGGATACTCCTCAGGAATTTAATATCTCAGTATGTCTGTGTGCTTATCTCTATATCTAGAACAATCTCTCTCTTCCACAGAAGCAACTGAACAGCATATTTAAAACATCATTTCATCCTGCTATTTTAGCTTAACTGCATGATATTAGGTTTATTACTTTTTGAAAAGTTTAAAATCATGTAAATCAAGGTAAGAAATTAAGAGGCATTTTAATAGTGCAGTTTTATTTTATTGAGAATTTTAAAGAGAAAGGCTATGTAACTCAAGCAGCGTCCCCCATTACTTGTAAACACCGACGTTAGGTAAACATCATTTTTATCAAATAACATATAAGTTACCTCAGGTTAATTTGGCTAAGAAAGGAGTTATGGAGAAAAGGAAACTCATATGCTCTTCCAGCTAAATTTATCAGCGATCTTGAATATTTATTTTTTGGTAGTTTAAAAATCACTTTTAATATTTTCAAAATTGCCTTCTCCATCATATTTTTAAAACTCTTATTCAAATGCCTTTGTTAAATTTCACACTGCAGAAGGTGGCAATGCTCACTTTTTGGTCTAGTTTCTATAGCAGTCAGGGGTGTAACATAAACCTTGGTATATGCATGTTTTTTTCCTTCAAGTTATTCTAATTTTTTTTATGTTTCTATTAGTTTGCCTAGTGGCAGAAAAATGCTACCAGTTTGGAGTCAAAATCATTAAAAGTAATAGCATACATTCTGATTTCCCAGATAGATTCTCTTTTAAACCTGTCTCAGTTCTGGTTCATTTCTCTTCATTTTTCCATTCACATTTTATTCCTTGGTGTTATTTTCATGGTGTGAAGTTGCAAACATTCCCTGAGTTAGAATCTGTAAGCTATAGAAGCAACTGTTCCCTTGTAATTATGCTATAATTTGGGTAGGCTGCTGCCATATGGATAGCACTGTTTTTGTTAAATAATTGGAATAAGCATGATTTTGAATAGCCCACTGTTTTATTAAGAGTTTCTAAAGTACTCAGTTGCAATTTCAGTTTTATAAAATTACTTTTAACTGTAAAGTGTATTTTAGAAGTATTATGTTTTGTAAACAAATATTACATAATTTAGAACAAAATTAGTAGAAATTCAAGTACCTTCACAATTAGGATCTTTACTCTTTTGTTATTAGTTACTTCTAATCAGTACTTTTTCCGTATGTAGGGTAGATTTAGCTCTCTAGGAATATATTTATTTACAAATTGGATTATTATATGGTTGTAGCAAAGCTTTGTGTCACATAACTTTTTAGGTTTCTGGTTGAACATGATAAAATGAACACAGCTATGTCTGCTGTATTGGGGAAATCTACTTACATGATAGTAAAATAATTAAAGAAGCATAAATTCCCAAGAAAAAATATAATAAAGCAAGTGACAATTGGGAAGAAAGTTCAACACATTTTGGGAGCTGAAAAGTAAAGAGATGAGTGGTAATTCACCTACCTGAGTGGGGAAAGTAGAAAGCTCCTCTTCAGTTGGAAAATCTTCAAGAAGCAAATCAATTTACAGGGCATAGCTGCACTGATATTTCACTGTCTTCTTTGCTGTATATTTGAGTCATTTGATTGAGATCTGACCAATGACTTGTAGGCAGGAGCAACCTAAGCCACTTCTAAGCCAAAGTCATAAATCACTTTGGGTGATCCTCCTGCTCCCTCTTTCCTTTTTAAGGGTGAACTTGAAAGCCACATATTCTAGATGGTGAATCTATAAGGTGAACACAACCTGAATCCTAAGTCGTTACTTAGAACATTGCCCTCTGGAAGAGTTGAACAACCTTCATCAAACTTTTTATGTGAAAAGAAAATAAACACTTATTTTGACAGATATTCAGATTTCCAGGGTTGTTACCAAAGTATAACCTATTTTATTCTGACAAATACAAGATTATTGGAAGCCTTAGGAAGTACAGTGTTGTAAGAAACTAAAGGCAAATGTGTTCAGTGGTCCTAAAAGTTACCCCCTTACCTAGAGAAGATAGTGTTAGTGTAAAAGATCATACTGTGAACATGCAGAGTAAAAATGAAAGTCTACATAGTTTGTGAGAGAGCCCTGACAGCGCTCCCTTTCTCTAGTCAACTGTCATAAAAGCACCATCCAAGTTTATACATATGAAGCAAGAGATAGAGGATTCCTATCCTGAGAAAAAGGCAAGCTAAAAAGTAAGGACTTATGGATACTGGCATTTGAGAAACACAGATAAAATGCCCTGGTCCTTGCATAATCAGCCAATAGTAATGATTGATATTGGATAAGACTCACCTATAATAAAAGAGCTTCCAATTTGTGTTTTGGGTGCCACATTCTAATACCTAATAGCAAAGGTTCACCAAAAATTTAAGCTAAGTCCAATGTGAAACAGTGAGGACAAAATAAATAGAAATCAGCAATGATGAATAAAATGGGCTAATGTACAGAGAGAAATAAAATAAAAATATTTTAATATTGTCAGTTACATAAGATGAAATATTGCAGTTATGATAAAACAATATAATATTTAAAAGGAATAATTAAGAAATGAATATTAAAAATCTAATTGCAAAATAAGTTAAAAATTAATAAAATGTTGGAGGCTAATTTAGGGTAAATTACTTGGAAAGAAAAAAAAACACAGAAAATAGAACAAAAATAAAAGAAAAAGAATTATGTAGGTTAAATATCTGATGGATGATGATGCCGTAAAAGGAGGACCTATTAAACACCATACATGAAAATGAATTGATGACCTAAATAGGAAGTTGTAAAGAATAAAATTTTCTAAACGAAAAAATATGAGAGCATGGATTTATAGCATTGGGACTGAGGAAAAAATCTCAGGTGTGGCATAAAAAAAAACTATGAGAGGAAGTATAAATCAAGAAATTTAAAAACTGTGTATTACAAAAAAACACTATAACAAAATTAAAAATCAAATATAGGAAACTATGTTTGTATTATATAAAACCACCAAGAAACTACTCTTCAGAATCTATGCATATATTTCTATATGTCTGTTGTCAACATCTATCTATGTATAAGTCTGTGTGCGTGTGTGTGTGTGCGTGTCTGTGTACTTAAACTCAGTAGGAAAAAGATACATGTTAGAAGTCTAAAAGTTGGCTGGGTGTGGTGGCTCATGGCTGTAATCCCAGCACTTTGAGAAGCCAAGGTGAGTGGATCACCTGAGGTCAGGAGTTCAAGACCAGCCTGGCAAACCCCTTCTCTATTGAAAATACAAAAATTAGCTGGGCATGATGGTGCACGCCTGTTGTCCCAGCTGTTTGGGACGCTGAGACAGAAGAATCACTTGAACCCTGGAGACAGAAGTTGCAGTGAGCCAAGATCGCGCCATTGCGCTCCAGCCTGGGCAATAGAGCAAGATTCCACCACCCCTGCCACCAAAAATGTCTAAAAGTTAAAAAAAAATCTGGTAGCTATAGGCGCAAAATCATTTTCTATCTTCCCACAACCCTTGATTTCTAACTCGTATCTCTCCACCTCCTGCTTCTGTCTCCTCTGATTTTGACTTTTCTGCCTCCCTCCTACAAAGATGCTGTGATTCGTTGGGTCCACTGGGTACTCCAGGATCATTTCCCCTTCACAAGATTCTTAACTTAATCACCTCTACAAAGTTTATTTTGCCATGTATGGTGGCACATTCATTGATTCCAATTATTAGGTGTGGACCACAATGGTCAAACAGTATGGACCAATTTGCAGAATAGGAAGTATGAAGAGTCATTAATGATGTGAGAGGAACGTAAAGCTCATGGTAATCTGGAAAACAAATGAATTTTCTCAACATTTTAGAAAAATAAGCCTGATGATACCAAGAATTGGGAGCATGTTGAAAAGAAAAAAATTTGACAATACTTTATGTATCCGCTTATATAAATATTCATGACATAACTCTAGGCAATACTACTAGGAGAAATCTCTTTTATGTGTGTAACACATAGAGATATGTCCAAGGAGGTTCAATATATCATCCTGTGGATTTGCAAGAAATTGAGCACAACCAAAGGTCCCACTAATTGGGAAATGAATTGCCATGTATTCATATACTGGAATATTACTCAATAATAAAAATGAATGAACTCTATCTGCATGGTCAACACGGATATATCTAGAAATCACAATACTACATGAGGAAAATCTTTTCCAGAGCAATATGTATAACAAAAACAAGTAAAAATTTAAAAAATATATATATGGCAATACTACGTGCTATCTGTAAATACAGGTACATACATCTTAGTTAAAGCATAAAACATTTATTCTTATTAATTACACTCTCACCACTCCTCTTCACATAGTACTGAAAGTCCTAGCCAGAGCAATCAGACAAAAGAACTAAAGGCATACGAGTCGGAAAAGAGGAAGCCAAACTGTCGCTGTTTGCTGATGACATGATCGTTTACCTAAAGCCTCCTGCAGAAAGCTCCCAGTATTGATAAAAGAATTAAGCAAAGTTTCTGGATACAAAATTAATGTACACATACCAGTAGCTCTTCTGTATACCAGCTGCTACCAAGCTGAGAATCAAATCAGAACTGGACTTCTTTTACAATAGCTGCAAAAAACAAAAAAAACTAACCAATGAAGTGAAAGACCTCTACAAGGAAAACTACAAAACACTGCTGAAAGAAATCACAGATGACACAAACAAATGGAAACACATCCCATGCTCACGGATGGGTAGAGTCTGTATTGTGAAAATGACCATACTGCCAAAAGCAATCTACAAATTCAATATAATTCCTATAAAATATACTACCATCATTCTTCACTGAGTTAGAAAAAGCAATTCTAAAATTCATATGGAACCAAAAAAGAGCCTGCATAGCCAAAGCAAGCCTAAGCAAAAAGAATAAATCTGGAGGCATCACATTACGTGATTTCAAACTGTATTATAAGGCCATAGTCACCAAAACAGCATGGTACTGGTGTAAAATAGGTACATAAGCCAGGCACAGTGGCTCATGTCTGTAATCGTAGCACTTTGGGAGGCCGAGGCAGATGGATTGCCTGAGTTCAGGAGTTTGAGACTAGCCTGGGCAACACAGTGAAACCCTGTCTCTACTGAAATACAAAAAAGTAGCCAGGCATGGTGGTGTATGCCTGTAGTCCTAACTACTTGGGAGGCTGAGGCAGGAGAATTGCTTGAACCTGGGAGGTAGAGGTTGCAGTGAGCCAAGATCGTGCCACTGCATTCCAGCCTGGGCGACAGAGCGGGACTCTGTCTCAAAAAAAAAAAAAACAAAAAACAAAAAACCAAAACCAAAACCAAAACAAAACAAAACAAAAAAAACAAAGAAAGGCACATAGACCAATGGAACAGAATAGAGAACCCAGATTATCTTCAACAAAGCAAACAAAACAAAAACATAAAGTGAGGAAAGGACACCCTTTTCAACAAATGGTGCTAGGATAACTGTCTAGCCCCACTTAGGAGAATGAAACTGGATCCTCATCTCTCACCTTATACAAAAATCAACTAAGATGGATTAAGGACTTAAATCTAAGTCATGAAACTTTAAAAGTCCTAGAAGATAACATTGGAAAAACCCGTCCATTGGCTTAGGCAAGGGTTTCATGACCAAGAACCCAAAAGCAAATGCAATAAAAACAAAGATAAATAGCTGGGACTTAATTAAACCAAAGAGCTTTTGCATGGCAATAGGAACCATCAGCAAGATAAACAGAAAACCCACAGAGTAGGAAAAAATCTTCACAATCTATACATGTGACAAAGTACTAATATCCAGATTCTACAATGAACTCAAACCAACAAGAAAAAACCAGTCCCATCAAAAAGTGGGCCAAGGACATAAATAGACAATTCTCAAAAGAAGATATACAAATGGCCAACAAACATATGAAAAAATGTTGAACATCACTAATGGTCAGCATTATGCAAATCAAAACCACAATGCGATATCACCTTACTCCTGCAAGAATGGCTGTAATAAAAAAAATCGAAAAATATTAGATGTTGGTGTGGATACAGTGGACAAGGAACACTTCTGCACTGCCTGTGGAAAATATAAACTAGTGTAACCACTATGAAAAACAATGTGGAGATTCCTTAAAGAACTAAAAGTAGAACTATCATTTGATCCAGCAATCCTACTACCCAGAGGAAAATAAGTCATTATACGAAAAATATACTTGCACATGCATGTTTACAGCAGCACAATTCGCAATTGCAAAAATGTGGAACCAACCAAAATTCCCATCCATCAATGAGTGGATAAAGAAACTGGTGTGTATATGTATATATACATATACACACAAAACATATATATGTATGGTGTGTATATATATGTGTGTCTGTGTATATGTAAAGATATGATGAAATAAGACTCAGCCATAAAAAGGAATGAATTAATGGCATTCACAGTGACCTGGATGAGATTGGAAACTATTACTCTAAGTCAGGTAACTCAGGAATAGAAAACCAAACATCCTATGTCCTCACTCATAAGCGGGAGCTAAGCTATGAGGATGCAAAGGCATAAGAATGACACAATGGACTTTGGGGACTCATGGGGAAAGGGTGGGAAAGAGTCAGGAATAAACTACAAATAGGGTGCAGTGTGGACTGCTTGGGTGATGGGCGCACCAAAATCTCACAAATCACCACTAAAGAGGCCAAAGAGGGCAGATTACCTGAGGTTGGGAATTTGAGTCCAGTTTGGTCAACAGGGTGAAGCCCATCTCTACTAAAAATACAAAAAATTAGCCGAGTATGATGGTGTGCCTGTAGTCCCAGCTACGTGGAGGCTGAGACACGAGAATTCCTTGAACCTGAGAGGCAGAGGTTACAGTGAGCCAAGGCTGTGCCACTGCACTCCAGCCTGGGTGACAGAGTGAGACTCGGTCTCAAAAAAATGAAAAAAAGGAAAAAGAACTTACTCATGTAACCAAACACCACTGTTCTCCAGTAACTTACGGAAATAAAAAAAATTAAAAAATAAAAATTTTAAAAATATAAATGGCAATACTACATGCGATCTATAAATATAGGTCTATACATCCGAAAGTATAAAACATTTATACTTATTAATTATTGCATTTTTATATCTGAAATAATACAATCAATTTAAGGATAGTAGCTATGTCTGAGGAGACAGAAATAAAACTAGAATTGCAAAGAACACTAGGGATTTCACCAGAATTTGTAATTTTTTTATTATTTAAGGAAATTTGAACCAAATGTTAGTTTTGCTAGAAAGGTATGGAAGTATTTGTTATATTACTCTATTTTTCTATATGTTTGATGTATGATGTAAAAGTAGTGGTAAGTGGAGTGCTAATGAATTGGAGGTACTTTGCTACTGATTTTTATTTTATGAGAGCTTCTGCCCATATTTGTAAATAGAGAGATTTTCTTACATTTCCAGGGAAAGTAAGAATTCCCTAGCATAATTTTTGTTTCCAATATTTTCTCTATATTTAAATATTTGGGGAGTAATTTACAAAAGACAACATGTTCTATGCATGTGACGGGTCAAATTATCACATCATTTTTTTAAAAAAGGCAAATCAGCAGAATAGATCTGTTCCATTAAGAAGAGAACATTCTCTACAAAAGGATCAGTTTTCATTTCTGTGTGTGGACAAAAATTTTTATTGTGGATTTTAGTTTGTAAGGTCATTCCAATTACACTAAAGGTTACTACAAATCTAAGGGGTGAGTAAATCACATTTTATTATTGTTTCCCTGCTGATAATGAAACTTAGCAGTCAAGAGATTAAGGTCATAATAATATATCGTGATGCAAAGTACAGGACCCAGATATTTCTGTTTCACCATCTAATGTTCCTTTTACTGTTCCAGAAAAGGGAATCTTACTGATCAAATTAAACCAGCGCTCAACATGTTACCTTTTATTATTATTGTTTTGACCAAGGAGTGGGACAGTGACAATAACATTAAAAGTATGTAAATATGTAATCAATAGGACATATGCTATTTCTTGGAAAGAAAACAAGAATTAGGAGCCCTTTTCAAAAATATAAAAGCCTTAATTAATTCCTGTAACTCCCTGCACATGCTCTTACTGTTGGAGACTTATTATCTGTTCTGCTGGTCTGGGAGGAAAAGTCAATGTGGGAAGGATGACCAACAGAGTGAAAGCTGGTAAGTGGGAAGAAAGGAACCACTACTTTAGCTGTATACAGGGAATGAAATAGCATGGGGCTTTCTTTATGAAGGGAAAAATGAAATCAATCTTGGAAATTGAAACTCATTTTCTAAAAACATACACAAGTTATAAAACTCTTTTACATTCCTGCATTGGTTTGTTCAGGCTGCCGTTAAGAAGTTCCACAAACTTGCTGGGTCACACAACAGATTTTTATTTTTATTTTGTTTTATTTTATTCACTCACTCACTCACTCACTTTCTGGAAGTCCAAGATTAAGGTGGGGGCAGCATTGCTTTTTTTCTGAAGGCTCTCTCCTTGGCTTGTGGATGGCTGCCCTCCCGCTGTGTGGTCACATGGTCTTTCCTGTGTATGTGCCTGTGTGCTATTCTCTTATAAGGCAGTCATATTGGATTAAGGCCTACGCTATGCTTTATTTTAATCACCTTCTTAATCACTCTATCTCCAAATAAGTTTGCCATCTGAGGTCCCAGGGGTTATGACTTCAACATATTAATTTTAGAGCAATGAAACTCAGCCTGTAACAATTACTGAAAAGTCAAAACATGGAAACTTCTTGTTGACCTACAGCTTTCTGTTGCATCATGCAATAGAAAAAGGTGGTCCCCTCCCCCAACCTCTGCTTTTCTTGGCAACAGTGACATTGCTTTCTGTATTAGGTGAGATATTTTCAGGAGAGGGTCTTTGTTTTTTTTATTTTTATTTTTTTTTTGAGACGGAGTCTCACTCTGTTCCTCAGACTAGAGTGCAGTGGCGCGATCTCGGCTCACTGCAAGCTTCACACCATTCTCCCGCCTCAACCTCCCGAGTAGCTGGGACTACAGGCGCCCGCCACCGTGCCTGGCTAATTTTTCGTATTTTTCGTAGAGACAGGGTTTCACTGTGTTAGCCAGGATGGTCTCCATCTCCTGACCTTGTGATCTGCCCGCCTCGGCCTCCCAAAGTGCTGGGATTACAGGCGTGAACCACGGTGCCCAGCCAGGAGAGGTTCTTTCTAATCGATTTTGATCCCAGGCCCCAAAATTGTCACATTGAATTGAACAGTAACAATGATACACTGCCCTTTTCATTTTGAAAGGACTAATATTATCTGAATAGATTTTTAAAAAATAAAATATTGAGGCTGGGCTTGGTGGCTCACGCCTACAATCGTGGCACTTTGGGCGAACAAGTCAGGTGGATTGCTTGAACCCAGGAGCTCAAGACCAGCCTGGGCAACATGACAAAACCCTGTCTCTACAAAATATACCAAAATTAGGCTGTTGTGGTGTTGTGCATCTGTAGTCCCAGCTACTTAGGAGACTGAGGTGGGAGGATCACCTGCGCCTGGGGAGGTCGAGGCTGCAATGAGCCCTGATTGCACTATTGCACCCAGCCTGAGTAACAGAGTGAGACCCTGTCTCGAAAAATAAATAAAATAAAAATAAAATAAAATATTGGACCAGAGGAAGATTTAGCTTTTCCTCTGTGAACAACACCACATTAACTCTTAATAGCTTAATGGGGGTATAAATACAGAAATTTACTATCAATATGGCCAAATATGAGCATGTTTTACTCTGTCTTCTATAAGTGATCGCTCCCCCATTTATGTATTTTCACAAGTTAGAAATGAAACAATTTAAGACTTCTTCCTTTTTTTTTTTTTTTTTTTTTTTTTTTTTTGAGACTCTCCCAGGCTGGAGTACAGTGGTGCGATCTCGTTTCACTCTAGCCCCCTTCTCTCAGGTTCAAGCAATTCTCCTGCTTCAGCCTCCCAAGTAGCTAGGACTACAGGCACACACCACTGTGACTGACTAATTTTTGTATTTTTAGTAGAGACAAGGTTTCATCGTGTTGACCAGGCTGGTCTCGAACTCCTGAACTCAGGTGATCTGCCTGCCTTGACCTCCCAAAGTGTTGGGATTATAGGCATGAGCCACTATGCCTGCCCCCCCACCACCTTTTTTAAACCACACTCAGAGGAACTGTTACCAAAAGCTGTCTGTCAGTATTTGAACACTGACCCCTTCTTTAGTTTACATTCTTAGAATATTATCCTTTTCCTCCCAAAGTATTGGTTGCCTTTGACTGAATAAAAGAATTAATAACAAGGGACAAAAGGAACAGAATGCCAATTAATATTTGAAATATCTCCCAATATGAATCTGATTTCCCTCTACTTGAAGTCATTTAATGCCTAATTAAACAAATTTCTTAGCCTGTGACAGGAAGCCCTTCCAGAGCAGCTTTTGAAGAACCCTTATACCTCATATCTATGCACGTTCCTGCTGGCACTTTACGCTTCAGCAGAACAAATGGGCTCCTACGTGTACCCGGTGGTGTGCTTATGAATGGTTAGCAACCAGTTCTCAGGAGTCTGAGAGAGGGGGCTTGATTTGTAGCATTTGCCAATTTCTGTATTGTAAATACTCTGACTTTGGCCAATGTTAAGCTTACAGGAGGTCAAGTGGTTTGCAAATTCCTGAAAATTTAACAGTTGGCTCCTGTGAGCAGCTAGAGCTAGCTCCAGTATACCACTGGTTGCCATCCCCAAAGGTATAATTTCAAACCTTTGAATATGCTGTTGTTTTGCCTTAGAATAGTGTTTTCTCTGTGCCTGAGAAACTCCCATTAATCTTTTAAAAATGTAGCTCAGGTGGCCTCTCTGAGCACCCTTCTGCCTTACCGGGGGTTCATCACTGCCTCATCAGTGTTTCTCCTCATCATTACAAATACTTTTATGTCGGGTTGGCCACATTATCACATTATCTTATCTTTTTATTTATTTACCTATTTCCAATTAGACTGTTGGTACTTGATCACACACACATTTTGCAGATCAGTAAATTGGTGCTCAGAGCCTAACAACATGAGGAAATATAACAGCACATTTAAAAAATTGCCCAGTATGTACAAGAATGGATAGATGAATATTCTAAAGTTTATATTTACCTTTTTTGATACTGTACAATTACTTAGCCTTTCTGGGCCTAAATGTGTCTACAAAGTAGATATAATAAAATGTAAGCTTGTGAGCTTGTTGTGAGAAAGTTATCTGTAAAATGCAGCACAGTTTCGACACCTGAAAACCAGTCAATCCATGGTAATAGTAGGCTAACGTAGGTGAAAGCCTCCTAGAAGGACTGGGTGCGGTGGCTGGTTCACGCCCGTAATCCCAGCACTTTGGGAGGCCAAGGCGGGACCTCATTTGAGGTCAGGAGTTCAAGACCAGCGTGTCCAACATGGTAAAACCCTCTCTCTACTAAAAATACAAAAATTACCTGGGCGTGGTGGCGTGTTCCTGTAGTCTCAGCTACTTGGGAGGCTGAGATAGGAGAATCGCTTGAACCTGGGAGGTGGAGGTTGCACCACAGCACTCCGGCCTGGGCGACAGAGCAAGACTCTGTCTCAGTTAAAAAAAAAAAAAAAAAAGCAGCCTAGAAGGACCCTCATTATTTTCTAATAATACTGATAAAGGTGGACCCATCTTACATGTATATCTTGCTAGAGTGAAGCAGCTTCACTATTTCAGAAGAAATAAACACTTCAAATGTTATGCTCTTCAATATTTTTTCATGAGGTCTCTAAAATTGTTTTAAAAATCTTCCTATTAAATGCTGAAATTTCAGAGGTTTTTTTTTCCCCATAGTAGGCAGTTTATAATGTTACTCACATCCACTAATCTATGGCCTCCTGTTTTCTACTTCTGTTTTTTTCAGCCTTTGCATGCAAGACTCCTTCCCATTGACTGTTCAGTCCTGCATCCTGCCCAAAGACTGTGAAACCTCCGAGTGGTCCTCCTGGAGCCCCTGCTCCAAGACATGCCATTCAGGGAGTCTCTTGCCAGGATTTAGGAGCAGGAGCCGGAACGTGAAGCACATTGCTATTGGAGGTGGAAAGGAGTGCCCTGAACTTCTTGAGAAAGAAGCCTGCATTGTTGAAGGAGAACTGCTGCAGCAATGCCCCAGGTATTATGCCTTTATGCCTTCTTTAGTGTGTTTTAATATGTAACCTCATTTAATGTTATAGGAATGTAATGAATTACATTTATTCAGGAATGAAAGTAGCTGTGTCTCATATTTATTGAGTCTTCACTCAGTATACAAGTTCCATAATCGGCAGCATAGGAGAGCAGGTTAATATCATGGGCTTTGGTGTTGACTCCCTTGGTTTAAGTCCTGTTTCTGTGGCTTTCTAATTATGTGAATTTCTTCAAGTAACTTAATTAGAGTGCCTTAGGTTACCAGCAGTACTTAATTCATCCTGTGTTTGGCACATAGTAAATGCTCAGTAACCATTAGCTATTGTTACCTGACACAACACACCTAATTCTAATAGCAACCTAAGAGACCTTCATGGCATCTCCATTTTACAAATGAAGCTACCAATGTTCGGAGAGATTAAATAGTTTCTGAAGTTATGTAGGTAATGAGTGGCAGTACCCTGATTCGAACTCAGTTCTGTTTTCAAATCTTACTGCCTCTACATGGCATTCTTCAATTCCAGAATCCCTAGGGAGCCAGAGAATATTCAAGAAAGGATTTAACATATGTTAATGGCTACATTTTAACTTCATTTTTTTTTTTTTTGAGACAAAAACTCAGTTGCCCAGAGTGGAGTGCAATGGTGTAATTATGGCTCACTGTAGCCTCCACCTCCTGGGCTCAAGAAATTCTCCCACCTCAGCCTCTTGAGTAGCAGGGACTACAGGTATGTGCTACTATATATATTTTTTGTTTTATATAGAGATGGGGTCTCACTATGTTGCCCAGGCTGGTCTCAAACTCCTGGGCTTACCTACTGTACCTTTTATCAAGTACCTACTGTTGGCCAATAATTGTAACAGAGTTATAAATTAAGTAAATATAAATAATATTTAGTGTGACAGAGAGTTTACCACCCAAATGAACATTTTTGAGAGTGAAAGGGGATGTGAATTTGCTTTAAGATCCAAGCACAAATTCACTCAACTCTGAAGCCAGTGTTTTTTCCATCATGTCACACAGACTCTCATGATAGGCACAGTGAAGATATGCACTAAGATAAGGTTATACCTACTAATATGCATGCGTTTGTGTGCGTCGTTTTTTTTTTCAACAAGATAATGTGGAAAGTAATAATTCAGGATGTACCCAAGATGAGTTTCTGTATTGATCTTCATTTGGTAGAACCTTAGTGTCTGAAAATAGAGGCTGACAGGCTTCACTGGTGATGAACCTGGCCCCCTAGTTCTACCGCTTGAAAATGTTGCTGAGTTTGACACACACACACACACAAATAAATATATAAAAATAAATAAATAAACTTTTAAAATGGTAAAGCTGTAGGAAATAGGAGTATTGGAGAATTAACTGAAATACCAACCAACCGGTGTTCCATAGGGAGAATGATGTAACTAATGATTCTACTTGGTTGTGGGAAGGAGAATACATAAGTAACGGCAACTAAACATCAGCTGACATTCTAATTTGTCTGAAATCTGGGCTGTGGCCTCTACCACAGGAAAGCATAGAAGCTATGTAGTAACTTTTGTTTCTGGTTTTATATCAGTGATTAAAATTAATTGTTAACAAGGGAAAGGAAAATGAAAATCTATTAGGGAACAAAACTTCTCATGTTTCTTTTCCCAGAACTCATGAGCAAGTCACATGCATCAAGCTAATTCGCCTTATTTCTCCCCAGGAGGTAAATGCATCCTTTTTTGATTCCTTGTAGTGTTTTAAAAAGTCTTTCAGAATTCTGTTTGACTTTTATCCTTCCGCTGTCTTTGCTATTGGAGATGTGTTTATTCATTCAACAAATACCCATTAAGCCTTTGCTGTATGCCAAACACTATGTTAAGCATTTGAGATACCTTAGAGAACACAAAAGACAAACTTCCCTCCCACACTGGAACCTAAATTTTAGTGAAAATACACCAAATAAATAATATAAAGTAAACTTGGAAGAGTTATGCAAAAAAATAAAACATCAAAGTAGGGTAAAGCTAGAGGTTCTGGAATGCTGTGATGAGGGGTCAGCACAGGTGATGAAATTAAAGTGTCCCTAGAGAAGCATCATTTGAACAAGCAGGATTTGAGAAGGTAGGGAAATCAAAGGAAGTAAATAAATTAATCACTCAGGAAATTAGGGGAAAATATTTTAAGAACAAGGTATAGGTAGAAAAGTGCTCTAGTCCCTGGATATTAATAATCTTCAGTAGCATAGCTTTGGGGGATACTTTTCTCACGCGCTGGGCTCAACTGTCCAGCATTTTCACACTAAACACTATGAATGACCGTCCCTAAGGCATGACTCCATGAAGGGAATTGTAACTAACAGGAGATCATTTGAGAAGCGTTTCCTGGGGCCACCACACCACCAAGTAGTTGCTGTGAGCAACTAATTTAAGTTGAAAGGAGACAGAGACCAGTTCATGTTATGCTATCATAGGAAATTTTAGAACTACATGAAGATTAGCATTGTATAGCCGTAAGTTTGTTTCAAAGTTGTACTTTTTGACTAAGACATATATAGAGCACAGGAAACCTCTTCCTCCAGTCTATTTGTAATTTTGTGGACCTCCCCAACCTGCAACATATCATTAAACACTCGCAGTGTATACTATGGGTGGGAAACGGATATGAGCGAGAGAATAAATTTGCTTGCCACTTGCCACCCTGGCTCTTTGTGTGGTTGTCCCCTGTCATTGGGCATCATGATCTTGGGTGTCATGTTATTCTATGTCCCCAAACATGATGAGATAGGAGTCATTTAAGACACCTTGGCACTCGGGCACTTTCCTGTGTCCTGACTAACATCTGAAATATTGTATCCTAGATCTCAACTGAGGGGAAGGCAAAAAGCATTCTAACACTGCAGGATGAGGCAGTGCTGTTTAGTAGATGGGGTAAAGAAAGACAAAGAACATAGTAATAGTGTAATGCTTCATGTCAGAGAGCTGAGACACAACCTGATTCTAGAACAGCTGTGATTCCAGATCTCTTGTGCTTTCATAGAGGCCCATTCTGGTGAAAGACACTGTAACACACAAGAATATTGGGAAAACATCAGCTGCAACAACATCTTCCTTAGAAGCGACAGCTCAGATGACCTACCAGGAATTCCTACCACCCCACTGGGAGGCAACAGTTTTCATCCGAAAATGGCTGTTCTATCTCCTAAATGATCATTTAGAGTATGAAATCAAATGTAAGACAGCACTATTAAATGGTGACAGTGACCAATACCAAGTAAAACTCTTAAGAAAATCTCAAGGCAGAAGCTGCACAGCTGAGAGTATTACATAGTCTGTATGATATTACTACACAGAGAAGCCAATCTGTAAAATATCGTTCCAATACTGTGGTCTGGCACTGAATAGATGGGCTCTTTTATTTCATCCTGGCTTGTTTCTGGTGTGTATTAATTTATCCTTATTTTGCATGGACTAGAGATCCCTTAAAATAAGTCTATTTGTGCCAATTTATGCTGAGAGATCTATCTGGGCGCCCTGCACCCCCACTTTGATTTGCTTGTGAAAGAAACCCCTGAGACCAGCCTGGTTTTCCCTAACATATTTTTGAGGCATTGTACCTAATTTTAGATTTTCTAGACATCCTTTTTTTCCTTGAGAAAACCCTGGGTATTAGTTCATGAATTTTTAGATGAATATTGAAGCCTGGGATAGTGCCAAGAAAAAAGGACGGTAGATGAAAGCTTGGCATGGTCGTTTGCCTCCTTTGCCTATTGAAACAGAGTGCTGTGTTGTGAAGGGATGTTTGTTCCAAATCTGCTTTGGCCTGTCACTGTGTTAACCACTGGAGAATTCATAAAACAGAAAACTTCCAGTCTGTGTTCACTTAGGTTATTTGTCTTAAGAATCTTGTTTGATGTACTCTTTCAAAACTATTAGGTTGCTGCAAAAGCAATTGCACCAACCTTACAGATAGCCCAGAACACGATAATCGTGTCCTTTAAGAGTGCTTAATAGTAATGTCCCAACACATCATCTCATATATATGGATAGGACTATCTTGTTTGTTTCCATTTCCTTAGAAAGAGTAGCACCTAGAAAAGTGCCTAGCTCATAGTAAATGCTCACCGAACATTGAAGGAATAAATGAAGGTTAAAATGTGGGGTAGTTCCAGAACAGTATTATATACTCAGCGCTTTATTTCATGTTTATCTTTATTGTATAGTAAATATGACAGACTCAAAGGTGTTTTAAAATAAAGAACAGCTGAAATTGGCATCATCAAGATCAAAAAAGGACATCCACCCAGCACAAGGATGGACCCAGGGAGCTTACCACAGTTCCACAATCCTGCTGATACTGTGTCCAGCTTTCCAGATAAAAAATCTCTGTTGTCATTAGTTATGAGGGTTACTTCAAACTAGGTGAGGAATGAGATCATAGTCTGAATTTGTCAAAGTTTTCCTTCTAGCACACACATCACCTGTTACGTCTTTTAAATCTTCTCCCATTAATTTTTTTGTTGTTGTTGTTTGTTTTGAAATGGAGTCTCACTCCATCTCCCAGGCTGGAATGGAGTGGCGTGATCTCAGCTCACCGCGACCTCTGCCTCCTGGGTTCAAATGATTCTCCCACCTCAGCCTCCCAAGTAGCTGGGATTACAGGCATGCACCACCACACCTGGCTAATTATTGTATTTTTAGTAGGGATGGAGTTTCATCATGTTGTCCAGGCTGGTCTCAAACTCCTGATCTCAAGTGATCCACTGGCCTTCACCTCCCAAAGTCCTGGGATTACAAGCATGAGCCACCATGCCAGTCTTCCATTGATTTTCTATCACAGCACTGAACACTCTTCACATAGTAGGTATTTAATAAATGGTTGTCAGATAAATTAACAGATTCTCTAAGGAAGCTTTTTAAAAACTGTTTAAGCAGCTTTTCTCCAACTATTTTGAAGTAGAGCTAGCAGGGTTTATTTTCATATCCTAGTGGTGCCTGGAATGCCAGTGAGACAGAACCATTCACACTCCTGGAAAGGGGGCTGAAGCCAGGGAGCCAAGTGGTCTAGCTTAACGGATCCCACCCCCACGGAGCCCAGCAAGCTAAGATCCACTGGTTTGAAATTCTCGCTGCCAGCACAGCACTCTGAAGTCGACCTGGGATGCTCGAGCTTGGTGGTGGGAGGGGTGTCCACCATTACTGAGGCTTGAGTAGGTGGTTTTCCCCTCACAGTATAAACAAAGCTGCTGGGAAGTTCACACTGGGTGGAGCCCACTGCAGCACCACAAAGCTGTAGCCAGGCTGCCTGTCTAGATTTCTCCTCTCTGGGCAGGGCATCTCTGAAAGAAAAACAGCACCCCCAGTCAGGAGCTTATAGATAAAACTCCCATCTCCTTGGGACAGAGTACCTGGGGGAAGGCGTGGCTGTGGGCACAGTTTCAGTAGACTTAAACATTCCTGCCTGCAGGCTCTAAAGAGAGCAGCTGGCCTCCCAGCATAGTACTCAAGTTCTGCTAAGGGACAGACTGCCTCCTCAATTGGGTCCCTGACCCCCATGGCTCCTCACTTGGAGACACCTCCATGCAGGGGTTGACAGACACCTCATATAGGAGAGCTACAACTGGCATCTGGTGGGTGCCCCTCTGGGATGAAGCTTCCAGAGGAAGGAACAGGCAGCAATCTTTGCTGTTCTGCAGCCTCCGCTGGTGATACCCAGGCAAAGAGAGCCTGAAGTGGACCTCCAGCAAACTCCAGCAGACCTTCAGCAGAGGAGCCTGACTGTTAGAAGAAAAACTAACAAAAAGGAATGGCATCAACATTGACAAAAAGGACGTCCACACAAGAACCCCATCAGAAGGTCACCAACGTGAAAGACCAAAGTTAGATAAACCCACGAAGATGAGGAAAAACCAGTGCAAAAAGGCTGAAAATTCCAAAAACCAGAATGTCTCTTCTTCAATGGATCACAACTCCTCACCAGCAGGGGAACAAAACTGGATGGAGAATGAGTTTGATGAATTGACAGAAGTAGGCTTCAGAAGGTGACTAATAACGAACTCCTCCCAACTAAAGGAGCATGTTCTAACCCAATGCAAGGAAGCTAAGAACCTAAAAGGTTAAAGGAGTTGTTAACTCGAATAACCAGTTTAGAGAAGAATATAATGACCTGATGGATCTTAAAAACACAGCATGAGAACTTTGTGAACATAAACAAGTATCAATAGTTGAATCGATCAAGTGAAGAAAGGATATCAGAGATTGAAGATCAACTTAATGAAATAAACTTGGAGACAAGATTAGAGAAAAAAGACTGAAAATGAATGAACAAAGCCTCCAAGAAATATGGAACTATGTGAAAAGACCAAACCTACATTTGATTGGTGTGCCTGAAAGTGACAGGGAAAGTGGAACCAAGTTGGAAAACACTCTTCAGGATACTATCCAAGAGAACTTCCCCAACCTAACAAGACAGACCAACATTCAAATTCAGGAAATACAGAGAAAACCACAAAAATAGTCCTTGAGAAGAGCAACTCCAAGACACAAAATTGTCAGATTCATCAAGGTTGAAATGAAGGAAAAAATGTTGAGGGCAGCCGGAGAGAAATGTCTGATTACTCACAAAGGGAAGCCGATCAGATGAACAGTGGATCTCTCTTCAGAAACCCTGCAAGCCAGAAGAGAGTGGGAGCCAATATTCACTATTCTTAAAGAAAAGAATTTTCAACCCACAATTTCATATCCAGCTAAACTAAGCTTCATAAGTGAGGGAGAAATAAAATCCTTTACAGACAAGCAAATGCTGAGCGACAAATGCTGGTGGTGACAAAATCACCAGGCCTGCCTTACAAGAGCTCCTAAAGGAAGCACTATATATGGAAAGGAAAATCTGGTACAACCAAAAACATACCAAGTTATAAAGACCATTGACACTATGAAGAAACTGCATCAATGAATGGGCACTATGAAGAAACTGCATCAACGAATGGGCAAAATAACCAGCTAGCATCATAATGACAGGATCAAATTCATACATAACCATATTAACCTTATATGTAAGTGGGCTAAATGCCCCAATTAAAAGACACAGACTGGCAAATTAGATAAAGAGTCAATACCCATCAGTGTGTTGTATTCAGGAGACCCATTTCACATGCAAAGGCACACACAGGCTCAAAAATAAAGGGAGAGAGGAATATTTACCAAGCAAATGGAAATTAAAAAAAAGAAAAAAAGCAGGGGTTGCAATCCTAGTCTCTGATAAAACAGACTTTAAATCAGCAAAGATTAAAAAAAAAAGTCAAAGAAAAGCATTATATAATGGTAAAGGGATAAACACAACAAGATGGGCTAACTATTCTAAATATATATGCACCTAACACAGGAGCACCCAGATTCATAAACCAAGTCCTTAGAGACCTACAAAGAAACTTAGACTCCCACACAATAATAGTGGGAGACTTTAACACCCCACTGTTAATATTAGATCAACGAGACAGAAAATTAACAAGTATATTTAGTACTTGAACTCAGCTCTGGACCAAGCGGACCTAAAAGACAGCTACAGAACTCTCCACTCCAATTCAACAGAATATACATTCTTCTCAGCAGTACATCACACTTATTCTAAAATTGACCACGCCACTGGAAGTAAAACACTCCTCAGCAAATGTAAAAGAACAGAAATCAGCCGGGTGCGGTGGCTCACACCTGTAATCTCAACACTTTGGGAGGCCGAGGCATGGATCATGAGGTCAGGAGATCGAGACCATCCTGGCTAAGACGGTGAAACCCTGTCTCTACTAAAAGTACAAAAAATTAGCCAGGCATGGTGGCGGGTGCCTGTAGTTCCAGCTACAGCTACTCGGGAGGCTGAGGCAGGAGAATGGTATGAACCCAGGAGGTGGAGCTTGCAGTGAGCCAAGAGCGCACCACTGCACTCCAGCCTGAGTGACAGAACAAGACTCCATCTCAAAAAAAAAAAAAAAAAAAAAAAAAATCATAACAAACAGTCTCTTAGACCACAGTGCAATCAAATTAGAACTCAGGATTAAGAAATTCATTCAAAACTACCCGAGTACATGGAAACTGAACAGCCTGCTCCTGAATGACTACTGGGTAAATAATGAAATTAAGGCTGAAATAAATAAGTTCTTTGAAACCAATGAGAACAAAGACACAACATACTAGAATCTCTGGGACACAGCTAAAGCACTATTTAGAGGGAAATGTATAGCACTAAATGCAGACAGGAGAAAGCAGGAAAGATCTAAAATCGATACCCTAACATCACAATTAAAAGAACTAGAGAAGCATGAGGAAACAAATTCAAAAGCTAAGAGAAGACAAGAAATAACTAAGATCAGAGCAGAACTGAAGGAGATAGAGACACAAAAACCCTTCAGAAAAAAATCAATGAATCCAGGAGCTGGTTTTTTGAAAAGATTAACGAAATAGATAGACGGCTAGCGAGACTAATAAAGAAGAAAAGAGTTCTTTTCTGTTTTGAATCAAATGACACAATAAAAAGTGATAAAGGGGCGATCACCACTGATCTCATAGAAATACAAACTACCATCAGAGAATACTATAAATACCTTTATGCAAATAAACTAGAAAATCTAGAAGAAATGGATAAATTCCTGGACACATACACCCTCCCAAGACTAAACCAGGAAGAAGTCAAATCCCTACATAGACTAATGACAAGTTCTGAAATTGAGTCAATAATTAATAGCCTACCAACCAAAATAATTGCAGGACCAGACGGATTCACAGCCGAATTCTACCAGAGGTTGAAAGAGGAGCTGGCACCATTCTTTCTGAAACTATTCCAAACAACAGAAAAAGAGGGAATCCTCCCTAACACATTTTATAAGGCCAGTATCATCCTGATACTAAAACCTGGCCGAGACACAACAAAAAAAGAAAATTTCAGGTCAATATACCTGATGCATTGATGCAAAAATCTTCAATAAAATACTGGCAAACCGAATTCAGCAGCACATCAAAAAGCTTATTCACCACAATCAAGTCGGCCTCATCCGCGGGATGCAAGGCAGGTTCAACATATGCAAATCAATAAACATAATCCATCACATAAACAGAACCAATGACAAAAACCACATTATTATCTGGATAGATGCAGAAAAGCCCTTCGATAAAATTCAACACCACTTCATGCTGAAAACTCTCAATAAACTAGGTATTGATGGAAGGTATCTCAATAAGAGCTATTTATTACAAACCCACAGCCAATGTCATACTGAACAAACAAAAACTGGAAGCATTCTCTTTAAAAACCTGCACAAGACAAGAATCTCCTCTCTCACCACTCCTATTCAACATAATATTGGAAGTTCTGGCCAGGGCAATCAGGCAAGAGAAAGAAATAAAGGATATTCAAATAGGAAGAGAGGAAGTCAAATTGTCTCTGTTTGCAGATGACATGATTGTATATTTAAAAAACCCCATTGTCTCAGACCAAAATCTGCTTAAGCTGATAAGCAACTTCAGCAAAATCTCAGGATACAAAATCAATGTGCAAAAATCACAAGGATTCCTATACATCAATAATAAACAGCCAAATCATGAGTGAACTCCCATTCACAGTTGCTACAAAGAGACTAACATATGTAGGAATACAACTTACAATGGATGTGAAGGATCTCTTTAAGGAGAACTACAAAACCCTGCTCAAAGAAATAAGAGAGGACACAAACAAATGGAAAAACATTCCATGCTCCTGAATAGGAAGAATCAATATCATGAAAATGGCCATACTGCCCAAAGTAATTTATAGATTCAATGCTATCCCCATCAAGCTACCATTGACTTTCTTCACAGAATTAGAAAAAACTACTTTAAATTTCATGTGGAACCAAAAAGACCCCATATAGCCAAGACATATTCTAAGCAAAAAGAGCAAAGCTGCAGGCATCATGCTACTTGATTTCAAACTACACTACAAGGCTACAGTAACCAAAATAGCATGTTACTGGTACCAGAACAGATATAGCGACCAATGGAACAGAACATAGGCCTCAGAAATAATGCCACACATCTACAATCATCTGATCATTGACAAACCTGACACAAATAAGCAGTGGAGAAAGGATTCCCTATTTAATAAATGGTGTTGGGAAAACTGGCTAGCCATATGCAGAAAACTGAAACTGGACCCCTTCCTTACACCATATACAAAAATTAACTCAAGATGGATTAAAGACTTAAATGTAAGACCTAAAACCGTAAAATCCCTAGAAGAAAACCTAGGCAATACCATTCAGGACATAGGCATGGGGAAGGACTTCATGACTAAAACACCAAAAGTAATGGTAACAAAAACCAAAATTGACAAATGGGATCTAATTAAGCTAAAGAGCTTCTGTACAGCAAAAGAAACTATCATTAGAGTGAACAGGCAACCTACATGATGGGAGAAAAATTTTCTATCCATTTTACAAAGGACTAATATATAGAATCTACAAGGAACTTAAACAAATTTACAAGAAAATAACCCCATTAAAAGGTGGGCAAAGGATATCAACAGACACTTCTCAAAAGAAGACTTTTATGTGGCCAACAAACATATGAGCAAAATCTCATCATCCCTGGTCATTAGAGAAATGCAAATCAAAACCACAATGAGATACCATCTCACACCAGTTAGAATGGCAATCAATAAAAAGTCAAGAAACAACAGATGCTGGAGAGGATGTGGAGAAATAGGAATGCTTTTACACTGTTGGTGGGAGTGTAAATTAGCTCAACCATTGGGATCTAGAACCAGAAATACCATTTGACCCAGCAATCCCATTACTGGGTATATACCCTAAGGATTATAAATCATTCTACCACAAAGACACATACACACATATGTTTATTGCAGCACTATTCACAATAGCAAAGAGTTGGAACCAACTGAAATGCCCATCAATACTCTGAATAAACAAAGTGTGGTACATATACAACATGGAATACTATACAGCCATAAAAAAGGATGAGTTCATGTCCTTTGCAGGGACATGGATGAAACTAGAAACCATAGTTCTCAGCAAACTAACACAGGAACAGAAAACCAAACACTGCATGTTCTCACTCAAAGTGGGAGTTAAACATTGAGAACACATGGACACAGGGAGGGGAACATCACGCACTGGGTCCTGTTGGGGGGTGGAGGGCTAAGGGAGGGATAGCATTAGGAGAAATATGTAACATAGATGACTGGTTGATAGGAGCAGCAAGCCACCACGGCACGTGTATCCCTATGTAACAAACCTGCACGTTCTGCACATGTATCCCAGAATTTAAAGTATAATAATAATAATAAAATTAGAGGAGTCATGACTTGGAGCCTCCAGATAATGTTTTAGAAAAGAAACAATAGTTTTCAAAGAATCTGGAATTGTTTCAATAGGAGACTCTTGCCTTTTTATTGGATTTGTCTATTACTGAGATATTATTTCATGAGTCCCCATTGTGCCACTTTAAGACCTCCTGGATGGAAGATTTGCTCCCCAGTTAATGTAAGAAAGTTAACATACTGCTAAGTGCTGTATATGGTGATAGAAGTCTATTAATAATACATGTGTGGAGTTTGGCTGGCAAAGTCATTTGCTGAAGACCAAAGAGCTTTGCACTTCACAGTAGCTTTCCATAATCAATAGTCCCACTTTATCCAATAAAAAATTACCAGAGCATAAAATGTATAAAGCTTGATCAGTTCCTTTTTAGTCATCTGTTCAGCAAAAAATGACAAGTTAATTCTTTTCTAAATGCATTTACAGCTTTAAAAGGACAACAGACATTGTCATAAATTAGTCATGCTTCAGTACACTGATTTTTAATATACACGTGCATTTAATTTGAATACCTTGCACTAGGGTTTCAATTCCAAGAATGTTTGCAAATCTATATGTGCTCAGTCAAAACATGACCATTAACTAATGCAATTATTCCTTCAATCTATTATCACTAAATCACTTAAAATTCTATTTTGTGTTGTTCTGCTTTAAATCTAAGCCTTTAGAAGAAGGAGAAAAGAAATTCACACTTTTAAGCCATCCCAAGTTTTTATGAAAGTGGTAAAGCTTAGATTTCAAAGGACAGAGGTTACTGTCAAGCTGTGATGGTCCTGGTTCTATTTAAAGAATAGTTACTAAAATGTGCCTACTTTTCTAATTCTGGCTTTGCTAATTTAGGATGTCTCTACCTATTGCTTCACAGCTATAAATTCCTTCCTCCTTTCCTCCCTCAATTTAGGGAATATTTTAATTATGAGATTCCTTAGGTGGGATAACATCACTCTCAGGAAGTCAAGCCAGCCACTTGAGTTATTTAATTCTAAGGTCTAGACTCAGCTTCCCTAATTAAAAGTTTGTGTCCTGTATCTCTTCATGAGGACTTGTATTTCCACAGTTACAGAAGATTCCTTTCTTTGAATAATTTTGATTTGTCATTTTAAGCTACATCTACCTTTTGAGTATGATAACATATTAAATCTTAACTGTTTCTACTCATGCAGATACACTCATGAACCATTTCCTGAGTAAACTGAAATTATACACGAAACATAGAGAAATTGGGCAAAGAGTATCAGGCATGGGGAAAAAGTGCAGAAGACAGATGCTAGGAGGTGAATGAAGAAAAATGAAATTTCACAATTATAATACATGGTGTCCCTGATATTTGGGATTTTCTTCCCTTTCCTGTGCTGTCTTACCTAAGAATTCAGTGCCAGGAAATTTTGCTGCTAATACGTGGGTCAAAACCAAATTTGGAGTCATCCATCACTGCTCTCTGTCTCATTGCAGGTCTAATCCATTAGAAGGTTGTCTCCACCTTCAAAATGTATAGTGGATCTGATCTCTTTGCACTACATTCACTATGACTGCTGCAGTGGAAGCCATCATCCTTTCTCCTAGACTGGCAAAGACCTCCAAATGTATAATTTCTTCCACCTCCCTGGCTCCCACAGCTTATTACTTCCCTCAGTGGCCAGGTGATCCTTAAAAAATTAAAATCGCATCATCATGTTACCGTTCTTCCCAAAATTGTCCAACGGTTTTCAGCATATTTGGAATAACACTCACAAGCTATCATCTGGCCCAGTGATCAAGCTTTTTGGTACCAGGGACTAGTTTTGTGGAAGATAATTTTTCTGCAGACTGGGACAGGGGGATGGGCTCAGGATGATTCAAGTGCATCACTTTTGTTTTGCATGTTATTTCTATCATTATCACATTATAGTATATAAGGACATAATTACACAACTCACCATGATGTAAAATCAGTAGGAGCCCTGAGCTTGTTTTCCTGCAACTAGACAGTCCCATCTGGGGGTGGCGATGGGAGACAGTGATGGATCATCAGGCACTAGATTCTCATAAGAAGCACACAACCTAGATCCCTCTCTTGTGCAGTTCACAATAGGGTTTGCATTCCTATGAGAATCTAATGCTACTGCTGATCTAACAGGAGGTGGAGCTCAGATGGCAATGTGAGTGATGCGGAGTGGCTGTGAATACAGATGAAGCTTCACTTGCTCACCTGCTGCTCACATCCTGCTGTGAGACCTGGTTCCTAACAGGTGGCTGACCAGTACTGCTCCATGGTTCGGGTATTAGGAACCCCTGCTCTGGCCTACGAGGTTCCACATGATGTGGCTTTTGACTACTCTTTATGTCCTGTCTCTATTATTCTCCCCTTGACCCACCTGTCTTACCCACACTGGCTTCTTTGCTGTTTCTAGATAGCGCTGGGCACTCTGCCTCCCTGGGGCCTTTGGACAGGCTGCCCTTTTCTCTGCCCAGAACACCACTTGTCCACCATCCTTATGCTCACTCCCTCATTTTATTTAGGACTCTGAGGATTTCCCTCTTCATGGCATCGAAATCTCTCTCCTCGTCCATCTCTCTCTCCCCACCCGGTAACTGGTGCCATGGCATATATTGATGCATTTATGTCTGTCCCACCAGAAGGTAAAATTTTCCCAAGGTCAGGGGCTTTCTCTCTCTCGCTGATGTGTGTCTGTTGTCCTCGGTGCTTAGCTGTGGCTTAACAATTACTTGTTGAAAGAAAGGATAAGTGAATACATGGATGAGTAAGTGATTCACTTACTGTTTGGACAGACCTATTTCTTTTTCTAGTCAAGCCTGCTTTTTAGCACTTTTCAGGCTTTAGTCTTCCTTACATATCTTTATCTTAACTAAAATGTTCTTGTAGGAGTTATTCTTTCTGTGCATCCCATATTTGAGTTATTAGCATTCCCTTTCTCAGAGGTTTGAGGTTCAAAGTGGCTGACAATGTGCTCTCTCACTAAAAGTAGGGACATCAGAGCTGTTTTTACATAAATGGAGGGCAGGTTTACCTAACAGTTAGAATGACCAGGGAGCAACGTGGGGAATTTGATTTTCGGGCCTTGAAAAGACATTCTTCTTCAGAAAGTTATCTTCTGCATCTTTTAGTGGGAATTTGAATTTACACAATTAGATATTCCTTTACTTCTGTTTTGTTTCTCTTTTAACTTGCAATTACATCCATGCACTCCATAGCATTTCTGTCAATGCTAGGCCACGGACTACATATACAATGGTCCCATAAGATTATAATACTTATTTTTACTGTACCTTGTTTATGTTTAGACATGTTTAGAGACACAAATACTTGCCATTGTGTTATAGTTGCCCACAGTATTTAGTAAATTGACACGCTGTACAGGTTCATAGCCTAAGGACAATAGGCTACACCATATAGCCTAGGTATATAGTAGGCTAGACCATCTAGGTTTGTGTAAATGCACTCTATGGCGTTTACAAAAGAATGAAATTGCCCAATGACACATTTCTTATAACATATCTCTGTCATGAAGTGAGACAGGACTATCTCCTGAAAGTGCTGAAATTCATCCCTAGGTGACCACAGGGCTCTAATTATAAAATGATTCATTATAATATATTCTCAAACTGTACTTCTATTTGAGATTAGAAGAAAAGTTATTTTGGCAGTGTCAAATATCATTGGTCAGCAGATTATATTTTTGTTTACACGCAGAACACACTTCCTCAGACCAAGATCAACACTGACTTGTCCTTGTAATGGCTAGACAGGTAACTACCCATTGTCTACTGAAACTGCATTCCGTACTACTTGATTGAGCTTTCTGGACGATCTGATTGAGTAAATGGGTTTGCCATTTACCATTTTAATCTGCCAGAGTGTCATTTTATCATGAAGGTATGCTTTAGAATCAAACCGTGCTTTGAACCCTGCTTTCACTCATGTGACCTTGGAAGAGTTACTTACTCTTTATGCCAATTCTCCCATCTGTAAAAGGAGAAATAAGATTTTCTTCATAGGATTGTTGGGAGGATTAAATGAAGTAATGCCCCTAAATTCATTAGTGCAGTGCCTGGTGTAGAGTAAGCAGGCAGAAAATACTGACTGTTACTTGTACTACTTGGAGGATCTGCCCTAATACCCTAGTAGTCCAAACAAATTAATGCCTTGTTTATTCTGTTTAGCCAGACACTTTGAAAAAAGCACACTGATTCACACTCTCACGTTGGTAAGGGGCCATGGAAATTGACATTTCTTTCATTCTATGGCCATTTACTCTACTTGAGGCATTTCCATAGCCAATTTCGAAGCACTGACTCAGAGGAGGTAGCATGCTGGCCTTTGCAAGTCCCCACATTCTCTTTTAACCAGGAGGGCTAAATGAGGCTGCTTTGAAAGGCATGAGAGTTGGGAGATGGAGGGTTGAAAAGGTCTGGTGTTCGACATGGGCTTAGCCATTAAAGAGAGTGTTCCAGGCATCAGAAAGCTGAGTTTTCTGGAGGCTGGAGGACTATCGCTGTAACAACTTCTAAAGGAGAAAGGGAGTAACATTTAGCTGAGTGGGCTCCTTTGATTTGTTATTCTGTCAGATCCTAGCGACACTTTCTCTGGTTGGAGCAGCTCAGGATGTTCAGTTTTCATGGCTGCCGGGGTGATTTGTGACTAAACGTAGACAGGGCTTTTGAAAAAAATAAAGAAAAAAGGTTGAGCAAAGACTATGAAAAGACCCATATTTTTATAAAAAGGAATATAGAAGTCGTTTATTGGTGTGGTTTTTCCTCTCCCTCTTGCTAGGCTGATATTTTCTCTGAGGTGGTAAAAAAATAGCAATAGTGATAAATGTCTTCTCTAAAGGATTTATCATTTGCCAGTGAATGGAAGTTGGGTGGTTTTGGTTAACGAGCTACCAACAAGTTTTCTTGTTACTTTATATACAAATATAGTCATTACACTCTTGTTTTCATTTTTCTTCATAATAACTTCCCAAGTTTCTCCATTACTAAATTGTGTAGGGTCATGTTAAATTAATTGCAAAAGCAATTTATACAGAGGCCCATTTCCTTTCAAACAAGCAAAAAAAATTACTATAAACTTTGTTTCTTTTTTGCTCTTTGTTGAACTGTGGTTACTGGAACTTAGACCATGGCCACTGCGGATCTCTAATATTAAGACTTTGGATGAAATCAATGAAATCCTCATAAATAAAATGTAAATGCGCACATGTGTGTGTTTTCCACATCAGCAATGGGCAAAAGGCCCATGTAGATGGATAGAAAAAGAAAGGGAATGGACACTTATTGTACATTTATTATATGTCAGGCTCAATGATTGGTATTATCTCCATTGTATAGGTAGGAAAACAACATTGGGCCCAAGTCACTAACTAGAAAGTGGTGAAATTCTGATTCAAACCAAGTTGGTTGGACTCCAAAGCATACTTGTCATCTGCATCACTCTACCCTCTTTTTGCCTGTCTTCTTTATTAACTATATCACAGAAGTCTCTGAGTCAGTGGCTGTATCTGACCCCCTTGTTCAGGCCAGAAAGTTCTTCTTTGGGGGAACCCTTGGAAGAAGAGGGTTTGAAATGAGATCTTGGTAGTCATCCACCCCAGCATTCTCATGCCCCATTTTATTTTGCCCTGGATGAAAGATCTGTGCCCTGAAACTGGAAATCTGAGAAACAAGCCTTCTGCTGAGGTGGCCCTTAAGAATAGGGTAAGGACTGACTCTGTGAAGAGAAAGGGTTTCAGAGCCCTGGCTCTGGAAAAGAACTGTCCCTGTGAAGAAATGAACTTCTCTTTATTTCTCATATGTAGGAATTAGAAATATATTGTTTTGTGGGTTTTTTTTTTTTTTTCTTTCAGAGTTTTGCTCTAACAGCCATTGCCCAGACTAGAGTGCAATAGTGCGATCTTGGCTCACCACAACCTCCGCCTCCTGGGTTCAAGTGATTCTCCTGCCTCAGCTTCCCGAGTAGCTGAGATTACAGGCATGTGCCACCACGCCCGGCTAATTTGGGATTTTTAGTAGAGACAGGATTTCTCCATGTTGGCCAGGCTGGTCTCGAACTCCTGGCCTCAGGTGATCCACCCGCCTCGGCCTTCCAAAGTGCTGGGATTACAGGCATGAGCCACTGTGCCCAGCCAGAAATATATTGTTGTTTATATTCACCTGGCATAGGAAGGACCTGAACTCTGCACTCCAAACTCTTATCTGCCTGAGTGACTAATTCATAAGCCTAGGGAGAGAAGAAAAAGGGAAAATTAAGTAGTGAGGCTGAGGGAGAAAAACTCGTGTTACAACAAATCCCAGAGGACTGTCCAAATCCTTTTTCTTGATGGGCTTTTCACAAGACTAATGATTCTCAGCTGATTCTTAGCTTTCAGGCTTTTTAGAATGATGACATTCATTGTGAGGGATTTGTCACTATGAGGTTTCTTGGAGATTTGCTTTCTTATTTTGACATCTGTTACTTGATTTCAATTTTACTCTAGTTTTTGTAAAGCCAGGATCTTGGTGACATATGATTACTTTTATGGCTGGTTTTTCCCTTTTTTTCTTTTAAACAATCACAAAGCTGATAAATTTTTCTTTAAATATGAAATGGGACAGCAGATATGTGAATGTTACTTAGGCTTTGTTTTTCGTTCCAAATTTAATGAGTCTCTCAGTGTTTTTACGAGTGCCTCAAGGTTATATTAATGCTGTGAGCTTAAAGAATGCTATAGTAATCCACAAAAGGAAATTCTGTCTAAAATAATTCTCCAGGTATGAATGTAGTAGTGTGATAGTTGTTTTGTTTTCTGTACATTGTATACAAACTCCATTGTGTTTTCCCCTTTATTTGTGGGTGTGTCTGTGTGTATCTGAGTATTAACCAGTTATAAACTAGGGAGACATATTGCTATATCAGTTTATATAACAGTATGGCTGCATATGTAAAAAAGTATTAACCAGTTAAATATAGTGGCATGATATTAACTCATTTTTAATACATATACTTTTATGTGAATGACAAGTCAAATGGGTAAAGAGTTTCTTATATCGAGAAGATTGGAAAGTTGGAGATAGCTCTATGTAAAACAATGTATTTATGACTTCACACATTCACACACTGTCCTATTAAGAAAGAAAAGCCAAGTTTCACACAAAGTCATCTGAAAGTCTGTGAAGTCAAACCCCATGACAAGTTCAGCTATCAAGAATTAGGCTCATTTGGTTTCCAACTCCTCTCTTTATCCCCTGACTCTCTTCCAGCTTCAAGGCTGAGACGCATTCACTGTTTATCCCTATCACGTTCCTTTAGCCTGGTCATCCTGTGCTACTGTCATGCTGGGCTGCTGGATTTTTTTTTTTTTCCTAGGAAATAAAAGGGATTTAGTAATACAAAGTTAGTATACTTCTTTATCCACAGGCAAAGATTTGGTCCTAGAAAGAGAGATTATGCCTCTTGATTTCATGACTTAAGTTGCCCTTAGAGTTGTATATTTTTCTTACTTCTTCTTCTTCTTTTAAATAAACCAAACCAAACAGGTATTCCTGGAGAACCTCTGAATGGAAAGAATGCCAAGTCTCTCTCCTCTTCGAGCAGCAGGATCCCCACTGGCATGTGATGGGACCCGTGTGTGGCGGTGGGATCCAGACCCGGGAGGTGTACTGTACCCAGAGCGTACCGGCAGCTGCCGCACTGAGGGCCAAGGAAGGTAGGCAGCCAGTTCCGGGACAGATGGTGCGCTGCTGGTTGGAAGGAAAATCTCTCCAACTCTTCTGGTGTTCTTCTTGAAATAACTGACACTTAGCATTCACGAATTTAATATTTATTTTGCCAACCATTTGTATGCTACCCCTAACGCTTGGGATAGTTAGAAATAGTAGCAAAAGTAATCTGTCTCCCAAGAGTCACAGTGAAAGTTAAAGGAGAAAATGTAGTTAGGGTGAGTAGCATAGATAAATGCTACAAGCTAAGGGTGTGGTATGCCAGGAATGAGTCAGTAATGAATGAACAGCATTCTTCTGTTTTTAAAATTTTTTGCTCAAAGGAATTTTTATGTGTGTGAATTTTTTAATGTGGAAATTTCTACAAACATATTCCTTTTAAATATCAAGGATCCAGTGTTTTGGTGCCAAATTTTAATTTTTCTGAAGAAATGGAAGAGGAGAAGAGAAAGCAGTAGCTTCCTCCATGATAAGCTCTCTAATTGGTGGGCGTCACCCAGCAATAGTGCATTTATTTCAGAGTGCAGATAGTGATAACATTTAGAAACTGGGAAACTTACTCGGATTTATGGAAGTCAATTGGTTGAGAAGTCATGAGAAGACAAAGATGCTTCCACTCTAGAAGAATTTGTGGCCTCTTCTAATTGGAGAACACAAGCAGTACTCCCTGCAGAAGTGGCAAAGATGGGAATGTTTCCTTGGGCTTGCCAGGTACGAGGACATATTTCCACTGTGGGCTTTGGTTAGGAAGGCAAGATGCAAATTTTCTTGCTATAGTAATGCATCCTTTTAATTCTGTAAAGCTTGTCATGCTAGATGTCTTTTTGTGTGTGTCATAGCTTTGCAGAATTCATAGGCATCTGTGACCATAGCCTCAGTTAAGGTATCTGATGGGATGGTTCTTGCAGACTGCTTAGCATTTTGCTTCAACAATTGGTGCTAAAAGGCCACATTGACAGGGCTACAGTTGTTTTTTAAAATAATGATTGAATTTTCTTCCTTCTCTGATTTCACTTTGGAAAATTACAGCCTAAACACTTTTTATTTCAGGACAAAACATGACTATAGTTACTCCTCTGAATTTGTAGGAACAGAATTTAGATTAAAATGCTCCAGGTTAGTTTTTCAAACCTTGGTGATCTTTCCATTCCAGCTCCTCTCTTCTTTTCTTCGACTACCGTCTACTGTTGGAGGGTCTTCAGGGATCAACATATAAATAAAACTTGTATAGAATTGATGCATTATGACCTACCTATTTTTCAGCTTCAACTTTTAATCTGCTATTGACATTTTCATCTTTCTAAAGCTTCTTTTGTAAAAATAGCTTTCTTATGGATCACCTATTTCTAAAGTTTCTTCAGGCTTCATCTTTCTAGTTTTTTAAATGGAAACTTACTGGGCAGGAAGATTATAAGTAGGAGGCAAGTGGAAGTCTGGTGTTCTAGAATTGGGAATTATATGCTTACATAGTGTGGGGGGCGGGTGGAATAGAGAAGGGGTGTTATTTGCAGAGTGAACAGTCTATCAAGCCCTAGTACAATCTACTCCAAGCATCTAAAGAGGAGGAAAATGTCTTAGGCCAGAGCACACTTGGAAATTAATATCTGTGTTCACAGGAAAACAGAAAGTACTTAGAAAGCTGTAAGTCTGACAGTCCAGTTCTCAGGGGGAGAGGCTAGATATGGGACCTGGATGTAAATACATAGATGTGTAACACGATCGTATACTCCTGTACAGAGCTGAATATAGCAAGTAAGACTATGCTGGATAACACAGCACAGCTGCCATAAAGGCACTGTATAGCTTACTGCTTACCTTAGTAGTTGTTATCAAAGGTTTTATTTTGCTCTTGTGTGGAAGCGAACTAGCGGGATTGTTCGCCCATTACTTTCCTTTCTTATAAATGCTTTCACTTCTTACTGTTATCATTTATAGATGTACCTTGATAAATCTGGAATGAGAATTTCTTCTTGGCCCCCATTAAACACAAAGGAACAACTGAATTTTTATTGTTAGGAACCTGTGAGTATTTGCCCAGTGAAGTAAGAAGAATATAAATATTTTAAATCTGTCTGTTAATGCAATAATAAAGGTTAAAATTGGAAACATTTCACGTTCAGTTTCTGTGAACATCAAATTATTAATATTGTTGTTATGTTAGATATTCATACTTTGGAGGAAGGAAGTATTTTAGTAGCACTGACTTTGGAAATTCCTTTGTGAGTCAGTATTGACATCCCCACAAGGTTAATTTTCCCTTAGACTCAAGGGTACGCTTTGTTCACTCTGGAGTGTGATTGCTTAACTTTTCTTCTGTACAAAACCCCATCATCCACTGGTGATTTAGCAGCTCTGATTCCAAAAACCAGATTTTAGAGGAATTCACAATCTTGGGGGAAAAGCAAACTTCATTTCCATGGATCCTTCCTGTTATAGAATGCATATAACTCCTAGATGCCGTAATAATAGTAATTTTAAAAAATACTAATCCCCTCCCAAGGGTCTCCAAATTTCTTGGCCAGGCTGGATGCTGAAGCTAAATCCTGACGTTGATATGGTCCTGTTGATGACTTATTTTTGGTGACATCTTGTTCCTCATTGAACCTCAATTCATGATGTTTTCTGCAACAGTATAATAACACCTATGGCATATTTAGTTGATACCGTTGTTCAGTGTTCATGTGGTGTTTTAAATGCAGCCAAAATAGTGCTGTAACCATCAGTGTAAATATTACCAGTAATATTAGCCAAGCCAGTAGAATTGGGAATGAAAATGTAGAGGACTATTTATGATTTTGCTTAACACTTGTTGTTTTAAGAAAATGTGGCACATATACACCATGGAATACTATGCAGCCATAAAAAAGGATGAGTTTGTGTCCTTTGTAGGAACATGGATGCAGCTGGAAACCATCATTCTTAGCAAACTATCACAAGAACAGAAAACCAAACACTGCATGTTCTCACTCATAGGTGGGAACTGAACAATGAGATCACTTGGACTTGGGAAGGGGAACATCACACACCGGGGCCTATCATTGGGAGGGGGGAGGGGGGAGGGACTGCACTGGGAGTTATACCTGATGTAAATGACGAGTTGATGGGTGCTGACGAGTTGATGGGTGCAGCACAGCAACATGGCACAGGTATACATATGTAACAAACCTGCACGTTATGCACATGTACCCTAGAACTTAAAGTATAATAAAAAAAAAAAAAAAAAGAGAGAGAATTGTGTTTTTCTTTTATAAATCAAGTAGCATCACAAGTGATGCTTACCTGTAAAATAAAAGCTTGAATTTGGTAAGACCACTTTCTTCTTGCCTTTTCTCAAATAAAATTAAAGCCACTCAGTTTGCATTCAGCAGTCATTTCTCAGAAAGTAAAACATGAACCAAGGAATGCACTTTCAAAATCTAATAAAGACATTCCATGTATGTCAATGTGACCTAGAGACTAGGATATCAACAAATATGAATTTAAGTGGCATAGAAGTAGATATGCCATATATTCATATGGTGAAGCAAAATTTATTAAAACAATAAACTATATTTAAAAATCAAGAAAAAATTTTGGTGTGGTTGTAGTAGAGCAAAATATTGCTTGAATTTTCTAAAATATATATATTTCAGATTCACTATTGATATTGTATTAAAAATGGAACACAATTTAGCTATGAATTGTTAAATGCATTAGTTGCCCCCTCTGCACTGAAATATTGTCTTCATTCTGGCCTCAGAGTTGGCATTAAGAGTACATGACTACATAAGGGCACACATTCTGGAATGCTAAGTTGTATTAGTCCATTTCCATGCTGCTGATAAAGACGTATCTGAGACTGGGTAATTAATAAAGAAAAAGAGGTTTAATGAACTAGCAGTTCCACATGACTAGCGAGGTCTCACAATCTTGGCAGAAGGGGAAAGGCACGTCTTACATGGCAGCAGACGAGAAAGAATGAGAGCCAAGCAAAAGGAGTGTCCCTTTATAAAACCATCAGATCTCATGAGGCTTATTCACTACCATGAGAATAGTATGGGGCAAACCACCCCCATGGTTCAATTATCTCCCACCGGGTCCCTCTTACATCATGTGGAAATTATGGCAGCTACAATTCAAGATGAGATTTGGGTGGGTACACAGCCAAACCATATCGTGAGTAGTATATGGAAACAATATATTTGGGGTTCTGGGTTTTAACTCTGACTTTGAAGGAAATGTAAACCACATAAATGTTGTACCAGTCTTCTAGTTCATTAATTTGATTTTGAATATGTTGATTTGGTGAGTAAAATTACATAACAATCAAACATTTATTTGTTTAAAAAAATTATATGCCTCTTATGAGTTAGTCTATGCACTAAAGTGCAGCTGTCATAAGGGTGTCCCCCAGTAATTTATAGGCTTTTAGTTGTGATAGTAATTGAACTATTGAATACGTATGTTACAGTGACTTAAGTGTTTTGATGATTACATATCTAACATGGTTTAATCCATTTATTGATGCCCAAGAGTAATCTTCGTCGAGGTGATATTTAAAAGGAGCTTGGAGAGTCCATAAGCATGTTCTAAGGTGTGGAAGAACACATGAGAAGAAATGGAGAGGTTTATGTTCAGTAGCAGCCTGTGCACTGGTGTGAAGAGAGCTCAGGGTAAAAGAAAGTTACAATGACAGTGGAAAGGTAGGCCTTTTATGCTATTCTGGATTAAGACTTTGTTTTTGAGAATATGGGTATGTGGCGCAGCCTTTTTTCCCCCTACTGTAGGTTTTTAAACAGAAAGAAAATCTCATATTGACTGTATTTAAGCTTGTAAAAACATTAGCATGCTAAGAAAATGACCATGAGTTATCATATCCTATGTGCAAATGTGTCTGATTATCCAGGAAGTTTTTGAGTTATGAAATAAAGTAATTTACATTCTGAGCTGATATCTTAAGGGGCACTTGGAGGAGATATTCCACCATCATTTGAAATACTGGAAATATCTTTCACCTGTCTTTAGAAATTGGTTTTAAAGTCAATAAAGTCATTTGGGTGTGAGAATAAGGTGTCAGGAAAGTAGTACACTAAGAATTTCCCTTGATGTCGACCCTTAGAGGAGCAATGAGACTGTTTTAATGGGCTTATAGCATTTTCCCTTGCTTTATGCTAAGAGAGAAGCAGAGATAACAGGATAAAACAACCTTTGCTAATTAACAGCAGGTTATTTGATGACAGTTCACATGAGGCCAAGAGAGATAAGGTTCTTGGCTTGTAATCTTTCTATCTTGGAAACCTCTTCAATTATTGAAATCATAGGTGTAGAAGAAAGTCAGCAAAGGGTAGCACAAGAGAATTATTAACATTCAGATCTCTGGATTCCTCACAATGACACAGGTGGTAATGAAAAGATGTGGGGAGGAGAGAGAATGAGAAGATGAGTGAAGGCAAGCAGTTACTCCTGTGTTTTTAGCAAGAAGGAGGAGGAACAGAAGTGGAGGAAGAAAAAGAAGTGGGGAGGAGGATGAAAGATGAAGGAGGAGGAGGAAGAGGAAGAAAGGAAGAGGGAGAATGCAGCAGAGAGAAGGGAGAGGGAATAGGGAAGGAGAGAGCAGGGAGGAAGGAGGAAGAAACTTAAGTCAAACTCTTAGGGATCTTTTCTTTCCATTAGGCTGCATTATCTCTCCGCTTATATCTTGAACCTACACACTAAGATAGAGTTTAGGACTTGAAAGCCATTTCTCCTTGGGTTATTGATGCAGGATCCTAGACTCACAGATGCTCCAGATCTCTAGTGTTAACTCCATCTTCTTCTTGAGTGAGAATACTTAGCGTGTCATGCTGCCTAGGCTGAGTGTAAACAAATTTCTTTTCTAAATTGTTATCTGTAAATGGAAGGAAGTAGAAGAGTTGGTGAAAGTAATTATGTATATTCCCTCTTTAAATTCCCACTTTTTTGCAGAGGCAGACATAGACTTTATAAGCCATATGTCTACATATATAGTTCAAATATTCTCTCTAAAAGTATAATGCTCGGAAGAGTTAAGGAACAAAAGAAACACGAAGTCAGAAAGAGTCCAAAGCGAGATTGGTTTCTACTGGTTCTGTTTGATTGCATTTGTACCTAAGTTTAGTTAATTTTTAAAATCAAGTGTAACAAACTTACCTTAGTGTGATATAGCAAATGTTTATTGAATTAATGGGCTTAGCAAAAATATTGGCATTCCTATTTTAAGTGTTTATTAAATTATCAGACTGTTCTTGATATTAAAAATTTCCTAATTTATTTAGCTCAAGGTAAAATGCACCTTATTAAACAAGAGCAGGAGAGAGCTACTCTGGATGAATGAGAGAGGCTGGATATTTGAGGAGAAAGCCTAGCACTGAGTAGAGGTTGCTCTGGGAACAACAAATGGCTTATGGAAAAATTTGCTTTTTAAATGATGTGTGAGTCCTGTTTAATTTGATCTCCTGAAGAGGAAGAACACGTGCAATGTGTTATATATTTCTTCAAAGTTAACACAACTAAACTGAAAATTCACTACTGTGTGTTGCTGAAACTAAAGCATGTGGCATCATGGAGGAGGGAGATTGTGAATGACCTAGACCTAGATATGAATTTGGATTTTGCCAATGGTTTTACCAGAAATTGTTCAGCTTTCCTAATCCTGTAGCCCTAAGTTCATACTCTTGTAGTACATCACTTCTTTGATTTCTAACTATTATCATAATAGTCTTTGTCACTGGTTTGGCTGTAAAGGCCCTTAAAGGCCATGTTTGATATTCTTCTTTGTATTTCCAAGTGTCAATACTCTTCACATAAAAGGCAAATAGCAAATGTTTCTGGAATTCAAAATGGAAACTCTTAAACATGAGAAAATGATATTTTGAGTTTGATTGAATTCTCTGTTTTTTAGATAGCAGAGAGAAAGGAATTGTTTGTTGACCAGACCAAAACTTTCTGCAACCTGGATATCAGAATTCCATGCCAAAGCTAGGTGGCTCTGAGAGCCCAGAATGCAACCAGACAAAATAAAAGGTATAAGGATCCTAAGTGAGGGAAATGGCCCATGGGGAAAGATTGGGAAGGAAAACAAAGGAGAAAGAAACAAGGAGCATTACTGGGCCAGAGAGATCGGCCTGGACTGAAATGGGGGCTTTGCCCAGTAGTTTTGGAATAAGGCAATGCTAGTTGATTTCTAAATGATTTCCATAGTTAAATATATCCCTCTGTTGTTTTAAAGATAAAAAAGTTTATAGAAGCCATGAAAATTGTTTATTTTTATCAGTGTTACTTTTCACCTCTTTAATGGTCTAGGAGGGGAGGTGAGCCAGTTAAATAAATAACTATTGAAATGAAATAATAACCTTAAGAGAAAATAGGGATTTTAGGTAAGAAGAGATTAAACCAGTGAGACGTGGGGGCATAGGGTAGAGGTGGGGATAAGAAAGCTTCTACCTGGGCCTTAAAGCAAGTGCATGGTTTAAACAGGTGTTCATGTGAATGGGACAGAGTCTCAGAGGAAGCAGGCCTTGTGCAAAGACACAGAGGTGGAAAGGCAGAGAACGTACTTTCAGTAAAACTGATAATCAAGCTGGCCATGAATATGAGGGAGATGAAGGTAAGGACTATGGGTTTAGGGTAGAGAGGTAGAACTGTAGGCTATGATCTTAGGCCTCGTGTGATCAGACCATGATATGGTAATACCTGAACTGTTAAGTCTCCATTTCTGTTCAACTCTTGGAGCTCCAACAATGCTGAACATCCTTCACTGTCTAGGGCTTTGGAACTCACCTCTGTTTGCCTGTTGCCCACTATCATATAGTCTCCCTTAGTTTCCTCCCTCACACATTTACTCCCTCAGACCTGTACCTGGATAACCCATGCCTAGAAAGTATCTCTTCTGGGAGTTCTTTGAGATGACACAGGTACCTCTGCTCCTCAGCCACTACAGCACTTTGTCTCACTGCATGATACTTGCTTGTTTATGCGTACTGGTCACCTTGCTGCTGTGCAAGTCTGAGATCAGGTAAATAACCAGGTCTGTGTTATTTACTCTCATCTTCCCAGCACTGGGCACAGTATCTGGCATGTAGAAATTGCTTGTACTGAATTCAAGCTTTGTGTCCCTTCTCACCCTCCTTTTACCACCTTCTTTCTTGTCCTTGGCTTGTGCTCTGTGGTTTAACTGTCTCATCTCCCTTCCTAGACGGTTAAAGGTGTTGCCAGTCCATTTTCAAACTTGGATGAAACACTATGTCGTGGTGTCTGGGATCTGGCTTCCTCGAGTAGCAGCTGAGAGGCTGGATGCTGCAATCTGGAGGATACAACCTGCAAGTGTAGGGAGCTTAGCTCCCTGTGGAGTGAACCTTGACCAGTGAGAAACAGATGCAGGAGGAGGCCAGGCCACTCACAGTGCCCCTGGAGATTTTTATCATGTACAATTTCTTTTTGCAATCCTACCAAAAACACAGATCTCCTGAGTGATCACTATGTATCTTTGTGGTTTGATGATAAATGGTGGTCAGCAGGATAACATACCACACAGCATTGCCTCATAGTTCCTTTGCTTTACTCCTGTTGTTTCCTTGCTGTCGTTGCCTCCTGGCCTGGAACCTGAGTAAAGTATTAGCACCCAAATTCTCATTGTAGGTTTTGCCTTCTGGAGAACTTCAGAGATAATGTTCAATGAATGTGTGTTGAAAGGAAGAATGAGAGACACTGTTTTAAAGATTTATTGCAATAGGTAAGATATAATATGGGCCTGAAGTATGTCGAAGCTGTAAACGTCAACTTTTCTTTCTGTTCCTCCTTCAATTTCCTTCTCTTTTTTGTCCCTCAGTCTCCTTTCTCTTCCTCTTCTTTTATGTATTTCTCTTTCTCATCACCCAATATTTCTATTTTCTCTCCTCCCTCCTCCTTTCATCTTGCATAAGCCTTGAGAAGAGAACAGTTTTAGTAATTGTGATAGACTTCGCAGCAGTTAGCACATTGCCTGGCAAAAGGTAGATAAGAACTCTAGATATTTCCTGAACAAATGAATGTAGCCCCCTGCATATAGTCTTACCATTCGGTTTCAGGCATTGCTTTTCACTTTGGGACAACTTTTCTCTTCATTCCAGTTGTTCGCATACACCTGCACTTCATTAATGAACAGTTAAGTTCTTTTTCTGGGAGTAGAAGATTACATTTGGAAAACCACGCTGAGACTAGTGCATTTACAATCTTTAGTTGAGTGTCTCGCTCATCTTCATTTTGTCAGCTGGACTGGATTTTTCTCAAACACCAAGCCAAGAGGTAATGAGGTTCCTCTTGGCAGTGCAATTTCTGAAACAAAGTTATTACTTCCAATCTATTTCTCCAGCTTTGTTAAGTTTGCCAATTCAACTGGCAAGTAGGATACAGAAGAAATATCCACTTACTGCCCAACTCTTCCTGCAAGAAAGTTTCAGAACATTTTCACAAACCTTGTTCTAGTATTTTGCATTTTTTTCATGCTCTGGTTTAAACTTTACATCAGGTTCTCTTCATAAGAGGACATAGTCACTTAGTAAGATCTCACTGTGCTTTGTCAGGCACACAGGGGAAAGGGGGAAGGGATTTATTCCTATGTCAAGAGAAAATCTGGAAAGCCAGTGAACTAGGATGCTAGTTCTAACTCCAAGATCCTGTGTGCCTCCATGTGGAATATATAATTGTAGCTCATTTTATTTTTTTAGATCTGCTTTTCTTTTTTACCTTTTTATATTTTTAATTGAGAAGTAAAAATTATATGTACTTATGTCATACAGCATGATGTTTTGGTATAGGCATATATGTGAAATGAGTAAATAAAGCTATTTAACATATGCATTACCTCACACACTTACCTTTTTTGTGGTGAGAACACTTAAAGTCTACTCTGTTAGCAACTTTCAAATATGCAACATATAATTAACTATAGTCACCATGAAGTACAAAAAAATACCTCTTGAACTTGTTTCTCCTAAGATCTACTTCTCTAAGACTTTAATTATATTTGTGACTTTTGATGGAGTTTATTCAAGTTGTCCCGATTCTTTTGAAACTCAGTTCTGGACACAGCCATTTCTATTTGAATAATCTATGGGCATTTACAACTTATTTTTTCTTACATTTGACCCTTCATCATCCTCCCCACACCCATATCAGAGTCTTCTCCACTGCTGCAAAATTCAGAAAATTGTCTGTTTCATTGGACTCTTCCTTTTATGACAGATTTCTCTGTAGTGTGAGAGGTTGTTGGATAGCATTTTACCTATAGTAGAACTTCTTTCAAAATTGGAGTCAATCCTCTCAAACCCTGTTGCTGCTTTCTCAACTAAGTTTATGTAATATTTTAAATGCTTTGTTGCCATTTCAACAATGTTGACAGCATCTTCACCAGGAGTAGCTTCCATCTCAAGAAACCATCTTCTTTGCTCATCTGTAAGAAGCAATTCATCATCCATTCAAGTTCTATCATAAAGCTGCAGCAATTCAGTCACATCTTTAGGCTCCACTTCGAATTCTAGTTCTCTTGCTATTTCTACCACATGTGCAGTTACTTACTCCACTGAAGTCTTGAATACCTCAAAGTCATTCGTGATGTTTGGAATCCACTTCTTTCAAACTTCTGTTAATGTTGATATTTTGACCTCCTCCCATGGATCACGAATGTTCTTAATGACATCTAGAATGATGAACGCATTTTCAATTTACTTTTCATTTGTTTCATTTTCAATGTACTTTTCCCAGATCCATCAGATGAATTACTGTTTATGGCAGGTGTAGCCTTACACAAAGTATTTCTTAAATAATAAAACTTGAAAGTTAAAATTCCTCCTTGGTCCATAGGCTACAGAATGGATGTTGTGCTATGAGTCATGAAAACATTAATCTCCTTGTACATCTCCATCAGGGTTCTTGGGGAACCAGGTGCATTGTCAATGAGAAGTAATATTCTGAAGGGAATCTCTTTTGTTTTCTGAGCAGTAGGCCTCAACAGTGGGCTTAAAATATGTAGTAAATCATGCTATAAATAGTTATGTTGGGGGTTGTTATTCCATTTATAGAACACAAGAAGAATATAGCTAGCATAATTCTTAAGGACCCTAGGATTTTTTGGAATGGTAAATGGGCACTGACTTCAACTTAAAGTCACCAGCTGCATCAGCCCCTAACAAAAGAGTCAACCTGTCTTTTAAAGCTTTAGAACCAGGCATTGACTTCTCCTCTTTAGCTATGGAAGTCCTAGATGGCATCTTCTTCCAGTATAAGGCTGTTTCCTCTACATTAAAAATTGGTTTTCCAGTGTAGCCACCTTTATCAATGATCTTAGCTAGATCTTCTGGATAACTTGCTTCTGCTTCTACATTAGCACTTGCTGTTTCACCTTGCACCTTTTTGCTATTGAGATAGCTCCTTTTTAAACCTTAGGAACCAACCTCTGCTAGTTTCAAAGGTTTCCTCCATCCCCCGACCCACAGCTTCCTCAGCTCTCTCAGCCTTCATAGAATTGAAGAGAGTTAGGACCTTCCTCTGGATTAGGCTTTTGCTTAAGGAAATGTTGTGACTGCTTTCATCTATCCAGAGAATTCAAACTTTCTTTATATTGACAATCAGACTGTTCTGCTTTCTCATCATCCATGTGTTTACTGCAGTAACACTTTTAATTTCCCTCAAGAACTTTTTCTTTGCATTCACAACTTGGTTAATTGTTTGATACAGAGGCCTAGCTTTCGGCTAGTCTTGGTTTTCAACAAGCCTTCCTTTCTAAGCTTAATCATTTCTAGCTTTGGATTTAAAGTGAGAGATGTATGAGACTCTTCCTTTTACTTGAACATGTAGAAGTCATGGTAGGGTTATTAATTGGCCTAATTTCAATTTTGTGTCTCCAAGAATAGGGAGGCCTGAGGAGAGAGAGAGAGAGATGGGGGAATGGTGGGTAAGTGGAGCAGTCAGAACACACACAACATTTATTGATTAAGTTCACTGCCAATGGATGGGTGTGGTTCCTGGAGCCCCCAAACAATAACAATAATAACGTCAAAGATCACTGATCACTGATGACTATAATAAATATAATAATAATGAAAAGTGTGAAATAATGCAAGAATTAGCAAAATGTGACACGGAGACACAAAGCAGGCACATGCTGTTTGAAAAGTGGCGCTTACAGTCTTGCTGGACACAGGGTTGTCACAGACCTTCAATTTGTAACAAATGCCATAGCTGAAAAGTGAAATAAAATGAAGTATGCCTGTATTTAATATCTGCTAGCTGTGCTGAGGAGATTAGTATTTATACTGAGCTGCATACCGCAACGTGATTCCAATCCTTTAAGGAAGAGGAAAAGGTGCCTTAACTTACAGTGGCACACCATCAATATTGTTGCTGATAACACACTGCATACCTAATGATACTTAAAAAGAAACCTTTCATTTTGGAAATTGTCAAAGGTACATAAGTATAGATAATAGTTATTACTTTTTAGTAAAATGAAATTAAGTAGGAAGGAACACTGAATTGAGAGTTAGATGAGTGGAATTCTAATTCTGACCTTCTGCTGGTGGGCTACCTGATTTGGGTGTCAATTTGTTACTTTTAATAGTGTGAATAATAGAATTTATTTCTTCTCATAAGTATATTAAACACTAGTTTATGGCTCAGGCCTGTAATCTCAGCACTTTGAGAAGCTGAGGTGGGTGGATCTCTTGAGGTCAAGAGTTCAAGACTAGCCCGGCTAACATGGTGAAACTGCATCTCTACTAAAAATGCAAAAAAAATTAGCCAGGCATGGTGCGGTGCACCTGTAATCCCAGCTATTCAGGAGGCTGAGGCAGGAGAATTGCTTGAATCCGGGAGGCAGAGGTTGCAGTGAGCTAAGATTGTGCCACTGCACTCCAGCCTGGGCGACAGAGTGAGAAACTGCCACAAAACAAAACAAAAAACACACAAAAAAACCCCACTAGTTTAATATAGTATATATTAATATAAAAAATATAGGGAAACATAGATGTAAAGGCAGTTGCATTCCGAAGAAAATCTATGTAAATGTAATACTTCATTTGCTTATTACTGGTAATATTTTCTTCCATTGAACTAAAATGGACTGGGAACACTACAGATACTTTATTTCCCCAAAATTCTATACCTGTAATTTTCTTTCCTGCTAGTTAGGATATACTATAAAATTGATGACTCTTTTAGTGTACCGTAGATTAAATAAAGCTTACAGCAACATCTGTCATTTTTAACACATAACTTTAAAAAATTATTTGTGATTATTAATCTATTTCTACATTAATCTGTTTAGGTTAAGAGTATTATTTCAACTAAGATTTAAAGAAATTGGATTTTGAGATTGAGAAGAATCAAAGTATCATTTAAGCAGTAATTATCAACAACCATTGTGACACAAATCACCCATAGTACTTGATAAACATATTATTTTCTGGGTTCCTCTCCTGAAGATTCTGATTCAATGAATCTAGTCTGGGCCTGAAATTTTAAAAATGTTTGTGATGTAACAGATGATTCTTACCAATAGGGAAAACTAGGAAAGATTGATATAACCCAATATTTTCATAGTAAAATGTGCAAATTGAGACCTGCGGTAGTTGAAACTTGCCTGAGTTCCCAGTGTTTGTCAGTTGCAGTCCTAAGGCCCATGCCTTAAACTTCTAGCACTTTAGTCAGGTCTCCATCCACTTCCCTAAGCTGAAAGTTAATGTGCTTGTAAAACATGTACCTTCTCTACTAACTTACACTGACTTTTTACCGACACTAATTTACTCACTAGTCTAATTTCTTCTTAGCTAAATTTAGCAACTATTCAAGTTTCAGGGGTTGAAAAGCAGCCTCAGGAATCACAGAGTTCTTATAACAACCTTTTTCCAACGAAAATAACTTTAAGTGTCCAGGATCAATGTGGAGTTTGAAGCTTTAGCATCAAAGCTTGTAATGACTTGCTAACTCTAATTGTTTTTTAGCTAGGACTTCCTGGATTTTTGTTTCCTGGTTGGTTCTTACATCTTATATAAGCCACATGGCTTTTTTTCATGACCCTGAAAAAATCTCCTATTGTGATAATTCTTTGTCAAAGAATTATCTGTAAATCTGTAACCTTTTATAAAGAAGAAGATAATTATTTTCTACTTATTTTCAAGTTGCTTGGGGTGGAATTAAAGCTTAAAAGACATAGTGGTGAAATACCAGGCATCAATCAGTTTACTCTCTTCTTGCAGCACTGGAGCTCAACTTATTAAGACTTTTCTCTAGATTTCTTTTTTCTTATTAGTAGAGGGGTAAACTCTGTACAGGATAATTTAGACCCTGTTGCTGCAGTCAATGTTATTTATTCTTTTTATGTCAGATATAAGACTTCTTAAAGGAGTTTGGTTCTCTTTAATTCAAATCCCCTTTGAACATTCTATAATACCTTTTTCTTTTTCTTTTTCTTTTTCTTTTTAAGACAGGGTCTCACTCTGTCACCCAGGCTGGAGTGTGGTGGCGCCATCGCAGTTTACTGTAGCCTCAACCTCCTGGGCTCAGGTATCCTCCTGCCTCAGCCTCCCAAGTAGCTGGGACCATAGGCCCGTGCCACCACACCTAGCTAATTAAAAAAATAGCTTTAGAGATGGGATCTCCCTATGTTGTCCATAGTGGTCTCTAACTTTTGACTCAAGCGATCCTCCTGCCTCAACCTCCCAAAGTGCTGAGATTACAGGCGTGAAATACCGCACCTGACCTTATAATACCTTTTAACTCAGCATTACACAGTGGTTTCTTAATACCATTTATGATTATAAGTATTTGTTACCTACATTTTGACCATTTGCATTGTTGGGTGGTGGGATCCTAACTTATGAAATAGTCCCAATTCTAAATATCTCATCACTGTTTTCTAATGAGAATAGGATGAGCATTAGTGGGAAAATGTAGGAGGTAAAAGAAATTTTTATTTCAGTATGCTTGACATTTGGTGTTGAAGGATAGTTCTAACAATATATCTGACAGTTTTGATGTTTTTTCAGTAAATTGTCAATGCCAGGAAAAACTGGAGGTCCTTTAGAACTCAAGGAGCCACATTGAGAGGGAATTGCGTCGGGAAGCGAGGGAAGGAGAGAGCAAGGGGCTGGGGCATAGCACTGACAGGTGGGTGCTGTTTCGTAATACCCAGATGAAGTGGATTTATGGCCAGATGAGGTGGATTTAAAGGCCTAAGATGGGCAGTCACTGAAAAAACACATCATGCGTGTCTAGTTTGTTAATATGTTTTAGTAGTACGTGGAGCCCTACCCCATTTGCTCAAAGGACTGTAGTACATTATCATTTCAGTCTCCATAATTATTAAAATCCTTACTTTTCCCAAGCCTCACCTGTTTTTTTTTTTTTTTAAAAGAAGCTATGTACAGATTTGATTTCGGGAATGTTTATTTTCAATAGGGGAGTGATAGACTAGACCTTTCCTATTGATAAGGCAAGGATACTTTCTTATGTGAGTTCACATTACATATTATCAGTGTATTAACTGTGCCCAATATTAAGTGACTATCTTTTAGCTCTCGACTAATCCTTATTTTATTATTTTTTAATTTATTATTATTATTATTATACTTTTAGACAAAGGCTAGATATCAAGATATAACCCTAGCACTGTTGCTGTATTCATCCCTGTTATCTTTACTAACTAAGATAGTGGAATCATAAGGTCTACTACTGGAAAGGAATTGGATTGATTGTCTGGTGCAAACCTCTCTCAGACAGTGATTTCCTCTTGAAGAGTTCTAGAAAGTGGTTTCAGGTTGTATGCTAGCGATAAGTAATTCATTACTACTCAAAGCTGCAATTATTACATAGACTTTTCTCTTGTATTCAACTGCCTCTTGTTAATGTCTATCCATTTCTCCCAGTTCTGTGCTTACAGGCTACATGACATTTATCTGTTTTTTTTCTGTAAAATCTCTCCAAAAATGTAAAGACAGCCATACTGTGCTTTTTGCAGTTTCTGTCTTTACCAAACGCTGACAGTCTGACATTTTTCTCATGGGTCATATTTTCAAACTCTTTTATCATAAAGGGTGATTAAAGAACTCTAATCATCTTATAATGAAGTATGGTTTCCTTTCTGTGTGGTTACTGTCTATTTAAAAATACCCCATTGACTTTTGCCTTGGATTATTATCACACTGAATACCTAGGAAATCACTCTCTTTTCCTGTCTTGAGCCAACAGTGCAAAACTGGTTTGTTTTCTGTCTCCACTGTCTCACCTAAAATTCCTCCTGTAGTAAAACCGCAAATAATCTATTTTAAAGCAACCTGAAGGGTTCATTTGATGAGGGTGGAGAGTGGGAATGTTAATGGGAATTCTAGTTATGCGGATTTTGAAAAAGGAGGAGGTTAGGCAAATGGAACATAAACTTCTTTATTCAATAAAGTAAAAGGGACTCCCACCTCTGCCATGCAGACAATGTAGGAGGTGAATTGGTTTTTCCTATGGAATAGTGGTTCTCATATTTCAGTGAGCATGTAAATTAACCAGGGATTTTTTTTTTTTAAATGCTGATGCTGAGTAAATAAAGTTGGGATGGGAGGGGGATCCTGCATTTCTAATAAATTCCCTGGAGATGCCTATGCTGTTGCTCCATGGACCACATTTTGAGCAGCACCGCCCAGCACAAATTCATTGTGAGTTACAAATATGAATGACATATGTAATTTTAAATTTTCAAGGAGCCACGTGAAAAATGCATAAAGAAAAAAGATAAGTAGGTGATATTGATTTTAATAGTGTGTTTTGTTTAACCAAATATGTCCAAAGCACTATCATTTCAACATAAATCAGCATAAAAAGAAATAATGAGATAGTTTAAAGTATTTCACTTTGGTACCAAGAGTTCAATGTTTGTATATATTTTACATTTTCAGTGCGTCTCATATTGGATCAGCCACATTTCAAGTGCTCCATAGCCATATGCAGCTCTTTGGCTACTGGCCACTGTTTTGGACAGTACTACTCTAGATCTCAAGATTTTGATCTCTCAGAACCTGGAAATAACACAAATAACTAGTATTTGTTGAGTATTTACTTTGTGCATGGCATGGATATGAGATGTAAGTGCTATATAAATGCTTCCTCTGAGTCATCTCCTAAGACCTTTACAACATCCCAGTCAAGAAACATTATTATTTCCATCATACACAGGAAGAAAGTGAGGCTTTGGACTGGTGGTAACTTGTGTGAAGTCACAATGGTAGAGCTGGATTTTTCAAGCCCATGCTGTTACCCACTGTTTCAGAGGAGAGGGCCCTCTGAAGGAAGCAAGTCAGCATTCCTAACACTGAGTTTTAATTTTTTTTCATATGATCTTGTTTTCTTGTGGTATCCTTAAGCCTTTAGCACAGTTGATTCCCTTCTAAATAATCTAGCGGCAATGGTCTCCTGTTGACAGTGCCTTCGAGAATTAAGATTGTTAGGGATGCAAGGGGTACTCTGCACAAGCATATGGTGGGATGGCCCAAGTGTCAGCTGGAGCAGCAGTCCAGAGGATGAGGAAGATGGGAAGTGGTTCAGGTCATGCACTAGCACTCTAGTGGGGGGAGGGGGAGGGGGCATTGTCAAGCCCATTCCCAGGGGCTGGCCTTCCATAGTCACATGGGGCAAAGGCTTACATGATTTTGTTTGTATACCAAAGGAAAACAGCAAACCCGTGGCCCTCCTCTGCCATCTCAACTGTGGGTGAGTCATTAGTTATATAAATTCCCTCTTTATTCTGGGCTGCAATTTTTCTGGAACAAGAGGCTCAATTTTCTTTTGAAAAGCAACACAATCCCTTTACCTGCTTTCGATTTTGGTTCCCTCTTAACCAAGTTCTTTCTACCCTTTTCAGATGTAGAACAGGAATTCATTAACAGCAGTAACAATGAGGGTTTGAGAGGTAAATTACTGTGTGGTGCCTAAGACAGCAGGCCCTAGGCTCAGACTGCTGCCCTCAGAGTCTGGCCATATCTCTTGCTAGCTGTGTGAACTCGCCTAAGGCACTTACCTCCTGTGAACCTCAATTTCTTCTGAGCCTAACAAAAGGCTGATATTAATACTGGCCTTGCAAGTCTGTTGTAAGCATTATATAAAATAGTAAGCATATAATGCTTAGCTTAGCCCCTTCTGTTTAAAAAATAGTCAGTAATGTTAAGTCTTAAATTATTATTGCCATTCTAACCCTTATATCTCATTATTCTATTTGCCCAAGCTGAAAGGTTATCCAGTTCTTTTACTTACGTTTTTTACCATAAAGTTTTCAAATGCCCCTTCCATTCTCTTACTTTTCTTTAGCATTTATACAAGCCCAGTTTCTTCAGAGCTTTAGCCCTTATAACATTATTATAATGCTTGTCTGAAGTCACTAGTATTTGGTTGTGGTGCTGTTTCCTTCTTTCTAAATATCTGCAAGTCCTTAAAACATGTACTCATTGGAGAGCTCCCTGTGCAGCTCAGGAGCCCTTCTTTGGAGTTTTCTTCTTTCAGATCTGTGTTGAGATTTCTGCAAATTGATTATCAGAATTATTTTTTGAGGGGAGCCTACACCTTAAAATTCTAACAGATTTATCCCATGGCTCTTCTGTGACCCTTTTGAAACCTGCATTTCTAGTCTAGGGTGCAAGTCTAGCTCAGCTCTCCAGGTTTGTCACAAAATCTTAGAATACCTGAAGGAAACCCTGGGAGGAGTAGAACTACCCATGGTTGGTCCCTACTTTTAACCCATCTCCATCTTGCAACAAGACTCAGTCTCTGAGCACAGTCTCCAAATACAACTTCACTCACACAATGATTTAATGAGAAATGCGTGTTTGCCTAAAGATTTGAGGAAAGGAAGAAATGAAGAGTTATATACTACACTAAAAAAAAAAAAACACCTTAGCAACATTTCTCATTAGACAATTAGACACACTGTGTTCTTCTTCAATACTGTGAACTACTGGATAATGAAAATGTGGCACATATATGCCATGGAATACTATGCAGCTATAAAAAAGGATGAGTTCATGTCCTTTGCAGGGACATGGATGAAGCTGGAAACGATCATTCTCAGCAAACTAACACAAGAACAGAAAGCCATACACCGCGTGTTCTCACTCATAAGTGGGAGTTGAACAATGAGAACACATGGACACAAGGAGGGGAACATCACACACTAGAGCCTGTTGGGAGTGTTGGGGGCTAGGGGAGGGATAACATTAGGAGAAATACTTAATGTAGATATGGATTGATGGGTGCAGCAAACCACCATGGCACATGTATACCTATGTAACAAACCTGCACATTCTGCACATGTGTCCCAGAACTTAAAGAATAATAAAATTCCGTGAAAATGAATTTGGAGGAATGAAACTTTATTCCAGTAAACAGTTCACAAGCAAGGAGAAATATCCTTCTGTGTGAAATGAAGGTGTTCCAGAGAACAGCAGAATGGTTTGGCTTTTATAAAAGTTTTCAATCAGGCCCTCTTATGCTAAGGAAGGATTCAAACTTGCTTTGTTCTGATTGATTGATGCAGCTGAGTTCTGATTGGTTGATGCAGGCCATAGCTTATTGGTTGATTCAAGAGACATGAATGGGCACAGTCAGCTATGAAGGGCTCAAAGTTAAACAGATTTATGGGTTTTCTGGGAACTTTGAGTATGTGTGTGACCTCTTGTCAACAAATGGCTGTTTGGCTCATTTTAAATTTTAGGCTCAATTAGCCACTTGGCATTCATCTTCAGGAATTAACTCTTTCAAGTTCACATTATCATCCTCCGAACTCATTTTCTGATTGCCTTTTTATATCATTTTCTTCTTTAAATGCGAAAGTTTCATCTTAATTTTTTTTCTGAAAGGCAATTCATTTTTCATTTTGAAAATACTACATTTAGCAAATCAAAAGAAGAATATTAGAAAATTATTGACTCTGTATTGCCATTAAATAGGACCGTAGGAAACAGAATCACAGTTAACTCCACCCAAATTGCTTTTGCCAATGTTCTCATCTTCCCACTTGTTAGAGTTTGTCCTGAGACGGCAGTTCCTTTTCCTACTTTCTTCACAATTTCAGGGATCAATGTGCTGTCAGTAGAAGTTTCCAAATGTTCTGATTTTTAGTTAAATGAAATTTTGGTAAAATATTTGCACCACTGAAATCCTCATTAATACTTTATACCTCTGTGATTATTGAGGCGTAATTTACAAACAGCAAAATGTTCAGATGATGTGTATATTTTGCTGGGTGCCTTTCAAGACACATATTTCTATCACCCCCAGAAAGTGTCCTTCTGCCCCTTCCCAGTTAACTCATTCTGCTTCCACTCCTAACCCCCACCTGAAGCAACAATTCGTCTGTTTTCTATCACCATAGGTTAGTGTATTCTGTTCTAGGATTTTGTGTAAATGCATCATACAGTATGTACAGTCATGTACTGCATAACCATGTTTCAGTCAATGACAAACCACAAATGGGATGGTCGTTCTTTAAGATTATATTTTTTACTGTACTTTCAGCTAAACTTATGCTTAGATATGTTTAGATACACGAATACTTACCATTGTTTTAAAATTGCTTTTCTAGTCTAGGTTGCAAGTCTAGCTCAGCTCTCTATGTCTGTCACAAAATCTTAGAATACCTGAAGGAAACCCTGGGAGGAGTAGAACCACCCATGGTTGGTCCCTACTTTTAACCCATCTCCATCTTGCAACAAGACTCAGTCTCTGAGCACAGTCTCCTAATACAGCTTCGCTCACACAATGATTTAATGAGAAATGCATGTTTGCCTAAAGATTTGAGGAAAGGAAGAATTGAAGAGTTATATACTACACTAAAAAAAAAAAGATAAAAACAACAACAACAAAAAAAACGCCTTAGCAACATTTCTCATTAGACAATTAGACACACTGTTCTTCTTCAATATTGTGAACTACAGGATAATGAAAATGTGGCACATATATGCCATGGAATACTATGCAGCTGTAAAAGAGGATGAGTTCATGTCTTTTGTAGGGACATGGATGAAGCTGAAAACCGTCATTCTCAGCAGACTAACACAAGAACAGAAAACCACACACTGCATGTTCTCACTCATAAGTGGGAGTTGAACAATGAGAACACATGGACACAGGGAGGGAGTATCACACACTAGAGCCTGTTGGGAGTGTTGGGGGCTAGGGGAGGGATAACATTAGGATAAATACCTACAGTGTTCAGTACAGTAACATGTTGTATAGGTTTACATCCTAGAAACAATGGGGTATGCCATATAGCCACTAACTCATCTAAGTTTGTATAAGTAACACTTACACGATGTTTGCACTACAAAATTGCCTGATGACACGTTTCTCAAAATGCATTCCTATGTTTAAGTGACACATAACTTTTTGTGGATTTTTTGTGGATTTTTACTCTGGATAATATTTCTGATTTTCATCCATGTTATTCTTTCATTGCTGAGTAATATTCCATTGTAGGAATATGGCAGTTTATTTACCCATTTCCTTCTTGAAGGGCATCAGGATTTTGTTAGATTTTTTTTTTAGTACTATTTATAATGCAATAGTGAATATTCATTTTTTGAAATAGGGTCTCACTCTGTTGCTCAGGCTAGAATGCAGTGGTGTGATCCCTGTTCACTGCAGCCTCGACCTCCCAGGCTCAAGTAATCCTCCCTCCTCAGCCTCCCAAGTAGCTGAGAACCACCATGCCTCATTATTTTTTTAAAAATATTTCTTTTGTACAGATGGGGTCCCATTATGTTGCCCAGACTGGTCTCAAACTTCTGACCTCAAGTGACCTTTCTGTCTCAACTTCTCAAAGTCCTAAGGCAAGATGAGTATTATTTTTTGGAATATTTTTGGAATATGAAGGATTTTTGTGAAAAATTCTTTCATTTATTTTGAGTAAATAATTGAGAGTGAAATCACTGGATAATAGTTTGATAGAATTTCTGGAATACATTTTTATTAAAAATATCCAAATAGATTGTAGCACTTTATGCACCTGCCAGCTGTGTGTACATATGAGGTTCTGATTGTTTTAAATTCCTAACAGCTTTTGGTGTTTTCGGTCTTTTTACTCTTGGTTATTTGGGTGGGTATATGGTGGTTTCTCCTTGTGGTTTAAATTTGCATTTCATTGGTGACTAATGATGTTGAGATCTTCTGTGTGCACATTGTATATCTTCTTCTGTAACGCTGGAGTATTTAAATCATTATAGAGCGTTGTGATGACTTTTCCATCCAGAATAATAATATGTTGTCCATGTCCTCCAGAAAATTGGGTGGGTTTATCATTCTCCCCAAAGATTACTTCTCTTCATCTACCTCTTGTTTTGTTTCTCTCCTGTGCTACCCACCACATGTTTAGTTTCATTGATATCCAAGAAGATGAGCATAGCTATGATATTTAATAAGAAAATATATGGGAAAACACTGTATTCTGAAATTTTTGCAAATTTAAAGTATGTTTCCATTCCTTTTTAGTATCAAATTTGTTTCTTTTGAAGATAATTGTATGTATGTCCTACTTGAACTCTCCAGCTCAGCAAGTCTTGATGTCATTTGCAATATCTTATTTACCTCCTTCTGTTATATTTCTAGTTTCATTCTGTAAGATGGTATGATTATGTTATTTTCTATACTGTCCCCAAGTATTTATTCCTGTGTATTACTGAGCACATCTTCCATTAATGAATTCTTTTCTGTTCTATCATTCAACATTCTGTTCTCCAGTTATTCCATTTTTCAATTTTATGTTGGTTTTTCTCTTTCCTTTCATTGTCAGCTTGAAGTAAATTCTGTAATTATTTGATGGGTGTTAACTGCTGTGTTAATATGCAGCCTTTACTGTATGGTCATGTTGCTGTTGACTGAGGGTCAGTAGAGAATGTGCCTGGAATTATTTTCAAGGAATGTTAACTAGATTGCACTTAGTCATCTCCATTCTTTTAGATGAACATCTGAGAAATTCCTCAGCTAATAAATTATATCTCTGAAAAAAAACTAGTAGTGAAAAGATCTTCTACTCTGTATCTAAAAGAACACATTTCTGAGGCATTTTGGATGTGGTAGAGAGCCAGCGTGATACAGATGCAAATCCACTCACTGACCAGTGCTTCGGTGGAACCCCAAGGTAATATGCTGCAATGTGGCCAAGGAGGCTGCCCAAAGTAGGCACGTGATACTAAGAAGATTACAGACAAGGAGAAAGTAGAGGATTTTTTTCTATCTATATTTAGTCATTTGATTTCTAGCTATGAAATCTTAAACTCTCCACACCAAGCCCTTAAGTAGTTTGCCAGCCACTGGGCTAGGATTTTTGGGTGGCAGGAGACTTAGAGACTCCTCCAGACTGCCTTTTGATTGATGTAGATCTTAGATTTGCCTTCCTGATTCACTGTGAGATGCTCTAGGATCCCTTCATAGAAGAAATACTCTTGCTGAGATTCTCCTGTTGGCAATTTATTCCTTTGGCTTAAGAAAAAACGGTATTTAAATACAAGTGCCCCTAGTGAAAAGATAACACATTATGTCAAATACTTTATGATATTTTATATCAGTGACACATTAATCTGAATTAGTTTAATGAGACTGTCTTCCATTTAATTTTTAATTATTCTAATTGGTTTTTATTCATAAAAGAAATGTGTTATAAAAATTCATAGAGAGAATCTGTAGTGCCAAAAGTTTTAAAAATTTTTCATTCAACATTCGGTTGAATGTTGGATGTTGCCTTTCCTAAGAGTATCAGGGGTAGTTATTATAAATGAATTGGCATAAATACTTTTTGGTCTAATTTAGTGCATGCACACACACACACTCACACCATATAGTGATATCTAGATGTACATCCAGAATATTTTTTCAAAACTTGCCTTTGTCACTTAATTTTTCCAAAATAGTACTTATGTATATCCTTCTTTATAACAATTTCTTAATATCCATGATATAAATTACTTCAGAAAGTTTAATTATGTCTCTTTAGAAAGACATTTAGCATTTTTTTTCTTATAACAATGTATACAACATCCAGTTATCCTCAAATGATGTTGAAGGGAATGTCTTTCTATACCTGTGTTCAAATGTCAATATTTTACTATGATTCCTTGAAATGGAATTGTTGGATTTGTACATTCCAACTTTTGACAGATACCACCAAAATTTCTTCCAAAAATTCTGTGTCATTTAAATTTCATTAACAGTGTCTAAGCCGGCCAGTTTCTTCATTTTCCTGCCAGTATTAAATATTTTCATTAGTTTTAATTTCTTGCCAACTGGATAAGAGAGAATTGAAGTCTTGCTTTTTAGAGTTTATTTTTAAGATAACTAAGGATAATTTATTCATCGAACAAATATGTATTGAGTACCCATTTTATGCGAAGAACTGTTTTCAGTACTTGGAATATAGCAATAAACAAAGCAGTAAGTCTTTTTAGTAGTATTTATGTTTTGATGGGAAGCAAGGAAAAATGGATTATTTAACAAAAAATGAACATCTAAGTGTGATAAATGCAATATAGAAAAAATTAAGCAGGCTTAGAGACTAAATAATACTAAAGAAATGAGTAAGAGTGTGTACTGCTTCAAATAGGGAAGTCAGTAAAAGTTCTATCTCAAGAGATGATATTTAAGTAGAGACTGAAGTAAAGTAAGGAATTGATACTCTGTCTCTCTGGGAAAGGAGTGTTCCAGGCAGAAGAGTTAAAAAGTGCAAAGCTATAGGGCAAGAGGGTGCCTGGAATGTTCCCCCAAAGAGAGTTTCTCACATGGAGGAGTGTGAGGCCGGGGAGAGTGGCAGAAGGGGAGTCTGAGAGCTGGTCTCTTACTAGGGCCAGGTGATTCTGAGATGTATTGGCCAAGGCAAGGGTTTGAGATTTAGTTGAGTGACAGGGGATGCCAGATTTCTCTGAGCATTACCACAGCTCTGTGGTAAACCAAGGGTATGTAAGTGCCAGCTACAAGCCTGAGGGCAGGGGTAAGGGTACATCTTCTGTAGAGAATTTGTAAACAAAACTGAGACAACAGGTTACAACAGGTTAGCAGTTACCAGAGGTTAGTGATGGGAGGGAGCAGATGTTGCTATAAAGAGGTAGCAGAAACGAGTCTTGTAGTGATAGAGCAGCTCTGTAGCTTGATTGAGATGCTGGTTACATGAATCTGCACAGATGATAAAATTGCATAGAAACACACATGCATACACACAGTCACACTCTCACACATGTACACTCACTCACACACACACACACACACACACACACACGAATGCATGCAAAACTGGTGAAATCTGGGTAAGCTCTGCAGATTGTATCAATGTCAAATTCCTGGTTTTGATATTGTACTCCAGCTGTGCAAGATGTTACCATGGGGGAAACTTAGTGAAAGGTACATGGTACCTCCATGCCCCTGTGTGTGTGTGTGTGTGTGTGTGTGTGTATCTTCAAGATAAAAAGTAAAACAATCATATACAGGTATGACCATCTGCTGGCAATTCTTAATAACAGTGATAAAATACTCCTACCCTGGGGCAGCCTGCTGCCCGTGCCCGACTCCTGGTACTCACTGTTACAGTCTAGAAGTTATATTTAATGCTTTTTTGCTATCACCCTTGTCTCCTAAACATTCATATAGTTGATAGGATGAATTCAAGTTTTAATAGAGATCAAGCCATTGGTTTATTTTAACTATTACTAAAAACTTCCTACATATAGTTGTTTTTACATATGACTCTCGATACTGTGATAAACAGTATTTCAACAACATTCTTTAAACAAAGAAATAATTACCTCAAAATGTAGCAGATGACTTAAAAAAAAAAAACAAACCCCGTAACAGAAGTGCCTTAGTCTCTTTTGTGCAGCTATAACAGAATACCACATACTGTGTAATTTATAATAGACAGAGATTTGTTGACTCACATTTCTGGAGGCTGCTCAAGATAAAGGAATCTAGTGAGAGCCTTCTTGCTGTGTTATAACATGGCAGAAAGTATCACATGACAGAAGGACAGAGAGAGAATGAGCCCAGGAGAGGCCAAACCTATTCACTAGATAAGGAACCCATTCACTCCTGTGATAATGACATTAGTTCATTCATGAGGGAGGAGCCCTCCTGACCAAAACACCTCTTAGTTTCTTAACATCAGTACAATGGCAAGCAAATTTCAACGTTCGTTGTCGTCGTTGTTGTGGTTGTTTTTTGGAGGGGTTGGGCATTCAAACCACAGCAAGAAGACTTTGAGAAATTAAAGATGGTACCTAAAACCTTGTTTATTATACTATCTTAAGCATTCTTATAGGTTTTATTTGATATTATCAAATTTTTGGGACAACAGTCATATATAAGTCATAATATTTATCTTTTCTCACTTAATATTTATAACTTATATGTCTTTTTTGTTATCACACTAGGAAGGAAATATAGCACAACATTAGGTCATAGTATGTTCACTGTTATCTTTGCCTTGCTTCTAACTTAGATATTTAGAGTTTTGCAATTCTAAATATGACTTGATTGTTATTTATGTTATATGACATTTATTAAGTAAGGGCGATTGTTTTCTTATCTGTTTTGAAGATTTGGGTATTTGATTGTTAATGGCTGTGGAATATGCATACACAGGCATACACACACTTACTGAGATGAGTTCTTTTTCCTCCCTCAATCTATTCATGCAGTAAGTTACATTAACAGATATTTAATGTTGAACTATCCTTGAATAGTTTTGGGAAAATAAAAAATCTAGCATCCTACCAAGGTACATGTAATTGTCCGAAAGGCTATAAGACTATCCTACATACCAGGGACTTTAAAAATACATCACCAGGAAAAAAAAAAAAAAAAAAAACAGAGAAGGCATTGCATAATTCACAATTATGCCCTGGCTATGCCAGGCTTTTTCAGAATTTCTCAACATGTGCCTGATCTTTTTCTTTTGTGAATACCTACCTCATGTACAATTGGTACTATACACATGAATGCTGAATTACATACCTGTTTTATTATAGTCCCCAGTTTTTTTGTGTGTATTATAGTCCCCAGTTTTTTCTAATTCCTCCAGTCAAATTATAAGCCCACCAAAATGTGGAATCATACAGTCTCTTCTCTGGGACCTTTTAACAGTGCCTAGAAAAAGGCTGGTTAGTAATAACTGCTTTGGCTTGAGGAAGCAGGCAGCGGGGTGGACAGGAGAGATTTAGGAGTTCAACACTTTTATTCCAATTACAGCTCAGCTGGCGTGTCTTATTTGACAGTGATCTGTGTTAAGGAGGTACTTTCTGCTTCCAGAATATTTCCTTTTATGAAGAATGTGTTCTTTCCTTTTAACATTACACTGCTTATTGCTAAGAGGTTACAAAAGGTAAGTGGCCTAATGTGGGCACTTTCACACTGTGTCTATTTCAGTTTTTGGACTTTGGTATCATTAGCAAGTAAATTTAACATGCTGACCTTTCATGCATGCCTCTATTAACCTTGCTCTTATTTCCTCTAGTCTTTTTTTCATTCTGTATCATAGTATCTTATTTCTAAGAAACTGTACTGGTTAATCTCAGACCACAAGAATCTCTTACTTATATATAGTTCTTCCATATACTGTATTTTCATTGATTTGGGATCTTTTTTTAATCAATCGTCTGAATTTTTTTTTATTTGTACATATTTCTGATGTACTGCCTGGTTTGTTTGTTTGTTTGTTTGTTTCCAGTTTTTAATTAACTTTAAAACAATTCATAAGAGTTTATGGCTATAGGAGTGCCTTCTAATTTCAAGATGAAACATTTAAACCAACTTGACTCTACAGGTACTTATGTTTTAATATCGCACATGGGCAGGGCAACAGACAGCATTAACAGAGTCATCATTTGAATTAAAATGTCATTCCTCTGGGTGGAAGTAGTAGAAAGTAGTGCCTTTTGAGGCATAAACTAGAGGGAACATCTTAAAAAGAAGAGAATCGGCTGGATTTCAGCCCCTACCTGCCCCCTGAGTAAGGTGAACTTTTCTAGAATTGACCTGTACAACCCTATTGAGACCTAGTATATTAGGATTTTAAGACCATTTCATACTCTCAAATATACATCAAATTGTTGCTACCAACTTTTTCCCTCTTTTATTTAGTATTTCAGTTAGAATTGAATTCATATAACCATACTAATTTATTTATGTATTTATTCAACATTTGTTGAGTGCTGACTGTCTGCTTGCCAGTATCAGAGAGGCTCAAGTTTAGATGGTCAGCTGGACAGATACAGGTCTCCTCTTGCAGACTCAGTATCATAGGGGAATTTAACTTAATATATGTGTTCTTATTTACATATCTACATAGTCTACAAAGGTCTTTCATTGTAGGTAGAGTGCTTATTTCAAACTGTGTATTGACAAAAAGACCTGTATTGTTTTTCTTGGTGGGTAAAAACACACTAATCATGACTATCTGGTGGAGATAGATGATCTAGTCCTAACTACAGGGTATTTGCCACCTAATTAGGAAGGAGAAAAAATATCCATTTCATGGAGAAAAACATCATCATTGCAGAATAAAATTAGTAGATGTGAAGTATTGGAAATACTGGGATATGAATTAATCAAGGATTTTATCTTTTATTATTATTTTTAACTAGAGGCAATACAAATGAATGAACTAAGCATCAGGACAGGGAATTTGAGGTTGATTTTTACACTAACTGTTGATCTTGGAAAAGTCACATGATCACTCTAGACCTTGATTTTCTCGTTTGTAAAAGTAGGATATTATTATAAGATATAATTAAGATTTCATTCATTCTAAGATTCAAGGAGAGACCACAGCTCTGAGGAGAAAAGTAGGTTATTTTCTTTAGGGTCTGGCTGGCAATTGTTTGAGACATAAAGCCTCCTTAGATCATGCAAGTGACAACTCAGAAAAGGAGAAGCCTCTTTTTTCCAAAAATATGACAGTATATGTCAGCTTTTTATTATCATAGATACAGAATAAAATAACTGTAGACGAAAGGAGTCTGATATAATTAGTTGACAATGAAGAGGCCACAGTTGGTTATGGCCTGGTGGCCTGCAAGATGGGTCTTGTCTTTGTTCCCAGGATAAGAAATATTAATATATCAGAAAGAAGGAATGGTTGTAATAGGAGTCTTGTCCTATTTGGATTTTACTGGGCCTGATTGGAGGCAGGCTGGTTCTGGATAGGTAATGCTGATGGTTCTCAGATAAGGTACCTTACCATTATCTGTACTCTCTCTTAGGGAACCCCTAAAGGCTTTCTGACTTTTGTGCCAAATTGAGTTCATTACTGTAAAGATCTTGAGCTGCCAGAGGTAGGAATATTATCTGAAAAGCCATGACTACTATCCATTGAGATCCCCCCATGCTGCCAAATATTAGCCATAATAAGTGTGTCTTATCTATTGGCTTCATTGATTTGAACAAAACACTATTTGTTAGAGCATGTCAATTAAGGCATAAATGCTAAAAAAAAGATTGCTGCACCTGTAGTTTTTCTTATGTTATTAAAAAACTGTATTACTTTGAAAAATTCATTTTACCTGTCCTTTTAGAAATATGTAATAAAACTTTCAGAATCAGTGTTTATTTGCATTTAAGAACCTCCAGATATATCCACGTTGTTTTTAGTGTAAAATTAGCTAATTTCATTTTTACATGAAATAATTATTATCTTATTATCTTTGATGCCTTCTCTCTCAAAACTTCACAGAAGACAATTGTAGGATTTGAAAATGTAAATAATTGTCTGCTTCATTTTATTGCCTGTTTTCTCTGATGATATATGTATATGTGAAAAATTTAGGCATATACAAATTAAGACAACTTTTTATAACATGTCTGCTATTTAAACAAAAGAAAAAAATTCGTAAAACTCTACAACATATCAGTTGTTTTTAAGTTTCCATATTCTCCTCATGTACTAGAATGCTACCAGAAAATAGTGTATCTTATTGACTAAAGCATTATCTCCCACTCATTATAATAAAAATATCAACATATAAATTTCAATTGTTGGCAATACACAGGTGCTGAGATGCACTGTAGTCAAAAAGATGGATTTCAGTCTATAGCCATGGAAATGTGCAACAAATCCAAGAGTTTCAAATCCTTAACCCGGAAGGGTCTGACATGGTGATAAAGAGGGAAAACTAGTATCACACTCTCTGAGTTCAAGTCTTGCCTCAGCCGTTTAGGGATCATAAAATCTTAGAGAGATTTAAAAAAAAAAACTTCAGTTGTCTCATTGAAAACTGGAGATACTAGTAGTACTCATCTCATAGAATTTTCTTATTAATTAAATTAGACTATAATTGTATGTTGTTTAGCACATCAAGTGTTCAATATGTGATCTAGTCCAGGCATTCTCAATAGGGGTGATATCACCCCCAAGGGGACAAAAATTAGTTCTTAGGGTTAAATAAAATATTGCACTTAATATATATAAAGCACAAATACATATACAGCACATATGCAGATATACAGCATACTTTTGTTATGAAAATATAAGGGAGGAAGAGACAATTAGGAAAAAAAATGTTTAAAAAATTAGGGAGGAGATCATGTAACATAGGTGAGAAACACTGTATAGTCTAATATGTTTATTTTGTTGAAGCTCAGTTGCTAAGAGATTTGCCCGGTTCACAGTAGTAGTAGTAGACTCTCAGTTTAATGGTTTTTAAATGAGAGTATTTTGTCAATTGGCTTGTCAAAATTGTACTTCATAAATTATTCACAAGAATGACTCCCCAACCTGGTAATCATAAAGATTTTTATAAAGCATAAATCCTTGTTGTACTCTCTGCTTACCCTGTTACCAATTTTGACCCAGTGCCTCTGACTTGGGTCTGTGTTAGGCTCTATTTGTTTAGACAGGTTGGAAGCTACTAATTTAGAATACTGGCTGTGACATAGTGAAAAGCTATAGAAGTAGGACTTTTAATACATGAATGCACCTGGGAAGAAGGTGCTTTTGTTCAGTTTTGCAGTAAAGGGGTTATGTGTTTCCTCACACAGAAGAATGAACTAGTCTGTATTTTAAAAATTCTGCAGACTCTTGTTCCTGTCACTCCTTGGGACCTAGTGAATCCCATGAGCCTTCCTGTGAAGTTGAATTAACTTGTTTAGTCTAAAATGATTTGCAAATTTAAAGTAGCATATGCTAACAAGGACATCAGTTACAATGAGACCTTCATTATTCCTTCCTTTTTTAAAAAAGGCACATATTTATTTTAGAGACACAGAGTTCTTACTTGGACTTTGTCTGCTTTTTTTTCTTGCCTTATAAAGAGGTTTAAGCTTTGGAGTTTGTGACAATGTTTTTGGAGAAGAGTGTTATTTTAGAGAATGTGGATTTTTCCTTCTTGCTATCATTATTACAGATTTCCATTCAGATACTTTAGGTCAGGGTACCTACCTTCTGAAGGGACACAGGTGAAGGTTTGTCTTGCTTGATTCACCCTGTGGGCTAAAAGGGCATCTTGTGACCAGGACTGAAGTCTGCGAGACTGCAAGACCTAGCTCTGATTTTTCTCACCTCTTTCTTACCAGATCTTCCTGTTCCTTTTCTCTCCTCTCAGACATTCTTATCTTAACCATGCTTTTGTATTTTTTTAAACATCCTTCTCCCTTCAAATTCTTGATCATTTGCCTTAGGGACATTTTACTCTCACCTCTGGCCTTTCTTAATTGATAAGAAGAAAGAATTTATGCTACTTACATTATAGTGACATTAGGTGCTTGATATGGTTTGGCTGTGTCCCCACCCAAATTTTATCTTGAATTATAGTTCCCATAATCTCCAAGTGTCATGGGAGGGACCTGGTGGGAGATAATTGAACCATGGGGGTGGTTACCTCCATGCCGTTCTCATGATAGTTAGTGAGTTATCATGAGATCTCATGGTTTTATGAGGAGCTTTTACCCCTCTTTACTCTTCATTTCTCATTGCTGCTGCCACGTGAAGGATGTATTTGCTTCCCTTTCTACCATGATTATAAGTTTCTTGAGGCCTCCCCAGCCCTGCAAATCTGTGAGTCAATTAAACCTCTTTCTTTTATAAATTATCCAGTCTCAGGTATTTTTTCATAGCAGTATGAGAATGGACTAATACAAAAAACGGTACTGCAGAGAGTGGGGCACTGCTGTAAAGATACCTGAAAATGTGGAAGTGACTTTAGAAGAGGTTGGAACAGGTTTGGAGGGCTCAGAATAAGATAGGAATATGTGGGAAAATTTGGAACTTCCTAGAGGCTTGGAGGGCTCAGAAGACAGGAAAATGTAGGAAAGTTTGGAACTTTCTAGAGACTCATTGAATGGCTTTGACCAAAATGCTGATAGTGATATGGACAATAAAGTCCAGGCTGAGATGGCATCAGATGGAGATGAAGAGCTTGTTGGGAACTGGAGTAAAGGTCACTTGTGCTATGCAAAGGGACTGGTGGGATTTTGCCCCTGCCCTAGAGATTTGTGGAAGTTTGAACTTGAGAGAGATGATTTAGGCTATCTAGCGGAAGAAATTTGCAGCAAAGTGCTCAAGAGAAAGCAGAGCATAACAGTTTGGAAAACTTGCAGCCTGATGATGCTATTGAAAAGAAAACCCCATTTTGGGGTAGGAAATTCAAGCTGGCTGCAGAAATTTGCATACGTAAAAATGAGCCAAATGTTAGTCACCAAGACAATAGTGAAAATGTCTTCAGGGCATGTCAGAGACATTTGTGGCAGCCCCTCCCATCACAGGCCTGGAGACCTGGGAAGGAAAAATGATTTTATAGGCTGGGTCCAGGGTACCCCTGCTCTATGCAGCCTCGAATGTGGTGCCCCGCATCCCAGCTGCTTCAGCTCCAGCCATGGCTAAAAGGGGCCAATGCACAGCTCAGGCTGTTGCTTCAGAGGGTGGAAACTCCAAGCCTCGGTGGCTTATATGTGATGTTGGGCCTTTTGGTGCGCAGAAGTCAAGAATAAAGGTTTGGGAACCTCCACCTAGATTTCAGAGGATATATGAAAATACCTGGATGTCCAGGCAGAAGTTTTCTGCCGGGGTAAAACCCTCATGGAGAACTTCTGCTAAGGCAGTGTGGAAGGGAAATATGGGGTTGGAGCTCCCATACAGAGTCCCCACTAGGGCACTGCCTAGTAGAGCTGTGAGAAGAGGGCCACCATTCTCCAGATCCCGGAATGATAGATCCACCAACAGATTGCACTACTTGGGACCTAGTGAATCCCATGAGCTTTCCTGTTCTCTGTACCTGGAAAAGCTGCGGACACTCAATGCCACCCTGTGAAGGCAGCCAGGAGGCAGGCTATACTCTGCGAAGTCACAGGGGTGGAGTTGCCCAAGGCTATGGGAGCCCACCTCTTGCATCAGCATGACCTGGACATGAGACGTGGAGTCAAAGGAGATCATTCTGGGGCTTTAAGATTTGACTGTCTCTGTGGATTTCAGACTTGCATGGGGCCTGTAGCCCCTTCATTTTGGCCATTTTTTCCTATTTGGAATGGGTGTATTTACCCAATGCCTATATCCCCATGGTATCTAGGAAGTAACTAAATTGCTTTTGGTTTTACAGGCTTATAGGTGGAAAGGACATGACTTGTCTCAAATGAGACTTTGGATTTTGACTTTTGGGTTAATGCTGGAACGAGTTAAGACTTTGAGGAACTTTTGGGAAGGTATGATTGCATTTTGAAATGTGAAGACATGGCTGGGTGCAGTGGCTAACACTTGTAATCTCAGCACTTTGGGAGGCTGGGCAGATCACCTGAGGTCAGGATTTCGAGACCAACCTGACCAACATAGAGAAAACATTGTCTCTACTAAAAATACAAAATTAACTAGGTGTGGTGGTGCATGCCTGTAATCCCAGCTACTCTGGAGGCCGAGGCAGGAGAATCACTTGAACCCAGGAGGCGGAGGTTGTGGTGAACTGAGATAGCATCACTGCACTGCAGCCTGGGCAACAAGAGTGAAACTCCATCTCAAAAAAAAAGAAAAAAAAAAAAGAAAAGAAAAAAAAGAAAGAAATGTGAAGACATGAGATTTGGGAGGGGCCGGGGCAGATTGATATGGTTTGGCTGTGTTCCCACCCAAATCTTATCTTGAATTTTATTTCCCATAGTTTCCACATGTGGGAGGGACTCGGTGGGAAGTAATTGAGATCATGAGGGTGGTTACCTCCATGCTGTTCTCATGACAGTGGGTGAGTTCTCATGAGATCTGATGTTTTTGTAAGGGGTTTCCCCCCTACACTCTGCACTTCTCCTTGTTGCTGCCATGTGAAGAAGGACATGTTTTCTTCCCCTTCTTCTATGATTGTAAGTTTCCTGAGACCTCCCCAGCCCTGAACAACTGTGAGTTAATTATAACTCTTTTCTTTATAAATTACCCAGTCTCGGGTATTTCCTCACAGCAGCATGGGAATGGACTAATACAGGGTTTAATGAGGGGGTTCCTTCTAAGAGATGCTTTGTTAGATGATTTTGTCTTTGTACATAATAGAGTGTACTTACACAAATCTAGTTGGGATAGTCCACTCACAACTAGGCTATATGGTATTGCCTAATGCTCACAGGCTACAAACTTGTACTGCATGTTACTGTGCTGAATACTGTAGGCAATTATAACACGGTGGTAAAGAATTTGTATATCTAAACATATCTGAACATAGAAAAGATACCATAAAAATACAGTGTAAAAGATTAAAACCTGGCACATCTGTGTAGGGCGCTTACATGAATTGGGCTCATAGGAGTCAAAGTTGCTCTGGGTGAATCAGTGAGTGAGTCCAGAGTGAGTGTGAAGGGCTAGGATGTTACTGTGCACTACTGTAGACTTTGTAAACACTGTACACTTATCCTACACTGAATTTATTTTTAAAACTCCTCTTTTCAATAATAAATTAGTCTTAGCTTAACTTTTATACTTCATAAACTTCTCAATTTTTTAAAACTTTTAACTATTTTGTTATTACACTTAGCTTAAACGAAAAACACAATAGTTCAACTGCACAACAATATTTTCTTTCGTCTTATCCTTTCTGTAAGCTTTTTTCTATTTTTAACTTTTTTATTTTTTATTTTATACTTTTAAACTTTTTTGTTAAAAACTAAGACACAAACACACACAATTAGCCTAGGCCTACATAGGGTAAGAATCATCAGTATCACTGCCTTCCACCTCTGCATCTTGTCCAACTGGAAGATCTTTAGGGGCAGTAACACACATGGATCTGCTATCTCCTTTGTTAACAATGCACATGTACCCTAGAACTTAAAGTATAAAAAACAACCACAAAAACAAAAAAAAATGCCTTCTTCTGGAATACCTCCTGAAGGACCTGCCTGAGGCTGTTTTACAGTTAATTATTTTGATAAGTAGAAGGAGTACACTCTAACAGTATAAAGTGTAGTATAATAAATGTACAAACCAGTAATACTATTATTTATTCTCAAGTGTTATATATTGTACATAATTGTATGTGCTGTACTTTTATATGACTAGCAGCACCACAGGTTTGTTTATACAGCATCACCACAAATGTAAATAATGCATTGCACTATGACATTAGGATGACTATGATGTCCTTAGGCAACAGGTATTTTTCAGGTCCATTATAATCTTATGGGACCACAGTTGTCTGTGCAGTCTGACCTTGAGGTGAAGTGTCATTATGTGGCACATGACTGTATTTGTAGCTAGTGGAGGGTGACCTTTGCACCCAGTTGTTACCCCTTCCCCAGTTTCAAAGCTACCCTAATGGGTTTTTTTTTGGTCATTCTTTGCCCTTCAAGCAAAACTTGAAGAGGAGGGGTGCTTATAGTGAACTGTTTAAATGTTTTTAGGAATGGTCCTACAACTAAATGTTAAAATGAAAATAGTCAATATAAATACATTTCATCCCCTCTCTCAAGCCTTTGGAAATAATCTTAAGTACCTTTTAGAATTACCACAAAAATACTCACCTAGCTTCTTTTACTTTAACAACACTTACCTTTCCTAAGGTTTAGCTTGTACTGGTGACATTTTTAAACCTATTTTTTTCTATTTTATCTCACTTCAAATATTTTTTGGAAGCAGACAAAATGGTCACTTATTTTTTTCCTACTTAATTATTACTACAACAGCCTGCTTTTCTATTATAATTTTTCTTGCAAATACAAAATCATTGTATGGTGTAGTATTAAAAGATATGGACATTTAAGAAGCCTGGAGTTTGTCACTTGTTAGCCTTGTAATTTGAGGCAAATAACTTACCTTCAGTTATCTCATCTGTAAAATGGAAATGATAATTGTACGCACCTGAGTGGTTGTGGTGAGTAAATGAGAAATCACATTAAAGCCATTAGCATAGCACCAAGAGCCAAGTGGGTTGTCAATGCCTATTAACTATTAATACCAACATTAGTCAGTTAAATAGGCATTTGTGATCATTCCTGGGAAGACTGGCTTTCATTTAACTGTTGTCATAGTTTCTTTGGAAAAGAAAATGAATTATAAGTTACAAAGCACTGGGTCTAAAGAAGACTCTTGGACCTTTTGAAACCTGCCCTTCCCTCACACTGCATATTTCTGCCCTTGAAATCTCTGGAGATAACTCTTTCATTTTACCTGCCTCTCGGCCTTTTTACTTTTTTTCTGACCACTCCCCCATCTCTCACTTACTTCTTTTCTCTTCTGTGTCATCAATAATGGTATTCTCACTTCATGAACTGTATAAGATGTCCTTTAGATCAGCTCTTGTTCTATCTTCTCCATGCCCTTCTTTTATCTGTGAGCCAAAAGTCTGAGAAATAATCAGAAAATAAGTTTCAAAAGGGGGACAGAGGAGAGAACATATGATAATAGAAACAGATGAATATATGGCTACTTTATTTTTTCCTTAATTATGTAATTGGTGGCTATTGACTTTGATTTCTTTCTAAAATTATATGTGTACCTCACTTGTTTTGCCTTTATTTTTCTCCTGAAGAGTGTTTTTCTATCTTTGCCTATGGTGCTGTTACTCTTTATCATTAGGAAAATCACTGGTTGATATTCATTTTCTAATTGGCTATATGAAATGAATGAAATTCAGAAAACTTTCTGACATGTGGCCAAATTTTACATAATTATTTCTAATTGCAGGAATTATTTTTAGATATTAAATCTGCTGTACATATACACACATCTTCCTGCCAAATTGTATTGCATGGTACTTTGCCAAGAGAGTCACAATATGGCTAAAATTAAGCTTTATTAGTTATAATAGGATAAGATGTGATTTAATTCTTTAAGCTGCCTATAAGTGCTAGGAGACAATTTTATTCTGTTTACTAAGTTAAAAGACTGATTCATTACTTTGCAAATCCCCATGGCAACAGTCAACTGAAACAATGCATGATGCTTCTTGAAGGAAAATAGCTTTATGGTTAAAATTGTAAAATTATTTATCTTTCACCTTCCACCATTTGACTCCTTCAGTCTGTAGAAGAGGCCTATTTATTTTAGCAGTAGGTGGATGGAGTTTCTGCCAAGTCAGCGTACTCCCTAAATGAATATATCAGGGGCAATATTGTTTCTCAAAAATCATTTAGAAAGTAGCATTTTTGCATAAGTAGGCTCTTTCATTAGTTTCAAATTAAATTTGAGCAATTGCTGATGCTTTTCTGGTTGTTTCTGAAAAATCCCATGGAATTAGGGAGTTCTGAGTCTTTGAGTGAGAATTTCCTTTGAGGTTCATGGTGCCTTCATTTGATTTGGAAAACGGAAATTACTATAACTTCTTTGACTTCTTTGAGGAGGTTGTTGTTATATTCTGGAAATCAAGATCATATTTAAAATTAACTGAAGATAGAATGTTTTATTTGTAAGGTTACTTAGGTACCCCTAAAGTAGAAATCAAGCAAAATAATTTAGGTTTTGGGGGTTCTTAGAAAATAACAGTACCTTTATTTTCTTTTCATCTCTACTTTCTTAAAAATGCTGGGGAAAAAATTAGTACCTTGTGATGAATTCCTCTACCATCTGTAAGATACTTCTTTTTGTCCTAAAGGAAGGATGAACTCCGGTATGCCTTGGCAGAATTACCTCCAACACTTTCTGAATTTTGAAAGACTGACTTGTTTTTTCATTCAGTAATAGATATATTTAAAAACAAGAAAGCGCCAATGACTCTTTATAGTATTTCTTTTTACTTTAAGCAAATATAACTTCTTGTATTTAAATTAAAGGGGGATACATGCCTATTAATTATAATTAATTAAATACTATTATGCAATTCTATTTTAATTTCTTTTTGAGGAGTTTAAATGCACTGAAATTTAAATCTTACAAAATGGCTATCAATAGGAGTGGGAAAATGTATACTCATTGATTCTTTAGCATCTTATTTCTGGGTTAATTCAAATTAGTTTGGAGTAGAGTTTGATTTAATTTCAAAGAATGATACTCATTTATCTTTACAATGGCAGTTACATACTAATGATCACAACAGGCATTTTCCTCTTAATTACAATTCATTTTGAATGAATTTGTATGCTCATCTGAATTCACCATGTCATTAACGAAAATCGTGAACTTTGTTCATTTCTAGAATTAAGAACAGTTTTTTTTCTTAACATTAAACATATCCCCTACCCAGCATATTTTTCCTTCTGTTAATTAACATTCTGTTCATGGAGGAATTCATTATTTAAGGTGACTTTGCAATCATTAGTAGCAGACTTTAACATTTCTTGTGAGGCAGGTCAATTTAATAATTTCATATTGCAAATGAAAAATTCCAGGTTAGACACCAAAATATTCAAAATATTAATGACTACTGCATATGTGCAATCACTTACAATACTATAATATTTTCCTTAGCATTTAGAAAGATGCTGCTAGGCAGTGATCCAGATTTGTCTGAGTTACATGTTATTTTGACTCTCTAACATTTTGTGACCATGAAGAGTCTCTATGGAGATTAACATTGCTGCCTACCAGGCCTAAATAGCCTACAAGACCTTGGATAATTGCTTATCTAGTCTGGCAGTTGGTCAACACAGGAATGGCAGAAGGCTCCAAGGTAACATGGTCTAAGAGGCAGCTGGAGGAAGTGGGAGAGAACAGACCTGCTCGTAGGGGCTTATTGCATTAAGAGAAGACAGAGCTAATTAATAGAAATACATTTGTTTCAGGTAGTAGTTTCAGAGAAAGGAGTGCAGGTGAATAGAAAAGCAGCAGTTCTTACTACAAATGTCATGGATGGAGTTTGGCCAAAGAGAACCAAAGACTCAGAGTAAATTGCATAGATCGCCCAACTTTAGGTGACCCAGGAAATGCCTTCACCCCACCCACTTCCTGAGATAAATTCATTTCAACATGAACAGCCACAAATTTTTTAAAAGTATGATAGTCATTTGAACTGGAGCAAATTTTGTTCTCACTGCCTCCTTGATGGGGACCATTTGGGAAAAGACTGGAGTTTTGCAGTAGCAATGAAGGAGGGGAAAGGATTTGGATTTTATTTAATGGTATAAAGGGTTTAAAGTGTTAAATTTATTTAAAGAGTCTTGAATCTGTTGTGTCACTTGTTGCCTCCAGTTCTGGTCCCTGTGATTCATAAACAAAATATCCTTGGTAGAAATGACCACATCTGCACTGTCTGAGTTTTTCATTCTATGGAAGGAAAACCAAGAAGGATAAACAGAGATGAGCTGGCCACTTGGGTAGAGGCTTAGCTCTTGCTTTGCTCTGTGCTTGCCGAATGAACTTGGAGAAACCACCAAGTCTTCGGAGCTTAGTTTTCAGTAAAATTGATGAATTGAATTAAATCAGCTCTAAAGCTCCCTCTAGCTCCAAAAGTCCTATTGACTGTTGGAGCATAGAAATATCCTGTTTACTCTTCTCTGGAAGATGTGACTTGCTAAGTGGTCTGAAGCTGGTGAGTTCTTTGTGACTTACTCATGATTTATTTCTAGAACAAATTTAGCCTGGGGTGGACACAGTGGGTCTGTGATAGAGACAGGCTGACCCAAGCACATTGATTCAGTGTCTAAATGAAGCATCTTAGACTTGTCACCAGACACTGGAATAATTTATTGATATAGATTAAGATTCACTGTCCATCAAAACAGCAGGTGCTGAAGAGACGTGACTACTTTGACAAATGGTCTCTCTCCTACCCCTGGTCCTCCAATATGTCACTTAGTAGTCCCCAGAGGAATCCCTTGCTGTTCTTTTCCAGCAAACCATGTCCTTCTCTAATTTCAAATCTGAGAGTACCATTAGCTCTAATGTTCAATAGTCAACTAATTGACAGTTAAGTATTTATCAAAGGGGACTCTGGGGACTTAACCTCACAACCCCCATAATCCTCAACAGGCCTCCAAAAATAAGCCACATAAGCATAATATCTGTGTAGACACCGTGTCCTTGACAAACGCAGCTTCAGAACGTATTTCCCAGGCTTTTTTCAGCTGCACTGCCGACCATAAGCCCTTCCTGCACAGACATGCTGGGAACTTCAGATACACTGTAGTGCTTGCCTACTGTGTGCCTGAGAGTTGCTCTGGTTGATTGAGTACTTTCAACTGCAGGGCCCTACATCAAGTATAGAGGTTGTGGCAGCAGCTGTCAGCTGGATCTTGGGGCTGAGGGGCTTCGAGTATCTTCTTAATAATGAGAGAGACAGCCATGGCAAGGAAAAGAGGGCAGTAATACAGCTTTCCAGTCTTACTAGGATTCATGGACCCATATACAATCACTATCAGTTCTTGCTGTAATATGGACTCCATGAAGACAGAAACCTGGTATGTTTTACTCACCATTGTGGCTTCAGCACCTAACACAGTGTTAACAAATGGTGTGATGTAGGTCCACTGTGCACTGGTTACCAACTTGTCTGAGTCCAGTAGAAGAGAATACACTCATATGCAACAAGTTATATGAAGCAGATTTATTACTCACAGATGGACAGCAAGGGACAACAGATGCCTACGATTCATTGTGAGCTGGTGCCCCACGGTACAGAAAGCTGCCCAGGGTGGATGGGTCTCCACTGTGCATACCCCACTTGTACTGCAGATGAGGGACCCTGAAAAGTGGCCCATCTTGAGTTTTATCTTGGGGGAAGCCTGACATGCTGGGCTAAAAATGTTGAAGGACATCTTGTTCTTAGGGGGGACTGGAGCATAGCCGGGGCTGTTTTGGCTAGCTTCCCCCTTATCTCTGGATGTTGCGTTTTCAGCTCATTCTACAGTTATATTTGGAAGCTACACACAACAAAGAGGGAAAACTGCATCAGTCCAAGGCCACTCAAGAAGTGTCCTATACATGGCAGGTGCTTACTATAGGTTGAATGACAAATGCCAAGGTCATATGGAGCTGTGATTAAGAAGATAAACTCAGACCCAGATGCCTGGATCCCAATCCCAGGTCCACTGCTCACTAGCTGGGAATGTGAATAAGTGAACATTTCTGTGCCTCAGTTTCCTTATTTTAAAACTAGAGATAATAACATATATCTCAAAGGGAAGTTATGCAGACTAAATGAATTAATGTTGATAAGCAGGTTATAACTAGTGCCTGGCATGCATTATAAATGCTTATTAAACATCAGCTTACACGGCCCACTTTCTTTTCCATCATTACTAAGGTTTTGTTTTAGGAACTAAAGTTTGAGTTTATGAGAACACATGCTAACTTGTATGAGACCAGATTTAAATACACGTCTGCCTTAAGCCATCCAGCTATGCAGCTTTCTACTTATAGAATTCTCTGGTACATCTCTTTCATCAACTCTGTTAATATACTGCTTGATTTACCCTTTTAGACTGAGAGCTCCTTGTAACCAGATACCACTCAAGAGTGCCTGATTCAGATGGATGCTCAGTGTTTTGAAATGAATGCATGATTTACTCAATGAATGACTGTCTTGTGTGGGTCTTGATTTCCTCAACCCTGGGGTGGAATCACAAACCCCTTCCCCATCTCTTGGGTTCCCCTTTAGCCATGGTTCATCAGTCTCATCTGTGCATCCCCGGTTCCGGTCACTCCATCTTCTCATCCTATTGTTCCCATTTTAAGCACAACCTTTGTTTGATTGCCACCTCTCCTCAGTCTCCCTGGGCAATCTCTTTACATTCCCCTAATACCTGTTCTCTCTTCCTTTCTCTGTCCCCTCCACATGGTTTGCAAACTGTAACATTTACATTGGCAATCTTGCTTTGCACTTGCCCTTTGTTTTAAGTCATATCAAATCCTTTTGGTAAACTGGAAAATAATTAATTGCAAATAAAACATTATTATTATTTTCTTTCACAGCTTCTCTTTTCCTTTTACCCTCATAAGCAGCTCAGGCTGCCTCATTGTTCATTAGAAATACTTTTTCCCCATGGGTTGCAACTATGTCATGACAGTATTTTTTTATTTTGCTGCTATTTTGGTGTTCGAAGTTCTGCTGGTCAGTGCTGCAACTTATTTTCACTCTGACCAGATTTGACTCTTACACATGTGTTAAGGGTAAGACAGAAAATAGATGGTGTGATTTACAACTCACTCCTCTCACCTCAGTGTCTACCTTGGAGGTATTTCTGGTCTTCTCAACTGAATGGAAATGACATATCAGAAATATTTAGACAATAGTACAAACTAGTGTAAAGTAACATTTTTGGAACTTTAACCATTTGCTAAAAGAAACTCTAGATTGCTTCAAAGCCTTCCTAGTTTAGGGTCTTTCTATGCAAGAATAATTACTTAATGCATCTGTCTGTTCCTTTAGAGTGTCATCTCCAAGTATTACTATCCTAGCTCCTATAAAATTACAATCTTCACAAGGGTTAGGATCTTGTTTTCTCCTTCTTCTGTGTATTCTCATGGTGCCTAGAAAGAGTCTCCTGGCCAGGCATGGTGGCTCACGTGTGTAATCAATCTCAGCACTTTGGGAGGCTGACGGAGGCAGATTGCTTGAGCCCAGGAGTTTCAGAACAGCCTAGGGAACATTGGGAGACCTTCTCTCCACAAAAAGCAATAGAAAAAATTAGCCGAGCGTGGTGGCATGCACCAGTGGTCCCAGCTACTCAGGAGGCTGAGGTGAGAAGATCGATTAAGTTGATGCTACAGTGAGCTATGATGGTACCACTGCACTCCAGCCTGGGTGACGGGGTGAGACCCTGTCTCAAAAAATAAATTAATTAATTAAATTAAAAAGAGCAAAAATATAAAAGAAAAAAAATAAAATATCTGCATACAGAGGACACATAGTGAACACTTGATGGAGAGATGGTTGCTGCAACCTGAAGTGACCTCCATGTAGCCCCACTCTGGGTGCTGGGTGCAGGTGCACACCAGGAAGAGTTGGAAGCTACTAGTCATTTTCCAAGGGGACACTTGAGCCTCTGTGTAGCCTCACAAATGAAACTGATTTCCAAGGGCCAGTTCTGCAGTCACAGATTCTGAATTTTCTTCTTATCCTAAGAATCATTTTTCTTATGTGTCTTTGCCAGCTCCCCCACTCAGGGGAGTCACAGCAGTAGATTGGTTATGCTAAACACTCTACCTGAGGGCTTCGATCTGGATTTTTTTCACAGTGACCCAGTCATTTATATAGTTGAGATAGACTCGTCTTGAAACTTCACAAAGCCATTTAATTTTTTAAAAAGTCATAACTCTAGGTAATTTGTATCTATGATATTTCCAGTTCTCTCTTTGATTCCCAGGGAATACCCTGCAAAGCAGGAATTTCAAGTGCATGCACTTTGCCACTGTCTTCTTTGCCTTTTCTCAACCAAAATACTAATCATGTGAGCTAAACAACACATATTAGGAAGTGTTGATGTTTTCTTTGCATATGTTCTTTTTAGCTATAAAGTTTTATTTGCAAGGCAGGCATGCAAATAAAGGCAGAAACAATGCTAAGGATGTCCAGAAAATGTGACATGGTCCGTTATCTTTTTGTCCCTCAGTCTCTAGACCTGTGGAAAAGACATTATGTGTGGGACCCGCCCCGTTGCCCTCTCAGCTCTGCAATAACCCTTGCTCTACGGACTGCATAGTATCTTCCTGGTCAGCCTGGGGCTTGTGCATCCATGAAAACTGCCATGATCCTCAGGGGAAAAAAGGTGAGTGCCTTGTTTGCGTGTGCTTCATTTACTGCCAGTGTACAAACATTTATTCTGGTAGCTAAGTCACTGATTAAGCCTGCTTAAGACAATATTTGTTTGCAAAATTTAGATAACCAGCTCAAGCCTGATGGTATTCAGTTTTAGGGAGGCACTGAGACATTTCTGTGGAGTACAAAATCTGACCTTGATTGACCTTCAGTTAGACTCACAGTTGACTACTACTCTATTTGGTATAACTTCATCTTTTGTTTTGTTTTGTTTTCCAAGATGAAGTCTTGCTCTGTCACCCAGGCTGGAGTGCAATGGCATGATCTTGGCTCACTGCAACCTCTGTCTCCTGGGTTCAAACAATTCTCATGCCTCAGCCTACTGAATAGTTGGGATATTACAGGTGCCTGTCACCACACCCTGCTAATTTTTGTATTTTTAGTAGAGATGGGATTTCACCATGTTTGCCAGGCTGGTCTTGAACTCCTGACCTCGTGATCTGCCCACTTCAGTCTCCCAAAGTGCTGGGATTACAGGCATAAGACACCATGCCTGGCCACTTCATGTTTTGTGTATATGTAATGGTTATATGGGGGAAATTGGACATGATTTCCACACTCACATCTGAAAAGAACTGTTTTGCAAATCTATGCATTTCTTTTTAGATTTCCACATTTAACATTCGATGTTATATTTTAGATTTTTGCAAGGGGCATTATGTATATTGTTTAGTTTCTGATACTGATCTTGAGCTTGAGGAAAAATCTTCAACTTTTATATTCCTGTGTAATTGTGTAGGCCTCTGTGGTCTAGTTTTCTTCAGTTTGTAATCAAAATACACATCTTCATCTTCAAAAGTTCATTCCTAGTGGTATCTTGTTTTCTCTTTCATTGACCCTTTAGTTTCTCTTGATACTGTGTTCCCTTAAATGACAGTACTAAAAAGAAATATTTCCTTTATCAAGAGAAATGAGATCCAAGGATATTTCAGAAATTAGGTTCTAGTTATTACATGCAAAGCAAGAATCCGTGGCCAAACACTTGATGGTAGCATGCTTGTGTTCCTAGAACCCTGCTCACTGCTTACTGCTCCATTCACATGAAAACCCACATTTCAGTAATTCCTAGAGTGCTCATATACACACATGTGCACGCCCAGACTCACTTACCCCTGTTCCTGGGCTTTTCCTTTCATTCTGACTCTTGTTCTAAGGTAGCAAGGAAGATGTGCATTGGCTTTCAGGCAGGAAGAAGCTAACTTTCATTCTTTTGTCAAACCGTAGAAATCTGGATCTCAATGAAGCCTGGGGAGGGCCTTGGGCAATTCTCTTATTTGATGTGTAACCAGAATGTCCCCCATGCCTCTGCAGCTTGTGTACACAAATAAATTTCCTTTTATACTAATACCTATAGCTTGCAGTCTTATGATCGACATGTATATAGTCAGTTGCATGTAGTCGTATGAGATTCCTCAGGGTGATTTACATATTTTTAGAACAGTCATCTTATGTTTAGCCTGTGCTGCTCCTGTTTAGGTCACTGTCCAGAAAATCATGTGAGGTTGGACCAAGGCTCCCCCAGTCACTGTGGCTGTGGCATCACTTTGCTACATGAAGTGCTGCCTTCATCTGCTTTCAAAGCTGTAGAACCACATCAGATCAAGTAGATCTGGGAGACTCTTGGTTGTATTACTGGGGAGACTAATGGTTATAGGTGACAGAAACCCAACTGATACCAGCTTAAGTCAAAAGAAGAGACTGTTTGAGCTCATGTAGCTGAAATGAGAAGAGAGGATAGGGCTGCATCCAAGAGTATAAACAGGCCCATGGGTCTCCGTCTTGTTTTCTGATTCTTTCTTTACCTTTACAATTCTCTCTCTCTCCATCTCTTGTGTCTGCTTTTCTCTATACTAGGTTCAATTTAAGGTAGTACATACAGCAGAAATAAATGTCTTCTCCATTGGTCCCAGGAATTGAATATCTGTAGCTGTTTTATGTCATGTCCTCATTCCTGAACCAACTACTCTGACTCGAGGATGTGGGGTTTATATGTTCAAATCCTGGACGTGTGGCCACTACTGGGATCAGGAGAGGAACGGTTTCCTTCAAACTTCACAGATGGAGAATGGAGAGATGTGACTCCCTCAGAAAAAAGTGAGGTACTGCAGGCAGGTAGAAGCAGTTCTGAGGGCCAGATTTTATAGGTGTTTATTAAATAGATGTTTACTAAATGCTTTCTCCTCTTCGTTCTGGGCCATGGATTCTCTACGGCAATTCAGAGAATGGCCCTCCCTCCCTCCCTCCTTCTCTTCTTTTCTTTTCTTTCGCTTTTTTTCCTTTCCTTTCCTTTCCTTTCCTTCTCACGCTTGTTGCCCAGGCTGGAGTGCAGTGGCACGATCTTGGCTCACTGCAACATCTGCCTCCTGGGTTCAAGCAGTTCTCCTGCCTCAGCCTCCCAAGTAGCTGGGATTGCAGGCATGCGCCACCATGTCTGGCTAATTTTTGTGTTTTTAGCAGAGATGGGGTTTCTCCGTGTTGATCAGGCTGGTTGCCCTAATTGTGTGTTGCATTTTTTTTTTTTTTTTTTTTGTCACTTGAGCTCAAATTTTCACAAAACTCCTGTTAAAAACTGGCTCCTTGAACTTTCAGTTTTATTTTTCCAGATAATTCAGAACTGGCCCATGGAACTTCAGACCCCCTGCCTTGGCCCCATTCCACAAAATAACATTTTTGCCACATTTTTATCCCCATTGGCCCCTATTCCTCTGTAGTAAAAGCCAACCTGTGCAGATATACCCTGGTCCATCTTTCATAAGACACCACTTGCTATAGGTTGAATTATGTTCCCCCAAAAAGACGTGTTCAAATCCCAACCCTTGGTACATATGAATAGGATGTTATTTGGAAATAGGATTGTTTCAGAAGTAATGAAGTTAAGATTAACTCATACTAGATTAAGGTAGGCTCTATTCCAGTGACTGGTGTTCTTGCAAGAAGAGGAAAATTTGGGCACAGTGACATACCCAGAGAGGAGAGTGCCATGTGAGGACATTGAGACATAGAAGACAAAAGGAGAGGCCACATGAAAATGGAGGCAGACATTGGGAGTAATGTGTTCCAAGCCAAGGAGCACCACGGAGAGCCACAACCCCCAGAAGCTAGGAGATAGGCATGGCACGGATTCTTCTGTAAAGCCTCTAGAGGGAGCATGTGAAGCATGGCCCTGCTGACACCTTGATTTCAGGCTTCCAGCCTGCAGGACTGTGAGATGATACATTTCTGTTGATTTAAGTTGCCCAATTTCCAGTACTTGGTTATGGCAGCTCTAGAAACTAATACATTGCCCAACTTTGGATCAGCATTTAGGCTCAACGAGGATACAGCACTGCACAAAATGACTACACCTAAGTGTCAAGAAGTAAGGTAATTTGTCTAAAGTCCTGCGGTGATTTAATGATGGCCATGCCGGCTCTAAAGATCTGGTTTCCTGTCTCTCGAGTCCAATGTCCCTCCAAACCCTAAGATTCCTTAGTTGTTTTTCTCCATAGACCTAAAGAAATTTGGATCAAAGTACAAGCTCAGTTCTGAAAAGAGAAGCCATCTGCCCATCATGCACCACGTTAGTCAGTCTGAGCCATTACTCCTGAGAGCAAATCATTGAGTGGATGCAGGAGACGAGGTGTGGGGCGTGGGATGTATCTAGTGTCAGTACGTCATCATTGGAAGAAGTGGGAAAAGAGACTGCAGTTGTGGGAGGGAGGGAGGTTGTGCTGAGAGTAGCTTAAGAGCACCAGATAACTAGAGGTGGGGAGTGTTTTGCCCCAATCAATATTTTTTTTTTCAAAGGGAGACTCAGCCTTTGCAAAGGGCTGAAGGAGAGGATGGAGGCAGTAGAACCTCTCACCTGAAGGTGGTACTGTCCCCACAGCCTCCTGCAGAGTTTAGGGACATGTTGGGATTGGTGAGAATTAGCCATTTGTTAATAGAATCCATACTGTGGCTGAATGGCTGTCCCTGAGCTGTAGTCACTGACGGGAGGGACGATAAGCCCTGATGATTGTTATTCAGGTCTAGGAGTTTGCTATTTTATAAATGCTTCCCTAGAGCAGAGAGAATTTTGGTTTGTAAGGTCTTGCTGAAACCTGCCAGGACCACCTGCCTATATTCCCTCTTGGGAAGAATAAAGAATTGAGTTTTCCCTCTAGGGAAATGATTCTGTTCCTTCAAGGTATCCAAGCTTGTTATGATGACAGCAAGTAGTCTTGTTATTTCTACTGACTTGTATGTATTAGGTCTGAGATCCCCCTCAGTCTTGGTTTCTGTCCCATGATTCTACTGTGAGTTCTGCCAGGATCACTGACCGGTACAAACTAAAGATACTTTAGAATTCTACAGAAGCTGGGGTACACGGGCTAATGCATTAAACATTGCAAAACTCTGGGATATAAGCGGTAGTGTTTAGCTTCACATTTGAATTCCCTACTGTAAAATGCGATGATTCCACTAGCAGAAATCTAGGACATTTATACCTTCCTAGATATTTCATACTCTTAAAAAATACACACACACACCCAGAAAGATGGACTAATTAAGAGAAAAGCAAGCAAACGACAGCCAAAAAAAAAAAAAAAAAAAAAAAAGAATGTGGAAAGTAGGAGAGAATACCATTTTTCTCCTCTCTAGGCTTTCCCAGTCATTGTGTTATTGCTCTGGTACATTTCCTTCATTCACATTAAGAAAAAAAGAAGAAAGAAATGGGAAAGTAGGAACTGTTTTATTATCAAATAGAAGAAATTAGTTACTATAGAAATTATCTTTACATGACTTTTATTCTTAATCAGAAATCCTTCCATTAGGAATCGAAGACTTGTGGCTGTCAGCTATTCAGAGTACATTAGAAAATCAGCCGATGTTCACAGCCTTCACACCCTTCCATGGTGTCATGACAGGCAGACAAGGGAACCTTGATCGGCAGGTTGGTGCTTGTCAAGTGAAGCTAGGATGCCTTTCAGAGGAATTTAAATTAGGTCAGGTTTTATCATTTATTGCTTTCTCTTTGATACACTCCCAGAGTGTTATAATTGGAGATACAGAGAAGAGAATTAGCCTGAAAAAATAAACACTTATAGACAAACTCTACATATAGATATGAAGTATTTTTAAAATTTTTTCTTGACATATAGACACACATTTATATGACATCCTTGTCCCTTTCAGACATATACTAGAAAGGCAGAATCGCCCACTGAAGTTGTTCTAAAGAAGAATTTGCTGGAGGCTCCCTATAGGGTGTCACAACAGCCAGCTGCTTACGTGAAAGGACTTCAGGGATTCCTTCCCTCAATGAGAGCATCCAAGTCCTTAAAAATTCCCGAAGGACAAGATATTTTGAAACTGAGAAGCCATGACTATTTTTTGAAGACAGTCTTTTATGCTCTTAAACAAATTCGATAACATGCTAAAGTTGGAAAATGCTGACATGTTTTAGATCTTACATAACAAAAATGGGGGACATTTCCATTTTCCATCTTTGCCTGCTAGATAGGCTTTCTATTGAATGCGAAGTCTATGAAATCATTTTGCTTTCTCATAGATAGTATATGCTAAGAGACAGTTTTTTTTTTTGTTGTTTGGTTTTGTTTTTTTCTGTGTCTATGTGTTTGGGGTAGGTCGGGGGGTTCTGTTAACTTCTCATTCTAAGCTTTGGGAGTTCTCATGCTGACATCACCCTATCAAGATGTCTTCTTAGTTTCTGTATTTACACCAGGCTGTAGACTAATAATGATGCTATAAAATACTACCCCTGCAGGAGAGTGGTTGATTTCTAAAGGGTTAGGATCGAAGCTTCAATCTGCTCAGATTCTTTCACTCAGAGTTGTTACCCAAAGTTCAGGGCTACCAGAGAGGAAGAGCAAATGGAGTACTTAAGACAGAATAAGCTTTTGTCCTGTTTGTTTAATCTGCTGGACTTTCTTTTTTATTATTTTTATTTTATTTTATTATTTACTTATTTATTTTCTGAGACAGAGTCTCACTCTGTCACCCAGACTGGAGTGCAGTGGCGCGATCTCGGCTGCAACCTCCACCTCCTGATATCAAGCAATTCTGCCTCAGCCTCCCAAGTAGCTGGGACTACAGGCATGTACCGCCCTGCCTAGCTTTTTTTTTTTGTATTTTTAGTAGAGATGGGGTTTCACCATATTGGCCAGGCTGAAACCTGCTGGACTTTCTTCACACCTGTCCCAGTGGAGTCAGTGTTGAGACATAGCATTGCCCGCAGATAGCTCATGTGTACACTTCTGGTCTACTAACTCACGCAGAAATACAGCCCTCAGACCTGGATATACCCTCCTGAGCTTCCTTTAATTCTTCCATGGCTTCAATTAAAAAACACTGACCCCTTTTCTGCCATCTGCTCATCTTCCCTTTTCTTTCCCCAACCCAGTATCAGTTCTTTTCTAATTGTCTCTTGTAGAATTATATACTAAATCATAATTCTTGAGGTCACAGAAAAAAATAAACCCTGCAGATACTAGTTTCACTAAAGGTGAATTGAATCTGTAGTCAGGAAGTGATAATTATGACTCTCCCCTGCTACCCAGTATCTAAAATTCCACCGTCCAATCTACTCATCTTTAGTACCTTCAAATAAACCATAGTGCCTTTCAGGTTCACTTTATAAAGTGTAGCGAAAACACTATATCCACAGGAGCTGACTTTAATCCTTTCTTGTGAGGAGGCAATGACTCTGAAAGACTTCTACTGATTTTCACACCCATCCATTTAATCAGTAATAATGCACCTTTGGAGAAGTAATAAAGTGGCATCTTAGTTTTCACACATGCAAAATGGGAATAGTAACATAACAGAGTTTTGAGGCTTTATTCATTTAGAGTAATAAAATAAAGTTACTGTCCTAGTCTTGGTAAAGGGTGAATATTAGTTTATGCATGTGCTTTTTTCCCTTGTTGAGTTTTACGCTTTGAGAAGAAAACACATCTCCAGTTCCTCCTGTGGCTTCCCATAGTACAGGAAAGTGATGTGCAAATGTCAATTAATATTTATGGAATAATATCGTCTAATTAATATGAAACTCAGTAAATGAAGATGACTGCTGGGCTGGCCCCAGCCACTGTGGACTTGGCAATTGTATATCTTTCAGAACAGAAGCACCTGGGAGAAGCCTGATGACTATTGCAGGCATGAACAGCAATGTGTGATTAAAGTTAAGTGCTACCAAGAGAATCCAAGGTTTTTGTTTTATGCTGAGCTTGTGCTGTGATTTGATCCTAGTTAGAGTCGGGACAAGGGCAGCACAAATGAAAGACTGAGGGAATTTATTGACTGAGGAGATGTAATCTATAGATTTATGGCAAGATGGATGCAACTTGATTTATGGAGGAAAACTGAACATGCCCCTCAATGGCATTAGGTTCCAAATAATAGGACACCCAGAATCCTTCGTAAAGACTGCTAAGTTTCTCTGCTCAAGTCTGGGCTGGCTGTCAAACCGTGTAAATCATGGTGACTCGTGCTATGTCTTGCTCAAAGATAAAATCAAAACAAGCAAAAATATAAGACAATAAATAAGCAGCATGCAGATGTTACATGTAACAATAGAGGTAATTCGAGTTTTGTGGAAGCGAGAGCTTGTAGGTCATTGTAGTTTGATGCTCATCAAGTGAAGTTTAGAGCCCTGTATGCATCTCTTTTCAAGGTGGCCCAGGAAGGAAACTGAGCCCTTCTGTCAATTTTATTTGGCTAGTTAATGATATAGACTTGGAGGTATGGAGGTATAAAGCACGGGAGAAGCCTTTTTTTTTTTTTTTTATTTTTTTTTATTTTTTTTTATTTTTTTAACTGCCCTGATCTTAACAGTGTTAATGCCATGAGAATATAGCCTCTGACTGGCTGAATGATTTCTTCCTAAGGTCTAATCCTTAAAGAGTCTAGGAGTATCTTTTAAAGGGAGGTTCTGGGTTATCTTAGACCAAAAAACAAACAAACAAATCAAACTCAAATAAAGCACTTAAAAATCCTTACCTAAAATTCTTGCCCAGCCCTGTACTTTGCCAAAATACTTAGTATTTTTAAGGATTTTTAAGTGCTTTATTTGAGGGTTTTTTTTTTTTGTTGGTTTTTTTGTTTTGTTTTTTTTGGTCTAAGATAACCCAGAACCTCCCTGCCACTTTTTCTTATGTCTCAAAACCACGTGTTCATTGTGTTCTAGGCTCCTTGGCTGTGCTATTTAAGACAGGTGGTCTTCAACTATACCTTGAGGTGTGTAACTTTTTCATGAGAGAGATGTTACCTCTCATGCTCCCTAACTTATCCTTCTCCCCTCCCCTTGTGGAAAGGGTGGTGGGGTATGCAACCCTCACTCTGGGAACTGAATGTTCTCTGCGCTGTCAAACTCTCTCATTTTCTTTACTTACTCCGAGGAATAAATGAATAACAATTTCTTTAAATGTTATTCATGCAAAACTGTTGGTTATGTTGAAAGAAAAAGGAATTAAAAGAATTAAATCTGTTGATTAAATTTGGAATAGAAACGGTGGAAGATATGAGATCCACAGAAGGTAGACGTAGCCTTTAGAAGTAATATTATATCATGGGGTCCAGAGATTGAAAATTTGGACTAAAGAGTTTAATCTGGTTCTCAGTCCTTCTTTATTAGGTCACTTTGCTTTTTAAAAATTGTGCATTCATTTTTATCATTTAAAAATAGAGGGTTTTCTGGTTTCTTAGACAAAATGGAAGGATCTGCTAACAGAGGGTTCATGATCTAATGCCGAGAGTCAATGGAAGCTGAATAGTAGTCAGGCACTTTAGAGCAGGCCCGTTGACCCAAACACTTGCTGCAGTCTCATGGTTGACCCATTTTCCTCGATGTGTGTACCTACTTGACTCCTGTTGATTTGCATTTGTGACTCTGGGCCCATAGCATGTAAAACACATCTATGTTCTTATTACAGTCTCTGGCTGGGACTTTGGGGCCCTAGTCCCATAGTATATTTTTTTTAAACAGAATAACAATCATGGACCCATGTCTAGCCTGGGTAGAAAGTTAACTCCAAAGAGATATTGTCTTTATGAGGCAGACAGATGTATAAATCTCAGTGACATGATGCAGATAAATCTCAGAGCAGGAAGTTGTGAATGGTCGGGCACCAAGGAGATGCCAAAGAGGCGATGTATTTCAACTGAATGCAGCGTAACAAGAATGTCAAAATCAACAGCAAAAAGAAAATGTGGATTAATCTATATTTAGATCATTTCTGAGTCTCCATTTATTTTTACTGGTTTATTGATACCCTAGGACTTATGCTACTTATTATTCCATTGAATTATGTCTCACTTCTCCAACTCTTAAGTTGTAAACTCTTGGAAAACAGATTTCCTGCTTTTGTTCTTTCCCATTCTCTTTTTTTTTTTTTTCCACATCTCATCCTCTCACTTCACACAGAATTAAACACATCAAGATAATACATGCTTAGACCGATGAGTACTTGAATAAAAGTTTTCATCTCTCACCCAGCTGCTTCTTTTCCTTTACTAGAAAAGAGTGGAATTCTGTGAAACGTTTTCTGTCTCGTTTTAGGATTTAGAACGAGGCAGCGCCATGTCCTCATGGAATCTACAGGACCTTCAGGGCATTGCCCTCATTTGCTGGAGTCTGTTCCTTGTGAGGATCCAACATGCTACCGATGGCTGGCATCAGAAGGGATCTGTTTCCCTGATCATGGAAAATGTGGCCTGGGACATCGCATTCTGAAGGCCGTCTGCCAGAATGACCACGGTATGACCCAGTGACCCATTAGAGGTGTTAGGATGTTAAGTATAAGCCAAATAATACATGGCCACCCTTCAATAGATCATCTTTATGAGGAAGAGAAGCACAGCCTTTTTTATCCTTGAATATTTATGTTTACATCAAGTGACACATTGCTGCAAAGTAAGATGCCATGACTTAATATGGGGCCACATACTCCACGACAGAATACTATTTGATTGTACCTAAATGCAGTACAGCAAACCTAGAGATTTCTCAAGAGTTTTTAATTTGTAAAAAAAAAAAAAAAAAAAAAATTAGAAAACAAATCTCTTGGATAGTGTTCAACTTATCAATACAAAACAAGTAAAGGCCAGTGTATAACCTGCCTTTATATATTATAAACAAGCACCACCTTGTTAAGAATCCAGGACTGAAACATCCTTCAAGTTTAAAAAACAACCAAACAAGACTAACTAAGTGGATTTTTATTTATATAATGTTAGAATTGAGTCAGCTATAGACACAATACTAACATTTCCAAAGAACTGTTTTTAAATACAAGTTGTCATGATTTACAAAACTATTAACAATGATGTCTTTCCTCGATCAGCCAGCACCTGGTAGGTTGTTTGAAATGAAAGGTGATTCAGAAAACATGTAAGTCATGTGGAAATAAGAAAAGTGACATGTTAAACCTTGATCCAAAACTTTAAAAAAAGTCAGTGCCTTGGAAGAATATCATGTATATTTATTAATCAGCTCTGCCATGAGAAGCCCCATTTATAATGCTCATGATATGTGGGATGAAGTGTTTTGAACTTATGCAGCTAAGTAATTCATAGAACAGAAGGAAATCACAAAATAGATACAGAATGGATAATAGCATCCACACAGGGTTGATACAAAGCTTTTCCTTCCTTTTTTCTTTCTCTCTCTCCCTCCCTCTCTTCATCCTCTCTTCATTCCTTCCTTCCTTCTTTCTTTTCAATCATTAGCATAATTACACAGGTATAGATTTTGTCAGGTGATATAATTGGTTACCTGTGGGAACCAGGTGATTGTTTAATTAGAGGGCAACACCAGATTGTATTAGCTACAGCAGAGTGTTAAAACTAATAGCAACTCCTGTGGATATTAACATATAATTTTTGAATCGTGGTAACATATGTGCAGTTTAGTAACAGATCACTTTTGTATTCCTTTTGTTTGTGTGATGTTGTGTTTTATAATAAGACATATTTTTTTGCTCTTTATCCCTGGCTCCTTATCACAGAGCTACTAAAACCCTGGTAATTTCCTGAGATACAGGGGTGCTAGGAGAATCTTTTGTTTTAATAGTCGGTCTTTGATCCTGGTTCCTGACACAGCTCTTAAATCCCTTGGAATTTCCTGAGTGCGAGGCCTGCCTTATTCTAATGAAGTGATGCTTGGTGAGCTTCTGGATGGGGGCTGATCACCAGAAAGACCAAACCATGATTAGAAGCTTAGGGATTTCAGTTCACCCACTGGAAAGAAGAGAGGGTCTGGAGATTGGGTTAATAATTGATCCTACTTGCATAAACACCTCTGAACTATGAGGTACAGAGAGCTTCTGGGCTGCTGGAAACGTGGCAGTGCTGAGAGGGTAGCAGATCCCAGCAAGGGCATGGAAGCCCCGCACTCTGTCCTCCATACCTTGTCCTGTGCATCATTTCCTCATGAATCTCTTATGACTTTTCATGTATATTCTTTGTAATATCCTTTATGATAAACCAATAAATGTAAAATATTTCCTTGAGTTCTGTAATATATCCTAGGAAATTATAGGACCTGAGGAAGGAGTTGTGGGAACCCCGACGTATAACCGTGGGTCAGAAGCACTGGCGACAGTCTGGGACTTGTGACGGGTATTTGAAGTGAGGGACAGTCTTGCGGGACTGAACCCATAACCTGTGGGATCTAATGCTAACTCCAAATAGATAGTGTTATAGTTGAGGGAAATTGTAGGATGTCTAAGTGGTGCTGGATAATTATGTGGTTACGGAAGTGTTCTGTGTTGAGTTTGGAGTAAGAAGTGAAGTATGGAAGTTTAAAACGTGAGTTCTAGAGCTAGACAGGTTGCAGTTTCAACTCTGCTACTCACCTGCTAGGTGATCTCAGGAAATTTATTTAACTTGGAAGCATCCTTTCTTTCAGCTGACTAGTGGGGTAATAAAACCCCCCTCTCACTCTTAAGACTGTGAGAGTTAAATTAGTTATATAACAATGATTAATGAAGTGGCAATGATTTTTTGAATGGCATGTAACCATTCAAAAAAGCCATAAACTTATTTTATGTATATTTTAAAGTGCAATTATTATTCTACCCTGTCCTGAAGAATTGGTCAAAGAGCATTCTTTTAAAAAACGGAAATAATAAGGAGGATTAGAATAACCAAAACTACTTCTTCCTCCCCAACTCCAGCTAAGGAAACAGGAAGATCATTGGTTTGGTTGGAACCCAGTGATAAATGACTCTCTTGCCTTGTTATCTCACAGTAGATATTAGAGGGTTGTCATTTTATCTCTGTCCACTTGGCTTGGAACTTTTTTCATAATTTATACTGAACCATCTACAATCATCACCTTTACTATTTGACAGCACTTTTAGAGCTTTCTTGCTTATTCCTGTGAAATGACTAATTTTCAGCTTTTGACCTACACTCCGAACTTCCGTGTGCAGAAGAGGGAATTAATATTTGTTCATATCAGCTCCATGAAGTCTTTGTGGTTTTTAAATACCTGAATGACTCCCTCATCGTTTGTGGGGCAATGACCATGGTCATGGTTATGGGAACATGCTTGGCCTCCCGGTTGCTGATGCTGTCTTTTGTTCTGTGTGAAACTGAAAATGTGGTCTGGTTACACTTTTTGTGATTCAGCTTCAGTGTGAATCTGGGTGATTGATGATAGAAGTTTGGCAGAGAAGTGCTCCTGTTTGATTCCTACATATTATCAGGGTCTTTCCATAAAACTATAGGAGTTGACAGAACAGTTGACATTAATTTAAATGAATGGAGAAAGACAGGTTTGAGATATACAGTGTCCTTTGATCTCCTTTTTTTTTTTCTTTGTAACATTTGATATTTTTCCCCCATTACTCTTGGTTTATGAATTGCTTCATAGACACTTTCTTTCAGAATTTATTTTGAATTTAACAGATGAGATCAAAAGAAATTATTTTTGATTTTTTAAAAAAACACTTACATTAGATCTACTCAGACTTGAGGCCTACTGTAATTTCTAAGGGTAACTTGGCTTATTTACCATTTTGAGGCTTTTACGTATGATCTCCTTCCAGATATCCTGCATATAGGTGTTTAGAAAGGAACATTCAGCAACCCTATGTCCCATTCAAATTGTGGAACCTTGAGATTTCTACATAAGCGTGACCAAGATTCTGTAGGACTCTTGATAGTGTCTTGTTGGGTGTCCTTGTTAGCTGCTAGGAAGACATACTGCTCTTCCCCAGAAGTTTGTTTAGACCATTAGCTTACAAACTTCAAAAATATATAATCTATGTCACATTGAAACCAGGGAGTATTTGGAAATAGCAATTTTTGGTGTGCCTAAACGTTGTGGATTAGTTTAAGAATGTGGTCTACTTTGGGTTATCTTAGATTCGAGTAGTCACCTCTAAATTCTACAGCTATCTCTGCTTTGTTCCATTCTCTACTTTGATTTATTGGCAATACTATCAGTGCCACTGAAGCTCCTATTTCTCCCTCAAGCCCGTAATTGTAGCGAACAATATGTTAGTCAGTGATATTTATTTTCAGGAGGAAAATTGAATAATAGATTGTATAAATGAGTGTTCTTATTTGGAATCTGATTTCTGAGTCTCTGATTGGTGGAATAGCTTTGATTTCTGTCCTCTGCACAACATCTTATCATTGTATGGGTCAATAGACATTTACAGATAGTAGAATATGCATAGGTTATTCTTGTCTCATTGACAAGGATGTTTTCTCACTTCAAAGTAGGCACTTGAAATGTAAATGGAGTGAGATTCAAAAATGCAAGCCCAACATAATTCTCCCTTAGAATATCAAATTTACTCACTGCATTTAAAATACCGATTCTCAAACATATAACTGGTTTGTTATAGCCAGATTTCACTGGCGATTGATGAAAGTTTACCACGAAGTGACATCTTCAAAAGCAAGTTGGAAAAACCCCCATCATGCCAGGAGAGTAGACAGTGTTCCCAGTGGCTGGTAAGTGACTACTGTGTATCATCTTTCATGTGTCCACAACGCAAAGTGGGCAGAAGATTCCAGGGGGTCGTTGGATAAACACCTGTCTGCCTGCTGGAGCAGTCAGACCTGGAACACTTACCACCTGCTTTGCCCCATAATTTGCCAAATAGGCTATCTTGAAAAAAAAAAAAAAAGTGTATATATGTTTCCACAAACATCTTGATTCAGGGATAATGCAACATACAATCTGCACTTCCGGAAGGTAAATGCCCACACTGGTGAAGAGTATAATAGATCACAAAAAACGAAGTTCACATGTTGATAAGTGCATGGAGTTACAGTTCTGCAGTGTTGCCAAAAACACTCCCTTGCATACAAGGTTTTTTATTTTCACAGTTGCACTATACCTCTTCCATGCAAATATTTTTCTTAAGCAGTGTATATATTTGCACAGCACTATGAATGATTTTGCATCATTAAAGTGGCTTTGCTTTTTATTTCAAGGTTATTTTTCTAGGAGTCCTTGCCTTAAATCATTGGCCTTGAACACTCCAGGAATGTTACCTTTAATCTTGGCTAAAATGGCATGTACTTGTAAGCTCTAACACTGTAAGTACCTTTTCAAGGAGGATTTCAACTAGTGGAAAGTGTTAGAATAATCATTTACCTAAGTTGGAGCAAACATTTTAAAAATGGTTTTAAATCTATGATTGGAGTTGAAAGTTTTGTTTTGTTTGTGTCATTTTTAGATCTCAAAAATGTTCTTTGGCTTACCTGTGAGAATAATGTCAGACTCCATTCAAATAAAAATCATTTTTTGGAATATTTTGCGATTCACCAGAATTCTAAAGAGAACTCCTTTTGTGTTGACTTTATTTTTAAACCCTTCGATTATGCTGTATCTCATGTTGTTAACAAATGCTGCTTTACTTCTGCTCTGTGTGTTTTTGCTTTTGCTTATAAGATGTTCTAAATGCTATTTCAGTACAATATTTATTTTCTTGTATTTTAGGATGAAAGAAGAATAGAGTATTCATCAGATACTTCTTTTTCACATAGGTATATTCCTGCAGTGAATCAACCTATTAAAGAGATGCTACAAAATCAGACGCACCCCTGAGGATATGTAGGCTCTAAAATAAAGTTAAAATGTGGGTTTTCTAAAAGTTTTGAGAAATGGCAACTTCATTAAAATAAGTATGCAGTTTATTAAGATGTGCATTTTGGAAGGGATAATAGTAATTGGATATCTCTTTTCTTTTTTAAGAAAGTAACTATCATTTTCTCTTATACTATCAATTTTTTATTTGTGTAGGAAAAACTCCCACTTACCTTTATATAAGGATGGGAATCTTATCTTGCCAACATCTTGCCACCTGTTTGGAAGAATTGAAGAATGGGAGAATAAACATGGACATGCATTTGTATTAGCAATGCAAATTCAGAGAAATGGCCTTTTGAAATAGTCAGAAGTAGTGGGTTGTAGCACACACTGTTGTTTCCTGCCGAGATCCCCTTGGCCATTTCCCATTTCTGTGGGTGTCAGCCTGAAATTCCAGCTGATATCACCTACATCTCTTTGTCCAAGAAATGTCTCTGTCCACTGCAGCCTTGCTAGGGAATTGGCAACCCCAGGGAGCAGTCTTCAACTATTGATTGAGAGTTGTTGATACACACCCAGTTTGTTTTTTCTTGGTTGGAATAGCCCGGAGATGTATGTTTGAAGCTGTTTCCTTATTGATAACCTACTCTTTACCAGGCTCCTCCCTTTCCTGCCTCACTTCCCCACTCTTTGACTGGCTGCCTGGCGTGGCTTCCCAATAAGTACTTGTCTGGGAATCTTTGTCACAGAGTTTCATTATGACACAGCTCAAACTAAAACAAAGATGCTTGGAAAGATATTTAGTCAGTCCATTCCTATAGGAGATACAAAATCCAATTCAAATCATACCATGTTCATGATAGTTTTTTAAAGAATTACCTTTCAAAGCAGAACTGATACAGTATCTCATGAGAGATCATTCAATATTTTGAACAACCCTCAGTCTTTATTCATTATTTGCCATTATTCAAAGGGCTTCAATATACTGTTTCTGTTCTCCCTATGAAAACATAAAAAATATTGAATTCCATTTATTTTCCAGTTAGGCAATCTGGGTAACATACATCATCATCTTGAGTCTTGTTTTTCAACTATTGAGTCATGTATGACTCTGGAGGGGGACTAGGTTTTTCTTATTTTCATTATGTAGTTGATTCCAGATTGTATTGGAATAGTTCTGAAAAAGAAAAACATAAACAGACCTCTACTGGGTGTTAAGGTAATTACTTGTATAGGAAAATTGGGTCTGAAATGTTGGGGAAACATGGTGCTCTATCTTGTTTCTTCTAGATCAGTGGTTCTAAAACTAGTGGGCATCAGAATCACCTGGTGGGCTTGTAAAACCACATGTGTCCAGCCCCTACCCCAGAGTTTCTGATTCAGTAGGGCTGGAACAGGGCTCAGGAACTTGTATTTCTTGCAGTTTCCCAGGTGATGCTGGTGTTGATCCAGGGACTAGACTTTGAAAAACACAGTTGTAAGCCAACGAAGGACAGTGGGCAGCTTCATAATGTGAGCATATAACAGAGAAGTAGGCTAGAGCATGTCTTACAAGGCATGTGTTACACTTAGTTAGAATCAAGAGTAGTATTGGGTGGGGCGCGGTGGCTCACACCTGTAATTCCAGCACTTTGGGAGGCCGAGGTGGTCAGATCACTTGAGGTCAGGAGATCGAGACCATCCTGGACAACATGGTGAAACCCCATCTCTAATAAAGATATAAAAATTAGCTGAGCATGGCGGCACGTGCCTGTAATCCCAACTACTCGGGAGACTGAGGCCGGAGAATTGGTTGAACCTGGGGGGCAGAGGTTGCAGTGAGCCGAGATCGCACCACTGCACTCCAGCCTGGCGACAAAGCTAGACTCTGTCTCAAAAAAAAAAAAAAAAAAAAAAGGAGTAGTATTGGTCCTAATCTTTTTTCTTGTTTCCTGCCGAAGAAGTTATTCTTGAAATTCTTGGAATATTCCAGAAGCAAGCAGTGAGTAATTTTTTTTTTTTTTTTTTTTTTTTTTACTTCTTTATTGTTACCTATGAATTACTAAATGATCAAATAGTGGAAAGCAATAGTGTTCTCTTGCAGGAACAGAAGACATGTAATATGTGAGATGAGTTATTTAGGTTTAGTGGAGAGAATTTTCATTTCAGCAAGCTGTCTTTTGCAGACCACCAACTGGTAGCAGTTTGGTGTCAGTGTCTTTACCTAAGGAAATGTGGTGATGACAAATACGTTGTATTAAATTTTGAAATGAACCTGACATTGCAGTTGAAAGTGCCAATAAGATCAGGCTGTGCTGTTCACGCTACAGGAATCAGACTGCAAGGGAGATTAAATTAGAAAGTTTCTGTAGCCAAGTTCCTCGTTCCCTTTCATTTAGTTGTCTTTCAGTGAAATTAAAGATGAAACTAATAATGTTTTGCAATGAGGAAATCCAAAAGAGAAAAATAGAGACTCATTCTAATCAGAGTTTCCCCATCCACGTTTGACGTGAAGGTAGGAGTAGATGTAAACTGGTGAATCAATTTAAATGCTAAAGAGAGAGGAACTGCAATGCGGGTTTAAATATATTTACTGTATGTTGTCTTGATAAACAGGCATTGTATTTTGAATTACTTCCACTTTCTACCCTGCTGCATACGTAGACATTGCAAGATAGCTTTTGTCTTTTTTCTCCTTTAAAAAGGGGCCTAAATAAATGACTGTTCCCATCAGTACTCCACCAATATTTCACAATCAGACTAAATGTAATCTGTTTTTTCCAAACTTTAATATTTAGAAATAGCTTAGAGTTAATTGCTTCCTGAGTTGTGCCTGTGTCTCTCATAGGAGTGCTGTCTCCTTTTTCTATCTCTTTGGAAATTCTTATTAGGCAATCGACTTTCTGTTCCCATTCTATATGATTCAAGAAGCAAAATGAGTCCTAGATTGTACTGATATTTCAAAATATAGCTCATGTGATTAAATGGTCAACCCAACCTTTCAGTGAGAATTAATGTGAGATTGTCACCTTTGCTATCCTTTTCATCTTCCCTCCAGACATGTCCTAAGTTTTTCTATTCCCTATTGTATTCCGCTGTAATGCCAATAACAGGGATTAGATGTAGCATTAGTCACAGGGACACAGTTTTGTTTCACTTTCTGAAATGTATTTTAAAGTGGTATTTTGCTGTTTCATAGGACCCTTGGCTCATTACTCTTGACACATTTACCGGTTTTCCCTGTATGTAGACACAAAAAACGTAACGATCATGGATAAAACACTTCTCCATTATGATTGAGAAATTTACACTGGTGGTATGACCAATATGACTAGATAAGGAAAAGTAATCAGAGGTTTACACATTCTGTACCTATTCAAATGCTTTCAGGAAATACAGTGGTCAAAAAGTCCTCGTAGAAAGCCCTTCCACCCCATGCAAAATCATTATTTTTGTTTTACTTAATCTTATAATCAAATACTTTTTGAATTACTAAATTAATATATACATATATTTTAACTGATTCATGAATCAAGAATTCATAGTGTGTAACCTTTTGTGCTCTGAAATGCCATAGCTCATAATCAGTGCTGCTTTACCTCTGTTACCTCTATGGTAATTTGTTTCCACAGTCACAGTCATGTTGTTCCCCTGCCTGAGATGCTTATCCTCCTCTTCTTCCTTTGGCTAATTCTTATTTATCCTTTACGAACTTGAATTGGTGTCCTTCAAGAAACAGTTTCTTCACTCCCACTCCAACTATTTTATGCTGGTCTAGAATCTCAAGTGAATATTATGTTTGTCACCTGCCCAAGATTATTTGTCACAGCCATTCATGGTAATTTTCTTTCCGTTATAGGTTATTGGTTCAGAAATGGGTAACGTTAAATTTGTTTAAGTCAACAAGATATGAGAAGAGGGACTTGAACAAGGAAGGGTGTTGTTTTAATTGCTGCGGTGATCCATCTTATTATAACAGGATATGTAGCTTCCGGATAAAGGCATTACTGTGTACAGTAGGTCAGATATGGAAAGATACTCTGGGTCCTGGAAGATATTGTTGAGCCACTGAATCCACAGTGTGAGCACTGGCTGTTATGTGAGACAATCTATTTCCTTACTGTTAAAGCCAGTTTCTATCAGAGTAGGTACCAGTTGCTGCAGAAATCATTATAATTGATGGACTGCTCATCGTTTGTGTTTTCATAATAGTTTGTGATTCAGTTATCAATACCTTTACTGTATTATGTTAAAATTATCTGTTTATTTCTCTGTTTCTGCCATTTGACTCAGCTTCTCAAGGACACATACCTTGACTTATTTATCATTTTATTCTAGGCATGACACCAGAGTGTCTGATATATTAAGGTACACTTAATGTTTATAGAACTTGAAAGAGTTATTTCAATTGATTCACACAATAGCCCAATTGGAAATTATTGTTATTTTTTATTCCCAATTTACTGATGGGGAAATTGTAGGCAGAGATGTTGATGGTTTAAAGTCACTTAACTAGTAATTTCTGATACCAGAAGTTTGAACTCCAGTTATAGAACTCCAAACCAGTGCTTGTTCTACTTTATGAATGCTGGTGAATGCATGTCACCTGTACCAGCTACATTGATGCTGCCCTGTACCAGACTATGCAGTAACTTTCAATAGTTAAGATGTTATTTTTTGGTAAAGTCCAACTTGGCCTGAGATTTATTCTCAGTGCAGCACTAGAGGCACTTGTGCCAACTCACTGGGCTAGGCTCATGAAACCTATTCCTAACCATACACTAAGCATATTGCCTTTTGTTTCCCTAGTGTGAGCTAAGAGCAAGAGAGATCACCTGTCCAATGAAAACATAAAGCCCACACACATTTCCCTCTGGCACAAAGTGAATTTAAGTTAGATATATAGTACATACTTGTCTGGTTTTCCCTGCAACTGTAATTCTAATCTTGATCATATTCAGACAGCTAAGCAGCGTAGAATTTATTCATCAGAATGGACTGGGAGGAGAGAGAAGCAGAGTCTCTGAAAAAGGAGATATGTGAAATCACAAAGAAGATAGGAGACAGCTCTTTAGGGATAAACAGCTTTTCACTCCTTCGTCGTAGAGATATTCCTGGAGGAGGGTGATAGCGGAGCTGCTAATAACACCATATTGAGAAGTTTGAGAAAGTTTAGTAAAAAGCAAGCAAAATTCGAGACACCAAAGTGGTCTTTAATATTACATCAGAGTTCATTAAATATTCTTAAATAAGGATTCATTGAGAAGGAATGGTAGTTATTTCTGTGTTGTTCCAGAGGGCAAACAGGTACAAATAAAAAGATGACAGATGTTGGCCTAACATGAGAATACATGTTCCATTTTAGCTGCCTAGCAATGGTGAGTAATGAGCTCAGTATCACCAGAGGCATACTCACAGACTGGGATCAGCACTTAGGGTTTCTGCAGGGGAATCTCCTCACCGTTCTGCAAGTGAGGTTAGCTCTGTGGACCATCTGCAGCCATTTTGGACAGGAAAATTTTGTATTTTTCCTTGTTGTCCTGCAATTAATGATATTTAGCATCTCTGGCACTCCCCCATGGATTGGCAGTCATGTCCCTGCATCATCATGGCAAATAAAATGGCCCACATATTTTTTATTGTCTCCGTAAGGAGTGGTGGTATTGCTCCTGGTAGAAAACCACAGGCAAGGAGAAGTCTAGTTTTTCCCAAGTTGTCAAGATTATGTTTAATTAATTAATTGATTTTAATTAATCAATTTTAATATTAAAATTTAAGTTAGAATGGATTAAGGAAAGTAGCAGTATATTTTGAGTGCATTGTAATTAAAAGCTAAAATAAGATCAAGCTGCAGGTTTAAATTGGAAACTTCAGGTAAATAGAAAATTCACTTATCCAGAAGGACCAGTCAGCATCATTATTGATAAATAGGGTTTCTTTGTTTATAAGGCGTCCCAGCAGGTATAAGAGGATAATATGAAAGGGAAAGTGTGACTTCCTCTTTAGAGAAATACTAAGGCATGTGGGTATTTGTTTATTGAGACAAGTAGGACCCTGTGCTTTAGGAACTTGGCAGGGAGCACAGTCACAAAATCATTTCCGTGCAATATTTATCACAGGCACAGCTGAGAGAAACAGTATATGTCCAGATATTCTGAAATCCTTCCCTGGATTAATTCTGACTGGGGAGAACTGTGTGCCTGGAGAACATAATACTGACAACTTACAGAATTGTGTTTACAGAAATGTTCATGACTGTGATGTTAGCTGCCTATAGTGTATGAAGTTATAAGACTCTTCACCATGAAACTCACCGTCATTTCCTCAAAAGGTATGAGATTTAGGGTCTTTACCTTGTGTGTTTCAGCATCCTATATGAGAATCCATAGGAGTAACACTGGTCAGTTCTAAATCAAACATATTCACCCATCTCTTTGTGATAATGTAGCCGCCAGCATGGGTTGAGTGCACCCTGAAAATTATACTGATGACCGGATTCCCAGATTGTCTCCCTCCGGGACTCATTTCGCTTCCTTCTTTTCTTTCATATCATTTGAGTGTCATCTTGTATACTATGTGTCACTCCTAATTTCTCCACTTGCTAGGTGTGTGACTTTGAGAAAGTTACTGCTGTCTTTGACATCTCAGTTTTGCTGTGAGAAATGGAAGTTAGAATAGGACCTACATCATAAATTTGATATAGATGCTGATTTCATCTATGTCAAGTTCTTAAAACAGTTCCTGGCATGTGATTACTGCTGCAGAAATGTCAGCTCTTATCATTATTATAATTATCTTTCATTTTGTATAAACAAACTTACTTAAATACTTTATAGAATGAATTGGTGGTATCAATTCGTGGAAATGGCAACTGACTTTAGGCAATTGACTATCTCTCAGAGGCCTAGTTTCCAGACTTATGGTTGTAAGGATGCTATTTTGTAAAATTTTTGTTCTATTAACTCTTTTAAATTTTAAAATTTTTACAGAAATATTGAAGAGTTGAGTGGACAGTACAAAGAGTTCCCTTGTATTCCTTGACCACTGCCCCATTGTAAACATCTCACATAACCATAGTTCAATGATCAAAAATTAGAAATTTAACACTGGTATAATATAGCTTGTTCTGAGGGTTAAAAAGATAACATGAAGGCTTAATGGAAGATCTGGCCGCTATCTTGATTTTTCTGGAAGTTGTTCTTATCTGCAAGAGTGGAGTGTCTGGTAATCTTCAGTCAATTCAGATGTTTGAAAGCATTATTTACGAATGATGATTGTAAAAAGTTAGAATGTTTGAACTGGAAGGTGTAGGCATAGCCTACATTATAGTCTGAGATCACGTTCTTAAAAAGAATGACTTGTATTTTTTTAATTAATTAAAGAAAATGCCTTAGTAATAGCACAATTTACTATAAATCCTGGCATATCCCTCTGGTAATAGGGAGGAAATTTTGTGGCCTCAGGTTCTGATAGTAACTTGAGCCAAGCAGCTATGTGAGGGAACGTAATTATACTCAGTGTCAAAACAAGGGACCTAGGTATTGATGGATATAGGCCTTTATATGCAATAGGAAAGAACATCTATGGAAAATCAATTTATTTGTTGTGAAAAATGACTCATTGTCATTTCTAACATTTTACTTTGGGCTGATTTCATTTGTAGTGTTCCAATTTGTTTATGTTGTACAATAAGGATGAAAAATGCCTGTGTTCTGTAGTGGTTTTGATTAAAGATAATGGAACCTTCTGTTTATATACTACTTTCCACTTTCAAAATGCTTACTTTCACTTACATTATTTCATTTTACTCCTCACAACAGACCTGCAATGGTGGTCAGGCATCGGTGGTTCTCACAGTTCTGCAAGCTGGAAATCCACGATCAAGGAGATAGCCAGGTTCAGTGTCTGGTGAGGAGTCCATCTCTGCTTCCAAGATGGTGCCTTTTTTTTTCTGCATCTTCGGGAGAGCAGGGACACTGTGTCCTCACAGTGTGAGGTGAAAAGCAGAGGAGGAAAAAAGGGCTGAGCACTGTGAGAAGCCTCTTTTACAAGGGCCTTAGTCCCATGCAGGAGAGAGGAGCCCTCATAACAAAATCTCCTCTTCATGGCCCCTCTTCTTAACATTATCACATTGGCCATGAAGTTTTAACTTATAAAGTTTGGAGGGGACACATTCAAACCACAGCAGTGACTTACCCCATTTTACAACAGAGGAGATTGATAAAAGGGGAGGGTTAAGACTTGCCTGTGGTCACAAGGCAAATATATTTACAAGGTCTGAGCTACTGAATCCTAGGATTCTATATGAGAACAGTTGAGACAGCTACTATAAAATAGTGAAATGTATGTACCTAAAAATGTCTATCACTTATGTAATCTAGGGGAATTTAAAAAATCCACATGTACATATCCATCCATATTCATATCAACTGTCTATATCTGTCTACATTGTCTATACATCATATATCTAAGTCTCTATCTGTATCTAGCTCCTTCTAACATTCTCATTTCTTAGACCAATATTTTGGGCAAGAGAAGAAAAGAAAGTCAGAAATCCAGAGGAAAGGCAAAATAATAGAAAGCCCACTGTACTAGAAAACTATTCTTAAGACATAGATGGGCCAAAACTAATTTGAAATTGATTTGGAGGTGATAATAGGCATTTGGGGATATGAGGCTTCATTCTACTCTCCCCAAATGAAATTACTGGAAAAAGTTATTCTCTTTTGAATTTTATTTAGTTAGTTATAGTCGCAGATGAATGACTTTTAGCTTTTTGTTTTGTCTTGTCATTCCCTTATTGACTTGGGTATTACAACAAATAGCGCGCAGCTACGTTATGGAGAATAAAAATGGCATGCCCAATCAAAAGCTTTGGGTGGCCCCAAAAAGGAGCCACAGAACTGGCAAATCGTTATCCAGAAGAGAATATACTTCCTACAATAAAAGCAACCTATTTATATAACTTATTAAAGAAAAAAAATTGTGGGGAGTCTCTAGCCACAGGGCTGGCTGCAAAGTTATATCTCTAGTGCTTTTTTTTTCAACTTTTACTTCAGATTCTGGGGGTCCATGTGCAGGTTTGTGACAAAGGTCTATTGTGTGATGCTGATGTTTGGGGTTTGTTTGAATCCATCACCCAAGAAATGAGCATAGTCCCCAATAGGTAGTTTTTCATTCATCCCTTGCCCCTTTTTGTATCCTCCTGTATCTATTGTTCTCATATTTATGTTCATGTGTACTTATGTTTTAACTCCCACTTATAAGTGAGGATATGCAGTATTTGTTTTTCTGTGCCTGCTTTAGTTCACTTAGGATAATGGTCTCCAGAGCATCCATGTTGCTGCAAAGGACATGATTTCGTCCTTTTTATGGCTGCATAGTATTCCACGATGTATACATACTGCATTGTTTAATGCAGTCCACCTTTGATGGGCATCTAGGTTGATTCCATGTCTTTGCTATTGTGATTAGCTCTGCGGTGAACATATGAGTGCATGTGATTTTTGGTAGAACAATTTATTTTCCTTTGGTTATATACTCAGTAATGAGATTGCAAGGTTGAATTCTGTTTCTGTTTTAAGTTCTTTGAGAAATCTCCAAACTGCTTTCCACAGGGATTGAACTCATTTACATTCCCAACAACAGTGTATAAGCGTTCCCTTTTCTCTACAGCCTTGCCAGCATCTGTTGTTTTTTTTTGACTTTTTAACAAAAGCCATTCTGACTAAGATAGTATCCCATTGTGGTTTTGATTTGCATTTCTCTGATGATTAGTGATATTGAGCATTTTTTCATATGTTTGTTGTCCACTTGTATATCTTCTTTGGAGAATTATCTGTTCATATCCTTTGCCCACTTTTTAGTGTGGTTATTTTGTTTTTGCTTATTGATTTAAGTTCCTTATGATTTTGGATATTAGGCCTTTGTTGGATGCAGAGTTTGAAAATATTTTCTCCCATTCTGTAGGATGTCTGTTTACTCCATCAATAGTTTTTCTTGCTATACAGAAGCTCTTTAGTTTAATTAGGTTTCACTTGTCAAATTTTGTTTTTGTTGCAGTTGCAACAAAACAACTGCAGGTTAAGAACCTAGCCATAAATTATTTGCCAAGGCCAATGTCATGAGGGTTATTTCCTAGGTTTTCTTCTAAGAATTTTATAGTTTGAGGTCTCCTATTTCAGTCTTTATATTGAGTTAATTTTTGTATATGGTGAAAGGTAAGGGTTCAGTTTTATTCTTCTGCATATGGTTAGACAGTTATCCTAGCACCATTTATGGAACAGAGAGTCCTTTCCTTATTGCTTATCTTTATGGACTTTGGATGACTGTCGATGTGTGGCTTTATTTTTGGGTTCTCTATTTTGTTCCATTGGTCTTTGTGTCTGTGTTTGTACCCATACTATGTTGGTTTGATTACTGTTGTCTTGTAGTATAATTTGAAGTCAGGTAACATGATTCCTCTGACTTTATTCTTTTTGCTTAGGATTACTGTGGCTACTAGGACTCTTTTTTGGTTCCATATGAATTTTAGAATTATTTCTTCTACTTCTATAAAAAATAACATTTGTAGTTTGATAGAAATAGTGTCGAATCTATAAATTGTTTTGAAGAGTATGACCACTTTAATGATATTGATTCTTCCAATCCATGAGCATGGAATGTTTTTCCATTTGTTTCTGTCGTCTCTGATTTTGTTCAGCAGTGTTTTTAGCTCTTTTTATAAAGATCTTTCACCTCCTTGGTTAAGAAGTTTTCCTGGGTATTTTATTCTTTTCGTGACTACTGTAAATGCAATTCCACTTACAATAGCCACAAAAAGGGTAAAATATCTAGTGCCTTTAAAAAATTCTGCTCAGAAAATCCGAGTGGCTTATGTGATTGGGTAAAGAAAGTATAGATATGCTTCCCTAGGTTATCTTTCCATTCTTTCACTAGGAGATGTCATTTGAAGTCGTTTTAGTGTCTGTGAAAATGTAGCCATTGCCAACCCTTTGACGCTGGATAGCTATTGTCTTAGGAACTGCTCTGGGAGGACAGAAGCAACACTGAGAATGACAGCATGGCTTCTCCAGGGCTAAGGTGAACAGGGGGCTTGTGAACCAACCAGAGTGTGGCTGTGTTTCACAAACAAATGACCTGCCTGTTCCTCAGGAGATCTGTGAGCTCTACACAGTGACTCGCCACATAGACCATAGTGTGCAAGTTTTTTTTTTTTTTTTTTAATTTATTTATTATTATTATACTTTAAGTTGTAGGGTACATGTGCATAACGTGCAGGTTTGTTACATATGTATACTTGTGCCGTGTTGGTGTGCTGCACCCATCAACTCGTCATTTACATCAGGTATATCTCCCAATGCAATCCCTCCCCCCTCCCCCCTCCCCATGATAGGCCCCGGTGTGTGATGTTCCCCTTCCCGAGCCCAAGTGATCTCATTGTTCAGTTCCCACCTATGAGTGAGAACATGCGGTGTTTGGTTTTCTGTTCTTGTGATAGTTTGCTAAGAATGATAGTTTCCAGCTGCATCCATGTCCCTACAAAGGACACAAACTCATCCTTTTTTATGGCTGCATAGTATTCCATGGTGTATATGTGCCACATTTTCTTAATCCAATCTGTCACTGATGGACATTTGGGTTGATTCCAAGTCTTTGCTATTGTGAATAGTGCTGCAATAAACATATGTGTGCATGTGTCTTTATAGCAGCATAATTTATAAACTCAAGAGCAGCACTTCCTTTTAAGGGATTAGAGGGCCAGAAGTGTTTTGAATTCTCAGTTACTTCCTTTTGCCTGAAGATCTGTCCTGAAACCCTGTTTGTAATCTTGAATAAATGCGTTAGACCAATGCACAATGAGTTGCACAATTGAGACAGATACCTTCCTGATCTCTGTGTTTGAAGAGGCTAGAAATCCAAGATTAGAAGTTGATTTGGGAAGCCTGAAATGAATGCCAGAGTAACTACCACTACCCCAGAAAGCCATGACAATCCTGAGAAAGGGAGTTATAGCTGTGGTGAAAGAAATGTTATTTTTTATTTTGCATTATCTTTGGTGGTTAGATAATATCTTGTGTTGATAGACTATCATATTCAACCCATATTTCCTTTGCTGTATATAGTATATAATGTATAGTTCGTTTTTCTCAATCTGGCTAATTTATTTTACTTAGTTTTAATTTTCTTTCCAATGTTCTCTTCATCCACACACCCTCCTACCAGTGTATTTACTCCTGATCTGAGATTTTAATACCAAATTTGAAAAACAATAATTTCTTTATTTGCTTTCCATGGGAAATCCCCCAATGTTTAGAGCTACCAGCTCTAGACATTGTAAGATAAGTCTTGTTGTTCATCTGGTATCTCCAACACTTAGCGTGGTGCCTGGATCATGGTAGCTACTCAATATTTAATGAATTAAATAAATGCTGGATTTACCCAATGACAATATAGGAATCAAGATGTAAGAGCTAAAGGAATCTTAGGCATTGAATTCAACCCTTTCATTACATTGAGAATCAAAGGGGTTTACTTTTTCAAAGGAGGTAGTTCTGAGACCAGAATCCAATCACCTTTCAGTCTGCCAAGAGCTCTTTCTCCCACTTTATTTACCAGCAAATGGATATTTCATGTCTCAGACCAATGCGACCTTCTTCTTGTTCTTTTTTTTTTTTTTTTTTTTTTGAGACAGAGTCTCACTCTGCCGCCCAGGCTGGAGTGCAGTGGCCTGATCTCGGCTCACTGCAAGCTCCGCCTCCCGGGTTCACGCCATTCTCCTGCCTCAGCCTCCCGAGTAGCTGGGACTACAGGCGCCCGCCACCTCGCCCGGCTAGTTTTTTGTATTTTTTTTTTAGTAGAGACGGGGTTTCACCGTGTTAGCCAGGATGGTCTCGATCTCCTGACCTCGTGATCCGCCCGCCTCGGCCTCCCAAAGTGCTGGGATTACAGGCTTGAGCCACCGCGCCCGGCCCTTCTTCTTGTTCTTATGAATTGGAGTGCTGAAGGTAGATACTCTATCTGGAAATCTTCTAACCCATTCATTTAACAGACAATTTTCCAAATTATGTTCCATGGGATATTAGTTCCAAGGCCTCCTAATGAATAACCTGGAAAAATAGATCTTCCAATTAAATAAAATTGAACAAGACCACGTACTTTATCTCTCTTATGGAAACTCATGATACACATTACCCTAGAAAGGGCTGCAGGGAGAATACCTCTGGAGAAAACCTGCTTAATTGTGTTTCCTTGGGAGTGTCCTAAATTGTTGGAGCATTGAATATTTTATTTGTAAAATGCATACTGACACTTTGTAGAATAGTTTTCCTAGAGATAGCATTTTGGGGATGGCCCTCATCTAACTTCCAGGTTTGACAATGTGTTACCCAGAGTTCTGCAGTCCTTAGGAGCAGCATCTTTTTTCTATGCTGTAATAAATTTGAAAATGGACCTGGGCACTTTAAAATATGTATATATGGATATTAGCCAAACCTGGCATTTGTCAGAAACATATATTGTACTGAAGTTTTCACAGGAAAGATAGAGGAAGAATTTTACATAGAGTAGTCATTTACCGTGGTTTGCTCAGTGAAACCCAGTTTATCCCCATTATTCTGCTGTCATTATGAATGCCACTACATTTCAACCTCAGAAATGTCCTGGTTTTGACACATTCATTCTTCCAAGCCTAGAGCCACCGTATTAGCTATCATTTTTCTCTTGGACCTGTTCTCTTCTCTGGCAGCCAATTCCCATCTCATCTTCCTTCCTTCATTTTCCTCCATACCACACTCACTTCCCACTTCCCTGGCTGCTGCTTTCTTAGGCAGAGTTGTCCTGTAGCTATATAAACCCAGGGGCAGCTTCTTTTCACCGGAAGTAAGGGTGCATACATTCTTGTCAGAAAACTGGTTTCTCCCTATCAAAGGGTTTCAACACTTATCAAGAACCTATGAGGGGAAAAAACAGAAAATTAACAACAACAACAAAAATCCCCCTGTATACGTAGGCCCTGTAACATAGTCCCCAGCACTGATCCTTTGCTTGTCCACATCCATCATGGTGTTCACTCTAGGCCCTGCTCTTTCTCAGGGCATCTAGTGTCACCACTTAGGAAGGCACAAGGTCAATGTCAGCCATGGCCTGTGCCCTCCAGATCTTCGTTCCAGTCTGCTCCATCTACAGGGTCCTCCCCATGGCCTATGCCCTCCAGAGCTTGGTTCAAATCTGCTCCATCCGCAGGGTCCTGTCCTCAGGATTCTTCACACTGACCTTCTGGTCACTTCGTGCCCCTCTCTACTTGCCATGGTACCATGCTGTGCATTGCATGTTTTTTGTTGTGATTGCTTTTAATAACTTAGCTATAAATTCTTTGCCAAGGGTATTTCTGACTTGACTATGCTGACCTCACAGACGGCTCTCTTCTCTCATCTGCTATTTCACACATCCTTCTTACTGCATGGCTTCACGTTTATTCAACTCTGTATTCTAAGTTGAACTTCCTTCTTATATATGCTCCTCGAAAATAGAAACTGTCTTAATAAGTCTAAATTGCCTTCCATTGCCTAGTACATTGTTAGACTCAAATCAATCAGGGATTTTCAATCATAGAAGATATTTTAGATATCATCTAGTTCAGTCCTTAAACATGTTCAGAGACTTGCATGAGGTCACCCATTTGTGGAAGGCCAATCCAGGTTGCCAGGAAGAACTGTGGGTTAATAAGGGGGACTAGCCCACAATTAAGGCTTGGAAGGTCCAGATCACTCTGTAGGCTTCTGCTGAATGTGACTGACTAGAGAATTTCTGCTGCTTATTGTCTCCTCAGTATTTCTCATAGGCAATAGCATGGAGATGATTTTTTGAACCCTGTGGGTTTGAAATGAAGATTACATAAGACAATGTATATGCCATGTGCTATTCCAAATCCAGGACGTACCAGGCACTTAGTACATGATAGTTCATATCCATTTTTTTTTCTTTCTGATTTTTCATTCTTTTGTGTGCCAATGGCTTGAAGAACGGAAGCAAGTTGCCTGACTTTGGGCAGCTTATGATGTAGAATCGGCATCATAACATCTGCTCCGAGGTGTCTCCGAGGAGGGTTGGGAGTGTGGGATCGCCATGGTGACAAGGATTCTGCCAGACCCGCCTGCAGCAAGGGAGCTTGCTCTTTTACTGAACCCATTGACTTTGATGACACTTGGCAAAAGTATCCTCGGGTGTTTGCAGCCGTGGTTTCTGTACTGCACGGTCCTTCTGGTCATCCTTTCCTGGGCTTTCATGAGTCACAGTAGCAACTTCAGTGCTGAATATGGAACCAGAATCCCCTGGGGCTGGTTAAAGCACATATGCATATCTAACACCATAATTCAGAGAGGAAATGATTTACCGTTCACAATGTCAGGTAAGCACATTTCTGACAAGCATAGGATTTTTCACAGCTTTTAAGGGGTTTGTACCTTTTCCCTCGTGTGGAGAGTTGATTGGGTGTGCTCCCCGTCAGCTGTCACTGCTGCTCTAGGAGAAGGCTGCCCACTGACAGTCTGGCGGCTGTTTGCTGGCAGCGGACTGCTGCGTGTCTCCTCGGGGCAGACCATTTATCACAGGTCCAAGCCGGGACTGAGAGATGCTGCAATCTCACAGCCACACTCCTGCTGACAGGCAATCACCCAAGCTGCCTACTGCAGTGTGCCTTTGCCCTTACAAAAGGTCCTGGGGCCCGAGCAGGGTTTCTCTCCTGAAGGGCCTCTGGCAGAGTCTGTTGTCTGCAGAGGTGCTGACGATAACCCCTGCAGGTGACACCACTCTTCCTGAGAATGGCAAGCAGGTGTGTTGCTGCCTTTATTCCCTTCATCAAGTATGAATTCAACAAAATGCTAATTGTCCATTGGTGGCAGGATTTGTGATTCCCTTCTCGGCTTTATTCTCTCCATGTTAGTTTGCTACCAGATGCCATTGTGTTTCTTTTATGATTCATATATAGTTTTATTTTCAAAATTGTATGTAAATCTCCTAATTATTACTTGCATTTTTATTGTTCTCTTGCTACATCCTCAAGGCTCAGACAGGAACAAAGTCTGGGGCTTAGGCTGGGATGAGGGGTTGCCTTTCTGTTTTGAGACAGCCTGGCTGGAGAGCAGGGAACCTGGTGCTTGCCTGGTTCTGCCACTTTTCTTATACCATGTCTGCCTGTAATGTTTAGTAAGCTACATGGGATTCCTCAAACCTATGCTTCCTCTTGCCTCTCAGCCTTTATTTAACACTATTCTGTCAACCTGGAGCATACTCTAGACCATACCCCATGGCTGCCTACCCACCTGTACTAGGTCAGTCATCTCGGCTTAGGGATCATCTCCTCCAGGAAGCTCTCTCTCACTTCTCATTTGTTTGAGTATCCTCAAATGCTCCCCAAGTGCAGCCTGTGTACAGGCTTACACAGCCCTACTTCAGCAGCTATGGATCGTATTATATATACTGAATGATGACCTGTCACTTTGGTATGAGCATTTTACTGATTATTTGCACATTTTTTTCTACATTGTCTTTTTATGGCTTCATTGCATCACAAAGGACAAAGGCACCTCAGTTTCTTTAAGGAATTACCTATTGTTGGATATTTGGGATGTTCTAGTGTTTTGGGCTATTACAGATAGTGCTAAGATGAATATACCAATAACTGAATCTTTATGCTTTCCTTAGGATAAATTGTTGGAAGAGAAATTGCTGGTGTTACCATTTGTGTTTTGTGGGTTTATACCTCCCTACAGTGTTATTGGGATTGGAGATTTAATCAGAAGTGAAAGAAAAAAATCGAAGTGGGAAAAGCCCCAGTGATCATCTAAGTTTATCCCAGCTTAATCGTGGGTATACATAAATAATATGCTAATAAGCAGCGTGTTTATTCAACACAACAACACATGTATATGTGTTCTAGGAGATATGGATGATACATAAAGTGTCCTCCAAGAGTTTTGTAGTATAGGAAGTGAACAAGGTGCACATAGAAAGGGTATGAGCAAGGAAAATCTCACAGGGAGAAGAGTGAAGTGATATTCGTAATCAATCATGAATGTCGTTTCTAGCCAGAGTGATTGGGGCTGGGGGAATTCTCTTGATAAGGTGTTATTTGGAACAAAGATGAAAGACTTGGAATACTTGTATACTTGAAAAGAAAGATGGAAATTGAGGGAAAATTCTAAATAGAAAGAATTGTGAAAGCAAAACTTGGAAGCAGGAAAGCAATGGGCATTTTTCCAGAATAGTGAGTGTTTCCAATTTTCATATGAATAAGGAATAACAGTGTTTTTCAAAAAAATAAACTCCTGCCATTTACACACTGCCTTTTTTGCATTTTGCTTTAACTGCCTACTCTTATTCCTGAAATCTAGATATATTTTGAATTTAACAAATTTTGATAATAAATTAAATATATACAGAAAAAACCCATTTCACTTTTAATGGAAAATCAGTATTTCCTCATTTGCCTTTACCATTGGAAAACCTGGAACAAAGGATGAGGAGCCATAGGAAATGCTGAGTAGGGTTTTTAAATTAAGCTAAATTATTTGATGTGGTGTCTCTATTATTGAAGTATTCTTCCATAGCTTAGAAAGGAAAGCATGTGTGTGTGTATGTGTGTGTGTGTATTTGCATAGCTGATATTCAGAGGGTATGCACTGACTGTGGAAATGCTGAAATAGTGCAGCATGTATTGATAAATGTTCACTCACCCCTGGAGCCCTTCAGAGTCCAGCCATTTTCCCAGCATTTTCCAGACCTTTCTATGGTCCAATAACTTGATGAGCTACCCTGCTATGCCAGGGGTTAAATATTTGGAATATCATACATGTGTGTATGTATGTGTGTATATTTGCCTATACATCCCTGGACGTTCATGTGTATGTGTAACTTGTATGTGACGGTGTGTTTGTCCATTTTTATGATAAATTGATAATTTATAATTGCATAAATTTATGAGGTGCAAATTGATGTTAAATTTATAAACACAGTGTGGAATAATTAAGTCAAACTAGTTAACATATTCATCACCTCAAATACTTAACATTACTTGTGGTGAGAACATCTGAAATGTACTCTCTTAGCAATTTTGAAATGGACATTATTATTAATCATATTCACCACACATGAGAGAACTGTGAAGATGGAAACAGCAGTGACAGGACACATCTGATTGACAAGAAAGCTTCTTGAGATAGTAGGCTCAGGTTCTGAAGGAAAAGAATGGCGGCAGATGCTCTTGGCAGGTCCTTTGTCCCGCCTTGCTGGCACCCTCAGTGATGAGCATGTCATTGGACTTTCTGTATAGGAACAGTTCCCTGTAAAATCAAGAATTTGTTGTTTCAAGGAATGTTATAAACTGGAATATAAAAGCCAGAACTCATAAGGTTACGGGATGCATACAAAACTTCTGACCTGCATGTCTTGAAGCATTCCTCCTCTCTTAGACCTAGATGGCAAATCATAGACATAAACTTGTGCATTCTAGATAATTCTCCTGACTCTGGGCTTTCTCACTCCTGATCTCCTTAGCTATTTGACATTGTATGAGAGTATTTGCAATCTTGGTTTTCTCATTTGGAAATTGAGCTAATGGACTCACCCAACAGGGTTCTTGTAATGATTAATGGGATAATAGCCAAGGCCATACAGGCCTTCTAAAATTGGTTTTGCAACTTGCCTCTAAACCCAATAAGGAAATATGAGAGTAACAAGTAAGACCACACAAAACCCATAATCCCAGCATAACTGGAACATGGAGAAAACCCCACTTCCAATAACATTAAGTAGGAAAATAAACACCACATCCACTGAGCTTGTCTCCTGTATTCCCTCCCTGTGGGGAGTGCAAGAGTAGCTGAGGGTGGGGAAAAGGGGCCATGCTGTAGGAAAGAAAGGGCGGGGAAACTTAGTAGCAGCCCTAAAATTGACCTAAAGCTGCCACAAGGGAAAAAGACACTACCCTGTGTGTGATACTGAGAGTTTCCTCCAGTTTAGAGCAGGCCCTCCTGGGAAGTGACTTAAAAGCGCACACAGGATCTGAGTAAGCAGTCTTGGAAAAATAAAGCTCCAGAAATAGAAAGAAGTGTGTTAGTATTTTTATTTCAATCGAATTAGTTTATAAATGAACTTAGGGAGAACTTCTATCTTTATAAGGTTGATTTTTCCTTCAAAGAACAAGAGTATCTTTACATATGATAACATCAACCTTTGTGTCTTTCAGGGTTGTTTCAGTATTTTCCTCATGCAGGTTTTATACATTTCTTGTTAAGATTATTCTTATTCTATCTTTTGTTACTATTGTAAATAATGTTTTCTCTCTTTGTATCCTATAATTATTATACATCTACATGAACACTGCTGATTTCTTCTGTTAATTTTATAGCTTGCTACTTTATTGAATTATTGAGTTAATTTTATCATTGACTAGGGTTTTCCAGGTACACACTCATATATATATGTGTGTGTGTGTGTGTGTGTATACACACATGTTTCTGTATATGTGTCTATATATCTATATACACACGTTTCTGTATATGTGTTTAGACATGTATCAGTTTTTCAGCTTCTTTATTGAGAGAACCGAGAAACTGCCACTTCAGTAGCAACAAGCCACTCCCAGAGCTCAGATCTTGGTTTCTAAATGCCATTCACTACTAAAATAACCCTGGGCTCCTTGCAAAAATAGCCGATTCCTGGTGCGAATCAGAAAAAACAAGATGAGCTTGGGAGATCTTCATGTGCCAAAAACTAAGAAAATATTTAAAGAATGGTGGGGATGTTGCAAAAGAATGCAGGTCCCCTTTGAAGGGGTTTCTACTGGCTAAGTCTATGACAATTTGAGCTCCAAATAAATAATGTTTAACTGTTGTAACTATTAAATAAAGTGTAAGTCTGCTTGATATTAATAAATGCATGAATAAATAAATAGATAAATGGGAGAAAGGAAAACTCTTACTCGCATTAGAAAGCCAACCAATATCAAATGAATAATGGAATTAAAAAGTCACTATTCGTAACCATCAGAGTAATAATTAAGTCAGACAAGAATCATCAACGAATGTTGACACTAGTGGATGAAAGTTTGACGAAGAACAGGATATTCACATCATCTGAAAGTATATACCCACAAGATATGTTTTTATTGCAAGAGGTGAAATGATAACTTTACCGAGGGAAAAAAAATAGCAGACATTACTTTAACTTTTACAGATTGACCATCCCTAATCTAAAAATCTGAATTCCAAAATGCTTCTAAATTTCAAAATTTTTGAGCACTGACAGGATCATAGAGATGACATCGTTGGCACTGCACAAAAAGTGCCTATAGACGACAGGGTGAGAAAGTGTGAAGGGCTTATTGTACTGGAGCAGTGCCTTCATCACAGAACAAGAAATAGTGTTCATTTATAAAATCAAAGAGAGGCTTCTAACCCAAAAACCATTGTTAATGAGGTTTTAAACATTTTAAAACCTGGAGAACACATTTTAAAACGCCCTCCCGCAGAATGCCGCCTCTTCCCTAGAGGACCCACTTCCTGGTCCTTCAGCTGCTTCTGATGTTTCTTCTGACCTAAAAAATAAGATACACAGTAACCTCTTAATCAAAACACAGCCTTTTAGCTGGAGATGGAAAACCTGCTGTTGTTTTTTTTTGTGGCTGCCATTTTGCAACGGATCCAGGTGTTCTGGTGATGCTACTGTACTACTTAGTTACCTTAAACTTTAACCATTATTTTTTTCACTGTATTAATGGCATGCCATATTTTGACCCCTAAATACTTGTGGGTGAATGAGTGTAAGAAAATGATTGCTTGTCTGTAGCATAAATTCAGAGTCAGGAATGATGGTGATGCCAAACAACCACAGATTGTCCATGTGGGCGGCTAAGACAGTGACATCTTTGCCTTCTGATAGTTCACTGTACAAGAACTTTGTTTCATGTACAAAATTATTAAAAATATTGTATACAATTATCTTCGGCTACGTGTATGTGGTGTAAAAGAAACATAAATGAATGTCATGTTTAGACTTGGATTCCATCACCAAGATACCTCATTATCCATATGCAAATATTCCAAAATTTGCAAAAATCTGAAATAGAAAACTCTTCTGGTCTCAAGCATTTTAGATAAGGGCTATTCAAACTGTAATCAAAGATCAGCGGTAATAGGGCTAATGCACAGCGGGGTCCTCCTGTTACGATGCCCTAAGAGCTCAGCATCAGTTCTGTGCTATTCCTGTCAAAGGTGCAGACCCTGAATCTAATCATACAATCATGAGGAAATATCTAATGTAATCACGAAGAAACTTCGGACCAATGCAAATTAGAGACATTGTCCAAAATAACTTCAAAAATGTCAGTCATGAAATACAGTGACTGTGGGACTTTTTCAGATAGAAAGGGATTTTGGATGTGCTACTGAAGGCATGAGTAAGATAACTGACAAAATCTCAAAAGGTCTGGAAATAAGGCAACAGCATTATTTCCAATGTGAAGTTCCACTGCTTATGTGCACAGGAGAGAGAGATGGAGGAAGGAAGAAGTTGGAGGAGGGAGATGTGTGAATAATCCAGTTGAGTGTGTGCTAAAAGCTAAACTTCAGGCAATCTTGTTGAATGGTATCCAGTAATATTTTGTTTTATTCTTGTGACTTTTGTGTAAGTCTGAAATCATGTAGAAAATAAAAATAAATACATTGAAATAAATATTAAATGGAGTAATCTGACTAAATCACCACCAAAGGATGTGTTGATTAAAATTTGTTTGAAAAAGAAAGATACCAGACTTAATTTACAGAGAGAAATTAGGACCCTGTGGAATGGGGTACTGTTAGAGGTTTGAGCTGATGTCAGAGTAAGTCTTAAACTTTATGAAGATGAATGGGGGAGGCATGTGCTACAATTGGCACTTCAGAAATGCTGTTGTCAGAAGGGACAGAAAGAATCCATTCTTGGGTTCTGTGTGTTTAGGAACATCACAGAAGCAGTGTCAGCATCCTCTTAACATTTTAGGGCATTGGCACTTTGTTCAGAGAGTGTAGTCCATGTTTGTGAAAGCTGAAGCATGATTCCCTGAAATGTTAAGAAATGCCCATTGTACTAAATGTGCTGAATGAGAATAAGACCGTGTCTTCAGGTCTTTGATGGCCACTTGAATCCTATCTCCATCAAATAACCTGGACAATTTCCTATTCAGCACACACTCATGCACGTGTGTATGCATGTGCATGATATGTGTTGTGGGGAGGTTTGGTGAGTTCTTTTTTTATTTTCAAGGAGTAGCAAGTACATCTTTCATGCCTCTGTGTCTACTTCATCTTCCTGCCTGCTTGCTTTTCATTATTTAGCTTCAAATTTTCATAACGTCTTTACCAAAGGATAAAAAGAGAAACGGAAATACTAATGAGTCTACATAGTCATTTATCAGAAATTCTTCAGAGATGTTTTGGGTCCAGAAAACAATGAGACTGGCATTTCTCTTGTACTCATTTATTTTCTTCCTTCTGGGATTCCTCTTTTCACCGTCTGCCCTTCTCCAGTTTTGAAAGGAGAACACGAGAGTGGTATTTTCTCTTTATCTTTCAGTGGTGTAACCTGCAACTTTACCCTAAACCTCTTAGAGGTAGATCCTGACACTTGGAGAAGAATGACTTATGTTTAATAAAAATCTGCCTCAGGAAAATAAATGGAAAAATGCTTCACTACAGGTCACATTTCCCTGATAGTTCCTCCCCAACTTGGAAGCTGCACTTGGAAGACAATTCCCCTACTACTGCCAACCTCTTGGCCTTCTGAGGAAAAGAGACTCAGGGTTTCAGCTGCTAGCTTTCAACCACCTGAATAATGACCAGAAAATGTCCTTCTTCCCCTCCACTGCATATCTGCACTCTAAGCGGTAAAATGTGGGTATATAAAGGCTGGGGGTGGGAGCTTTAGGTGTATAAATGGGAATGTATATTCTGATTACCTTACCATTTCTGTGGATTCTCATCTGTAGATTCTCATTAACTTACTATATCTCTGAATACTAACCTTTATTCCAAGATAGATTGGTAAATGATGAGTTATAAAAGAAAAACGTTTTGGCAGACTTTTTGGTGGTTTTCTTTTTTTCAGACTGAGAATTTAAACCACCTTACTGCTGCTGTTTTACCCTTGTTATTTGAGTATTATGATGCCTTCGGGACAAAATTATCATTATTTTGCCTAAGATATTTGAGTCGGGAGATTTGTATGTCCAGGACTTGCACTATTTATAGGAAATTAACAATCAGTAGATGCTGTTAAGGCTTCTTCATAACCATAGGAGCTGAACTACACGGCACTCCTAGTGTAGTCTTTGTGTGTGATCTGCGTATAAATTGGGTAAATAATGGTGCTGCCCTCCCATTCTACAAGTGAGTCCTATTAAGTTACTTTCCATGTCTAGCTCTTCACTGACTGTGGTGAACAACTTAAGAAAACGTGTTTTAAAAACAAATGCTTTTCCCAGGCTTTTGTTTTCATTTTTCTTTCTTTTCTAAAAAAATATATTGAAAGATAATGTATCTAGTCTTTTCATACTGTAAAAATATGAAGCATAGTAATGTATGCATATTGTAAATACTTTAAAAATGTTTATATAAAATATAAAGGAAGTCCCCTTCTCAAAGCCTCCTTCCGTTTACCTCCTCCCTCTAGTCCCAGGAATTACAAGGTTTGCAGTATTAACTGAATATTTTTAAAGTATTTCGTATGTGCATATAAAGATGCACCACTAGTCGTGTATAGAAATGCAGACATATTAGCTAATTCCTTTGAGTCGATCTTTAAGGATCTGATATATTTGGTTTTGTGATGCTCTTCCTGAAACGACTGTGAAAGCTAATTCTAATGCTCATTTTATGAAGTGGAGAAGAAGAATTATGTGGTGATGAATATCACTAAAACACTTTTGATAAAAAAATACCATATTGCATTTTTGCTTTTGATAAGTAAGCGTAATTTATTTCCCAATATCAGATTATTAAAAGTTATTGTGTATCCTTAACTAAGAGAAATATGCAAATATGAGAATTTTGCATTATACTTTTGAACTTTACTTGATAATAGAATTTAATAGAGAAAATGAAAAAGCTCAAGATAGGGTAAAATAGTTTCCAAAGGCCAGGTGACTAGAATGATTAATGAGAAAACAATGCTGGTGGCCAAATATTTCTAGAGATGCAACTGAGATTTTGGAAGAAATAACCTCAGCATCTGACAAGACTGTTGCAGAATCTTCACATAATTACATCCTTAAAAGGATTTAATTCCTCCTCAAGGAACGTTGAAAACATGAATATTTTTCAATTCTTAATAATTTTTCTATTACTCAGATTTTTATATCTGTACCACTGCATTCTTCCTTAGATATTTCAGAAATGTATGTTTCTTTCTCTCTGAAGGCTATAAATTATTCAAGGGTATAGGCATACCTTTTTATTCTTTTATATTCCTATATGCCTTACTCATTCCCACTTCAATTTGAGTATGATATGCATGCGTGTAAGTGCTTGTGGAATTAATGAAAGAAATCAGTTTAGATTTAAATCTCCATTTGAACCCACTTTATTGTGGCATTATATACATACAATTTATGTAACTACTTGACTGTTCAACCTTGTTTTAGGCCAACCTTCACATTTTTGTTTCTTCTTGGTTTGTCAAGTATTTTTTTTAATGAGTTTACAGTGTTTATTTTTAAATAACATTTTTAGTAAAGTGTAACATACATGTAGAAGTCAGCATAAATCACAGTACTCCCTGAATGAATTTTTAAAATGCAAACACACACGTGCCTAGTACTCACATAAATAAATAGACATTCCTGACTTCCGACCTCTCCTGCCCCATCGCAGTCACACATGTGGTCCATATTGTAACCATTTTTTCTTTTAATTTTAGAAACAGGATCTTACTCTATTGCCCAGACTAGAGTGCAGTGGCACAATCATGGCTTACTGCAGCCTCCAACTCCCAGGCTCCCGTGACCCTGGGTTCCAGTGGTCCTCCTGCCTCAGCCTCCCAAGTAGCTGGGGCTACAGGCACATGCTGCTTGCCTGGCTATATATATATTGAAGAGATGGGGCCTCCTATGTTGCTCAGACTGGTCTCCAACTCCTGGCCTCAAGCGATCCTACTGCCTTGACCTCCCAAAGCACTGGAATTACAGATATAGAGCCACTGCACCCAGCCAAACCAGTATTTTGATTTGTAATATCACAGACAACCTTTTCCTTGTCAGGTAAAAGTACACAGACCACCCAGTGATAAATATGACTATGTGAAAGAAATATATCCATAGACAATCTCAAGGAAAAAGGAATAGTTTACAGTTACTCGGAAGTCGACATCAAATAGTTTTCAGATTGGTGATGTGATGATAATTGGAATAGAATGATAGGCAAGACTGTTCAATCCTCTGGGGTTTCTATGTAAAGATCATCACCAATATGTTTAGAGTTTAAAGTGATACTTTTATTTAAAGGAAAGTAAAGATGGCTTTAACATCTACATCAAATTCTTAATAAGGGGACAAAAGAGCAAAGTTGGGATTTTCCCTTGTCTTTCAGTTGAGAATGCTTAGTTATGGTGAAGAGGACTATGCTATATATTTATTTCTCCTGGTGGTATTGTCTTCAGATTTCCATGTATTCTGTGTTGCAGTGTAAGCTGTGAATTTTTCTTAGAGCTCTTTCGCATGTCACTTTATCTGCTGTTCAGTTGTGTTTAGTGTGATTGAGATCTGAGATTACAGGTGAAGACTTTTTGAGAAATTCTAGTTGACATTCAGTATTTGATTAGGACACCATTTCAGAAATAAGACGACATTTAGAAGGACATCATTTCATAAATGAGACATTTTCATTCACAAATACATAATTATTTTAATCTATAGGTGGCTTTGTGCTGGCTTATTGCCTACATGAAATGCATCAGTAAATCAGGAATCACCTATCTTAAGAAGTTATATTGAAAAGTATGATTTGTGGTATGTGTCATTTTTCTTAGATTATGATGTAGTCATTTCATCCAGAAATCAGCAGATTTGTTGAAAGAAAAAAACCACTGAAACACACTGGCATTGTTATAAATAAGTAATAGTTAACCAAATTTGGAGTCGATGAGCATTAGTACTGCATGGACGAAATCTTTGTCATCAGGGAATACTGCATCTGAATATAACACCCATTTACTGTGTGAGAGGCTAGGTTAGGATGCACCCACACAGATGACCCAGAGGTTTTCTTCTGTCTACCACACTCATCCATTTCTTTGTTGACTCCGGGTAAGCCTGGGCCAGATCCTACCATAACCAAAATCCTGAAGGAAGGAAGATAGCAGAAGGCTTCTGAATACCATTTTGTAATGCCAGTTTTGTTGCCGGATAGAGTGCCAGTGAAGGTGATAAAACTTTAGGTTTTTTAGAAAAGATTCCTGGAGATTATAAAAACTGTCTTTAGGTATTTAAAAGACTGTCATGTAGAACATGTGTTAACTTGTACTCTGTGGTCCCAGAGGAACTCCAGAGAATCCCAAAGATTCTCCTACCACAAATGAAGGGAATTTATGAGAAATTCTTCCAGTCAACATAATTAAGATCTAAGTTTATCAACGCTGAAAAATGTTCAAATAAAGACACACCATTTGCTGGGGATGTTGCCAGGAAATTAATGAAATGCATGGTTGGACTCCTTTAATTTAATTATGTAGTTTTTATTTCTTTTTTGTTTTTGGTGTAACAAAGGCAAGAGCAATTTTCTGTTTTTTATAGCTGTTATTTCTGTTAAGTAGATGTGAGGCCTCTGCAGTGTTATGATTTTAGACATTGAACGTCACTTTCCACTTTGGAAACCCTTTTTATGCAAGTTCGTTTATTTCTACAAAAATCGAGGTGATGGAAACAGCTCCGTATTTAAAGGTTCTCAACTCCTCAAGAGCTCTACTTTTGAATTTAAATATGTTACTTTTAACATCATGTGAGTCTTAAATCCCATAGAAGTGATTCTACAACAGCTGTACATTTATTTCACAGTAGTTTGCATTAATTGAGACCCTACTTGCTCTTCTAATACATTATTTATCATTGCGTTAAGAATAAGAATAATGTCGGTGGTAGATTGTTGCAGCATATTTCTACATATTAATACTATTTACTAACTTATTTTCTTCCATTACTAAAGTATATCAACGTACAAGCTCTGCCTTTTCTGACAAAAAAAAATAGTTTATCTTTCCAACAGTGATTATCCTTTTATAAAAAATCTAAATATCTTTCATATTTCTTTTTTTTAAAAAAAAAAAAAAGGCGTAGGAATTGTGGAGGGTGGTTTTGGAGGCAGAGTATATGATTTTTAATGGGTGATTCTTAAGCAGCCATTGACTGCTCTATGTAGTCATCTTACAACTGTGTCATTTAATTCTTGACACCTCCCTCAGAGGTAGGAGGACTCCTTAAATCCTGAGGAGCAAGACGTTGTGGTTATGAGAGGTGAAATTAGTGGCCTAAAGGCATGCATCTAGTAACCAGTACAAACTGAACAGGGGAGTGGAAATGATCTTGACTTTCAACAATATAATTAATGAGGAAGAAAAAATAAGCATAAGTGAGAGTGTTTAAAATCCCAAATATACAATCACATGTAGCTAGTTGCCACTCAGAGGTTTTCAGCCCTGACTGCATATTAGTTACCTGTCACATTAGAGTTGCATTATCAGGGGGTCCCATACTCAAGCACTGACTTAATTGGATTTGGATTGAATCCTTGTATCAGCATTTTAAAAGAGATCCCCAGGTGATTCTAATATGCAAACAAGGCTGCCAGGCACCACTCCCTGTATAAGAATTAAACAGGTCCAGGTGGGAATAGAGAAAGACCATAAAGGATTTTGCTCAGAAAAGCATTAGAGACAGGAAGAAGAGGCATGTTTTGTGGTAATGTATCTGAGTAAGGTCAAGGATACATTTTGTTTAACTGTATTAGACAGTCACTATTCATAGACACATCGTTTGCTGAAGCCCAGTACTTCAGCTTAAATGAATGAAAGCAGAATAATAGATTTGTTTTCATGGTTGGAGCTGTGACTACAAATTAAAACATTGAAAGAAATAAAAGCAGTTAGATAAGGAAGGATTTCATCTAATTAAAGCAGGAATGTATATCTTTGTGGGATTTCGAAGAAAGGATGTAATTGATCAGGTGAGGCTTGTGGAAGGTTTTCACTGTTTTTCCAAAAAGGAAAGTTCAGAGGGGAGAGAGGATGTTGATGTCAGAAAGAAAAGACATTTTCATAGGTAATTTAGGACTGCATCTAAGGGAATGAAGAGAAGCTGCAAGATGTAAAAGTGGAGAGAGGAGGAGGAAGAAAATGCATGTACTTCTCAGGGCTACCTATTGTGTTGTTAATGCTTTTGTATGTTAACAACTTGACCAGGTAGAGTTTACTGTGGGCATTGTATTACAAATGAGGAGACTGAATTCAGCAAATTTAAAATATTTGCTCAAGGTCAGATTAGAAATGGGTGCATCGTTGTTCAGATCTAGGTCTCTCTGGTCCAAAGCTTGACTCATTCACTACGTTCCTTTTCTGTCAAACACTGCTGGCATGTAAAGGGCACGTTTTATAAAGAATTAGCAGTTAATCAAGAAATACTGAATTAATGGATATGAGGCAACAGGTGGCAACAAATGTCTAGCTGTTCCTTTGCTGTTAATCTTTTAACTACCAGAGTGTGATGCAAATTGTTTGCAGAAAGAAGACCCTGTCAATCAATCATGGAGTTTAAAAGCAGGTAGAAAGAGAAATAAAGTGACCTGTAAGGATAGGCAGCCAGCATGGCTTTCATAATATGGCTAAGAGATGGCACTGGATTGAGGTATTGGTGGACATTTGAAGAGCGGGTTCACTTAAGAAGTGAATATTGGGCAAGAACATAAAGACAGCGCCGTTGACTGTACTTCTTTCCCGAGTTTGGTGAGCTCCTACTCATTCAAACCTCAGTCTGTTTGTCACCTCTTCCATGAAGTATGTACTGATCTCTGCTTATATTATTGATCACCGTCTCATTTGTGCCATCATTGTGTGATCACCTGATTGGTTCTTCCTGCTCGCTGCACAGACAAAACCAATTAACTGAGATCCTGGTTTTGCAGTAAAGAATTTAATTAATGCAAAGCTGCCAAGTGGAAGTGTTCCCGGACCAAACTGAGGTCAGGCTGCTATTTCTCACGGCCCAATAACGAGATGCAGATGAACTTGGGAGGAAGCGAGTTTTTAGTTCTGTAACCAGCTATAGTGAGAAGTCCCGGAAATTATCGCCAGACCAACTCAAAGTTACAAAGTTTTCCAGAACGTATATACCTTCTACTGTATGTGTCTATGTGTAAGTGTGCATTCATCTAAAGACATAAGTGATTAACTTCTTTTAACCTATAACTAAGGTCTGAGTCCTGAAGACCTTCCTCTGGAACCTCAGTAAATTTACTTAATCTAAATGGGTCGAGGTGCTGGGGTGATTACCCTTATCTGTCTGCTGCTAAATTACCAAGGTGTGAAGAGTTCCTTCAGACCCCCAGTAAACTTGTTTGTGGAGGCCTGGGGAGTTTCTTCAGACCCACAATAAAATTTGTTTAATCCTAAATGGGTCCTGTTAAGAATTCCTTTGTTATTTGGTTGTGCTTTAAGGCCCAGGAAAGGCCTAGGCAAAACCCTGGGTGGGCTTTTGTTACAATCCAGCCTTTATATAAGGGCACTGGCTTTTAATATTTAACTTAACCACTCAGTACTGAAACAGTTGTTATGGAGGTCTGCCACAGAAGGATTGGAGATATCCCTCAAATCAGTGTTCTCAAAGGCTCAGAGGTTAGGGTTTTTCAAGGATGGTTTGGTGGGCAGAGTACTAAAGAGTGGGGAATGTTGATTGCTTGTGGATGAAATCAGAGGGGTATGGAAAATTGTCCTCATGCACTGAGTCAGCCTCTGGGTAGAGGCCACAGAAGTAGTTGAATCATGAGCCATGGGTCTAGGTAGAGTCAACTGGTCATCAGCAATTCAGAAGTCTGAAAAACTTCTCAAAAGGCCAATCTTAGGATCTATAATAGTGATGCTATGTATAGGAGTAATTGGCGAAGTTACAGATCTTATGACCTCCAGAATAGTGGCTGGTTATTGTATAACTATGCCTGCATCCTAGCAAAATTAAAGCCCCTCTCATAATCCTAACCTTGTAGATATCATTAGTTTTACAAAGGCAGTTTAGTGTTGGGAAGGGCTATTATTTTCCTTGCTTTAAGGTTAAACTGTAAACTAAATTTTTTCTCAAAGTTAGCTTGGCTTATTTCCAGGAATTACCAAGGACGGCTTGGATGTTAGAAGCAAAATGGAGTCAACTATGTCAGATTAATCTTACTGTCATAATCTTTGCAAAGGTGGTTTCAGTTGGTCCTTTCCAATGCCTATAACACTGATCAGATAGAATATTTGCTTGCATAGCTAACTTTACTAGATTCTGACCCTCTTGAAGATGGGAATCATGCTTTAATTCTCCTTGAATCCATAGCTCTTAGCACAGGATATGTCTCCCCATTAAAAAATGAGTGGATTTAAAAGATCAATAAATATGTTAATAAATGGATTGACTTCATTCTTTTTATTAGTGACTATTACAAGGTCCCACAGTGTGCCAGATTTGTGGACAGACACACATCACAATTACATTATTTACCTGGAAATAATGTAATTACTGTTATAGCTATGATTTGTTTTTTAAAGTCTGGTCATATTTGTAAACTGATTTGTTTAGCGTTCAAATTTAAGAACCTGAACTAAATACTATTGGATTTGGCAAGTGATTAAATCATTCTAATGATGCCTAATAATAGTCCCTATAAGAATTTATTTATTTACTTGCAATTCTAACTACTTGAAAGTTAGACAACAAGTTACCATGTATTATCTAAATTTAAGAAATGCTAATGCATTTAACGTGTTTAAATTATAATAACTTGGCATATGTTATGGACTGAATTGTGCTCTCTCAAAATTCATATGGTGAAGTCCTAGAACCCAGTACCTCAGAATATAACCATGTGGAGATGGGGCCTTTAAAGAACGATTAAGTTAAACTTAGGCTGTTAAGGTGAACCCTGTTTGAATCTGACTGGTATCCTTATAAAAAGAGAAAGTTGAGCATACAAAGGGGCACCTGGAAGGCATGTACACAGAATAAAGGCCAGTGAGGACACAGCAAAAAGGCTGCCATCTGCAAGCCATAGAGAGAGACCTTAGGAGAGACCAACCCTGTGAAGACTGACACCTTCATCTTGAACTTCCAGCCCTCAGAGCTGTGAGAAAATGAATTTCTATTGTTCAAGCTACTCAGTCTATGGTATTTTGTTATGATAGCCCAAGAAAATTAGCACAGCATAATACTCATTTTCCTTCTCAATGATGCCTATCATCTAGGTTCTTTATCATCTATCAAGCTTTCACTTTTTGGCATTTAAGTAGCTATTACCGTGAAGTAATCAATAAACAAAAGTAGATCATGCCTAAGCACATAGACATACAATATTAAAAATTCTGTCATGTAGAGTTGGAAAAAATTGTATAATTGGTTCAGAGATATATAGGGAAAAGAATTACTCTATAAATTATGTTAAAATAGATACATTCATTTAAAATTATCCATTGAGGCTGATAAGAAGTGTTTGTTCTTACAGTCATGTAGGAGCCTCTTTTTTCTTTTCTTTTCAAGTTTAAACATTCAAAACATTCAAGGATAAATCTCTTTGTAAACCACCTATAAGTCATTGCCAAATCTTTATAAACTTTGAGTGAGAGAATTTTGTAGGAAATTACAACTTGGTTTGATGTATAGTAATACATTTAAACTGCATTTAAGTAGAGATGAGAGGAGTATCAAAGACTGCACCAATAAACATTAATTTCTTCTGAGAGTGTTTAACATTTCTCTTGTACAACTTTTATGTTCACTTTTGTATTATGTCATTTAATGAGATTATGTTTTAGTTAAAGTTAAAAAAAAGTTATTTCAGAAGATAGAATTTTTAGTCCTCTAGGTGTATCAGGCTTTTGAATGTCATACAGCTTTTGAACTCCTTATCCATCTTTCATTTATTCTGAATAATTTTTAGAATAATTCGTTTGGGGGAAAAAGAAGAATGTATTCATAATAGAGCTGTTTCGTCCAAACTTTGATTCTGTTGATTGCAGCATCATTAACTATTCTTTCTTAATTACATTTTTTACTTCTCCCCTGCCTGTTAAAGTGAACAGTCATTGAGACCTTATTATTGCAAGTTACTTCCTTGACGTTTAGTGTTTCAAAGATATTGGTGTAACCTCAAATATCTTTCACTTTGGCTTTGGAAATGAAATTTGTATAAACAAATAGATACTGGCCATGAGAAAGAGTAATTTATGGTTTAACTGTTTAATTATTTTGTTCACAAAATTTGACATTGAACAGTACAGCATAATCCATTTAAAACTACTAACCTAAATTGCCTATTACTTCAATAGACTCTGACCTTCCTACACACACACACATACACACACACATACACATGCATGCACATACACAGAATATATTGTAGATGTTATAGTTGTGCCCTCTCACTGTCTCACACTCAAGATTTTCTCAATGAAGCCAGTGTTTTATGTGAAAAAATTAAACCATCACATTATTAGTGTAATATATGTGTTGTATAATTTTCATTTTCAATCAATTCATTTTAATACTGTAATGATGTATCTTAATTTTTTAGCTGAATTTTAATATAGAATTTATAAATGATCTTAGTTAGGATGACCGGTGGTTAATGGGCTTGCTTACTTGGAACAACCCAATTAATCTTGTTTTGCCTCAGTTTCCTTGTCAATTTAAGAGTGCTAATACCTTGGTGAACACTGTTTGATTCATGGTTTGTGAAATTGCTTGGTAAACAGCTAAGTGTTCTACAAGTATTTTTTTGTTATTTTTGTCACTGCAATTATGATTGTTATTTCAAAGTGTCTTTCATGGCATTTGCATACGCACCTGCCTATTACCAGATTATGGAAAGAAAAGATAAGAATGCAAATTAGCCTTTGTTGTTAGTCTTTCATTCATTCATTCAATAGATATTTATCAAGTGAATCTGTACCAGATTCAGTGTTAGAAGTAAGGATATATATCATGGTAAGAAAAAGAGGAACAGAATCCACCATGCTGGAGCTAAACAAACAATAAACAAAGGGGGACTCCTAATGTGAATCAAAACAATCGCATACATATAAAATTACACTAGTATTTTTGGTGATGTTTTCTAATATAACCTCACAAAGTCAAAATTTTATTAGATATTTATTATATCAAATATTTTTAAATGCTACATTTTATGTAAACCTATGTTACTTTTGAATTCACTACCTTTGGCTTCACTTACGTTTGATTCTGGTCAGTTTTTACCTTTTGTTTATTTTTGGCAGATATCATAGTTTCATAGGTGGTTTCTCCTAAATTCATTTTGTAATGAGTGAGCTTTTTCATAATTTTATTCTCAAATTCCATGTCTCCACAATCATTTCAGAACTTATCTCAGTGGTACACAGTAAGTTATTCTATCAGAATTATGAAAAGCCTTCATCAGAAAACTCTTTAGAATATTGACAAGATTTGGAAATGCTTGAAAATTATTCAAAGCCTAATTTGATATGTCAAGATTTTTATCAAACTGGGTAATTGAAAATGTGTCCAAGAGAAATAGCATGTAGAATAATTTTAAAGCTAATTAAAACATTGTCTGAATTGAGACTAATTGGCTTTCTAAATGGAATGTATTGAGAGCTGTGATGGTAATACTAAATGCTTGAAGGTAGGCCTCATCTCTAAAGCATTTTCTTTTAGTGCACACAAAAAATATCATTTTTGTCCCATGACAAAAATTCACTGCTTAAGGCAATCCATAGTCAGCCATGAAAATACAAGATTTTTAAGATGAGACTGAGGCTGTTTAATATGTGAAAACATGCACTGAGTCTTGAGGATGGCTCCAGGACAAAACCAAGATGCTATACAGAGAAGGGTAAGGAAAGAACCACAAATGGTGTGAAATTATGGATCAGGAATCAAAGTAGAACTAGAATACTTCCCTCGATAGTTGATACTGGATAAAAGAAAGTTCAAGGACAGGAATGTCATTCAATTCAGGCCCAGATTTATGGCATCTGCCACATCAAAAATTGTTCTAAATTGCATAAGCTGATGTCTGTATGCTAAGAAAAAAAAAAAAGAAAAGGTTATACAGAAACACTATCAAATATGTAATATTTTTGTAAGCCTAAATTTGAAGAAAGCTGTAAAATCATTTGAAATACACTAAAGAATATTCATATATTGGGAGCACACAACCATGTACCCTTTGGTGTCAACATTTTCTGTGGCTTTTAAAATTTATATTTCATTGTTAGGTAGCTAGCTAGCTAGATATCAGATAAGTATCTGACACTTATGCTATATATCTGCTGTTATATATCACCAACTTTCTCCCATTTGCACATTTTATTAGTAGCAAATAATTATATCTAATATGTTATCTGATATATAATATAGTAGTATATATAATGTTATAATATATGCTATATTCAATATTAGTATTAACTAACCTATATAATATATATTATATATTGTATATGTTAATATACATAATATATAATATTGTTATATGACGTTTATATTAGGTCATATGTTATATGTATTCTATGTTATATATACTATATAATGTATTTAATAGTATAATATGGTATGTATAATTTATATATAAGTGAATAATCATATATAATGATACATGATATATAAGATTATTAATTCATAGTAAAATAAAATTAAGTGGCAAGGCAGAGAATTGATCCCCTTATCCCTAGTATTCTCCCTGTCAGATTGGGCTGCCAAAACAGATATCAATAAACCTGTTTTGAAATCTCGATCATGGTGCTTGAAATCTCAGCCAGTTTTAGCACCAGAATTATTCCCATCCTTGTTTAAATCAAAGTAGATAATGGCTACTGGGTGGTGACAAATGGCAGGTAGAGTTGGCTTGCAGAGCCAGATCCTGGAACACTGAGCTGACTATCAGGATCACCCCAGCTGTTTCATTAGCCCCATAATGATATGACTCTCTATCTTATAAGCTTGAAATTTTTAGAATCTACTTATTGTGTTAGGATACAGTTCTAATGTTCAGAAGCCATGAAGCCATAGAGTATATATTTTAATGTTTCCTTTTTTGGTAAAATTCAGTATCTCATTTAATAATAATAGTAATAAATTTTGTTCGGAAGTTGATTTTGCATGCCAGTGTGTTTCAGGCAGGAGGAAAAGAAATAAACTAATAAGTTGAAGGCTTTGATTTTAGATAATAACTCTGTTCCATTTTTGTGTTAATGGCAGTATATATGTTTTTCTCATATATGTTGTTTTACTTTCTGGGAAATAAAAGGCATGTAACATTGTCACCATGCCTATTTATGTAGTTTTACCTAGATTTTCCTTCTGTCTACTGTCTTCCTTATGTTTACGACATCAAGTTGCTGATGTCAGATACCTTTGAACAAGTGGAAATTGAACTATTAAAATAACATTAACTCTAGTAGGCATCTCTAGCATGGTATGTCATAAATACACAAATCATAAAAGTCATACCTTCAGTAGAAAGTAGAGGGAAATGCAAGCGTTTTTCTTTATTATACTTTAAGTTCTGGGATATATGTGCAGAACATGCAGGTTTGTTACATGGGTATACACATGCCGTGGTGGTTTGCTGCACCCATCACCCTGTCATCTATATTAGGTATTTGTCCTAATGCTGTCCCTCCCCTAGCCCCCTACCTACCAACAGGCCCTGGTGTGTGATGTTCCCCTCTCTATGTCCATGTTTTCTCATTGTTCAACTCCCACTTATGAGTGAGAACATGTGGTGTTTGGTTTTCTGTTCCTGTGTTAGTTTGCTGAGAATGATGGTTTCCAGCTTCATCCATGTGCCTGCAAAGACATGAATGCATCCTTTTTTTATGGTTGCATAGTATTCCATGGTGTATATGTGCCACATTTTCTTTATCCAGTCTATCGCTGATGGGCATTTGGGTTGGTTCCAAGTCTTTGTTATTGCGAATAGTTTTGCAGTAAACATACATGTGCATGTGTCTTTACAGTAGAATGATTTATAATCCTTTGGATATATACCCAGTAATGGGATTGCTGGGTTAAATAGTATTTCTGGTTCTAGATCCTTGAGGAATCCCTACACTGTCTTCTGTAATGGTTGAACTAATTTACACTCCCACCAACAATGTAAAAGCGTTCCTATTTCTCCACATCCTCTCCAGCATCTGTTGTTTCCTGACTTTTTAATGATTGCCATTCTAAATGGCATGAGATGGTATCTCATTGTGGTTTTGATTTGCATTTCTCTAATGACCAGTGATGATGAGCATTTTTTCATGTTTGTTGACCGTACAAATGTTTTCTTTGAGAAATGTCTGTATTAGGGCTAATATCCAGAGTACAAGCATTTTAACAGAAACTTTTCTCTGCCTATTCTACAAAAGCTGCAGATTCCTGAACAGGTTATATGAGTTCTAAAACTGTGATAATCAATTCTTCCTAGGGGAGGAGTCATTTGAAATAAGTCATTCTGAAATGCAGAAAGGAGCCTGCTGGCCTGGAGAGCTCTGTATGCCCTCAGTCATGGGAAGAAACCTGTTGATCAGGAAGTTAAGACACTATAGTACATTTTAAAATGATGACTGAGCAAAGATGACCACCTAGTAATAGTCTTTATTTTCTTGGAAGACCACTTGAACTCACCTTTAAAGCTTGCAAGAGGGCCAGAGACACATCTTGCAATGATTATGTCAAGACATTGGCCAAGTTTGTTATATTCTTTATTCTCTTAATCTGTGTGAATTAGCTCTTTGACTACTTTGAACAAGTGGAAATGGTGTTTCCAAGTTTTGAATATTTCTTCTCTAAGATACTGAAAGCAATTTATCGGAATAGAAATTATGCATTTCTTAAATAGGTTTTTAGATTAAGTTATGTGATAGGCCCAGAAGTACATAAAGATAGTGAAATTCTATTTGCAGTGTCAGTGTTTCAATATTTTATGAAATTAGCAAAGCTTTATTGTATTTTCTTCCTGGGTACTCAATTGAATAAAAGGCATAATGAATAAGGATTCAAAGGCAGAATTTTGTTGAGGGGGAAAATAAATTAGAAACAGTATTGCCGTCATGCTCATATATATTTTATGAATTTCATGCATTCTGTATTTGAAAGTTTGTCAAGATATGCTTGTGTTTTAAAATACAGATTACCACTGAAAGTTTTAATATTTTTCTGTTTACATACTTACTCCTTTGCACACATAAGTCTAAAAATTCTGCCGAAAGCAGTTGTCAGGGTATCCCCCCACACCACATTATAATAACTGAATAGTGAAGAAAATTGAAGAATATTTTCTAAGTTAGAGAAACAATATTGCATTCTGTAACTCTGGGGCTTTTCTTATTTTCAGGCAAAGTTTTCACACATGCTCTTCTTCCATCTCTACATCTACATTTGGAAGAGTGGATTGAAATTAGTTTTGGCAGGCTTGAGATTTTAGGTACACTGATGAATAAGGGAAATGAAACAGAACCCCTTTTCCATGTTGTTGAAATTATAGGTATCCTGTCACTGCCTGGCAGTAAACACTGTATGATTACTTCTGAATCTGAAATGGGTACCCCATGGTGCCCAGATGTCCAAGGATGGATTTGGCATGCTCGGCAAAGATCCATAAGTCAGCTCAGCATTGGCTGGATGTACAAATCCAGGGCTGGTGATTAAACTTTCACAGTTTGTGAAATTTCACAGCGAAAGAAAATGTGGTTTCCTGAGTTTTGGCTGATCTCCACAAACTTGAATAAGAAGTCGCATGAGGCCAGATCTGTAAGCACAGTGATACATCATAGGCTCCAGCTGCTAATGCTAGTGCTCATCGTTTTAAGGATGCTTGAATATCACTGTCTAGGTTAGCTGCCTAGTTGTCTATGGGCAAGTTTGCTCCCGTATCTTCCGAGAGATACATGTAATGCGGATTTAACTCTTTCGTGATTATTCAACTCTCTTCTCTCTTGCCACTTTTAGTCATTTTTTCTTACATAAATGAGACTCCTTTTTGCACAGTTTTCCTTTGGACATGGTCATCTTTCCATCCAGAGTTGTTTCTCAACATCCCCCCTGAGGAATTGTATACTGATGGATAGTACCCCAAGCAAAAGCAAAATAAGGGTAGTGGACAGGTAAACCCACTGCCAAAGCAAGCATACTGACTATCAGATGGTGCCTTGCTAAGCTTTGCATAAATGCCATTTCATATACCCATGATTTTTTTACACTCTTCCCTACTTTCTTCCTATGTTGGCATAGTTTTTACAGACTTGACTGTATCTGCGAGGAATTTATGGAAAATCTAAAGCCATTAATAGAAATTGGTAGACGTATGTCATTATTATTACCAACACATAATGAACACTTACTGTGTACCTGCTACTTTAATCTTACCTCATTTAATTATGACATAATTCCTGTGAAGTATTGACAGGAATCATTATTTACATATTTAGGTGAAGAAGCCAATGCAAACTTAGAGATGAAATAACTCACCTAGAGACACTCAACTTAGAATGGCAGGCTAGAATTTAAACTCAAGTCTATCTGCTTGTAAATCCGTGCCTTTACCAGTATTCATAGCAGTAGAACCTTGATATATTGATGTTGATACCTTTCTAGTCATTTAAAAATTTCCTCAGTTTGTGCTAGCTCTATGGAAACCAAAAACATCTCAGATGCTAAAACATCTGTTCAGCTCAATTATGCTCGTTTCAGTTCAATTAGCATTTATTGACTACTTACTATGAGCCAAGTACTATTCTGGGCACTGGGGATTCAGAAATACATAAGATACATCATTTTCTCTGGCCAAGAAGGTGATATAATGGGTTAAAGGCTTAAGACATTTTGCAACCCTGAATTTATTGAGCAACTGTTTCCCTCCATTTGTTATGTCTCAGGAAGAAATGCCTATGTACAAATAACCTAATAAGTGCAGTTTAATTGCCTAGAAAAATTAGAAAATTATTCTTTTAGTCAGTAGGCCAGTTACAATAAGATAAATGATCAGAAATATCTAATATTCTTAAATTGCTTCCAAATAAACTATGCCTTGCAGGCAATAATTATCAATATAATTATTAATGATATAATTACAATTTGACCTCTTAAGTAAACATCCAATAAAATCATACTTATCTCATGGGCATGTTTCTTTTTTATTTTAATGCAGAGGAGAAAAGAGTACCTGTATTTCAAATGTCTGTATTCTTCATCTTTTTTTAGTCTGAGCATACAAGTTGACTTAAATGTCACTATCACTCTGAAGTGTTAAGGATAATTTGACAATGATATGAAGTGATGTTTGGATTTTTGAAACATTTGCTTAAGTTCCCTCCTTGTGTTTTGAAATATCTCAGCACATATTTTATTTATATTTAAATATATCTTAAGTGAAAGTGCTGGTTTCCTTCTGAATTATTAGAGATTGGCTAGAAGCATGGCAGTGCCAAATTGATTGTTGTAATAACTGGTAGGTGACTTTAGGGAAGATAGACAAAGTAAGGGTTTATTCTTCTTTAGAATTCATTCAATTGCATAAAGGCGTAAATATCAGTCTTAAGACAATACTAGAAGATTGTGCTACATAAAAAATAATTACAGTAGAAATCTATATATTCATGATATATGCATATCATTAATTTGGTGTTATTATTTACATAAATTTCCAACTGATATCAGCTTGCCTTGAGTAAGAACTTTGGGATTATCCCTTCAGAATTTATTCTTTCCCCATTCTGTTTTTCTGATTATTATCTTTCTAATATTCATGTGAAGATCTTAGTTTTTACAGCTGGCTGGTTTTACTAAAGACTGAACTAAACTTTTAATGGCTGTTTTCTCTTTGGAGCACAAAAAATTCTGATAGGTACGAAACCTATTCTAAGTCTTAGCTTCTATGCTGCCTTGTCTGCAGTATTGTAATACTGTATCTCAACTGAATTCATGAAAAAAAATAGAAAAGTGAGACACATTCATTATTTTAAGGTCTTAATTAGTTTGCAGGATTTTCATGAGAAAAATATACAGCATGATTCTCCCCTAGTTGACCACTGCAAACTTTCAATGTAGTTATGTGGTTTGTTGTTTTATTATACTTCTTCAATATAGTACAAAACTAGTGATTAGACCCCTGCCATGTTCTGCAAAATTGAATAGGAACAGTTTAATAGCTGGGGAATCAGGCATGGGAAAAGACATCAAGAATGCCTTTTAAAGGGAAACACTATGGTTATCCTCTGAGAATTACATAGTCAGTGAGATTTGCCTGCCTTAAACTGTTCTGTTTCTGTAGATTTGTTTTCCCCAGTACAAAAATTCTTAGATGTTTGATGAGCTCTACAAATTTTTCATAAATTCCAAAATGTACAGGATCCAAAGACAAGAACTGGCAATATCATGGTTGCTATAATAACAGGCATATGATTCAGACAAAAACAGAAGAAGTTACCAACCAACTCAAGAAAAAGGCAAGCTCATCTTGCTTTTTGCGTACTTTATTCAAAGTCAAGCTTCCTAGAGGCCTGAGCTGAAAAATGTGTTAGAGTGAAAATAGTTTGCCATGGTCTGTAACTTTCAATATGTTATGATCACAATTATATCATAAAAATTATTAGGAGCAAATACTGTAAAAGCAAAAGATTGCTTATACATTAGGTAGACTAACCATCTTTCCCTTTACTTCTCATTTACTTCTTCATCCAAAATTTATCGAGACCTACTATGTGGCTGACATTGTGCCAGATGTTTTCACAGTGTTATAAAAGACAAATCTCACCTTTATCATGGTGCATTATACTCAATGGTTACTAAATAATTTTTAACCACAAGGTAATTTTCATGGCATCATACAGGTTATCAGGATGTTATAGTGCTAGACTCTCAGTTGTTACTTCAGTAAACATTCACTATGGAAAAATTGTGCTATAGAACTGTAGGTGAAAACTAGTGTTGGTGTTGTATACTAGGACACACTGGTTGGAGAATTCACTCTATCCAAAATTATAAAATTATAGGTCCTAATATAGAAGTTTCAACTCTCTTTTTTGTGTGTATGCATAAAGCAATGTATTTTCTGTTCCTTCCTGAAAATTTGTATTTTTAAATGCAAACTGAATACAGCACCAAAGCACAATCTATACAGGAAAAAGTTAATAAGATGACTTCAGCAAAATTAAAACATTTTCTCTGCAGAAGACAGTGTTAGGAAAATGAAAAAAAAAAAAGACTGTAAAAAGAAATTTTCAAATCACATGTGTGACAAATAATTTCTTTCTAGAATGTATAAGGAACTTACAACACTCAACAACAAAAAAAACTCAACTAAAAAAACAAGCCAAAGGTTTGAAAACACTCTTCACCAAAGATATACAGATGACAAATAAGCACATGAAAAGATGCATCATTAGTCAATAGGAAAATGCAAATTAAATATACAGTTTAATAACACTACACACCTATAAGAATGACAATTCAATAAAGAACGGAAAGAAACTGGTTATACCAAAGTGCTATTAAGGGTGTAGAACAGTTAGAGCAATGTAGAACTCTCATACATTTCACCCTTGATTTCACCCTTGATTATTTTACTCAAGAGAAATGAAAACTTGTAGTCACACAAAATCTTACGTAGCAGCTTTATTCGCAGTCACCAAAACCTGGAAACAACCCAAAAGTCTTTAAGCAGGAGAATGGATAAACAAAACCTGCTACATCCATACATGCAATGCTATTCAGCAACCCAAAAAGAATGACTGATTCATAGAGACAGTAACATGGACGAACCTAAAATGCACTTTGCTATGTGAAAGAAGTAAGACCTCAAAGGATATATACCATATCATTTTTTTATATATATGACATTCTGGGGAAGGAGGGAAGCAAAACTATAGGGACAATGCCTTATCAGTTGTTCCCAAAAGTTAGAACTGATGGGAAAGTATTGACTGCAGGGGGACCCCATAAGGGAACTTTTTAGTGGTGATAGAACTGTCCTGCCTCGTGATTTTGGTGATGGATACAAGACTGTGCATTTGCCAGAACTATACAACTACAAAGAGTGAATTTTATTGAATGTACATTAAAAAGCTATGTGTGATGATAAATAATGGAAATAATGGGAAAAAAAGCAAATGCGCAACTTTTTCTACTAAGAACTTTAATGAAGTTTATGTTTTTTGACTTTGTTTTTCCATTTCAAGAAATCTATTCTTAGGAAAGTAATCAACGTGTTATGGTCAAGAATATTTTTGGGGTGTTATTTATCACAGAGAAATTGAAAACATCTTAATTGTGCAATTATAGTGAGGTAGTTAAATAAATTACCATACATTTCCCATGTACAGACATTAAAGTTATGTTTCTGAAGGTTAATTACAGAGATAAATGATTATTGTTTAGTGATGTGTTACCAATTTACTCTATTGACTTACCCAGTCTAACTTAAAAGTTTTTATTATTTAACTATTTAAGAAACTTCTAGATAACTTGAAGTACTTTGTAAAGGTATACCTCATATTGAAGCTGGTCCAGATTCTTTTCTGCAGAGCTAGCTAGACAGCTAAATGAAATGAGTAATATTATTTCTGACTTTATAATCCTTTCAGTTCCTCTTATACTTTTCTAGCTAAGACAAAATTAGGATGGAGAAGAGACATAGTATCTTTAACTCAAATCATTTTTCTATTTGGAATGTCCTTTATCCCCATTTTTTTTTTTTTTTTTTTTTTTTTTTTTGAGACAGAGTCTCACTCTGTTGCCCAGGCTGGAGTGCAGTGGCCGGATCCCAGCTCACTGCAAGCTCTGCCTCCCGGGTTTACGCCATTCTCCTGCCTCAGCCTCCCGAGTAGCTGGGACTACAGGCGCCCGCCACCTCGCCCGGCTATTTTTTTGTATTTTTTAGTAGAGACAGGCTTTCACCGGGTTAGCCAGGATGGTCTCGATCTCCTGACCTCGTGATCCGCCCATCTCGGCCTCCCAAAGTGCGGGATTACAGGCTTGAGCCACCGCGCCCGGCCTTTTATCCCCATTTTTACCAATAATAAGAAAACCACATTATGTATAAATAGTGTTTACAATTTTCTAAATGTTATTTTCTATTGCCGTCTTTGATCCATCATCAAACCCAATAATATAATCAGAAATGTTAGTACTGCCCTTCCCTCCACTTATGGCAGGTATCTTAGGCCTAATAAGCTTAATAATTTTCCAACGTTATATTTTGATAAGTGTCAAAAGCAGAACTGAAATCTAGACGTCCCAACTACTCCTCAACTATTCTGTCCATTATAATGCACTGTTTACTTGCTGCAATATTTTCCTTTTGAAGAAGCATTTTCTACATTACAGAGCTCACTTATTCATTTTATTCTTTTATTCTGGATTCATCTTCTGAAAATTATACAGAATTTTTCTGTAAAACTCTCATGAGAAATAAGCTTTCCACATTAAGTAGATGTCATCAGATCATATTTTGAGATGTTGCAGTCTGTTTTTCTCTTGTACACCTTCGTGGGCAAGAAACCCTCCCCCTGTTGATTTCTGAGGCATGCACTGGAAAAATTGGGATAATTATACCTCAAATACAAACATACAGACAAGAGTTAGTGCACAAAATGGAGCTCACATCAGAGACAATAAGTCCGGAAGTCAGTAATTCATATGCAAGAGCCAGGCGTATAGAACAGTGCTTGGTAAATCCCACATAGCTCCCTTCAAATATCATAAAGGAAGGCCAAAGGACTAGAGTGTAGAGTGTTAGCATAAGCCTGGATCCCACATTGCTGGCTTCCTGGGTCATAAATGAGGAGCCTGGGGAGGATGTGGAGAAGAGAGTAGATGGTGAGAGTCCCTGGCCCCTCTCATTCTGTGGATGAAATGCTGGGCTGAGGAAATGACAACTAAATTTCAGATAGGTTAAAAGGAAACTGAAAGCAGAGAAAATGGTTCCCTGTGTTTAGGCACAGAGTGGGCCTGAGCTACCTGCTACCCACCCTCCAAACTAGGTCCCCGAGACCTGTTTATCATGTGGGGATGGTCCTGAAATTCCCGAATGCCCCTGTGTGGACTGTGGAAATGTTGGCTACTCCAGGAAACTAGGACTTGCTTGGAGTCAGGTGTAGGTGGCTGTGAAGTATGTGGACCAGAAGATAGGAAAACCGTGTCATGGACCCTAGAAATTCACAGTGGCTGCAGGTGCACTTTCAAGACTAGGTAATAATACACAAAGACCAATTTGATGGCAGTAACTCAGTTGGAGAACCAACAAAATTCACACAATAGTGTTCAACATTGTTACATACATGTTTCTCTGACCCTTGACTGCTACCCAGAGAAAATGAGAAAAGAGACAGAAGAGAAACATTGAAAACCTGAGATTGACTTAACTCTGAAACATCGAGTTTTACCATCCAGTGCTAAGTTACTTTAAATGGATACCTTCTTACCCTGTTCTCATCCACCCTGACTACCAAGCTGAAAGGTTTATCAACAAGTTGGCATTATTTTTAGGAACAACAACAACAACAACAACAAAGTTTTTTCCTGCATTTTAGTTATAGTAATTTTCAAACCTTTTACACAAATATAAAATAGTGATTGCTTCCTCCTGGAATGTGTGACTGGACCGCCTCAATGTAACATTTCAGCACTGATGTGGTTTGGATTTGTGACTCTACCCAACTCTACCAAATTCTCATGTTGAACTGTAATCTCGAATATTGGAAAGAGGGGTCTGATGTGAGGTGACTGGAACATGGAGGCGGATATCCCCCTTGCTAGTCTCTTGACAGGGAGTTCTCATGTGATCTGTTTGTTTAAAAGTGTGCAGTATCCCCCAACCCCTACTTCCTCCTAACTCGGCCCTGTAAGGTGTGACTGCTCCCCCTTCTGCCATGATGTAAGTTTCCTGAGGCCTCTCCAGCCATGCTTCCTGTACAGCCTGTAGAACCATGAGCCAATTTAACCTCTTTCCTTTATAAATTACCCAGGTAATTCTTTATAACAGTGTGAGAATGAACTAACACAACCACTAAGATGTTTTGTTAGATTTTTGCTTGATTTGTTGTTTTTGAGCAACTGCAGTTTGCTCCTAAATCATAGAGTCTGTTTCTGCTCTTTGGCATCTCCTCTCACCTTGAATAACACATAGTACGCTATTCATGTACTAAAGGTGTGATCATACTTACACTTCACTGACTTTCCACTGGATTGATCCTTCTGTAGCCAGGTAGATACATTGTCCTGAGAGAGAATAGAACGCTTGAGTATCAGTAGAGCATCATGATTAAGAAACATACTCTGATAGGTTGTCCATGTCCAAATTCAAGCTCCACCATTTACTTGTGTTTGTTTCTACACAGAATATTTAACTTACCCAAGACACAGTGCCTTTATGAATAAAGATAGTTCCCACAAAGGACTATTGTGAAATTTAAATGAATTAATATAGATGATTTACTTGGAGCAGAAATTGACATCTATTAAGTACTATGCATGTGTTTACTGATATTAATGCTTTGAGGGTTAAATAAACTAATACTTATAGAACATAACAGTATGTTTCTGGGTACATCTTAGGTGATCAAATTGTTAACTACTATTATTGTATTATTGTATGTTGAAGAACTTTGTATACTCACCCAGTTAGGCTTCTGAAACAAACAGCTCACCTGCCACATGGATGCAATTTTAGCTAACTCCTGGCCTTTGTAATCATGTTTATTTGGAAATACTGTTTCTTATTGTTTATTATTGCTATTATATCTTATCTCAAGTATTTTCTTTTTAATGTCTCTTTTGGGTTTTCCTCCCATGTTCATTTTAGCCTTTGCTCTATGTTCTCTTTCTTTACTTCTATCAGCTCTTAGAACTTCGTTGTTTTTCACTTTGTGAGCATCTTTACATCATTATTATATATTTTTTGCCTGTGTTTGTGTAATTTAACTCACCATACATTGTACAGTTTTTGCTGAATCTCCCTACTTGAGTCTTTACTTATGTGGCCTTGTATTCTATCACTTCCTCCCATCTCTTCATTCTGAACTCTCTTTCATCTACTTATCTTTTCTATGTTTGAAAAGCATTGTATAATTCCACCCCATGCCATTATGCAGTTCCAAAATAATCAAGGTGCCCGCTCTTCTGGGCTTGCTCCCCCATGCTAGATTTACTGATGAGCTGATAATGAATTGTGTAGAGTCCCTTATTCATGGTTTGGTATTATCTAAAAGTAATGTAAAGAGAAAGATACATGTGAGATATGAACCAGAAAGCAACACAACCCCTAATGGATAAGAACTGAGCTTATTACATATTGCAGATCTGCTTTCCAAACCCAGCTCAGACACTGGCTGTGTAAGGAAAAAACTTTGAGCAAGTTTTTTAACTTCTTCATGCCTCAGGTGTAACAATAGTGCCAAGCTAATTATATTAACATGAATATTCAGTGAAATACTGCATGTGATGTGGTTAGCTAGAGTTTAATCCACTCTAAGCTTTCCCAAATATCAGATGCTGTTGTTATTTTACTGCAGTTGTTGATGTTGTTTTTGTTACTATAATATTTGACATCAAGTTTCTTTATGTATCTTCTTATATGTGTGAGCTAAATAGACAAATATGCTTCCAATTCTGAAACTAGCAAGAGGAGACATTAATTGTGTTGTTGACAATATTAGGATGTTGTAAATAGCTTCTGTTTTGCCCTTAGCTTTTGTTCCATATTTTATTGGTTCTGAGTATAAACATTTCCTTAGCTGGTTAGGGTCTCAATCCAGAAGTGGCCAGGGGCTACTTGCTTTTGAGGACATAATATTTAGATTTTAAAAATGGAATTAAATGCATGTGAGTTCCACTAAATTTGCTACGTGTACTGTCTGTTGATATCTTACTCAGCTGTGGGCAAGTATTTAATCAAGGTTTATTGGCATTCTTTTCTTAGATTTAAATAGGACATAAAATTTTATGACATGTAGAGTATTTTCGATAACTGTTTTGTTATTTTCCATAGTGTAATAGCATACAAGAGGAAATATCAATAAAGTACCCAGTATGCATTATTTTTGGATGAGTAAGGTAGTTTGAAGTTTGTATCATAACAAAGTGTTGGTCTACTTTTCAAATTACACTGTGAATTCATGGTTTTCTAGGTTTTTTAAATTTTCTTTGTCTTTCTATTTTGTTCATATCTTTATTTTTTCTTTCTCTCTTTGGACACCTGTACTCTAGGGTCAAAAACTAAGAATTATAGACTATGCTGTTTGTTTATTTTTATAAAATATACATGCTATTTATATTTTATTTTTAATTGATATATACATTTGAACTGAAAAAAGAAACATTCTTAAGTGATCTTGAGTATATTTATATGTTAGGAATCTTTGTCGTGTCCCAGTGCTTTTGATTCTGCTGAGAATGGGCAGGTATTAGAAGAGTAGAACTGTAGCCAGGGCCTATTCCTCTGGATATCTATGCCACAGCCCCCAGAATCACCAGCCAGCAAAATTGAGTGATAAATGTGACTCCAGAATTCCACTCCTAGATGTATATCCCAAATAAGTAGAAACAGGTATTCAAACAAGTATATGCACATGCATATTCATAGCAGTAGTATTCATAGTAACCAAAATATGGTAACAGCCCAAATGTCCATCAACAGATGAATAAACACATTTCAGTATATACATACAATAGAATATTGTTCATTCATAAAATGGAATGAAGTTCTGAAACATGCTGTAAGGTGAATGTGCCTCCAAAATACTGTGCTTAAAGAAGCCAGATACAAAACATCACAAGCATATATAAAATATTCAGAATAAATAAATCCATAGAGACAAAAAGAATGTAAATTGGCAGTTTCCAGAGGCTGCGGGGAAGAGGTAACAGAAACTGCTCAATGCGTATGGGGCTTTGCTTTTGAGTGATTAAAATATTTTGTAACTATTGTGAATGTGCTAAATGCCACTGAAATGTTTACTTTAAAACAGTTAATTTTATATTATGTGAATTTCATCACATTAAATTATTTTTCAAAATCCCAAGTGATACGGTCAAAGCAGCACCATGTTCCTTTTTCCCAGAATCGTAACTGGTTTAAATAAGTCTATTCCACGAGGAGAGAACAGGGAGTTTGCTGTTATTGATCCCTGGGAGCCTGGTGAGTGCTGGGAATAATTGTATAGAGTCTTTTTGAAAGATGAATTCAATTTCCCTCTTAAATACATTCCATTTTATTATGACATTAGATTATCTGAGCTTGTGAAATTCACTTTTAATGGCTAAGCTTTTGAACTATGTGGGGCTTTATTTTCCATGCTTGCCTGAGATTTCCGTGGTCTCATTGATCGATCCAAGAAAATAAAAACAGGAAAGCATAAATGTTCCTCTTCTGAGATGGGTTCTCTCTGCACAATGGGAAGATAATTATACCAATGTATATGGGCAGATGAGGTTATTTAGGCTCAAGTGCTTTATTTTTGGCTCTTAGATGGTTTAGATTAGCCAACCATGTCAATAAAAGGATCTGTATAATTATAAGTTTTTAAATATTTTATGTAAACCAATCTGTGAAACTGTTGATTGTCATTTGTACACAAATATGAATAGTAAAGCAAGTGCTTTCCATGACTGTGACATAAATATCTAGATTTTAGATGAAGACCATTTGTTTTTTTTGTGTGGTATATGTCTTTGCAAAGACATTTTCTAAGGTTCCTGTATACTGAGAGCTCACCATGTGTTAGATACCTTGATATGTATGTTGAATAAATGAATCTTAATCCTTAGAATAGCTCTAAAAGGTAAATGTTATTATTTTATTCCTACAAGTGAAATAATTGATGTTCAAAAATGTTAAGTGATGTCCTTAAGTGAGTAAATGTTGGTAGCTACAATTCACCTTAATACACTTAATTGAGTCGGGCTAGACACATTGCAGCTTAGACACCATTGTGCAGTTTTTTTTGTTTGTTTGTTTTTTCAAGATTTCTTTTAAAATAACTCCCACAGGAATTACAGGATGCTTATGACTATCAGTTTGGCTTCCCTGAAGTTCTGATCTATTTGTTCACTTTTCTGAATTAGCCTGTATAGCCAAACTATCAAAAGGTTGGTGTTGGTGGGAGTATTGACATTAAAGTTCACTGAGGAAATAGGTATATCAGCTTATAAAAAGTCTGAGATTTTAAAAAGTATTTGAGCACCTGAAGTGAATATTGAGAACACTAAACGTAATAACAGGGAGGATGGTAAATTTTGGGTCACGGGAAACCTGAGTAACTGGGAATTTAAAGAAGGCAGAAATATAATAAATCTCTGTCTAGATCAGTTGGAATTTGATGTCAAATAACTCTTCCAAGATAGGCTTTCTCTTTTCATGACATATCTTCAGTATTAACTATCTTCCAGATACCTTGTATTTTCCTACGTAACCTTTGCTGATCCTTCCAACGCCTGAAATACCCTCCATCCTTGCCACAAGTTCTCAGCCCTTTTATTTCCCTTATTGGAGGGAACCATGCCAATCCCCTGAATCACTAAAACATTTTACGTTTGAATCACACAGTTGCAACTTGACATTTACTTTTGGGCTTGGTTTTACTTTTATGTGTTAATAGCTCATCTTCATCATTAATCATGAGCTCTAGAAAGATAAGTAACAGTCAACCCATCTATTTTTATCCCATCATATGTCTTGGACATAGTATTTACTCATCAAATAGTAGTTGACAGTTTTATAATTCTTTAATGTAGAGTTTCCTCAAAGCATACTCATAAAAGTACCATTTCTGAAAGAAAGAGACAGATACTCTTCAAAAAGTATGGCCCCTGATCAAATACAGATGAAAAGCACTACATCTCATTTCCCTTCTAGGAAACTTACAATATATATTGGCATTTTCAACACTGAGAAGTTTTTCACCATGAAACCAATGTTACTATTTTTAACCCAACACTCCCCACCTTTCCCCTTACTTTTATTCATAAAACCCATAAACAAATATCTTGTTCCTCAAAATGTTTATTGCAAGACATAGCTTTAAAATATTTTGTGTATAGATTATGTTAATAATATTCACAAGTATGGAAATTAAATTTTGATTAGATGTAGGTTGGGCCTTTTGTTTGGACTGCATGCTTCTATACTTGAGAAAGTGCTGTATTGGGGGTGTGTGTGTGTGTTTGTATGTGTGTGTATGTGTGTGTGTTACACACAGTGTGGACTCAACCTGGAAATAGATTGAGACTGAAGAGAGAATTATTGGAACTGGTCTTTCAGCTTGATTATCTGCTAGAACTTCTATTACTTCTCATGATATGCTTGAAAAGCTTTATTTGTACCTCAAGGGCAATGATCCTGGTCTCATTTACAAATATGAATACAGATATTAGCTGTGCACTATCTTCTCCTTCAGGCAGTCTTGCTGACTGTCAGCTTGTTTTATTTACTTCCTCAGAAAAAGAATATCCATCTCCTTGGAATTAGACACAGCATGGTTAATGGGAGATGCAGAAGTTTTAGAGTCAGAGAGTTTGAGTTTGCTCCCCAGCTCAGGTCCGTGTAAGCATGAGCAAACTTTCCTCTCTGAGCCTCTGCTCTGAGCCCTCATCTATGAGATGAGATGGATCACACTTGCCATCCAGAGTTTCTTGTGAGGACTCAGTAACATATGCAAAGCCTGAGTGATATATGCAAAACTCAGTGCCTGGCACAAGGAGATGTTTTAATAAATACTAGTCCCCTTCGCATTTATTTTTTTGTTTCAGCCAGATCATGACAAGAGAATTTCAAAGCCATAAAGTCATACAAACAAAACTGCCTCTCTCCTATAGTTGCCATTTCACATTTTATGTTGTTATTTCAAACAATAAATGATGTCACTATTCTTTGTGTCCTCTGTTTTTATGAGGAGACTGTGAATGAGGGGAATAGTAAGAGTTGAGTTATTATCTATAAAAGAGGAATATTTGAATTCTAATCATATCAAATAAATAACCTGAGAGTTTTAAGAAGCCATTGTAGTCATTTGAGATATTTTTCCGTTACTTAGAAATTATCCCTTTAGTCCTAACATCTGTTAATTATAAAACTCCATTATTTTATAGTTTCTGAAAAATCATGTTCTATGATATGGTATCAAAGGATTGTAAATAGTATTTATAGAAAGGCACTGAGGCAATAGCAAAATTGAGGATCCTTGACAACTGGTGTGTTTGTGCAGTATTTTTGAGTATAGTTATTTTTGGGTTAGCAATGCATTAGATTATTCATGGGGGAATAGTAAATGTATTAGGGAGAACTTCAGACTGGCTGTCAACTTTATGTCAACTTGTTAACATAACTTTAGCCACAGGTCCAGTTTCATGTTAGTTTTGGATAATTTACCACCATGAAAAAGGAGAACAAAAGAGACATTATGGGATAATCTTGCATAAGGTTGCATATTTGGAGGTGAATGTACCCAAAAGAAAGCTAGAATTATAAAATTCCTTTTAATTTAGTAGATTAGAAGCCTCAACATAAATTGTGATTTTCAGGTGAACAGAGGGCTCTGACTTCCGTTTTGAAGAAAAGCATATACTTGTTATATATGGTTGTCCGTAACACATCTACCACATGTGTCTTCAGCCATCCATGGCTCAATTGTTTCTGAAAGAAGTCAACTTTGTCTCTATGAAGGATTACAAATGGGAGTTTTGATGCAGTCTCTACCTTTCTAAATGCCAAATTATCTCCTGGCAGTTTTTTCTGATGTAAAGATTGTGAATGGCTGAAGAAACTGTCTTTAACCATTTGGAAATAATGAAATTGGATTGTCTGACTCATTCAAGAGTCTATGGATGCGTGTATGTCTGGTCTTCCTGCCAGGGGATAGCACATTGTCAGGTATTATTTCAGAGTTTAAGGAGGGGCTCTCTTCTCCAAACTTTAACAGATATTTCTGGATTCATTTTTTTTTTTTGGTAGTTTAAACTGAAGTAATAGATAAAGCAGTGAGCCTAACTGTTCCTTGGACTGGCCTTGATAGTGCATTAATCACCAACTGTCTTGATCTTGTTGATTGTAGGGGAAGAGGTATCAGGGAGTCTTTGCCCAGTACCACCTCCTCCTGAGAGGAAGGCTTGTGAAATTCCCTGCCGAATGGACTGTGTGGTGAGCGAGTGGACGGAGTGGTCATCCTGTTCCCAGTCCTGTTCAAATAAAAACTCAGATGGGAAACAGACCAGGTCAAGAACTATCCTGGCACTGGCTGGGGAAGGTGAGTAACAGAAAATGTTTTCACTCTGGATGCATTAGCTCAATTATTATCATTTTTCCTCATTGGTGATAGAGAAGTTTATATGGAGGAAATAGTCACACATAGATGATATCTCTATTCCCTGAATCCAAGTTAACCGTTTCATTTCCCTCTATGCTTTTTGCTTTGATCCTCTAGTTTAGCTATGCTGGGTTCACTCATTTACATGAATTGCTTTACCACATACCTGTGTATGGACCATGGCAATCAGATGGATGTTATTTTTCAATACCCTTCTTAGACAAGAAGGCAGAGTTTGGTTGACACACATCCAAACTGAAGATAGCTTGCACAGTTGGGAACATAATTAGACTATGCTTAATAAAAAGAGCTTCAATAATCAGGAGACATGGCTTCTCAACTGGAAACTGCCACTAACATCTGCAAACTACCTGATCCGTGCATGCTGGTATCCTGTTCTGTCATGCCAGCATTCTGCAGGAGGGGGCCACAGCATGAAGACTGTGAAAATGGCTTTGATGAAGCTAAAAAGTGCTATGAGAATATAAGCAGGTGACATCAGAACAAATTACAGGAGCAGCTGTTCCAGTAATTTACGGTGATGGTCTCTATCTCCAGCACACGTCATTTCTTTCATGCCCTCCCTTGGCTTTTTCTGCCCATGGCTCAGTTAGAACAGCAGGACAGCATGGCCACTGGCTGTGAGAAACTACTTTTTAAGTAAGTTTCTGTTCTTTGATCCTGAGAAATGGGGCCAGGGTCAAGATAAATGAAGATTTTCATATTCTTAAAGTGAAGTTGGTTTCTGCTCTTTTCTTTTATATTTCTGGAAGGGGTGAATGGGAAAAAAAATCAAGAATAACAAAACCAAGGTCACAAATCTTGGGCATTTGGCCCACTGAATAAACCATTAAAGTGTGGAAGAGTAGGAAAAGATCAATGCTTTAGATAAATACCACTTTTTATATGGAATAAAAATGTTGTGAAAAGGGCAATAATGAAATTGGATTGTCTGACTCATCCAAGAGTCTATGGATGCATGTATGTCTGGTCTTCCTGCCAGGGGATAGCACATTGTCAGGTATTATTTCAGAGTTTAAGGAGGGCTCTCTTCCCCAAACTATAACAGATATTTCTGGATTTCTCAAATTGCAGTGAAATGCACTGCTTGATAGAGGATAGGTGTCTTAAAATGGTTCTCTTAGAAAAATAACACCTTTCATAGGAAAGGAAGACCATGCTGCATAAGGGGAGTGTGTGTGTGTGTGTGTTTTGTGTGTGTGTTCAAGATAATATCACTTCGAAGTCATAGACTATTCTAACTAATACATGAAGCATAAAAATATTTTTTGAAAAGCAGATTTCTTTGGAATTTTATCTCAGAGATACATGCTGCAGTGGTGGGCAATAGAGTCAATTAATTTTAAAATCTAATTGATGTGGACTGCCGCTTGTTATTTAGTGAAAAAGAACGCACAATATTATCCTCAGTTGTTGCTCAGGACAAAAATCCCTGTTCGTAGATTGGAAAGAAGAGCACAATGGCTCACGTCTTTGGAACGCTATGTCAGCAAAGCTATTTCTCTAGACCATTAAAACAGCAGAAATAACAAAAACAAGAACAGCAACAACAGCAACAACTATGTCTTATCTTTTGTTTTTATTTTTGGCAGGTGGAAAGCCATGTCCCCCTAGTCAGGCTCTCCAAGAGCATCGTTTGTGTAACGACCATTCCTGTATGCAACTTTACTGGGAGACATCACCTTGGGGCCCTTGTTCTGAGGACACATTGGTAACTGCCCTTAATGCAACCATTGGCTGGAATGGAGAAGCCACGTGTGGTGTAGGCATTCAGACTCGGAGGGTCTTCTGTGTCAAGAGTCATGTGGGACAAGTGATGACCAAAAGGTATTATTAGCCTGTTACTGAAAATGCATTTGATTAGTTCATGTTGAGTATTTTTAGTTGAAAGCGTTTATCAAGATATAGATATTTCTGGGTCTCTGATAGAGTGAGAGGGTTTGTTGTTGCTGTTTGACTGTTAAAGATTAAAACATGTGCCTCAAACAAGGATAAACACAGTTATGGTATGTATCATTGGCACATTTATAATATGTATTAATATATCAGTACATGGATAAAAATGAATAGTGTCCACAAACATTGAATGTGTTTGAATAATCAAACACATTTTCTAGAGCTGACCTCAGTATTTTTTACTCTTCTCAAATCACATAAAGATGAGGTCAACATAAAGCTAGGTTCTGTGCTTTGCACTAAAGGGTTGTGTCTTACTCTTCTTTAGACTCCACAGATCTTTCCTGCGTTAAATAGATACATCCATACTACAGCCATTCTAATTAGACTAAACGAATCCATGCCCTCGGATGGCTTACAATCTCATGCATGTTATACTCTCTGTACATGGAGATATAAAATATTTTAAAGACAGTAGGAAAATATGGGCTTGGAAACTAGGATATAGATGTCAAAAAAGATCAAGAACAACTGCAAATGATGGGAGGAAAAAAAGTAATTGACTAAAGAACTGGCTGTGGGAGTTTTATCACTAGATCAAATGAGGAGATGTATATTTTCCTAAAGTTCCTGTGGGAAGGCTGATAAAGAAGAAAACAGAAGGGCCCTATGCATTATAGTGAAACTTGTGACTGGTCTATCTGGAGAGATTCCCAGTGGCCATATTCGGAGACCCTACTCCAGGCACAGGGTGTGGGACACTAGGATGAGCTGCTGCCAGCTTTGGTCTAGCGTCATAAGCTAGGCAACACAGAGTGCCTCCCCAGGGATTTTCAAGCTGGTAGAAGGAAACTTATTTTTTTCTGTTCATGATACTCTAAGCATATGAGCTGAGAGTTGCCATAGACAAGGTCAGGTCTTGTGGAAAAAGTAAAAGGAGAGATTCATTCTGATGCTCAGGATGAAACAGATACGCAGTTGGAACAAATCCTGGCAGCACTGAACCGTGATCCTGTCCGTACTGACTACACCCTGCCCTCCATGGCAAAATATGAAAATATATTCAGTGTTCTGCCTAGTTCAATTTAATTTGTGTTTCTCTTGTGAGCAATGGAAACACTGAATAATTTCATCTGGGGAACCACGGTGAAGGGCTCTGGGCCTGATCCACACTGTCATGGAAGCCACTTTGGCCATGTGTAAGGAAAGTCACGCAAGCTCCGTTATGAGAAATGAACTGCTTACGGTGGATAGAGTGCAGACTGGCCAGACACTGCCCAGAGCTTGTGTTAGAGCATCTGATGAGCAGATGGTTTTGCAAATACACATAGAGTCATGTATTTGCAACTCACACTCTGACATGAAGGGAAGCATGGACTGGAACGTCTCACCTTTCTCTTCTCCTAAATGTGGCTCCCAGAGTTCTAGGATTGGATGTTCTTTCTTGTTCCAACCCCAGTCTAGCACAGCATCTGGCAGGTAGTTAGTATAAACATTTCTGGAATTTATGAATGAACTAAACCTATGTGTAGAGGAGTGATAGGTTTGCCAAGGATTTGATATGAAGATCAAGGGAAGCTGATGTTTATCTTTTGCTTCAGGAAAAAACATTTAATCTCCCATGATAAATTTTGTTAAAGAGGACTGTCATGAAAAGTAGTGAACATGTCGTACATATGACCTGCTCTTTTTAGCTCATAAATACTGTTTTTGCTCTAGAACCTAACTCTACATTGCTAGCAGTGTTTTTGGAAATGTCAACTTGTATCAGTTGTATTTTTCAACTTGCCTAGTAGCCATAGCACCACATGGATTGATTGGACCAATGAATCAATGGAAGTTATAGACAAAGATGGACAATAACATTCAGTATCACCTGCTTCAGGTGATAACCTAAGTCATGAGGTTATGGTAAAGTTCTGTAAGTTTTATAAAGGTGTTATGCAGACATGAGAACTCCTTTTATCTGAGAAGAATTGAAGCCTAGAAAATGTTTATTTATTTATTTTTTTTAAATTAATTTATTATTATTAAACTTCAAGTTGTAGGGTACATGTGCACAACGTGCAGGTTTGCTACATATGTATACTTGTGCCATGTTGGTGTGCTGCACCCATCAACTCGTCATTTACATCAGGTATAACTCCCAATGCAATCCCTCCCCCCTCCCCCCTCCCCATGGTAGGCCCCGGTGTGTGATGTTCCCCTTCTCGAGTCCAAGTGATCTCATTGTTCAGTTCCCACCTACGAGTGAGAACATGCGGTGTTTAGTTTTCTGTTCTTGTGATAGTTTGCTAAGAATGATGGTTTCCAGCTGCATCCATGTCCCTACAAAGGACACAAACTCATCCTTTTTTATGGCTGCATAGTATTCCATGGTGTATATGTGCCACATTTTCTTAATCCAATCTGTCACTGATGGACATTTGGGTTGATTCCAAGTCTTTGCTATTGTGAATAGTGCTGCAATAAACATACGTGTGCATGTGTCCTTATAGCAGCATAATTTATAATCCTTTGGGTATATACCCAGTAATGGGATGACTGGGTCATATGGTACATCTAGTTCTAGATCCTTGAGGAATCGCCATACTGTTTTCCATAATGGTTGAACTAGTTTACAATCCCACCAACAGTGTAAAAGTGTTCCTATTTCTCCACATCCTCTCCAGCACCTGTTGTTTCCTGACTTTTGAATGATCGCCATTCTAACTGGTGTGAGATGGTATCTCATTGTGATTTTGATTTGCATTTCTCTGATGGCCAGTGATGATGAGCATTTTTTCATGTGTCTGTTGGCTGTATGAATGTCTTCTTTTGAGAAATGTCTGTTCATATCCTTTGCCCACTTTTGGATGCGGTTGTTTGTTTTTTTCTTGTAAATTTGTTTGAGTTCTTTGTAGGTTCTGGATATTAGCCCTTTGTCAGATGAGTAGATTGCAAAAATTTTCTCCCATTCTGTAGGTTGCCTGTTCACTCTGATGGTAGTTTCTTTTGCTGTGCAGAAGCTCTTTAGTTTGATGAGATCCCATTTGTCAATTTTGGCTTTTGCTGCCGTTGCTTTTGGTGTTTTAGACATGAAGTCTTTGCCCATGCCTATGTCCTGAATGGTACTTCCTAGGTTTTCCTCTAGGATTTTTATGGTATTAGGTCTAACATTTAAGTCTCTAATCCATCTTGAATTAATTTTCGTATAAGGAGTAAGGAAAGGATCCAGTTTCAGCTTTCTACTTATGGCTAGCCAGTTTTCCCAGCACCATTTATTAAATAGGGAATCCTTTCCCCATTTCTTGTTTCTCTCAGGTTTGTCAAAGATCAGATGGCTGTAGATGTGTGGTATTATTTCTGAGGACTCTGTTCTGTTCCATTGGTCTATATCTCTGTTTTGGTACCAGTACCATGCTGTTTTGGTTACTGTAGCCTTGTAGTATAGTTTGAAGTCAGGTAGCGTGATGCCTCCAGCTTTGTTCTTTTGACTTAGGATTGTCTTGGAGATGCGGGCTCTTTTTTGGTTCCATATGAACTTTAAAGCAGTTTTTTCCAATTCTGTGAAGAAGCTCATTGGTAGCTTGATGGGGATGGCATTGAATCTATAAATGACCTTGGGCAGTATGGCCATTTTCACGATATTGATTCTTCCTATCCATGAGCATGGTATGTTCTTCCATTTGTTTGTGTCCTCTTTGATTTCACTGAGCAGTGGTTTGTAGTTCTCCTTGAAGAGGTCCTTTACATCCCTTGTAAGTTGGATTCCTAGGTATTTTATTCTCTTTGAAGCAATTGTGAATGGAAGTTCATTCCTGATTTGGCTCTCTGTTTGACTGTTACTGGTGTATAAGAATGCTTGCGATTTTTGCACATTAATTTTGTATCCTGAGACTTTGCTGAAGTTGCTGATCAGCTTAAGGAGATTTTGGGCTGAGACAATGGGGTTTTCTAAATATACAATCATGTCGTCTGCAAACAGGGACAATTTGACTTCTTCTTTTCCTAACTGAATCCCCTTGATTTCTTTCTCTTGCCTGATTGCCCTAGCCAGAACTTCCAACACTATGTTGAATAGGAGTGGTGAGAGAGGGCATCCCTGTCTTGTGCCAGTTTTCAAAGGGAATTTTTCCAGTTTTTGCCCATTCAGTATGATATTGGCTGTGGGTTTGTCATAAATAGCTCTTATTATTTTGAGGTACGTTCCATCAATACCGAATTTATTGAGCGTTTTTAGCATGAAGGGCTGTTGAATTTTGTCAAAAGCCTTTTCTGCATCTATTGAGATAATGATGTGGTTCTTGTCTTTGGTTCTGTTTATATGCTGTATTATGTTTATTGATTTGCGAATGTTGAACCAGCCTTGCATCCCAGGGATGAAGCCCACTTGATCATGGTGGATAAGCTTTTTGATGTACTGCTGAATCCGGTTTGCCAGTATTTTATTGAGGATTTTTGCATCGATGTTCATCAGGGATATTGGTCTAAAATTCTCTTTTTTTGTTGTGTCTCTGCCAGGCTTTGGTATCAGGATGATGTTGGCCTCATAAAATGAGTTAGGGAGGATTCCCTCTTTTTCTATTGATTGGAATAGTTTCAGAAGGAATGGTACCAGCTCCTCCTTGTACCTCTGGTAGAATTCAGCTGTGAATCCATCTGGTCCTGGACTTTTTTTGGTTGGTAGGCTATTAATTATTGCCTCAATTTCAGAGCCTACTATTGGTCTATTCAGGGATTCAACTTCTTCCTGGTTTAGTCTTGGAAGAGTGTAAGTGTCCAGGAAATTATCCATTTCTTCTAGATTTTCCAGTTTATTTGCGTAGAGGTGTTTATAGTATTCTCTGATGGTAGTTTGTATTTCTGTGGGGTCGGTGGTGATATCCCCTTTATCATTTTTAATTGCGTCGATTTGATTCTTCTCTCTTTTCTTCTTTATTAGTCTTGCTAGTGGTCTGTCAATTTTGTTGATCTTTTCAAAAAACCAACTCCTGGATTCATTGATTTTTTGGAGGGTTTTTTGTGTCTCTATCTCCTTCAGTTCTGCTCTGATCTTAGTTATTTCTTGCCTTCTGCTAGCTTTCGAATGTGTTTGCTCTTGCTTCTCTAGTTCTTTTAATTGCGATGTTAGAGTGTCAATTTTAGATCTTTCCTGCTTTCTCTTGTGGGCATTTAGTGCTATAAATTTCCCTCTACACACTGCTTTAAATGTGTCCCAGAGATTCTGGTATGTTGTATCTTTGTTCTCATTGGTTTCAAAGAACATCTTTATTTCTGCCTTCATTTCGTTATGTACCCAGTAGTCATTCAGGAGCAGGTTGTTCAGTTTCCATGTAGTTGAGCGGTTTTGATTGAGTTTCTTAGTCCTGAGTTCTAATTTGATTGCACTGTGGTCTGAGAGACAGTTTGTTATAATTTCTGTTCTTGTACATTTGCTGAGGAGTGCTTTACTTCCAATTACGTGGTCAATTTTGGAGTAAGTACGATGTGGTGCTGAGAAGAATGTATATTCTGTTGATTTGGGGTGGAGAGTTCTATAGATGTCTATTAGGTCTGCTTGCTGCAGAGATGAGTTCAATTCCTGGATATCCTTGTTAACTTTCTGTCTCGTTGATCTGTCTAATGTTGACAGTGGAGTGTTGAAGTCTCCCATTATTATTGTATGGGAGTCTAAGTCTCTTTGTAAGTCTCTAAGGACTTGCTTTATGAATCTGGGTGCTCCTGTATTGGGTGCATATATATTTAGGATAGTTAGCTCTTCCTGTTGAATTGATCCCTTTACCATTATGTAATGGCCTTCTTTGTCTCTTTTGATCTTTGATGGTTTAAAGTCTGTTTTATCAGAGACTAGTATTGCAACCCCCGCTTTTTTGTGTTCTCCATTTGCTTGGTAAATCTTCCTCCATCCCTTTATTTTGAGCCTATGTATGTCTCTGCGTGTGAGATGGGTCTCCTGAATACAGCAGACTGATGGGTCTTGACTCTTTATCCAGTTTGCCAGTCTGTGTCTTTTAATTGGAGCATTTAGTCCATTTACATTTAAGGTTAAGATTGTTATGTGTGAACTTGATCCTGCCATTATGATATTAACTGGTTATTTTGCTCGTTAGTTGATGCAGTTTCTTCCTAGCCTTGATGGTCTTTACAGAAAATGTTTATTTTTATGACCTAAATTTTCAACTGCTTAAGAAAAGATGCACGAAAGATTAGAATGAATGTAAAAATAAAAATAAGTATGGCTTAGATGTAGGAGTAACCCTACATAAAATGCAGTAAACTATTATTCTTTACAGTGATGAAAAATTTTAGCATGTCTGAAGCCCAATCTCCCTTCCACAAAGCTTTTCATCTTTGAACCACCATGACAGGAAAATTCACTGGACATGAATGTAACTTGTTTGTTTTTTTAGCAAAGAGGTGTTAGAATTGAGACTAATACCTATTCCATGAATTATCATAATATTTTAAAAGGCTATTTGGACAGAAAGAGTTGAGTTATATGTTCAAATCAGCGTCTATTTCTTCTTGCATCATCATTATTACTTTAAATAACAGTTTTATGAAGGTTTCTGAGCACGTCAGCTTACTCAAATGTTAAAGATGATTAAGAAAAAAATCACAGGAACAGAAGTGTGTAGTTTAAAACATAATTCATAAGCTAATATGCATTTATTTTAAAATATACATAAGTGAGACTGAAATATTATTATTACAGTAAATCATCTCCAGTTTTGCTGTGGTTTACCAGCACAGAAAAATCAATTGTACAGATGTTTTCCCTAACATACACATACAAATATAAAGACATTGCTAATTACTGTCTGTACTGTTAATGAGGCTGGAGACTTAACAACCTATTTTTAATTCTTACTGTATGTCTCCAAATAATCCTGTTAAACATGAGCATCCTGAATTGACTTTAGTGAAATTAATTAAAATTCTTGAGGTTAATGAGATTAATTGAGCTGAGAAAATAATACCTAGTGTCCGGTGAAACACCAGGGAGGTTATCAGCAATTTAAAGTATCCTTTGCTATGCCTCGAGAAATATACTTTTGCTCTTTTTCACATGAAAGTCATTGCAGTGGGAAAAGATCCCCTGTCATATGTGAAATCTTTGGGATGGGGATAGAGAAATGGAAAGGAAGAAGAAAATACCCTAGACAAAAGTAGCCTTCAGAAAAGAGAAGGAAGCATGACTCCATGGAACATGTGGATCAAAATAATGTTATATCTCTAAACCCACTACACTGAGAGGCATAGAGTTTCTTGCAAGTTCTTGTGTCCCTGGGTTAGTGTTTTGGTTTCCATATAATTGTACAGGTGAGACTGTTACCATTGTACGAGTAATAGAACTGATCGTATCAGAAAATGAGAGCTACCTGGGCACAACTGAATCAGAGTGAGAGCTTGTTGGGATCTTCCTGAAGTTGTGTTTGGTTTTGTTTTACTATTCAATGCTTTTCTTTCCCCAGTGGCAGTGTACAAAAAAAGAATGATAATAAAGATTGAAAACACATAACTCAAAGCCTTTCAAAGTTCCTGATAAGGTGCTTTCTGCCTTTAATGTGAAAACAACTGGCATTTTGTGAGATATAGCAATAAATAGCTCCATTTAAACATTTAATGTTTAAAAGCTTGGCAGGTTTCCCCATCTAGCTGAGTGAGATGAATACATCAGTTCCTGGGTCAGATGACTAATCCTGGAGGCATAGCTAAAAAACAGCAGGTCTTTGTAGCTCAGTGTGATGTATTTCAGCACAGTGCTTATAAGAAGCTGAAGCTGGCCAGGCGCGGTGGCTCACACTTGTAATCCCAGCACTTTGGGAGGCCGAGGCAGGTGGATCACCTGAGGTCAGGAGCCTGAGACCAGCCTGGCCAACATGATGAAACCCCATCTCTACTAAAAATACAAAAATTAGCTGGATGTGGTGGCAGGCGCCTGTAATCCCAGCTACGTGGGAGGCTGAGACAGGAGAATCGCTTGAACCTGGGAGGTGGAGCTTGCAGTGAGCTGATATGGCACGCCATTGCACTCCAGCCTGGGCAACAAGAGAGAAACTCTGTCTTAAAAATAAATAAATAAATAAAACTGAAGTCTACAATGAGGCCAAGAGACAAGAGTTATAGAACATTCCAGTGCAAGTGCAGGAAAATATATTCATCGAAATGGAATTCATTCCCTTTTATGGAGAGCATTGCTAATCCAAAATCAGAGTATTACATGAAAACGGGAAGTTAAATTTTGACAAAAGGCAAGGGGCCATATATACTTACTAACTAAAAAGTGAATCCATCTGTTTCTCTGGGTTTCAAGGCTTCAGTTTTGTTGAGGAAATAGCTGGAGAAATAAGCCTAATATTCCCCAGGGATTTATTTGTCTTCAGGCTTCAATAGCACAGAATACTATTCATTCATTCACTTACTGTTACTAAACATTTACACTGAGCTAAATATTGGATAATATGGGATTTTTAAGACATTATGTAAAATGTAATTCTACCATCAAGGCACTCAAAATTAGTGTATGTACAGCATGTGCATGTATGTACACACACAGCATCAGCAGCCCAAAAGTTATCAAAAGTCTTTTCTCTGTCAGTGACAATACAGTGATACAGAAAACCAACTTTACTGTTTTAAGAAATTGGGGTGCCCCTAGGTTGCTAATAGCCAAAGACTATTTTTGAGTACTATGAGAAAATTTATGGAAATTGGAAATGTGACGATGCATGAAAGGATAGACAACGTATAGATATATAGGAAGAGAAAGTTGAATCCCTGAGGAAAAGGTAAACCTCATTGGCAGGGGAAGTGACAAAAAGACAATTTCAGTTGCAAGAAAATATTTGGCCCTTATCAAACCAAAAATAACTTGCATTTCCAGGAAAGCCCACAGTTCATGTTTTCTGTAGTAGCACTGTAACCTAAGCTTGACCTTTGCTCTTGAGGGAATGATACTCTTTCTTTTGGACTTGAGAGGGAAAGGGCCATATCACGGAAAGTTCAAGTATTACCCAGTGAGTGTTTATGGTGAGTGACGCCAATAAAGGATCAATAAAATGGACAATATCAGTTCCCTAAAAGAGATTAACTCCTACTCCTAATTGAAGCAGGTAAAGTTCCTGAGATAATTAGCAAGTCTCTATAGAAAGTTTGAAGTGTTGCACCACAAAAATTTCCAGGCTGTTTATGAATGTTTGAGGGTTGGGTGGGTCCATGTGGGAACCCTTGTAACTCCTGGGCACAGGAAGTTGGCATTGCTCAAGTTGTGTTTCCATTCCCAGCTATCTACCAGGAGAGGTTGAAGAGGAGTTACAATAAATGGCAGTTCAATTCATTTTTAGAAGACCTTAAAAAATTAATAAGAGACTTAGGAATGATTTTAGTGTTTTCTTATCTTGACCAAAGTATGATATAAATTTTCCTTACCAGAGTAGCTTGTTTAAATAACACTATATCCTGATAATGACAGTCATCTTTCTTTCTCTTGTTATGCTCATTGAATCAATCTATTTGATGGATGACTTGTGTGTGTATGTATGTCTTAAAGATAGTTAATAATAATGCCACTAATAAGAATGAATTTATGAGCCTTTTTTTCTGAGTATATAGCTTTTAATTTTAGTTAATTTTTATCAAAGCGTTACATGTTTTATGGTATAAGTAAAATAATAGAGGGACTGATGGTGGAAAGCAATAGGTTCTTAACCACCTCCTCCTCTACTTCATATCCTACTTCCTTAACACAATCACTTTTTAAAAAAATAATTATAGATCCACAGCGACTTGCAAAAATTGTACAAAGAGATCCTATGTACCCTTCACTCAACTTTCCCCAGCTATAACATCTTACATAACCATAGTACATTATCAAAGCCAGAAAATGTATTTATATAGCACAACCACTTTTTAACAGTTGCTGAATTTTTTTTCTGTCTCTCTCTGAATTTTGATTGGGAAAACAGACACCTAGTTCACCAATTGTAACTATAAAAAGGTGAACAGTTGGAAGCCTTATGCCACCCCGGCTCTCATTCACCCACTTCCCTCCTCCTTCCCTGTCACCAACAACCACTTTATTCATTCCTCATCTACCTCCCCTATATCTTTATGTGGATACAAGCAAATTCAAGTGTATATCTCTGGCCCGTCTCCCTTTCTGGTGTTTACCTCCTAACTCTAAATTATATAGTTTTCAGCTCTGCATTTATCAATTTAAAATTGTCGTTCCGTGATTTGCTCCCATGAAAGTAATCAACCTCAGCTCATTTTCACTAGTTCCTCTCCTGACTCCTCCCAGAATGTTGGCATTCTGTTGGTTGATTATAGTACTACTTTTGATCAAGTTCCTTAGAACCTTTGTCTATGTCAGTTTGGGCTGCTATTAAAAAAAAAAAAAAAAAAAAAAAAAAAAAAAAAAACCATAGACTGGGTGGCTAAAACAATAAACACGTTTATTTCTGACAGTTTTGGAGGCTGAAAGTCCGAGACCAGTGTCACCTCATGGTTGAATTCCAGGGAATGCCCTCTTCCTGGTTTGCAGGTGGCCACTTGCTTGTACCTTCACATGGTGGAGAACACAGAGAGGAAGCCAGCTTGGTGTCTCTTTTTATAAGGGACACTAATGCCATTCATGAGAGCTCTAACCTCATGATCTAATTATCTCCCAAAGGCTTCACCACCTGATGTTTTTACTTTGGGGGTTAGGTTTCAACATACAGATTTTGGGAGGGACACAAACACATTTTGTTCATAATGATTTTGTTTCTTATTTCATTTGTGTTTAGATCAACTCTCTGAACACCTGCTTTGTTGGAGGAGGACATCCAGTGTTCATCCTCTCTCCTCTTTCTAGCTCTCATCCTGTACTCTCTGTGACCAGAATGATGTTTTGGAACATAGTATCCCAAAACAAAATTTATTCTTCTGTGTTTTGCCTATGCATTGTTTCTAAAATGTTAACACTATGAAAATGCTTTCAGATTTATAATTATGCAAGTTGATGAGGTCTGATGTCAGTCAGATTCCTTTCCCTTCTTAGATGACCCATTTTTCTTCCTTGTTGCCCTTATGACCCATTTTTCTTCGTTTTTGCCCTAACAGTTATTAGTTTCTGTTCTGCTCTCCCTCCCTACCTCCCTCCCTGCTTTTTCTATCACTATTTCTCTCTCTTTCTTTTATAGAAATAGGGTCTTTATTGGCCAGGCTCTGGAGTGCTGGGGTGTGATCATAGTTCACTGCAGCCTTGAACTCTCCTGGGCTTCAGTGATCCTCTGGTCTCAGCCTCCAAAGTAGCTAGGACTACAGGCATGTATCCCCATGCCCAGCTAATATTTTTTATATTTTTTGTAGACACAGGGTCTGGCTGTGTTGCCCAGGCTAGTGTTTAACTTCTGGCCTCAAGCAATACTCCTGCCTCAGCCTCCCAAAGCATTGGGATTACTAGTTTCTCCTCTTAATGCTTTCTTTGTGCTTAAAATTTGGACAGTCCCTGTATTTGCATGTTGGTCATTTTGTATACACTTCCTGGGTTTTTCACTCTGAATTATCCCTTTTTCAATTCTGTAGTAGTTTAGTCCATTATTTCCTCATCAATTTTCTCTTTTCCATTTTTTTGTGTTCTCTCTTACTGGAAGTCTATTAATTATCTGTTTAAACTTGCCAGACTGGTGTTTATTCAATCATAATTTTTTCAGGTGCTGTGTCTCCACGAAGCTTTGGGTCCGTTACTTATCATTTCAACACCTCAGCTTATGATATGAAAATGAAGATTATAATGCTCGTCCTTGCTGTTAAGAGTAACTGAAAGAATGTAGGCAGACTACTTAACTCGGCACTGGCTATCCGATACAGAGCTCACACTATTAAACTTTATACACACTGCATCTCTGTTCTTTATATGAAACTTATGGGAAACAGAATTTAAAAACCAAATGTATAGTGTAAAGTGCTTTCCTGTTTTTCTTCTTGGTGTAACACTGTTGTAGAATAGAATACATGTGATTTTTAGCCATCTCTACTCTAAAAACAAGCAAGCAAACAAACAAAAACTTGCTTGCTATTTGCTGAGACTTTAGTTTTCCAAATAATTATGAATCCATTAACTATTTATATTACTTTCTTCCCAAGTCTGAGAATTAAATTAATTATCAGCAAAATAATAAAATCAAGATCTTTTTTCTCGTTCATGCTGACTAGTATATTTGTTATTAACAGGTTGTCATATTTTGCTTCTTCCAACTTTTCAGTCTGTGTGTTCTGTGGAAATACCTGTTAATTGGCTAAGTGTGGTGGCTCACGCCTGTAATCCCAGCACTTTGGGAGGCTGAGGAGGGCAGATCACAAGGTTGAGAGACCGAGATCATCCTGGTTAACATGGTGAAACCCTATCTCTACTAAAAATACAAAAATTAGCCAAGCGTGGTGGCACGCCTGTAATCCCAACTACTTGGGAGGCTGAGGCATGAGAACCACTTGAACTTGAAAGGTGGAGGTTGCAGTGAGCCGAGATTGTGCCACTGTACTCTAGCCTGAGGGACAGAGTGAGACTCCATCTCAAAAGAAAGAAAGAAAGAGAGAGAGAGAGAAGAAAAGAAAGGAAAGAAAGGGAAAGAAATACCTGTTAATCATTTAAGTAGTCTAGAATTCTGTTAATGATCAAAGATTCCTAGTATTTTTTAGTGACCATCAAAGATTTTTGTTTCCCAATATATTTTTATATTTCTTTTATAATCCTTTCTTTTGTAGAATATTGCTAATTTGATATATCACCCTGAATAAAACGTATAAAACAATATTTCAATTTTTTCCTTCTGAAAAAGATAAAATTAGTTGATGCTGATGGTGAGACTCTTTCTCAGCACCCATCTTTCGTTGGTTTCAGAGGTTGTTTTTAAACTCGTGTAGTGAAGAGTTATTTTGGTCTCTAGGTCAAGAGAGCTGAGGTCTGCTTCAGGCTCTGCCTCCAGCTTGGGCAAGTAGCTCCACCTCCAGGCGTCTTTCTTCCCTCACCTATTAAAAGAACATGAGGACCTTAATACTTTCAGTTCTAAAATTCTATACTTCTGTGTTCAACCACTTAGTCTCTCAAAGAGGCATTGACATGGTCTCTTCACATTGACAGATGTCCAGATTCTACTCGACCTGAAACAGTGCGCCCCTGTTTTCTCCCATGCAAAAAAGACTGTATTGTGACTGCTTTCAGTGAGTGGACACCCTGTCCGAGGATGTGCCAAGCAGGTAGGTGGATGCTGCATTCTTAGTCCTTTCTTCCCTAACCTGATTGTTTCTCCACAGCTAAGTAAGTGAGAGGTTGTGGAATGCAAGCACCTTTTTTTTTTTTTTTTTTTTTTTTTTTCTTCTCTCATTTGCCTGTTACCCTGGAAACAAGTTTGGTAAAGTTTGTAAATGAAATCTTGTATTTCCAGATCTATCAGAGCCTGGAAGAGAAAACATATTCTGTTATTTTATGTCATAATTCCACCTGTATGTATTGCAGAAGTATTCATCTTCTGCTAACCCCATTGTGGCATTTTGAACAGTCATTCCCATGTGATTCCTTATAAAGCATCATCACTATCACAGTTTCTATGTGGCTCTTGTGTGTCTGGACCCCAGTTCCAGGTATCCTCATTAGAATATAGGGCTTGAATACAATGCTCACATCACTGATGAATATGAGTACATGGAGTACAAGAGCAGATATATTATGAAGTGTTCAACAAGTACAGAAATTGGCAATATATGATTCATATTTCTTTATTCTTAATGGTGATACTTTATACATCTGGGTATATTTGAAGGGATTTAATCCAGGATACTTAATAGTGAAGTCCTAGATGAACACATAGGTGTGTACGCTAAAGTGACCCCCTCTCTTAGAACAGATCTTTTCCCCAAAGCTTATTGCAGCTCACTGATGGGCTAGTTCCTGTGAAGATATAATTAATCCTCATCCTAAAACTCCATTTTGGCCTAAGATCTAGAGTTAATAACTTGGTCCCTCTCTCCTAGTCTCAGACACTAGCCTTGGTCCTTTGGATCTTACCATTGCATGGTTACAAAAGGCAAATCCAAGAAAAGGAAAGACAGAAAGAATATTACCTCTAATGCCCGGAGTTCAGTGAGTCTCATCCACTGGTCCCTGGGCTTCTCTGGGCAGCCATGTCCTCTCAAGCAGGGCATGGCTCTCTTGCTGCACCAGCTTCCTGGAAGAAGAAAGAAGAAAGTATGCAGTTCTGCAGAGAGAACCTGTCAGAGGTTTACTTTCCTTGGATAATTCCAGCTGTGTGCATCTAAGATCCTTCACATGCTCTTTGACTCACATATCCATGGCAGCACTTCATGAGAGTGACATGAAAATAAGGCCAATATTGACATAGATCTGATGGTCATTCAAACACCTCTCAGTGATTGAAAACAGAGCTGTGGCACCTGTTGAAAATTATCCTCTTTGTATTGCAATGGTAGAGTACCAGCATGAAGTTTTATAACTATGACATTTCATCATCTTGATGATCATTTGTCACAGAATTAATATAGTAGCATACAATGAGATTTGCTTATGGATAGAATTGGAAATGAAAACATTGAATAAGAAAGTGCTTTGAAAATACAGTGCTTTATTTAATCTTTTGAGAGGTGGAAACAACAATCTCTTCTAGAAACTCTCCAAAACTTGTTTTTTTCTGAGTGAAGATCCAAAATAAATGATCTTTTACTGGGTGAACAGGGTTTGTTAAATAGCCAGGGTAATGCCATTTCACAGCAGGCAAGGATAGAAAAGTTTCTGTCTCTATTCTGAACCATTTGAAAGACAGCATCTAGGAGACTGACTTTGGGAATTTTAATGATAATGTACCTAAAGACATTTCAGGCTCTTAAAGATAAATACTGAAAAGATGCAAGGGAATAATATAATCTATGATGATGCAGTTTTATTGATGTTTAGCTATTTATTTTAACTTCTTATTCATGAGAGTTTAGTACAATTCCTGTTAAATTGTTGTAAAAAGAGATGGGATTTAAGAGAATACCCCACCGGCAGCCAGAAACTGGTGTTGGAGTTTTTGAAGTCTCTTGATACATAGGGAAGCAGATTAACTTTGTTGAGTCAGTGTGCCCTGGTGACCAGAGATTACTTTAGCCCCTGCTAGTCCACCTATTCTACATTCAAGAAAATTCTCTCTGCTACTAGAGAGTCTTTTCCTAGCATTGGGTAAAGGCAGCAGAATCACAGGCATGTGAAATAATTGTTCCTCAAGCAACTTTACATTTTACTCCAATTTCCAGAGATTCAATTAGTTGTTTAAATCATTGGCATTGTAATGAAAACAGTTCTAAGTCTCTGTGGTCCCTCCTTGCCGCCAACTTTTCAAGCCCAGATAATTCTTTTCACAGCCTGGCAGTCAGGGACCAACAGAGGCAAAGATTCAATTTTCAGACTTCTTCCAGCTTTCCATTTCAATCCTATTTACCCTGATTTTTAGGTTATAGCTTGGAACTAAGATATTATTAAGTAACCATGGGTTAATTAAAGGACACTATAAGAGGGGGAAAATTTTGGAGGAAATTGTATCTGTAAACCTATGGTTCTCAAACTTTATTGCATTTGAATCACCTGGAAGCATTACTAATACGCAGATTTCTGGATCCATGACTAGAAATTCGGATTCAATAACTATGGGGTGGGTCCCAGAAATTTTCAGTTGTAAGAAGCTAGGGCCCCCTGAAGAGTGACCCTCCTCCTCCTCCTCTCCCTCATTCTGATGAAGGCCATAGATTCATGAACAAAACTTGCTTTAACTCTAGACATATGGCCCTTCTTTCAGCTTCTTGAATGTATCATGTTTTTCTCCCAGTTCAAGAGTCTGTACATTGGTGCATATGAGCATGGATGCTGGAGCCAGATAACTGTGGTTGCATTTTCATGTTTGCTCTGTGACAGATATATTACTTAATGTCTCTTTGCCTCAGTTTTCTAATTTGTAAAATGGAGGTTAATAATAACACCTGCCTATAAAGAAAGCACTTAGACCACCTCCTGACACCGAGTAGGTACTGGGCAAGTGTTTGTATAGTTGTATAGTTTGTACCTGCTGTGCATGAGGCTGGCACTCCACTCTCTTCACTGCCCTTCCTTCCTAGGTCCTCAGCCTGTGTATCCACAGAGACCCGCCTTTTCCCTGGAGTGCTGCTCTCATCTACCAGACTACCGTAGATCCCCCCACATCCTCCTCCATTAAGTAGATTATCCCACGTCGTCCTATTCATCCCCTTAACTTATCTTTTCTTGTTAGAGTTGCCCCTGCTAGATTTTAAGTCCATGAATACGAGGACCACTTCTGCCATCTTCACAGCTGGATATTCTAAACCCAGCCTAGTATGGGGCATATAGTTGCCACTTAATGGATATATTTTGAATGTACAGATGTTCTGTAAAGAGATAGAAGAGTGTGGATTAAAATCTAGGCAGTGGATTTTGTGTCCTTGAGAGTGTCCTACAACAGACTTTTTGGGAAATGGTGTCCTAAAACAGTACTTCTCAAACTTGAATGTACATACAAGTCCCCTGGGGATCTTATTGATTGTAGATTCTAACTCAATAGACCCAAATGAGGCCTGAAAGTGTACATTTCTGTATGTTCCCAGGTGATACGTATATGCTGGGTATAAAGCTCTGAGTAGGGTTGGGTTCATTAGAAATTTCTGGGCAAGGCAATGTCCAATCGAAGTTGTAAAGTGAGAAGCATGGACTGGGGACAGACCAGCAAGTGGGGACAAGATGGGAGGTGAAGGGGAGTGATTAAAAGTGGTTTAACTTAAACTGAGAGATCAGGAAAAGATCCAGGAGGATGGACCTGAGCAAGTGGAAACCTCGACTAATGAAGACAGAAGAACTCCTTTTTTTTTTTTGTCTTGCAGCTGTGATTTCAGGTTGGGTCATCAAAGTTGAGCAGTGGTTATGTCTGTGGTCCTCAAAGTTGACTGCACAATGGAATCACCTGAAAATCTCTAAAATATACTGATACCTGGAATCTACTCTAATACATTCTGATTTAATAGGTTTGTGGTAGCAGGCAGGGAATCACTGGATTATGTAAATCCCAAACCATATTCATTCTAAACCTCTCAGAAGGCCAAGGTTGTTTAGGGGACTGAGTGCACCAGCAGTGATTTGTGACATAGCAATGGATGAATTGCATCAGGTTTTATTTTGTCCTGGCTTGATTCAAGAGCTAAAACCTTAAAACATAAAGGTATTTTCAAGTCATGGACAATCTCAAGCCATGCTTATGATCTTCTTGCTCCTCTTCTAAGTCTTTCCTTAAAGGATCAATGATAGTCTCATATTTTTCTAAGCAAACCAAAGGTCTATCAAGCTTTGGCCTGTTGTGGCCTAATTGTTGAGTCCTTGTAATAAATTAACCAAATGATCAAGCACCATTTCCTTTGTACTTTTTTTTCTGTTTTCTTCTATTCTTTTTTTAGCCTACAAAACAAATGCCTGCCTAAAGTATCCAATGTGGTCTAGTTAAGAATAGCAACAGCTCGCTTACTGCAACATTTCTCAGCCCTTAGTTTTGTCAATGGACTGATGTCTGAGCCTCACCCCAGCCCACCCTAGTCAGAATGTCTTTAGGTTGAAAGGATATCTGCGATACTAAAATTCTCCATAGGTAACTTATAAGTGGTGAAGGATGAGAAACGCTCATTTAATGCGTAATATTTTACAATATGTTTTTACGTACATTTTGGCCTGTTATAGGAGATCACTGATAATTGTTTGCCGAGGTAGTGTTGGAATTAATTATGTTGGCCACTGCTTGTCATCACTGTCATTCCTCATTTTTTCACTTTAAGATCACAAATCAATATTATCCTTTGTATGATTTATATCAGAGAATCTTTAAAGAGCCTCACTGCATATTTTCAACATTTCATTATATGAAGTTTCGAACATATGCATAAATGAATGCAATGTGAATACAAAGTATTTATGGTGAATACAATGTATTCATGTCGTGATGGCTACACAAAGCAATTGTCACCTCATGGACATTCTTATTTTGTCTATACATTAATCTCCACTTCCACTCCCAAAAGGACTAGTTGAAATAATTGCCAGATATGTTTACCACTTTATGGAAAGGGAGAATATGAAAGAGGTAAAGTTATTAGACTGAAGATAAATTATGGTATATTAAAAATAGAATATTCAACAGAATATTTCTAGAAACCATGGAGTTAATGATTAATTATTTGTCAGTCTCAAATAATTGGAGGCTGAAGTAACTCCTTTAACTTTCATCTCTAAGGAGTGAGCTAGAGAGCAGTGTCATGGTAACGGGAAAGCCAACAGCAGAGACGGCTGCTGGGAGTTGGTAGGAAACCTCATTTGGTGGAATTCGTTTCCTCCTGTGTCAACCCTCCTGGAGTTACCTCTTGAGTTTTCAGTGTCAAAAACAGACAGTGATTTTTTTTTAAAAACCACGTAGGCATGTAGCATGGATTCTTGAGTTAGATTTCCTTGGTTCAAATCTCATCTCTGCCATACAAATTACTTTAAACTTGCTGTGTTTCAATTTCTTCCTTTCCAAAATAAGGTAATATTACCAGCTACTTCAAAGAGCTGTTATAAGGAGGACACATGGAACAGTGCCAGGTATATAGAAATTTATTATGATTTATTTTTATTTAATCTCAACCCCATTGAGTTTTTTCAATCCAGAGATGTCTGAGACTCACCCCAGCTCACCCCAGTCAGAATGTCTTCAGGTTTAAAGGAAATTTTCAGTATTAAAACTCTCCATAGGTGACTCTTACTAGTGGTGGAGGATGAGAAATACTCAGTGCTTAACATTTATTTATTATTATTATTATTAGATGATAATGATGATGATAAAAGTTCCTTAAGGTGAGAGAGCTTGTATTATGTTGAGTTCCTGCAATTATTAAGTCCTCTACATGCTGGTATTATGGCACCTGTTTCTCTGCCTGTATTGCTCTGGACAGACTATAAACTCACAGGGTAGGAGTCTTTCATTTCATTAATGAACTTCCAGTGCTTAGTACAGTGTCTGGCACATGGTGGGCATTTAGTAATTGTTGTTGAATGAATGAATAAATAAACACATCTATTCCCCTGTCAGTTCTTTTATTTATTTATTTATTTTTTATTTATATATATATTTTTGAGACGGAGTCTTGCTCTGTCGCCCAGGCTGGAGTGTGGAGTTCAGTGGCTCAATCTCAGCTCACTGCAAGCTCCGCCTCCTGGGTTCACGCCATTCTCCTGCCTCTGCCTCCTGACAGTTGAGACTACAGTCGCCCGCCACCATGCCCAGCTAAATTTTTGTATTTTTTAGTAGAGACGGGGTTTCACTGTGTTAGCCAGGATGGTCTCGATCTCCTGACCTTGTGATCCGCCTGCCTCAGCCTCCCAAAGTGCTGGGATTACAGGTGTGAGCCACCGCGCCCAGCCCCCCAGTCAGTTCTAATGCTTAAAGATTTTGCTTTCTTTTAAAGGAAACTATGGCATTAGCAGATCGTGCCACAGATACAGGCTAGTTACGGGATTGGTCAATCTGAATGTCAAAAATAACCTATTCTGGATTCCAGAATTTTGCCCACTCAAATACATGCAAACACTACCTTCCTCTTTACTTTCCCCTGTCAAGCAGATGTGGCCCCTTCTCTTCACAGAACCATCCACACCTTTGTTAACCCATTTGTTCCCAAATAATGGAGGGTCTGCTGTGTTTGACTAATCAAAGCTTTGAGCCTGGAACACTGGCCCAAAAAATAATGTTCAAGGCCCTTTAACACCTTGCTCTTCCTTGAGATTGACATTACCTCAATCTTTTTTGCTGCTTCTGTAAATTTTAGATAATGTTATCTTTTCCAAAGAGTTTTTTTGAGAAATTAAACACAGTAAGATGTATAGCTCACAAATATGTCTCCAGACCCAGCCCTCATACACGAGTGCAGGTATCTTTGTCTTCACAGGTGCTGCTGGGTGTAACTTGCTTCCTTTAGTCTGTAACTTAAAGTCCATAGATCACTACATGGTCCCAGTGCTCAATAAATATTCCTGATAATTTAGTAGGAGGAATGACAAACACTTGGGCTTGTAGAGATTACAGTTTTCAATCACACTCCTGCCAAACTGAGGAGTTCTGCTGATAATAACATTCATAAAAAACACTTTTTCCTATTTCACAAGGAGAAAAAGTTCATGGATAAAATTCTCTCAATTAAATATTATTTTATTTTTTTCTAATTATGGGATTTTCTGCCTGTTTTATTAAAACACAGCATAAGAAATTATCAAATTTGGTTTAAAAAAAATAACAACATTGCATTAGAGTCCGATGACCATATTGAGACAAGCAGGAACACTTACATTAGAATGAGAGCTGCTGCTCAGAGCTCAGAACTCTTAGTCTGGTCTAAACTCCTTCAGAGAAATGTTAATCCAGGTAATATCTGGGAGGGAAAGCATTGTCAGTCCAAACTCTTTCCTCTCACCCCATTATTCCATCTTCCCTCTGGACTAGAGATTGATGTATGCTTAGAAGGACCTGAAATCTACAGTATAATCTACTGGATTTTCCCTTACCTCCTACAGTGGCCCCAGGAGGTAAGTCTAATCATACATGACTAACAGGTGAGAATCTCCAGGCTCAGAAAGATCAAGTAACTGCTCCGAGGTTACCCGGTATGTTAGAATCAGAGCATGGTGGAAATCCAGGCTTCTCTGGCTCTAGGGCTTGTCTGTTTTTATCCCGTGACAATGAGCTACTTGCTACATCCATAGGTACAGATAATTTTGCTTGTCTATTAGCAAATCAAGAATTTGAAGCCTAGTACCTTTAGTGCAGGCTTTGCATGTTATAGATCACACATTAATTTGACATGTGCTATCTCATAAATTGTCAGGACAGTTTAATGGTAAGGGAAGAGCTGTTTTATTAGTCCAGCTTCACAGATGAGGCAACACACACCTCAAGGGAAGTTGCCATATGGCCTCAAAGGAGCAAAGACCAAGTTTAAAAACCCAGTGTTTAAATTTGCTATGTTGTCTGTCCTGGTGCCCCTGTTCAGCTATAGAAAGGCAAACTAGACAAGTTTAATTCTAGCCACCAAAAGCCTATAACTTCAGCATAGTTTTGCCTCATTTCACTGCCTCTTCCTATTAAATTTATAATAGCTATAATTTATATGCATTACTCTATTTGATTATTTCTATTTTAAAATTTTATTTTAATTTGACAAATAATAACTATGTATAAGTGTGGGGTACAATGTGTTGTTTTGATACAGGTACACAATGGAATGATTAAATCAAGCTAATTAATATATCCATCACCTCACCTGCCTAGAGTTAATAATAAAGTGTATGTCAAAATTGCCACCAGAGTAGATTTTAAATGTTCTTACTATTCCATTTAATTCTTACTTCAACCTTATATTGAAAGAATTATTACTCCATTTTATGCACTCGATCTTAGCCAAAAGGGCCAAGAAGCGATGTTACTCCATTTTGTGTAAAAGAAAACAGGGCTTAAAGATAGAGCCCAAGGTTGCAAAACTAACATTAATAAATACCAAAACCACATGGAATCCTAAGCTGTTAACCATTAGCAACAAATATTTGCTGAATGATCACTGCATTTCAGGCTCTGTGCTAGGCGCTGGTGTATATGGATAAAGTAATGAATGAAACATACAGAAATCTTTCCATCATAGAGAATACCATCCAGTGAGGGAAGATAGAGGAGTTGAACACAAAACTACCTAAATAAAGATACAGTCACAAAATGTGCTATGAAGGTCAGGGCACTATGGAAGAAGGCAAGAAAAATCAGATTTCCCCTTTGCCTAGAGTGTCTCCCTTCATCTCTACTGCTTGCCCAAATCTTACTACAGCCTAAATCCTAGCCTCCTCCACAGAATTTGTTCTGACCTTTCTGCTGGAAATAAACACGTCCCCCTCTTAAGTCCCATACTCTGTCTGAAATATTTGCAGTCTGACTATTGGTAAAGGTGTTTTGTGTCCCTCTGAAGGATTGTGAACTCCTTGAGGGCTGAAACCTTGCCCTTTTCAGTTTTCAGTCCCCAAGGTACCAAGAAATAACTTAAGACAGAACAGAACTTAGTAAATGCGTGTCAAATAAATAGATGCTAGCAAGAACCAATTTGCTTAAGCAAACCTAGCAAACTGCTGAACGAGAAGTTAGTCTACCTTCACAGCTCAATTTTCCTCATAAAAATTTGCATAGCTTAATGCAAGAACATATGTGATGACGCTGGCCACAGAATGTGTGAGACTTAGAGAATCAGATGTCTCTGTTTTCTTGGCAAATGTGGTTAAAAGGGAAAAACATTCTATCATTTTAATTTATTTTTTGTGTACTTATTTGTTCATTTGTCTGTCAGTCTGTCTATTATCTGTAAAGAAGTTGCATGAATATATCTCAGGGAAGCAAAGCCTATTGAATTGCTAATTTCTTTTCTTTTCTTTTCTTTTCTTTTTTTTTTTTTTTTTTTTTTTTGAGATGGAGTCTCACTCTGTCACCCAGGCTGGAGTGCAGTGGTGCAATCTCAGCTCACTGCAAGCTCTGCCTCCTGGTTTCATGCCATTCTCCTGCTTCAGCCTCCGGAGTAGCTGGGACTACAAGCACCTGACACCATGCCCTGCTAATTTTTTTGTATTTTTAGTAGAGACGGGGTGAATTGCTAATTTCTTAAAGTCATTTCCCACTGGTGCTTCAAAGTCAGTAGTAGTTCAAAAACAGTAGTAGTTACTGTTTTCAACCATATGGTTATAGGAAATGCAATGCACTCTCTAATAGGGTTTCTTTCTTGATAAAAACCCAAGGCCATATATAAGGTGAAATGCAAAATTGTGGTCATGTGCAATCTTTTAGTGGCCTAAGTTTACCCATGGGTAAAACTTAAAATAATTGAACAGGTTTCTGAAAATGTGGTCCACAAACCTTCAGCTCAGATCTGTATGGTATGCTTGCTAGAACCCTAAGAGATTCTGATTTTGAAGTTGGAACTGGGGCCTAAAAATCTGCGTTTTAAAATTAACTTAGTGATTCTAAGACTCACTGAAGTTTGAAAACCACTGTATTTGAGAAGCATTTGATGTAACCATAGACCAACAGAATGTTTAAGAAATATATGACTGGCACCTACTGTGTTGTTTTAATTGACTCTATTTTAGTTTTTAAGGAACAAAGGCCTTTAAGCTACATTAGGTAAAAGGGGGTTTGGCTGGGTGCGGTGGCTCACACCTGTAATCCAGCACTTTGGGAGGCCGAGGCGGGTGGATCACGAGGTCAAGAGTTCGAGACCATCCTGGCTAACACAGAGAAACTGCGTCTCTACTAAAAATACAAAAAATTAGCCAGACGGGGTAGCACGCACCTGTAGTCCCAGCTACTCATGAGGCTGAGTCAGGAGAATTGCTTGAACCCAGGAGGCAGAGGTTGCAGTGAGCTGAAATCATGCCACTGCACTCCAGCCTGGGTGACAGAGCAAGACTCCATCTCACAAAAAAAAAAAAAAAAAAAAAAAAAAAAAAGTGGGGGGCTTGATGGGAATTTATAACAGATCTGGCAGATGTCCAGATGTAAGAAAAAAACCCTATGGGTGTGATGGAAACTATAAATGCTGGAATTATAGCTTAGATTGCAGCTGGAAGTAATGCTGGAAGTGTTGGAATTACAGGCATGAGCCACCATGCCTGGCCCTTTATTTATTTATTTGTAGAGATGGGATCTCGCCATGTTGCCCAGGCTTGTCTGGAACTCCTTTTGCTGTCCTTCCGCCTCAGCCTTCTGAAATGCTGGGATTACAGGTGTGAGCCACTGTGCCTGACCCCGGTTTGCATAATATTTTTGTGCCAGGTTCCCTGGGTGACTCAGAAGCCTGTTGGAGCAGCCCCTGAGGCCAGAGACTCATGTGGAAGGGGAGGGGACAGTGACGCCCAAAGGCGGCAGGGACTGAGGGCTTGTGGTGTTCTGCAGGGAGAGTGGCCTCTCCAACTGGCTCAAGCTCTGCTTTTCAGAAGGAATTCAGAACCTGGCTCATCCCTGTCTTGTACCTTCTACCAGTTACACTCTTACACTCTGGGTGCTAAAGTATTGGAAGAGGCTAGCATGTTTCCAATTGAAAAGGCTTGCTTTTTTTTTTTTTTTTTTACTTCACAGCTTTGCTTTGGGAAAAGGGCTGTTGTGAATTAGGTAGAAATATAGAAAAGGAAAATGAAGCTCCGGAGAATAGAAATGCAGTAGAATAACACCTTCATGTGGAATAGAAACTGGCAGAATGAGGTACTCACTCTGAGTATGGTCTGAGTCTGATATTACTCGCTCTGAGTATGATCTGAGCGATGTTTTACTTCAAACAAGCAAAATATGCAGTCTGTGTATACTTGCATTCTGACTGAAATGCCTTGGCTACGATTCCTATCAGTGGTCTATGATAAACAGTGCTGTCTTGGTTGTCTTATAAAATAAACCAAAGTACCAAGGAAAACAAAATAAATTTTAAAAGCAGAAAAATAAGCAAATGTAGGTTTGGTGTGTGGAGTTCTGTTCTTTACACCTGAAATACAATACTATGCTGTCTTAGTTTATATCTAATAGTGACTTTAAAGCGCTATTAATTTCCTTCATGGAACAGCCAAGTTATGTTACCATAAATAAATCCTATGGCACATGGATATTTAAAATGATTTATTGTTAGCATTGGTGGCAAAAATCTGTGTTTCCTTCAATGTGAGTGTTCTTTCTTTGCAAAATGCTTTTTCTTCTGGCTGGTTTCATTCTCATATCTGTAGAATTCTCCGCAGATGATATAATATGATTCTTGTTTGTCTATAGAGGTAAATGAGTTGTTTTACGGAAACCAAGGTACCTATTCTAATTAGAAGTATATTTTTAGTCTTTTGATGTACTTCCTATGAAGAAATTGAATAAATTAGCTTTGATTTACCTGGGGTGTTTCCTTCAGTTTATTAAATAATCTTCTACAATTAAAAAGAATAAATTAGTTATTTTTTGCTTCCTTGGCTTTGGTCCCATTTCAATATGATTTCTAAATTAGAGTGTTGTTTCCGGAGGTATTTGACTCACTGGGTTAGCTAATATGATGGTAGATTTATAAAGTGTTTGATTTATGTTACTGTAGCAAAGCCTAGAATTAGAGGTGGAGTTAAACATTAGGATCTTAATATGTCAATTTGAAACTTCAGGTTTTATAAAAACATCAAATAATTTATGTATGATTAAAAATCAAGAAACTATTAAATTTTATGCTTAAATGAAATAGATTGCTCATGGTTTAGACAAACAACTTTTAAGTGTCCCCTAGTAGAAAAATCAGCCCTGGATAGTCTGTGAATCTCTTGAAATTGTTTTGAAATTAAGTTGCCACATATAGATGGTTCAGATAGAATATCTCTTGAATGTTATGTTTTCAATGATAAGAAATAAAATATCCAAAAATAAGCAAGCTAGGAATGATAGGCTGTCTGCCTTTTGAAATCTTTCCAAGTTAAATTTAATTTGCTGATATCTAAAATATGTTTGTCATATTGTATTTTCAGACCTTATGGATAACCAGAGTAGGAATACAGGTCACATGAATGTGGTGACAAGTTCTGTGGCAAGTGTGTTCATTTCTAACTTGAGCCAGCAATATCCTCTCTCATTGCTGAATGACCACAATGGTTTTGAGTGGATGTTTGATCATATTTCGTTTTGTACTGAATTATATTCTGTCTTAAGCTTCTGTCTTATTTGTTCGTGGGTACTGGGAAGAGCTTGACCTTTTTTGGAATCTAACAGACTTCTGGTGGACTCTTGCTGTTGTCAATTTTTCGTGGTGTTTTGAATTTTAGTTAACATCTCTGAAACTGTATGCTGATATGTAACATAGATATAACACGTAATATCTGTAAGACAGCTTAACTTCATAGGGTTTTCTTATCCCAAGCAAAGAGATTAGCTCAACAACAATTGCTCAGCATGTGATAATTTTCTCTATTATGTATTTTTTTCTACCCCAAGTAAGTTGTAGGATTCATGACTATTTAAGCTCAAGCCATAAACATTATGAATTTTATAAGCAGAAGATACTTAGTGGTGTGTATGTTTATGTGAGTGTGTATGTGTGTGCTTGTGTATGTCGTGACAGAGAAAGAGTGGGAGGGCTCTCATAGTGGAACAATAATAATGTTTAGTATTTAAACATTATGAGCTGTTTATCATGTATAATGTTATCTTACATTTTTGCAATGTAAACATGCAATGTAACATTGCAGGAATGTAAACATTGCAAGAATATAAAATAACATTATATATTACCGACAAGGTCATACATGGTCTTGAACCTTGAAGAATTCCATTGATTCCCATCTTTCCTTCTACCCAAAATCAGAAACAACTGAGAGTTAATCAAAGCAGAGAGAGATAAAAATATCAGCTGCTTCTCAACCCCAGAATGAGACAGGCTTTCCTACCTGGCCACAGCCTATGTTGAATAGCAAAACATTCTCCTTGGGTGAGCACAGCTGAGAAGGCAGATGAATATGTGCATTTTCTGGGCAGATGTATCCCAAGAAAGAAAAGGAGAGAGGATATCATAACAAGAAACATGTCAGTTTCTTGTTGCCAAAGTCATGATTTACATCTCCACAAGAGATGTAGGTGAGGGAGGTGTAGAGGGTTGAGGCACAAGAACTACTATGGAAGTGGATCTCCCTTCACATGCAAGGCCTCATTAAGAGGACTCCACTTGCTGTCTGGTGCTGTGCGACTTGGCGAACTCTCACCCTAATACCTTCTACTGCCTCCTTTGCTTCCCTCTAGCTGTGTTGGCCTCCTTTCTGGCCAAGCTTTTTTCCATCTCATTCAGACTTGCACTTGCTGCTCCTTCTTTCTGGGAATCTCTTCTCCTAGCATTTTGCCTGGGTGACTTTTAAAAACTTTTCATTTTTTAAGAAACAGGGTCTGGCTTTGTCACCTAATGGAGTACAATGATGCAATCATAGCTCACTGCAGTCTTGAATTCCTGGGCTTAAGCCTCCTGAGTGGCTGGGACTACAGGTGCGTGCCACCATGCCTGATTAATTGTTTTTATGTTTTTAGACGTACAGTCTCTCTATGTTGCCCAGGATGGTCTCAAACTCCTGGCCTCTAGTGGTGCCTGACCCTTGGGTGCTTTTATTCAACACTTTGTTTTCAGTTCAAATGCCATTGCCTCAGAGAGACCGTCTCTGACTACCCTATTTAAAAATCGCCCTTCTCCCTGTTTTTGTTTTTTCTTCTTCATTACTCTATATTATTTTCTCACAGCCATTATCATTATCCCAACTAGAATGGAAGTTCCATGTCTTGTTCTCTGCTGAAACATGTTGAATGGTGGCTACCACAAAGTAAGTGCTTAAATATTTGTTCAATGAATGATAATGGATGAGTCAGTAAACCTTTTTCTAGGGCTTACTATATACCAAGATTTATGCCGACTGCTAGTTACATTAAGATGAATAAAATGAGGTTACTTTTATCACGGAGCACTTAAATAGAAATTCAGGCATGCAAACACTGTTTTTGCATAACAGGAATGGGTATAGGAAGTTATGGAGCCAGAGAGAAGGGAGTCCTGTGATTGGGGAGGATGTGACTGAGAAGGTGAAATTGAGTAGATCAGGAGTTACCAGGTCAACATGGGATAGATGTTTACAAGTAGTAAGTAGCAGAGGGGATAGGTGTGCAGAAGCTTGGCTGTGTGAGGGTACTTTGTAATTGAATGAATTACAGGTGGCTAATGATGCTTGAGATACACAACCCATATGGGGGAATGATAAGAAATAAAGAGATATGCAGGTACCTGCTCGTGAAGACCTTCTACAGAGTTTGTATCTTATCTGGAATTCTGGTGGAATTTAAATTTTAACCATAGGTGTGATAAAAATCACATTTATGTTTTAGGAAAAGAAAATAGGATAGGAAATAATGAGGTGAAATGACATTGGAAACCAGTGCAAAAATTAGGGGAGCATTCAATTATCTAGGCAAGAAATGAGGAAAATATGTTCTTGAATAGAAAAGGGGAATTGAAGTTATCTTCATCTGTTTTCTGTTATAACAAAATACTTGAAACCGGGTAACTTATAAAGAAACAAAATTTATTTCTTACAGTTCTGGAGGCTGGGAAGTTCAAGGTTAAGGGTGTGCATTTAGTGAGAGCCTTCTTGCTCGTGGAGAGTCTGCAGAGTCCCAAGGTGACACAGGGCATCACACGATGAAGGGCTGATCGTGTGAGCTTAGGTCTTGCTTTGTCAGCTTATAAAGCCACCGGTCCCACTCCCATGATCCATAATCCCATTAATCCATAAATAAAATCCAGTCACCTCTTAAAGGAGCCACCTCTCACTTCTGCCACATAGGAGATTCACGTTTGCCATGAGTTTTGGAGGGGGCAAATATTGAAACCATAGCAGTAGATAAGCATATGAATTATCATAACTTATATTGTTTAATAGTATGTCTTCATGACCTGGAGTGCACTCAATTTTTCTTCCATTCATCCTGTGTAATTCACATAACTGGATGATTATGCAAACACTCTTCCCTGCTCAGGGGATTTAATAGAAACAATAGTAAGCAATTGGCTGGATTTCAGCAAGGCACACATCCTTTTTAGCCACCTCTCCTGCGTGTAAGCTTTCAAGGAGTAAAATGGTTCCAAAGATCCAGGGTATCTCACAAAGTCCCCACATTCCCATCTCTTCTTATCTGGATCAGTGACAAAATATGAGGGTCCTGTGCAAAATTGGAAAATGTGGGGTTCAGTGTTCAAAAACTTATTGAGAATTTCAGGACTGTTGTCACAGAGCTCTAAACCACCCCTGAGCCTGCACAGATCACCTGCCCATCCATGATGCTGGCCCCAGTCTTTATTGCCTTTCTCTACAGGCCAAGATCCTAACTGGCTTTGAGTTTTAATTTCTGGGAAGAGTTGCCATTAACCCAGATTATTTTATTAGATTGCATTTCTTCAGCTGAGAACATCTAAGAACTGGAGGGAATAGGACCAGGGAGAGGTTCATTTTTGTGACAGCCAGCAAAGCAGAATGCACATTCTGGACCCAGATTGCTTGGGTTCCAAACCCTCTCAACCACTTACTGGGACCTTGCATGAGGAACAGAAGCTCTCTGTGTCTCCAGTTTCTTACCTGCAGAATGGGAATGACAAGAGTAATTATTACAGATTCTTATGAGGACTGAGTGAGTTGATTTACGTAAAGCACTTGGTAAGTGACTCACATGGTTGAATTGTTTTTCTTATTGTTTTGAAGATTATATTCTCCATATTAAACTTTTGTGGTTACATGTAGTAAAATTATCCCCATTCGGAATGAAGCTTGTTATTTGGGGAAGAGAAATGCTTAATTTTAATGTAGTTGAATTTATCCAACTACGTTATGGCTTTTTTTTTTTATGTTTTAAAATCCTTTTTTATCCTAAAAATACAAAGATATTAGCCTATATTTTTCTTCTGAAATTTTTACATCAAAGTCTTTACTAATTTATTTTTAATATGGTTCCAGGTAGAAATCCAATTTTGTCTGTGTGTGGGGGCGGGGGGAAGTGGCCCTCTTTTCCTCTCATTTTCTCTCAATGATCCAGCCACACCTGTGCTTTGCTCTGTCTGGAATTTGACTCTGGGCCTTGGCGCATAATATCTATCAGCTCTGCCTTGACTTGTCCTTCCCAAGATACTACATTAGACGACCCCCTACCTCCTTCAAGTTCTTACTCAAATATTCCCTTCTCATTGAAGATTTTGAAATTTAAAATTACAAAACCTTCTCTCCTGCCACCACTCCCCTGCCCCCTACCGGTCACAGGCACACATGGAAAGATACACACAGGCACGCATACCATGCTCCTTTTAAAATTTCTTTTCCTGCACAGTATTTCTTTTTTTATTTTAAGTTCCAGGATACATGTGCAGAATGTGCAGGTTTGTTACATAGGTATACATGTACCATGGTGGTTTGCTGAACCCATCAACCCATCATCTAGGTTTTAAGCCCCACATTCATTAGGTATTTGTCCTAATGCCCTCCTTCCCATGTCCCCCCCACCCCCCGACAGGCCCCGGTGCATGTTGTTCCCCTCCCTGTGTCCATGGGTTCTCTTTGTTCAACTCCCACTTATGAGTGAGAACATGTGGTGTTGGTCTTCTGTTCTTGTGTTAGTTTGCTAAGAGTGATGACTTCTGGCTTCATCCATGTCCCTGCAAAGGACATGATCTCATTCCTTTTTATGACTGCATAGTATTCCGTGGTGTATATGTGCCACATTTTCTTTCACCAGTCTATCATTGATGGGCATTTGGGTTGTTTCCAAGTCTTTGCTAGTGTAAATAGTGCTGTGATAAACATACATGTGCATGTGTCTTTATAGTAGAATGATGTATAATCCTTTGGGTATATACCCAGTAATGAGATTGCTGGGTCAAATGGTATTTCTGGTTCTAGATCCTTAAGGAATCACCACACTGTTTTACACAATGGTTGAACTAGTTTACACTCCCACCAACAGTGTAAAAGCGTTCCTGTCTCTCCACAGTCTAGCCAGTATCTATTGTTTCTTGACTTTAATAATTGCCATTCTGACTGGCATGAGGTGATATCTGATTATGGTTTTGATTGGCATTTCTCTAATGATCAGTGATGATGAGCTTTTTTTATATGTTTGTTGGCCATATAAATGTCCTTTTGACAAGGGTCCGTTTATATCCTTTGCCCACTTTTTGATGGGGTTGTTTTTTTTCTTCTAAATTTGTTTACATTCCTTGTAGATTCTGGATATTAGACTTTTGTCAGTTGGGTTGATTGCAAAAATTTTCTCCCAATCTGTATGTTGCCTGTTCACTCTGATGCTAGTTTCTTTTGCTGCTTGGCACAGTATTTTTTTGCACAGTATTTAATTACTATATGAAACACTAAATGTTTAGCTTATTTATTTTCAAATTGCCTTTCTCCCTCTACTAGAATGAAAAGTCCTTGAAGTCAGGAATAATTTATTTTGTTTGGTCATAGCTTCAATTTCTAGAATGGTATCCTCTCCTTAGAATATTTCAATATTCTTCTTCTAGAACTCAAAGCACCTATAAATAGTTCTCATCTTGGGCTTTCTTTATTTGTGTGTGCATATGTTTGTGTGTGTGTGTGTGTGTGTGTGTGTGTGTGTTGGAGATTGTAGGTTTTGACTCCTCTTTCCTGATTTCTCTTATCAAGTAAATCCCAGGCTCTCACCATCAGTGATGGAGAAATTTTCCCAAGGGCCAGTGCTCCAAACTGTCTCCTGACTTTAATGCTTTTTTAGGCATGGATTTATAAAACACTTTAAAACCATTTCAAAGTGAATTGAAAGGGAAACAAAAATAAAAGGAGAAGAAACTTATAGGACATATCAACAAATTATAGTGCAAGTAATGGTTGGGTATTCATTAATATTTTAAGAGAATTTGTATAAGTATGTATATTACTCTGATATTAAAAAGTTTTAAAAAGTTATTGTCTTTTAAATATATCCCGAAATATTTGCATGTAAATACTGTGTTTTCTGAATTTTTGTAAGGTAATCTGCGTCATGTGTGGCATGGGTATAGATGAAACAAGGTAGGTCATATACTGATGGTTATGGCATATGTGAAGCTGGCATATGTGAACTCTGGGTTCATTTGATTTGTTTAAACATTTCTTAAAAAGGTAAAAATTGGCCAGGCATGGTAGTTCATGCCTGTAATTCCAGCACTTTGGGAGGCCAAGGTGGGAGGATTCCTTGAGCCCTGGAGTTGGAGATGAGCCTAGACAACAAAGGGCAACCTTGTCCTACAAAAAACAAATAATAATTAGGCAGGTGCAGTGGCACACTTCTGTAGTCCCAGCTACTCTGGAGGCTGAGGTGGGAGGATTGCTTGACTGAGCCTAGAAAGTTGAGGTGCTGTGAGTTATGATCTTGCCACTGCCCTCCAGACTAGGTGACAGAGTGAGACCCTGTCTCAATAAATAAATAAATAAACAAACCTTTCAGGAGAGGTTCTCTAGACATGCAGTTTCCTATATTGTTGGAAGCTAATGTCTCCATCTTCTCATTCAGAAGAAAAATGTGTTTTAAATGACTATATGGTAATTCAGTCATTTTTTTTTCACCCATTCATTCTTTTATTTGTTCAACAATTATTTATTAATGCCTACCAGGTTTATTTTATTTTATTTTTATGTACTTGTGTTTTGCAGCTATGGGGGTCTTGCTATGTTGCCTAGGCTAGTCTCAAACTCGTGGGCTTCAGCAATCCTGCCACCTCAGCCTTGCGAAGTGCTGAGATTACAGGTGTAAGCCACCTCGCCTGGCCCTTACTAGGCTTTAAGCACTACAATAAGACCTAGACAGGCTCACTGTTCAAAGACAGGTAGTCGAAAAGACAACCGGATGCAACAGAGTTCTTTGTGGAGGTTTAGGAACATGAGAAGAGGGCTGCTTAAGTGAGGGTGGAAAAAACTTTTTGAAAGTGGTGACCCTCTGCTCAGTCTTAAAGGAAGTATAGGGGTCATCTAGAAGAAGAAAGAAGAAATAAGCTTAACCTCTCCTGCACGCTAACCTGTCTCCCAACTAACATTTTTACATGCTGACTAGATGCCAAACCCTAAACTAGCTACTTGATATTTCATTACCTGATTATTCTTCTTCAATGCCCTCAAATAAAGTGTTCTTATTATTGCTCTTTGAAGTACTGAGAGAGAAGTAATTTTTCTAGGTTTACAGACCTTGAGCTCCAGGTTTACTGAAAAGTCTAAAAAGTCACATTATTTCATCAATACAAAGCCAAAAGAGAAATTTTGAATGCTAGTAACCATGTTGACACTGCAAAAGTAATGACAGCAATACAAGCACTAACATGTACCTTATGCATAAAAGAGGTAATTAAGAGTGTTTGTCTACCTTGTGCTAAAATTTATGGTTAAAAATGAAAAGCCTAATTTTAATTAGTTTGTATTCACAGAGTTATTTTCCCTTAGTCATGTTTTACAAACACCTCCAAAACAAAAATTTTAATATCACAACTGATATTTAATGTCTGAGTAATTTCCCTCACCTTAACATTTAGGAAAACCAATGTTTCTATCATGAGCATCCATATGAAGAGACCACCAAGCAGGCTTTGTGTGAGCAATAAAGCTTTTTAATCACCTGGGTGCAGGTGGGCTAAGTCCGAAAATAGAGTCAGCGAAGGGAGATAAGGGTCGGGCCGTTTTATAGGATTTGGGTAGGTAAAGGAAAATTACAGTCAAAGGGGGGTTGTTCTCTGGTGGGCAGGAGTGGGAGTCACAAGGTGCTCAGTGGGGGAGCTTTTTGAGCCAGGATGAGGCAGGAAAAAGATTTTCACAAGGTAATGTCATCACTTAAGGCAAGGACTGGCCATTTTCACTTCTTTTGTGGTGGAATGTTATCAGTTAAGGTGGGAGCAGGGCATTTTCACTTCTATTGTGATTCTTCAGTTATTTCAGGCCATCTGGGCGTATACATGCAAGTCACAGGGGATGCGATGGCTTGGCTTGGGCTCAGAGACCTGACAGTTTCCATATAGACCCATCATGGAAGGGACATTGAGAAAAGTTTGTCAGAAAGAAAAAAAAAAAAAAGCCCAGGAGTTTTGTGTTTGAGCAATAGTGAGTGATGGGCAGAACATGGCCAACTCCCTAACAGCAAGTGGTCCAGTGATACATTTCACTGTCCTTTAATAGCTGAGGATACAGGGACCTAGTGGTGCTATCTGTGCCCTTTCTGAGTCGTGTCCTCACTCTGCTAGCTTCTCTCTCAAGCTATTAGCACAATGGTCAGCCTGAATAGCATTCTTAAGGACATAAAACATTTATAGAGTAAGGCAACATGAATTGTTTTAAAGCAGTTTTCAGATATATAGTTCAATATTCATACCTAACAATGATGACAGCATCCTCAGCTTCAATTCCAGCAGTACTTTTTCAGCTTATATCTTCGATGACATTTGTACCCATCCAAACCTGTCTGTATCCCACGTAGTATGGTGTTTCAGTGTGTTTCAGTCTTAATGCTGATGGAATGCAACACATTAGGGGACCCTGTTGTAGCAAGCAGCTGCAGTCACTTCCTCTGCTAAAATGAAAGGGGTCAGGATTTGGGAAATAAATAAATAAATAAATCCCTGTCATTTCATAACACATTGACAGGAAGAAAAGACAAGTGCAACTTATCAGTATAGATGTTGTTATTAACCTTCCTTGTTTATACTGCACATTTCCAATTATACCTATTATGATGGACTTTAGCTAGAGGGCAGGTCGCGTTTTTTAAACGGTTGAGAGCAGTAGTGGTTTAGCTAGTGTTCATTTGTTTTCTATTGCTTGGTTAAGCATGCTGTATGGTCTTTTTCCTGTTTTACATATTGGATGCATAAGAAACTCTGCTTTAATTGTGCTAAATTGGTGGTTCTCCTCCCTGGGAATTTTTAAAAACATGCTAATACTTGAGCTGCACCCATCAGGGATGGTCATTTAATTGGTTTGGCTTTCTGAGAGGAGGGTGGGGCACTAGGAATTTGAGAAAGCATCCCTGAGATTCTGATATGCAGCTGGAATTAAACACAAGGAGATCAGCTACGGATGACTTCAGTTGTGATATGTAGAGACTAAGGAAGGGCAGACTCAAAGTGGATCACTGTTTGATAAGATTAGTTCTCTCTAAATTGGAGGTGTTTTAAGAACAGCAGTGGTTGGGGATAGAACGCCGAGGATATTGGAAGGAGTCCCTGGAAATTTAGAACTATGGCCTGGGCTTCTGAGTGTGTTGTGTCTGCTACAGGAAGTTTGTATTTGCCTTGACTCTTATCCTGGATAGTTTATGCAGATATAAACATGAATTGCTGTTTCTTAAGTCTATACAAAGGGCTTTCATATAAAAAATTTCAAGTTCACTATATATATATATATGTATAAAATATATATACACATACACATATATATAGCATTTGAAAAAAACGTTAAATCCCGCTTAATTAAGCATTCCTAGCAGCTGTCCTGTGAATTGTCTCAGCAGTATTACCCACATAGGACAAGTAAGAAAATTGAAGTTCTGAAAGGTTAAGTGCCTTGCCCAAGGTCATATAGCAATTCAGTAATGAGCTGGGATTAGAAATCAGAGCCCTGAAGGTCTTGTCTGTTGTCAGATCCATTGAATTTGGCTTCTGTTGCAAAATGAATGATGATTATAAAAATTTAAGAATATAGAGTACATTTTTTTTCAGGCAGTATTTCAAAATGAAAGAAGTATATGGATATTCTGAAGCTCACTTTTAACATTCCTGGAAAGTTTAGCAGAAAAGCTTTGCAATTTTGCCTAATTTCATTATATATAGATAGATAGAATCTTTAGCTCAGTGTTCATTTTGAAGTACTTCAAGATTTAAGCTGGGAAGGAATTTTAGGGGAAGATGCTGCTGTTGATGTATCTGCTCTATATATGGAACACCAAGATGAATAGGAAGGAAGTATATAAAACCTTCCTACTCATAGTTCTACTAGGGCATTGCATTTTTTTAACCACTTAAGCCTGCATTTCTCCTTGAACAAAGAGAGAACATTGATGGATTTGGATAATAAATACAAAGTTCATATTATCATTTCTGAACTCCTATAAAACTAAAGAGATCTTTTATGTTATTATCTATCTGTCAAGTTTTACTTCTGCTGCACTGGGTAGATTTAATAATGCATGTATGTACATTTCAGCATAACACCAGCACCTAGTTGAGTTGCCTACATATAGCAGGTACCTCACAAATATTTATTAATGATGACAACACTGTATATGGTAAATGCTCCACTCTGATAACTCAGAGTCACAGATTTAAAGGTGAATAAACAGGCTGCCTAATATTGTACTGCCATCTTTGTCTGTCACTAGTATTGACTTAGAAACAGCCTTCTTTTTGTTTTTTGTTTTTTGCTATTTTTTTTTTTTTTTTTTTTTTTTGAGATGGAGTCTCTCCCTGTTACCCAGGCTGGAGTGCAGTGGCACAATCTCGGCTCACTGCAAGCTCTGCCTCCAGGTTCATACCATTCTCCTGCCTCAGCCTCCTGAGTAGCTGGGACTACAGGTGCCCGCCACCACGTCTGACTAATTTTGTGTATTTTTAGTAGAGACAGGATTTCACCTTGTCAGCCAGGGTGGTCTCAATCTCCTGACCTCGTGATCCACCCACCTCAGCCTCCCAAAGTGCTGGGATTACAGGCATGAGCCACTGCGCCCAGCCTTCTCAATGACAATTTAGAATTTTTTCCAAGTCCAAGTTGTTTTCCCCTCATATTAATGCTCATTTTTGAATAAATGCTAAGTCTTTTCAGTTTTATAGCATCCATTTGTGATGTTTCTGTTATAGTAACACATATAGAGTAGCTATGGTTATTTTGAGGTAAGCCTTATACTCTCTTCCCATTAAATTTTAATTCAGTGTTTCACAGACAAGTTTGTTGAGGGACACAAAACAGCCTTCTTCGAATGTTTGAACGATGCCAGCAGAATTCTGTATCAAGAAATAAAAAGGTCCAGTGATCCTGTTGAGTAGATAATATTAAGAATAGCAGTGCAGTCAGTCTACTTTTTCCACACATTTGAAATGCAATCCTATGCTGGAATTAGAAATAAAATGTACATGTTTCTTATTATACATGCACATGGGGGTGATAGTCTTTGAATGATCATATAATATTTCATACAAACCAAGACATTTATGAGAGTGAATGGAGGAGTTATTATTATTTAAGCTAGGATAATAGGTATTAGCTAAAATTGCCCTGAGAGAGCAGGATGTTTGACCATCCTAGCCATTCCTCTCCAATAATATGAGAACATAGTTGTAGGTACTAATTGCCTTGCAATTGTAGTTTAATTTACCAGGAACATGGAGTGGTTTTAAGCCATTCGTTGTCTGCTCCTAGATGTACAAAACAGGAATGAGACTCAGTTCCGAATGGAAAGCTGGATTGTCCCTTTTTTTTCTTTGTCTAAATTACAGAAAATTTAACTATTGAAACTTTTCTTCTAGTTTTTAAAATCTTTCTTTTCTTTCGTGAACTCCCATTATGCTAGAGAAAATTCCTTGTACGTGGCAATGTGTACACGCTTCACATGCAGTATCTTATGTAATCCTCCTAGCAGTTATAAGAACTAGAAACTTAGCTGACCTGCTTTACAACTTAGGAAGTTGAGACTTAGCAAGGTCAAAGAAATAGCCTGAAGTCTAACAGGTGTTAGGGTTGCAACTCAACCCTAGGAAGTATTTAATGTGAGACTGTTAATGTGATATTAATCTTCAAAAGCATTGGTGTCATCCTTTTGCTTCAATCTTTGTGAGAGAGGAATCACCAGGATGGGTTCAGTTTTGTTTTTGAGTGGCGAGTTGTATATATAAGTGAAGAGAAGGAAAGAGAACTTCAGGGTGAGAACCAGGAGTTATAAAGTGGTAGGCCTGGAACAGTAGTGGTGCTGTGAAGCGTAATAGACCACTGATGTTTAATGAGTAATAGGAATATTTGAGAAACAAGGGAAACCCCTGAAGGTTAATTTTTTAAATCTATTAGAATTCTGCAGGGTGCTGCTGGATTAACTACCACGCGCTGCTGGTACATGACTATCCTTCATCTACTCTGCACCTATGGTTGCCTCTAGCAGTGCCCCCAATTTCCTGGCCACACGTTTGTCTCCAACCCTGCCTCTCCTATCAGCCAGTGCCTATGTCCACTCCTGTTCTACTACCTACTTGCTGTCCCCCTACTCTTACATTTTAGATTAGTTGCAAACTTAGTGAGTCAGTCCTTTATTTTAACTCATTAATCGAATAACCCTGACATCAGGGCTCAGCATTCATGACATGAATTCAGTGTGATGTGCCCCAGCCTACCTAGCTGCAAATCACCCAAAGCATCTCTTTACATACTCATTTCTTCTCTCTTTGCTATCATCTTTCTGGAAAAGACGAGTGTAGACCTTCACGAAGAATCTATAGACATCTCTCAATGTTTGTAGCCCATTCATGTGCTTTCTATGGTAAATATGTTTCTTAATCTTTAAGTCACCATCTTCTCTAAATGTTACTTCTTTTGACTATAATTAATAGCAAGTTTAATTATACCTGATGACTTAGTGATGATAAAATATGCATAAATCAAAACTGAATTTAAACTAGTTATTAGTCATAATCATGCTTGATCAATTGTTCATGTTGGCAAACAGGCACTTTAATTTATTGTTATTTTTCATAGGCCTAATGAGGTTGGAAACATCACTCACAAAAGCTTACAAACATGGCACTTTTTAAACACTGAAATCTTCTGTAAGCGAGTGCTATTGAAAAATTGCTTAGAAGGGAATAAGTATTCCTTTAGAATAACAGAAGGACAGTGACGTAAACTATTTCCCCTCACACCCCCACCCCCGAATGCTCCCTCTTTTCCTTCATCATACTATAAAGTTTATTTTAGTGGAAATATCATGGGCCTAAATGTCTACCTAGTACATTTTTAACTCTAGCTAGGTGATTTTTGGGAAATTATTTACTTCTTCCACCCTCCATTTTCTTACCTGTAAAAAGGGAATAATTATAAGAAGTGATAATAATAAAATAAGGTAGCATATGCATACGTAAAATGCCCAGACGTGGATCTGACATAGATTAAGATGGTAATTCCTAGAAACATTTAATATGTTTTACACACATAGGTGATTTAAATGTAGTCCAATGGCAAAGCCACTATCCTCCCCTCTCTATAGCTACTTCCCCAAATCACTTTTTCTTCAGTATTCAATGTAAAAGGAGGTGTTGTTTGACATCACTCTTAGAGCTACTACTTGGCCTTTCCCCATCTTCTCTTACCTGGCTTCAAATCATGATACTGGGGGCTGCCTCAGACTCTACTTCTTTTGTTACTGGTTACCTTTTGGATTTCTGGAATTATTGTTCTCCCTTGATACAGCCCTCATGCGGGCTTCAAAATGAAGTGGATTTTTTACAGGAAAGGGATATGGATCCAGACCGTAAGAGATGATTCTTTATTTTATTTTATTTTATTTATTTACTTTAAACTCTAGGGTACATGTGCACAACGTGCAGGTCTGTTACATAGGTATACATGTGCCATGTTGGTTTGCTGCACCCATCAACTCGTAGTTTACATTAGGTATTTCTCCTCATGCTATCCCTCTCCCAGCCCCCCACCCCTCCACAGGCCCTGGTGTGTGATGTTCCCCGCCCCATGTCCAAGTGTTCTCATTGTTCAGTTCTCACCTATGAGTGAGAACATGTGGTATTTAGTTTTCTGTTCTTGTGTTAGTTTGCTGAGAATGATGGTTTCCAGCTTCATCCATGTCCCTGCAAAGGACATGAACTGATCCTTTTTTATGGCTGCATAGTATTCCATGGTGTATATGTGCCATATTTTCATAATGCAGTCTATCATTGAAATCTCGTGCAAGAAAGAATTCAGGACAAGTCCATAGAGTAAAGTGAAAGCAAGTTTATTAAGAAAGTAAAGGAATAAAAGAATGACTACTTCGTAGACAGAGCAGCCCTGAGGGCTGATGGTTGCCCATTGTTATGGTTATTTACTGATGATATGCTTAACAAGGTGGGGATTATTCATGCCTCCCCTTTTTAGACCATGTAGGATAACTTCCTGATGTTGCCATGGCATCTGTAAACTGTCATGGAGCTGGTTGGAGGGTAGCAGTGAGGATGACCAGAGGTCTGTCTTGTGGCCATCTTGGTTTTGATGGGATTTAGCTGGCTTCTTTACTGTAGCCCATTTTATCAGCAAGGTCTTTATGACCTATATCTTATGCTGACCTCCAATCTCATCCTGTGACTTAGAATACCTTAATCATCTGGGAATGAAGCCCAGTAGGCCTCAGCCTTATTTTACCCAGCCCCTATTCAAGTTAGAGTTGCTGTGGTTTAAATGCCTCGGACAAAAATGGGAAAATCATTGACTGTTCTATCCCAAGTGTACACTGCCTGCCCTTGAGCTTCCCACAACATCACTTAAGTCTGTTGCGTGTAAAGGATTCTGCTATAGGTTTGACCATAATTTGAGGCATTTACATCATAAGGAGAGGAAAACTCTTTAAAATTGATTGCTAAATATGTCCATTGCAAAGTTCAAGGAAATACAGAGAGAGAGCGAGAGAGAAAGAGCAAAAGAAAAAGAAAAAGAAAGAAAGACTCTTAACAGGTAGTTCACACATCTTTGGTGTTGTTTCCCTAGCTCAAGATCATCCCTTAACTCTCTCTCTCTCCAAAGGCATACATTTTTCTCCACTTATGCACAGTGGGAATCAGTTTCTCCTCTGGAAAATCTTACTTCGATACTAAATGTTGATTTTCACTGGAGGATCCATCCTTTTCAACCTCCACCCGAATATCTGTAGGGCATGAAAGTCAATGCAAGTATTTTTCTCAAACTTTAGATTATTTTACCTGGAGTCACACCATAAAGGCAGACTACCTTAGTGTGTGAGTGTGTATCGTGTGTGTATGGTGTGTGCTTGTGCATGTTTAGTGTAAAGGAAGAAGTATTGATCCATGCTGTGTATGTAGTCTCCCTTAGGGTTTCTCTCTCCATGTGAGGTGAAGGCATTCCTTTCATTTTTTTCTATTGTTTTCAATCTTTATTTACAAACTCCTAAGATAATATTTGGACAAAGCACATATACACACAAACCCACACTCAAGTAAACATTCTAAAGCTAAACAATACAGTATAGGCTAAACAGAGATAGTACAATATAATTGGCATTAATTGGGAGTAGGCAAAGAGACTTTTTCCTAAAGCCACAATTATTTACAAAAGATTGTTCCCACCCAAATAAAGATAGCTTTTTATATTATTATGAGGCAGACCTGTCTTGGCAACCCTCTTTTTCTTTTTAAGCATCTATTTCTAAACTCCTCACATAACCTTAACTACATTTAAAAAGAGGCCAATAACAGCGTCTATTCTTTCAAATAGCAGCGTCTCTCCTTTGACTTTATTGGTGTGTTCTGCCAGGAAAGAGGTAGCCCACTCAAATGGGGCAACTGAGGAAGATTTAATGAAGGGACTATTTACAAAGGAATAGGAAGTGTTACGGTAGACTTACAGGGTATGATGGTTTAGTACTTGGGCTAGTGAAAGTTAAGAGCCATAAAGTTGATGGAGAGAGAAACATTTAGTGGAATGAAAGAAAAGTATTTAATAGCTATAAGCAAACGCCACTCCATAGGAACTGTGGCTTTTGTTAGAGGTAGGGAGACAACTTGAGGCAATACAGAGGATGGAATCTGGTGGAATAAATACCTTCATCTCTCTATCTCTTCACTTGCCCTTTTTTTCTTTTCTTTTGTGTGTCCCATCCCCTCACTGGCAAAGGCCAAACAGAAGCCAATAAGGCGGGGGGCCACCAATGCAGCCCACCTATGGGTATAAAGCAGGTTAAAGTAGGACAAAGGGGATCTTGGGGAACAGATGGAAAAGATCCTGTACATCTCCTTAACTTCCAGTTCAAAGTCATGAGATGTGCGAAGTTGTTGGTCTCTCCTCCTTCTGAGAATCTCATTTAAAATGATAGGAAAGGAATTTTCAAAGCCCTAATTCCTTCTCAAAAACAAAAGGAGAGGACCATTAGTGGAGGGGAGATCTTTATGGATGACAGAACATTAATGGGTAAGACCAAAAAGTAGAGAAATTGATGACACGACATTGGGAGCCATGACCTAATGTAGCAGGAAGGTGGGTGGTGGCAGGGAGAAAGCTCCTCTACCCAAGAGGACTATGCCAAGCTGTGGTGACTGGTCTGATGGAGGACAGGAGTGAGGGGTAGGACTTAAAAAAATATGGGTTATTAAGTAACCAGTAGAGGTATAAAAATAGCAACATCATTATCAAAGATTGAAAGATGGTACAAAGTAAATTGTCAATTACTGCAGAAAGTCAATACGTAATGTCTGAAGTTCATAAATCAAGAAGTAATGACATAAGCATAGTATTTATAGATTTGGAGGTAACCATGGAAAAATTAAATACAGAAGCAGTTGAAAGTGTTCCTTCTGAAAAGGAAGACAGAGAGTAAGGAAGCTTTCATAGTGGGTGAGTTGCTTCTCACTGTGAGTCTTCTAGTATTCATGATTTTTTAAAAATGCACATATAATTTTAATAAATTCTTATTTCATTGTGCTGGCTTTCTGTAAGTTAACATCTTGATATGGGTAGGTCCATTATTTGTACCAAACCTACCAGTTGATTCCATCTTTGCCTACACTGTCTTTTCTATCCATTCTTTAAAACCCTCACTGTGCTCCTCCCTCTCTCCCACCTTCCCCATGTGCTCACACCCAGAGCCATACTCACATACCTTCCTTCTGAGTGTAGTTAATTACATGTCTGTCTTTGTAAATAAATGTCTTGCATTCTTACATCTCAGTGCCTTTCTTCAAAGTGTTTCCCTGGCCTGAATGGTTTCATTTATATATATATGCATATATATGATTTCATTCATATATATATATATATATATATATATATATATGATTTTTTTCTATGTAACCATCAAGGCCCTCAAAGCAGATAAAAATCTATCTCCTTCATGAGCCCTCTTTGGTTGCCAAATTCTAAAATGATTTCTGTTTCTTCTATACCCATCTAACCCTGTGTCACTCTCTGACACTGCTCACACTGCAATGTCTTCTAACTAGTTGTGTATATGTCTGCCCCTTTTCTTCTTGCTTAATTGTAAGTTCTGTAGGTCAGAGATTTGTGTCTGTATTTATAGTGCCAATAGTCTGTCTTCCACATAGTAATTGAAACAGTTGCTAAGCACTTTAATGATAATTGATTTTTGTTGATGTTGATTCAGAAGGCATCTAAAGATTGTGAAATGAGTGCCTCAACACATTAAAGTGAACATCAGTTGTTTTTTTTTTCTGTTGATATTCCTATTAATACTTCTACTTTCAGCAAAACCCTGAAGTAAACAATATTTGGTTCTTTCCCAATTTTAGTGCCTCTTCCCTAAATTCCAATTATATACATATGGTTATAAGGTTATGAGGTTATAAAGAATAAGAAATCTAATAAACTAATATCCATAAATTGGTTACTAATATGTTAATTATTATAGGTGTGTTTTGTTTGCACTATAAAAAGTGGCCTGGATGGAGAAATCCCTTACTCAAGGGACTGAGTTGCTGATAATGAAACACCAGCAATTTCAGCTGTTGTTTGGAGATCAAAGAGGGCTTCTGGGGCCCCTCTGATCATGTCAAAAAACTTTTATGCCATCGGTAAGGTAGATTCTAATTAAACATATTAAGATAGTGAGAAATAATTATATTTGAAATCACCGTTGTTAAGTATTGTGTGTTTATTTCATAAAAGTAAGATGGAGTGTTAACTCCTGGTCTCTGCTTGTTATTTTCATTCCCAGGTTGACTTTCCACATGTGCTTACTTTATCTGTCTCTCAGTTGCTACCTGGATTTTGATCTGCATCAACATAAAACGGCACTATTTAATTTTCTTTTTCCTTTACTTCAGGAAATGCCACAATAAAACAGTCTCGATACAGAATCATCATCCAAGAAGCAGCCAATGGAGGCCAGGAATGCCCAGATACCTTATATGAGGAGAGAGAGTGTGAAGATGTCCCCTTGTGTCCTATATATCGGTAAGTAGTTATCTTTTAAAATTATCATTAGACCTACTACAAATTATAACCTATTTTCTTTCATATAATATATGGTCGTTTGGTGAAAAATAAGAAGAGGGGATCTGGGATTTACATATCTTCAAATACTTTAATATTCTTACCCTCTTATCTGGAACATATTTGGGAGGAGTAGAGAATATGAAAGTCTAATTAACAGGGGGGAAAGGAAGCACGTTTGACCGTAAGTGAGCTGCTTGACTTATGCCACCAAGCAATCCATTTTCAGGATCATGTTCGAAAGAGATTCAGGATGAGGTTGTTACGGTTGTTATCTGGGGGCTGGGAGAAGGAATACACACACCACACACACACACACAGGCGCGCGCGCGCACAGGAGGCAACTTACCTTCATTCTATTATTCTCATCCTAACATCTTTAGTCAAGAATTAAGAGCAAATTTGTACTCCCTTGTTTATTTTAATTAAAAATGTTTTTGGTTCTCAATTTTTGTGATACACAATTTCAGAAACCATTCAATTAGAAAAAAAAAAAGTTTAACTTATGGATAAAATTTTATATTACAAAAAGAAGATGAATAACTTTTAAACTATGTATGTTCCCTGTATATTCCCTCTTGGCGAATTAGTGATTACTATTTATAAAAATAATACTTGAGGTTTCTTTGCTTACTCACAGACTTCCCGCCTTTTAACACCTGACAGTTTTAAATCTGATTGAAATGCTACTTTAAAGTGTATTGGGATTAAATTCAATCTCTGTGGGGTTTTACTGATTTGTGAAAATAATCCATGGTCTTAAAAATAATATGGGTTTTATCAGCACACTTAAAAATGCCTTCAGCAAAAATGTCCCATGTTTCTCCTAATTATTTGAGAAGCTAAACTTAAAGCTGTGAAATTCAAGGGCTAATGATTTGAGAGAATACAAGTTATTTCCTTTTTTTTAAAGAAGAAAGATATTGTTGAAGAAGTCTAAATTACTATTGATTTTATCATCCTGTACTTTCATTGTTTTTATCCGATGACCAGTTTTGGGAGGATGTAAATAAACACTGGGAACATGCCCAGACTCCCATTTTTTTCTCATTAACCACAGGGCCATTGTAGAAACACTGTCAATATTCATCCTTTTGTACAATGTCTAAATATTGAAACTTCTGAGCCCAGCAAGAGCTCTCAAGGAAAGTATCCAAATGAAAAAAAAATAGCCAAATCAAATATTATTAGACGTTTTTATGAACCCAGGGTTGTTATAATCAGACAAAATCAAAAAACTATTAGTGGGATCTTCCATTTCTTTGTCCACTCATTTTACTCTCCCATTGCATTTCAATTTAGCTACTTGTGTTTGAGCTAGTTGCTATCAATGACCTCCTGCCTTGTTCCCCAAAAATCAGTTCTACTGTGTATGAATTGGATCATTGCGCCATTTTTCCTGATGCGTAGTTCAAAATGTATCCAAGTTATTAGCATGAATCTCTGCTCCTTCATAAAACATCCTTGAATTTTGAGCAATGTAGTTCCAATTTAGATTTTGCCTTCCCCTTTATTGGTATGTTAGGGAGGAAGTTGTCTTAGGAAGCGAGTTAAGATAGAATTTTATCATTCTCTTCTGATTCTTCTTTCTGACTCCATTAAGGTGATATATTCACATGTTTACCAAATTAAAACAGAATCAAAATGCCTATTTAATCTATCATGTGTATTTGAACTTCTCTCAATACATTCAGTAGATAAGACAGCATGGGCACCTTTATCCCTATGTAGAATTGGCAATAAGATGTTGCCAAGAGGATGTGGCTGAATATCCAGAGACAGGACTGGCAACTGGCCTGTCCTGACTTGTGCAGCCTGGGACAAATCATCTAACCTCTCTGAGCCTGGGTTTATTATCCTAAAATTGAAAGTTTAATAAAGGAATTCCAAAAATTTCTTTCCTCCATTTCAGTCTATTCACCAAGGTAAAGGACATTGAACTCCTCGGTCTCACTTTGGTCAAGAAAGCCTATGTAAACTCAATTTAAGGAAATTTAATGAATGAACGACATATTTTAGTTCAAAAGTTGGACTAAAATTCCTTACCTTTTGGCTTCTTGTGGAATGTGTCTGTTCATGTATAAAGTAAATTTATAACAATCTAAAATTAATAGATGATTTCTTTAAATGTAACAGGTTTCCTGTTTAGCTGTTTCCTGATTTTTTTTCCCCAACTCTTCAGCTATTCCCATTATGAAGGCTACTTGAATGAGGTCAATGATGTTTTGCTTCATGTTTCTCTTTCGTTTTTTAAAGTAGTTCTTTTATCAGAGGTATTGGCTCATATGAAAAGGGTTAAAATGTACTAAGTGAAAGAGCAGGATCTGTAGTTATACTTAGGGTTTGGATTTTTTGGAATATTGTGAAGAGACAGATTTAAGGACACAAGTCATCATCTGCCCTGTGAGTCATAAAAAGAGAGTTTTGTTGACCTGAGAAAGAAAAGCCAGTAGAAAGTGAGAAGACTGCCTTTAAGATTGTATCCTCTGAGGACTAGAAATCATGGTATTTTATCAACGGCAGGTCCATTCTTCTTTCCTAAGATGAACTATTGGATAAGATAGGTCCATGGTGCCCGTTCTTTTACTCTATAACCTATTGAGATGTTTGATTTACTTCAGAAGACCTTGGAAACACCTTATAAATGGAAGCAGCGGATTACGTGTGAAGGTTTGTACCTCAAGCTTATAAAAATTTTGAAGCAGAAGATTAATGTGAAGTTTGTACCTCAAGCTTACAGATGTTCAAACCTTGATTCTCTAACGCACCAATGGGACATAGGAATTTTCTCTGTCTTTTTTTTCTTGTATTTTTTTTAAAACAATTTTAAGTGCGTAAAGAACTAGACCCTCTAGACTTATCTGTGCCTCTAATGTTTATTATTGCCACTTTTCTATATTAACCAAAGTTTATGTGCAAAATATCCAAATTCAGTTTTTTCTCATTAGCCACAGGACCAATTCAAAAACATTGAATTAGTGCCTAAGTCATGAATCTGGGGTAGAATGGACTATTGTCATTCTAGTGCTTGCCAAGGCTTGGTTTTATAACATTGGTTTCACATCCAGTTTTATTGAATTGCTGTCTTTATGTTTTTTTAAACTTTAAACATATCTAAGTATTTCTTCTGCATGTTGATCACAGTGAAGTTTCTAGTCCATTGTTTTTGGTAATCACAGGTGGAAGCCACAGAAATGGAGCCCTTGCATCTTAGTACCAGAGTCTGTCCGGCAGGGAATAATGGGCAGCAGTGAAGCCTGTGGAAAGGGGTTACAAACAAGAGGTAAGATGATTTTTACATAGTTTTTTATTAATACATAAGTTAATATTATGTAACTCATATGTGTTGCTTATTTGTATACTTGAATGAATTGTGATATTATTGGCTTGAATTATTTATATTTATTGATGTTGAATATAAATAGAATTTGGCATAATTAACATTTTATATTAGATTAACTATAACCAGTTAGTGTACCTAAGGACTAAAGAAATATAAGCAAATTCTGTTCTCAGTCATAGCATACACCAATGCTCATATTCCAAATATGTATTAGATATTACCTGGTATCTGTGAATGAAGGTTATATCAAGATTAAATTCAACTGTCTGTATACTTTAGATTTTTTGGTGCTAATTGAATATTTGTTGATGAATAAAAGAATAACTGAATGAATTGACTAATCTTAATGATCATAGGATATTGCTTAAATATAATTGTCATGTACATATTCATATATTATATGTCAAATGCATACAAAGGAAGTATCAAAATTTCTGGAAGACATATGAATAAGCTTCTGGACCTGAGTAGAACTGCCTTTTATCATCAATGTCTAGAAGGTGTGGGAAATCTCTGAAAAGTTCTCAGAGAATCATCAGACTGCTCACTTTTCTATTTCATTCATAATCTAGGTGCCAATTATATGAAGCTTGATATGAAGCGCATTTTTCTCCAAATCTGACCACTTTGTCACTAAAGGGATATATGTGGCAAAATTAGACCTTATAGAATCAATCAAAGTATACTGGTTTCATAATTAATGTTCTTTTACAAGGCATATTTAGAATTAAGTTTCTCGTTTTGTTACATAGGTCATCCTTTGGAAATAATACCCCTGTCAAAAAATTTGTAGAGGAAATTGATTGGTCAGGTAGTTTGATTTAAGACTTCTGTGGGGATCTACAGTGACTTTGTGTAAATTATAAGAATGAATCACTTTCTTAAGACATTTTACTTTTATATATCACTAAATTATTGTAATAATATGATACTGTTATTTTAAGATTTTTGCCTACTTTCTGCTGAGAAATTGTTACAGAATATCCAAATCACCAATATCTACTCCATGGATGGAGCCCTATTAAAAAGTGGCAACTTTATGTAGTGTACAGTTTAAATAGCACCTTGAATTTGTTACTCTATGATACTACAATACTAAATAAAATCATTTAATAAATTCTGCAAGGATAGTGTTTGTAAATGATGTAGAATTATCACATAAAAAGCAAGATATTTCATGTTTTCTAGAATATGAAATCTCTTTGGATTTCAATTTAAATGAACATTTCTAGCTGGATGCCTGATAGTCCTTTAGATTAGGCAATGAACTTTCTCTAAATTTGATACCAACATTAGAACAATCCTGGTGTTTAGTTGATGGGCAAGTTGTACTTTTAGCATAGTAGGATGGGTCTTCAATTTTAGGATTATGGAGGAAAGACATTTCTACCTCCATCTTTTCTTTAAATTAAGAACCATAAAGGAAAATACAAAACAATAAGACTAAATACATCTCCAGTGAGATCAATCTCCTTTAAAAATCACTCCAAAGAACAAGGAATACAGTAAGCTTACTTTCAGGTAAATTAGGAGCCATCAGTAACCTACATCATAATATATAAATTTGGAAAGTAAATGGAGATATGGTAAAGTACTTTGCAGAACAAGATTACAACAAAGTGCTGGCAAGGGTGAAAGTGTGGGAGCTGGAGGGAAATAAAATGATATATCCTGGACAATTCCAGGAAGAAACCACATTCTGCAGAAGGAAGTGTGCAAGTGTGTGTGTGTGTGTGTATTGGGAGCTGAGGATAAAAACTGGAGCTCTGAAAGTCTGAACAAAGAGCAGCAAAGTTCTTCCTTGTTTAAGTTCCTCACCTTTCACTCTACTGAGTCGGATTTCTACCTTTTCTTTTTCTTGTGGGAGCATGGAGATGTATTCTCTGGGAAACAGTGAGGTCTTAGACTCTGCACAATAAGCAGAGGTGGGTGGAGGTGCAGGGCTAGACTGAAATCAGGTGGATCAAAGGAATGTCTGAATAAGGAATTATGAGACTGATTTCCTCTGAACATTAAACTGCTAAGAGTTGAAGATAGAGAAATGAGAATATAAAGGGGAGAAAAGTACCAAAGAAATAATACTAGAAAAAATACTCATTAAGGAGCCGAAATGATTAAATAAGACCCATATCAAGGCTTGTCATTGTGATATTTCAGACCACATGGGGTAAAGTCATTACCCTAAAGGCTTCCAGAGTAAACAGCATGATCTCTCACCCAGAGTTCTTGAATAAGATTATAGGACTTTTCACATCAACATTGGAAAGTGGAAGGAAATAGAGCAATAGCTTCTAAATGTGGAATGAGAATATTTTCAACCAAGAAGTCCATATTAAATTATCATTCAGTTATTAGGATAACATGAAAATGTTTGCAGAAAACAAAATCTCCAAAAACTTACCTTCAAAGCATCCTGTGTCGAGAAGTAAATAGGGTATATGCCTCATCAAAGATGAATAAATCAGGATGCACACCGGATATCCTCCCCAGAAGAGAGGACATTGGCATTCCGAGGAAGAAAGAGAAGGGAAATTCATGGACCACTGCTGTTCACAGGCCTCGAGTTGTTCACTAGGCTCATGTGGTGAGAGCAGGAGACCTAGAAAGTGTCAGGAGGGGTGTCTTAACATAAACAATAGAAAGAATAGAGGATTTGTCAGGTTTGACCTGGACAATTGCACTGAGAAGCATTTCATAGGTATAAAAGCACTTATCCAGATTCATAGAAATGTCTGCAAATAAAAGTGGAAGAATTTCAGGAAATACAAAATGTTGTAGATAGAAGGCATAGTTACAATATACTTTTTCAGCTTACCTATAAAGACTATATTGTCATGAAAGCAAAAACATTAAATTATGGATTTACGCAAAGAATGTGATTCAACAGTATTGAGAGTTTAGTGAAGGGAATTGGGGGGTGTTGTCCCCAAAAAGACAACCGTAGAAAACACCTATCATTAAGGAATTGGCTAATGGAGGTATATGGATATATTTTTAGAAACATTAAGTACCCATTAGAAGAAACTGTAGAACAGTAAAAAATAATTGACTCAAAGTGTGGAGTCGGGTAATTATTTGTTTTATCATTATTCAAGTTTCAATGCTATGAATATGTACTACTTTGGTAAAAATTTATTTTTTAACATAATCTGGCCAGGTGTGATGGTTCACGCCTGTAATCTCAGCACTTTGGAAGTCTGAGGTGAGAGGATTCTGTGAGCTCAAGAGTTCAAGACCAGCCTAGATAATATGGCAAGACCCTGTGTCTATGAAAATAGAAATTTTTAAAAAATGAGCCAGACATGGTAATGTATGCCTGTAGTCCCAGCTACTCAGAAGGCTGAGGTGGGAGGATCGTTCGAACCTGGGCAGCTGAGGCTACAGTGAGCTGTGATCATGCCACTGCATTTCAGCCTGGGTGACAGAATAAGACCCTGGCTCAAACAATAATAATGATGCAATGAAGTGATCTATTCAATGTTCTAAGGGATTATTTAAGTAAATGCATTGTAAAATGCTGAAAAAGCTAGGTCCAGGAAGGAAATTTAGGTAGGGGAAGGGAGGAGGAGGGACCTGCCTGTTTTATACTGTATGAAGAAGCTTCTGCCGTCAGTATTTTTTGCTGGTTTAAACAGATACGGTCTTGTTTCTTCACGCATATTAATAGGATGGATTGTGGTTCCTAAAAATACATGTCCCCATGCTAATCATCATAACCTGCACATATGACTTTATTTGCCAAAAGGATCTTTGTAGATGTAATTAAGGATTTAAAGCCTTTATCAATTTGGAAAAGTTTATTTTGTCTTTGAGTTCTTTGTATCCCAGAGGGAGTTTGAACTCAGACCATAAAGTCATGGGAAGGCCAGCTTGAGGTTATACATTCTCATGAAGGATTCTCCTCTCTTGCTATCCAATGCTATGCTTTAGAATTGCAAGTTGTCTTGCCAAAACCTTGTGCCTAGCAAGTTTATTTCTATCTAGTTCATCCCTAAACACTAAGGGTGAGTGTTGGTTGCCATTGCTTCTAGTGTGGGAATTTTATAAGATTCTCCATAGCCAACCTTATATTTTTTTTCCTTCTGTGCATTATGAATCCATAAAAGTAAAAACTGGGATCTTCAAGATTTAATAGAAACCCTTGGGATGAAATTTGTCTTTCTTGTTTACCTTGCAGGGTCTCAAACTTTCACTTTGTTTTGGGTGTTATGGATTCCTTACTTTCAGACCAGCCCAGCAATACATTCAGAAAATATATATATTATTGTATGCTTTAGTCTTTTTCATTTGAAAGGATATTTCAGGATTTGTGTGCCATTAGACTGTCAGAATCAGAAGTACCACTTGTTTTATTTCATTGTGCGTTGGTTGATGACCTGTTTAATTGGTTCATGTTAAGATTTCATTCGTATAATAATTTTTCAGTTAAAAAATAAGAAAAACAAGAAGGTAGAACAGCACATAGAGTTATAACTGCAGCTAAACGTCTACACCATCTCCAGGAAGATGGGCATTTTGAGTTTCATTGTCCTAGTTGTCTCATACTTCAAGGTGACCCAAGTATTCTTTCTGCCCAGAGTCTTGTGCTTTATCAGAATAATTTTTTTAACAGTGACTTATATTTTATGGCAAATAAAAGTATAAGAGGAAGAAATTTAAACATAATAATACGCTTTGTAGAAACTGCTCTTAAAATGCTAAAACTTTAGTACTAAAAAAAGAGAGAGAGAAAAGTCAAGATGCTGTCATTTCTATAAGTGGAGTGTATTTCGCTAGGGACTGATTTTTTGTTTTGCTATCGACAGTAACTATTTTAAAGCTGACTTAATGGACTTTCCAGTATTTTTCTTTTGTACAGAACTTTCTGGTCATTTATCAGCCCGTGAGTATACTCTGTCAGCGACAGACTTGACATTATGGCACTGTAATGGATACAGAGTAGGTACTGGAGATCGAAATCATCTTGTCTATGATATCGTTGACTCTTTTGAACTATCTATAGTCTTTTTTGGTTTATTTTCACTGAACAGTGTTTAGGTGGACCAAAAGAGGCAGATCTCTAAACTCTGTCAAATCTTTTTGTTCTTCTTTAATTAGTTTTTGTCACAGTTTTCTTACACAATAGTTTTGATGGAGATTCTGTATGCTTTTCTTTGCATTCAAGGAACCACTTTAAAGTAAAGATGTTTTTCTGGGAAAAAAAATGAGCAAAATAATTCACTTTCAAAATTAGTTGTGGATTACCTTTAGTTTTTGCTTGCTTGTTTGTTTGTTGTGAATGGAATTAGAAATCAGAAGAAGTTAAATAATGGAGATCTAAAGTCTTAATTATACAGCAATAATACCTGGTATTTAACAATGAAAATCCATAAGAAACATATATTTGTGTGTATTTACCATTTTTGCCTGGTATACTTTATTTAACATAACATTTCATAATCTACTCTTTCACTAAGGCTTGCAATATGTGATTGAATCATTAAGAATTGATTTATGGCCAGGCACAGTGGCTCATGCCTGTAATCCCAGCACTCTGAGAGGCTGAGGCAGGTGGATTGCCTGAAGTCAGGAGTTCGAGACCAGTCTGACCAACACGGTGAAACCCCATCTATACCAAAAATACAGAAATTAGCTGGGCGTGGTGGTCGGTGCCTGTAATCCCAACTACTCGGAAGGCTAAGGCAGAAGAATCTCTAGAACCTGGGAGGCAGAAGTTGCAATGAGCTAAGATCTCAAAAAAAAAAAAAAAAAAAAAAAAGGTTAATTTGTATGATTTTCCAACATTATGTATAACATAAAGTATATATTTATATAAAACAAAGGCAAGTAAGTTGATTGCATGAGTTGGATTCAGAGAAAACTATTTGTGTTGTGTATCTGAGTAGTCTTATTTTCTGATTAAAAGTGTTTTCCTCAGCTATGGTATCTTCATGGAGAGAAGGTTAAAGATATTACCCACCATCAGCGCATCATCCAACTTTTGTCTGGAAAATACATAGAAATATAGCAAAACACACACTCTAAAATAAAGATGTCATTATAATCTACCAAATGTCAAGACAGCCAATCAGCTTGTTGTGTTCTTCTTTCTGATGCCAGGTATCCTTGTATTTTAGGAGAGAAAGGATACCTCTGGAACATTGGACTTTCATTCTCCAAATGGAAGAATCATAGTCACTTAACCTTCGAGCTGCAGTTTTATTTTCTGCCATAGTCATCTACCTACATCACAAGGAAAAACTCATTTCAGTTCATTCAGAAAGCAAAGCACATATATAGGTTTGAACTATGACTGAACAATAGCAAGAAAATAGAGATAGTCACAGCCATTTTTATTTTTATTATGGGAGGAGGAGGAGGAGAAAGGTTTTCTGGGAAAGAATGTAGTTTATTCCATTTACTTCAAGGCTTGGACAAAAATGAGCTACCTTATCCACGAGCTGTGGGCATTTCCAGTAGGGGATACGGAGCAACAGTAACCTAGCCCAGGTGCCCCTTCCACAAATGTAACTGTATTCTAAGAGGGCAAAGCCATTTGGCAGTGTTTTCTCGTGGACTTGAAGAAGAGAGGACTTGAACTCTGTCCAAATCAACATATCAAAGTTGCCGATATAGGCAACAAGCAAATACTTATCTAACCACACTATTTTTAATAACTTTTGTGAGATAGTTTTTAATAACTGTGTTCATAGCATAGAAAAAAATGATCATACCCCAATATTCTTGTATTAAGGATTCTTCTTGGGGAGAACTCTGCCATGAACACCAGAGTAAAATATTGGAGGACATAATATTCTTTATTGATGTATCTAATTAATTACCACGTGATACGAAATGACAGGTTATAAATATTTTAAGGAACCTAAAAAATCTCTCCTAAATATTATGATTTTTAGGTGGTAAAAAGAGAGGAAGATCAGGTTAAAATGTAGAAATCAGACAGTGTAGGGCAACTTTCTAAATTAAAATATCTTCAGATTATAACAAAAGGATGTGTTTTATAACACCAGAGGCATTGGTTTTGAGAGTAAAGTGTTGGATTCACAGCAAAGATTGCATTTTAATCTAAGTGAATAATGATTCTGTGAGGTATTTTTCATTTTCTTTGCATGTTTTAGGGTAGGATTATATTTGTGACGTTTATGGTTGCTGCAGGTAGAATGTGCACACTTTTTAAAACTGATGATAAATTAAAAATAAATATTAAAGGAGATGACCAACCTAAGGCGATGATGCTTTAGTAACACAGGATGAAGTAACTGCAGATTCAGAGATGCTGTCTTGGGCCAGCCTCCCATTTTTAACGTAATAATACAAAGAACAGAGTAGCCCCTTCTTCCACCTTCACCCACCCACATCCCAGCAGATATTTCATTGATAAAATGGTTGTTGGATGTGAAGATGGGTGGGTGGGGGGTAATTTTTTTTTTTTTTAAATTAGTGAATGCAGTCATTTGTAAGACTGGTAGTAAGAAATTTCTCTTCTAGCTACATGGTTCTCAGTCACAGAACTATCTTCCCTTCAGGAATGCTAATGTGAATTTCAAAGTCTACTGCAAACTGTGTAAATGTAATAGGATTATATGTCTCTTGTTCATGACTAAAATTCTATCTCTTCAAATATACGTGAATTCCCTGGGTTCCCTTAACACTTGGATTACTAAGGTCAGGGTATTCGTGTCTGTTTATCTCAGGTGCCATCTCAGGATTGCATCAGAAACATGTAATGTTTGTACATTTTTTGTTTTCATTTCTAAAGAGAACAGAAGCACTAACACTCTTTCCAGGTACCAATGAAAGAACAAGGAGACCGCCCTTGCTCTAGAGGCTCTAAAAACTAACAGAGGAGAGTCAAAACTCAGCCTCACCACTACTCGGAATGCAAACAAATACAAAAGTTGTGAACAATGCCTCTTTATGCCAACCATGTTATGAAAAATTTACATTGTGAGAAAAACAAAATAAAAAACAAATCACTCTTTTAGCTGAGGTGTATGGGGAATGAGAATTTAAAACCTACTAGAGTCTATTAAACTTAGAAAGCTCATAAAGTATATAGCAGGATATGAGAAGTAGGAACTGAAAATGGGAAAGCTGGGGTTTTTTGAAGACTTTGTAATTATGCCAGGAAGGGTTTTGAAAGCCTATACCAGAAGAATGACTTTAGGAATGGATTAGAAGGAGTATACATAAAAGGCATTTTAGGAAATAAAACAACGGGACTTAACAGCTAACTTTATGTACAGAGCACAGGATAGTGATGAGTTGAAATTTCGGACTCAGTGTGGTTTTAGGCCAATGAGAATAGGATAATGTTGACATTAAAATGATGACATCAATAACTGACATAAAAATGCACACATGCAGAGCACACATATACAGTGAGAGAGGACTGAAATATGCAAGAATAATTATTTCTAGAAACATTATATATATATATATATATGAATCATTTGTATAAAGGTTGAAGTTGATACCAGTTTGAAAGCACAGAGGGCAGGTACAGGCCTAAGACCTAGAGGCAAACCAATGTGATGACAAGGATGCTCCTTCACTTGGAAGTGCGAGGGACGTGACTCAAATCATAGTTGTTCCACTCACAACTTGAGTGTACTTGGTTGAACCACTTAACCTCTCAATATTCTTATCTATGAAGTGGATAATAATTCCAATTTTTTGATGCTTTTACCAGTGTTTATCGTTGCTTAGGAAATATTGATCTCTTTTTCTTTTTCAAATATCAGAAGACAGCAATCCTTAGAAGGCAGGGAAAATGGAAGTATTACAAGACATGTTTTTTTTTGTAAAGTAAGTGAGTGGAAATTAATGGAGAGATTCATTGTTATATGAATACAAGGGTGAAGGGGGGAGTTTTTGTGACCAAATGATCTTCCTCTTAGAAATCCTCAATAAAAAAAGAAAGAAAGAAAGAAAAAAGAAATCCTCAGTAGAGTTAGCATATTGAAGGCTCTTAGATTGTGGCAATAAAGAACTGTGTTACTTTTTTTTTCTTTTAAGTAACAGAGTTTTCTCTAACTCATTTACCTATGACTGTTTATCATGAAATAGCACCTAAGATCTTTATGCTATTTAAAAATGTGGGTATGGTATCATAAAAATCACATGGGGCAATTTAAGAAAATATGTGTGTGGTATTGTCAAATGTTTGTAAAATAATTGTGTAAATTAAGACAGTAAAATGATTTGGCAATTGAGTGGATGCAGCTGAATATACAGACTCTAGTCTCAACAAAGTCATTGTATATTTTTTTAAATAATAATTTTGGGACCAAGGGCTAACAGCAAAAAAGTATTGAGTAGATGGCTTTACAAAATATTTGCCAAAGAAAACCAAGAAATAAGTAGCTTTAAAACTTGGGGTTCAAAGAGTGATGATAGGACCACCCTGTACAAATATGAAGAAAAAAGAGAAAAAAATACTGGGGTAAATATATTGAAGGTGTTCGAGAGGGAGGAAATACTTGAGTAAGTATGATTTTTGGGTGAGGGGATATGATTGAATGCATAAGGGAGTTCAGGATTTAGACAAGAAAATCTTTTTTTCTTTCTTCTGAACTCCAAGGGAAACTATCAGAACTGAGGTATAAGGGCAACGTGGAAGAAAGATAAAAGACCTCTTTATAAAATGGCTCAATGTACGTAGAAACCTCTCTCCCGGTAGTTATGCGTGATCTTCTCATTTTAAATCCAGTAATTACTTTTCAGCCCCAAAGAATTTTCTTTTTTTCTTTTTTTAGACGGAGTCTTGCTCTGTTGTCCAGGCTGTAGAGCCTACAACCTACGCCTTCCGGTTCCTACAAGGTGTGTGCCACCACACCCAGCTAATTTTTTTGTATTTTTAGTAGAGAAAGGGTTTCACCTTATTAGCCAGGATGGTCTTGATCTCCTGACCTCGTGATCCACCCGCCTGGGCCTCCCAAAGTGCTGGGATTACAGGCGTGAGCCACCGCGCCCGGCCCAAAGAGTTTTTTTTTTTTTTCTGAGACTCCGTAACTCTACTCCTGTTTTGCAGTTTTCTCCTGGCGCTTACTCTGTCACTCTACTGCTTAGATCCCCAAGTCGCTGAGCTCCACTTCTCTTTCTCCACTGAAACCTTACATGGCATCATTCTTCAAGCTTCTCCTTTTGTGGTTTCCATCTTTAATGTCTCCCCAGATCATTCCAGCTCTGCCCAGGATTTAAGCTCTTTAGATAATCCCCAGGTCTTTATTTCAAGGGAAGTCTCCCTCTCAGTACCAGGCTTAGAATTTTCCCCTGCTGAACACCAGTCACCTTACAGACAATATAATGATCATTCAAATTCACTGTTTCTAAAAGTGAACCTATTTTCTCTTCCTGAGTTTTCAATCTTAAGGAGTTGCATCTCCATTGATCCATTAACAGAATCAGGCTTAGAATCCCATCAGTTCCATCCTCATGAGGACTCTCCAGCCTATTCCCTTTTTCTAGACCACTGTTGATATCCACCTGAGAATTGTAGTAACATCCCACGACTCTAGGTACATTTCTTACAAATCCATCACAATTATGAAGCAAAGATCATCTGTGTAGAGTAACTCGTATGATTATCTCAGTTACCTGCCCAATAATTTTCAGTGACTGTCCTTTTCTATTCAAAGTCATTGTTACCATGCACACTTTTATGTCTCTCATATTCCTCATCCACTAGCCATTAATCAGGCATTACCCATAATCTACAAACACTCATCAACTCTTGGCTTCTCCTTTAACCTGGAAATCTTCTCACCTTTCTTCACTTGTTGCGATCCTGTATTCTGTCCTAGTCCCATCTCATATATCTCTTTCTCCAAATAATTCCATTATCCCAGTTGTAATTAAGCAATTCTCAGTATTCATTCCCTTCTTACTTATACTTTATGTTTAGGAATTATACCTTAAAGGTTTTCTTGTTGGATTTTTCAGTTCCCAAAATGCAGAAAGTGTACCTTATTCATCTTTATATCCCCAGTGCCCCAAATAGTGATATATTACACATTTAAAAGTTACTCCATAAATGTTTGCTCAATAAATATTAATCCATGTGCCATTATTGGAGGTTCAGAGGTTTGGGAAACTATGATGAACAAAAATACATGTAATGAATGTATGATTTTATTCTGGAAAGTCAAATGCAGAAATTATAACACATTAAAATTACTATAACAAAACACTTTTTCTGTGCTTAAATCAAGTAATGGAAAGGGGAACTGTGCTTATGAGAGTTTAATCTCCTAGAGAGTAGAGGCTCTATCAGCTTTACTGTGTGTGTGCATATTTTACAGATTCCTGCAAAAGTGTATTTCTAGTGAAATAAAAATGAGATGATGAGAAAATGCCATACAACCCAGTTCTCTGATGCCAGGATTATGAATCAAATTTATATAATTTCTCAGGTGCCACTCCATGAATTTACATGAGACTGAGAGAATTTTGTCCCTTACCTATAACAGAGTGGGCCAAAAATGTGGCTTCTCTTTCTCTTTCTTTAGAAAAGTGCTTTTCAATCAGGGGTGAATTTTTCCCTCAAGGGACATTTGCAACATCTGAAGACATTTTCAGTGATCACAACTAGGGGAGCAGAGGCTGTTACTGGAATAGTTCTGGCATAGCAATAGTGCTGAGATTCAGAAATGCTGCATCTGGAACCAGAAGGGGAGTGTTGGCTTCACTTCTCATGATTAAACAGATCTAATTTGAAAATATTTGTTCATTTTCAGGACTATTCAAAATGCTTCCCATACAAACAATATTTCTTACAACTTGTGCTTATTGTTAATAACATAAGCTAACTGGTTTAACTGTGTGTATAGATAGAAATTAATTACAAATGCATTTTAATTTGAAGTAGTGCTAAATACTTTTTTACAGAATCATTTGTTTCTACATATAGGTCCAAGGCACTTCAGAATTTACAATTGGCTGGTGGATGGTGATGGGACAGTTGCAAAACTGCAAACTCACAATTCAATTCTGAAACACTTGTGTAGACTGAAAATTTGAGTACTGTGTCATCTTATTAGCAACTCCCCTTGGAAGCCTAGGTTTTGGAATGACATGTATGGCATAATTATACTTCAAAAAAAGAGCTGTTTATTATGTTTTAGAACCTGTTAAGTGTAGTTTGTATTGGTATTATTATAACAATCCAATCTACTGTTAATGTAGGTGGTCTCTAATAAGTACTTTTTCTTCCTTACATTACCAGGAAAATAATTTTGTCTACATGGTTGTTGTTATCTACCATATTAGATTATTTATTCACTGATGCTAACTACCCATATTTGCTGGGCTTAAAAGATCTTCACCCTTTCTTTAACTCCCAACTGCAATTTTAGCATGCCAGTTATCTTCAATCACTCTAGACCACTTCTTCCTCATAACCATACTCTGCATTGGTCATGCCATGTATATCATAACTTCCTCATTAGTTATTCATCTTATGGGTTAAATTTATACATTAATACTCCTTATCTTTACCAGTTACCTAGTCTGAACAGTGCATTTCCTTCTTTAGTTTGTGGAACTGTGAATCAAACTGCATACCCTCTCCTTGCCATGGGATAGGTGGCATGATTTCCCAGCCATTGCCTATGGCACTCGTTTCCCGGATTTTGAATATTAAATTCAGTGGGCCCAGGTGGTACTTTTCATCAAAACTTCTTGCTATTAAGAACCGCTTAAGGGCGCACCCAAGATGGCCGAATAGGAAGAGCTCCAGCCTCCAGTTCCCAGCGTGAGCAACACAGAAGACGGGTGACTTCTGCATTTTCAACTGAGGTACCGGGTTTGTCTCACTGGGGTGTGTCGGACAGTTGGTGCTGGTCCGCGGGTGCAGCCCGACCAGCGAGAGCTGAAGCAGGGCGAGGCATCACCTCACCTGGGAAGCGCAAGGGGGAAGGGAATTCCTTTTCCTAGCCAAAGGAAATTGAGACACACAACACCTGGAAAATCGGGTAACTCCCACCCTAATACTGCGCTTTACCACGTGTCTTAGCAAATGACACATCAGGACATTATATCCCACACCTGGTCCAGAGGGTCCAATGCCCATGGAGCCTCCCTCATTGCTAGCAAAGCAGTCTGAGATCTAACTGCAAGGCAGCAGCGAGGCTGGGGGAGGGATGCCCGCCATTGCTGAGGCTTAAGTAGGTAAACAAAGCTGCCCGGGAAGCTTGAATTGGGTGGAGCCCACCACAGCTCAAGGAGGCCAGCCTGCCTCTGTAGACTCCTCCTCTGGGGACAGAGCATAGCTAAACAAAAAGCAGTTGAAACCTCGGCAGAGGTAAATGCCCCTGTCTGACAGCTTTGAAGAGAGCAGTGGATCTTCCAGCATGGACGTTGACATCTGAGAATGGACAGACTGCCTGCTCAAGTGGGTCCCTGACCCCTGAGTAGCCTAACTGGGAGACATCCCCCACTAGGTGTAGATCAACACCTCACACCTCACACGGTGGGGTACACCCCTGAGACGAAGCTTCCAGAGCAAGAATCAGACAGCAACACTCGCTGTTCAGCAATATTCTATTTTCTGCAGCCTCTGCTGCTGATACACAGGGAAAAGGATCTGGAGTGGACCTCAAGCAAACTCCAACAGACCTACAGCTGAGGATCCTGACTGTTAGAAGGAAAACTAACAATCAGAAAGGACTCCCACACCAATACCCCATCAGTACATCACCATCATCAAAGACCAAAGGCACATAAAACCACAAAGATGGGGAAGAAACAGTGCAGAAAAGCTGGAAATTCAAAAAATCAGAGCACATCTCCACCTCCAAAGGACTGCAGCTCATCGCCAGCAACAGAACAAAGCTGGACAGAGAATGACTTTGACGAGTTGAGAGAAGAAGACTTCAGTCAATCAAACTTCTCTGAGCTAAAGGAGGAATTACATAACCAGTGCAAAGAAACTAAAAACCTTGAAAAAGAATGAATGAATGGATAACTAGAATAATCAATGCAGAGAAAACCGTAAAAGAACTGATAGAGATGAAAACCATAACACGAGAACTATATGACAAATGCACAAGCTTCAGTAACTGACTCGATCAACTGGAAGAAAGAGTATCAGCGATTGAAGATCAAATGAATGAAATGAAGTGAGAAGAGAAGTGTAGAGAAAAAAGAGTAAAAAATGAACAAAGCCTCCAAGAAATATGGGATTATGTGAAAAGACCAAATCTACGTCTGATTGGTGTGCCTGAAAGTGACAGGGAAAATGGAACCAAGTTGGAAAACACTCTGCAGGATATCATCCAGGAGAACTACCCCAACCTAGTAGGGCAGGCCAACATTCAACTTCAGGAAATACAGAGAACGCCACAAAGATACTCCTCGAGAAGACTAACTCCAAGACACATAATTGTCAGATTCACCAAAGTTGAAATGAAGGAAAAAATGTTAAGGGCAGCCAGAGAGAAAAGTCGGGTTACACACAAAGGGAGGCCCATTAGACTAACAGCAGATCTCTCGACAGAAACTCTCCAAGCCAGAAGACAGTAGGGGCTGATATTCAACATTCTTAAAGAAAAGAATTTTCAACCCAGAATTTCATATCCAGTCAAACTAAGTTTCATAAGTGAAGGAGAAATAAACTCCTTTACAGACAAGTAAATGCTTAGAGATTTTGTCACCACCAGGCCTGCCCTACAAGAGCACCAGAAGGAAGCACTAAACATGGAAAAGAACAACAGGTACCAGCCATTTCAAAAACATGTCACAATGTAAAGTCCATCAATGCTAGGAAGAAACTGCATCAACTAGCAAGCAAAATAACCAGCTAATATCATAATGACAGGATCAAGTTCACACATAACAATATTAATGTTAAATGTAAATGGACTAAATGGTCCAATTAAAAGACACAGACTGGCAAATTGGACAAAGAGTCAAGACCCATCATTTTACTGTATTCAGGAGACCCATCTCACATGCAGAGACACACATAGGCTCAAAATAAAGGGATAGAGGAAGATCTACCAAGCAAATGGAAAACAAAAAAAAGCAGGGTTTGCAGTCCTAGTCTCTGATAAAACAGACTTTAAACCATCAAAGATCAAAAGAGACAAAGAAGGCCATTACATAATGGTAAAGGGATCAATTCATCAGGAAGAGCTAACTATCCTAAATATATATGCATGCAATACAGGAGCACCCAGATTCATAAATCAAGTCCTTAGAGACTTACAAAGAGACTTAGACTCCCATACAATAATAATGGGAGACTTCAACACTCCACTGTCAACATTAGACAGATCAACGAGACAGAAAGTTAACAAGGATATCCAGGAATTGAACTCAATTCTGCACCAAGTGGACCTAATAGACATCTACAGAACTCTGCAACCCAAATCAACAGAATATACATTCTCCGCAGCACCACATCACACTTATTCCAAAATTGACCACATAGTTGGAAGTAAAGCACTCCTCAGCAAATGTAAAAGAACAGAAATTATAACAAAATGTCTCTCAGACCACAGTGCAATAAAACTAGAACTCAGGACTAAGAAACTCAATCAAAACCACTCAACTACATGGAAACTGAACGACCTGCTCCTGAATGACTACTGGGTACTTAATGAAATTAAGGCAGAAATAAAGATGTTCTTTGAAACCAATGAGAACAAAGATACAACATACCAGAATCTCTGGGACACATTTAAAGCAGTGTGTAGAGGGAAATTTGTAGCACTAAATGCCCACAGGAGAAAGCAGGAAAGATCTAAAATTGACACCCTAACATCACAATTAAAAGAACTAGAGAAGCAAGAGCAAATACATTCAAAAGCTAGCAGAAGGCAAGAAATAACTAAGATCAGAGCAGAAATGAAGGAGATAGAGACACAAAAAACCCTCCAAAAACTCAACGAATCCAGGAGCTGGTTTTTTGAAAAGATCAACAAAATTGATAGACTGCTAGCAAGACTAATAAAGAAGAAAAGAGAGAAGAATCAAATAGACGCAATAAAAAATGATAAAGGGGATATTACCACCAACCCCACAGAAATACAAACTACCATCAGAGAATACTATAAACACCCCTATGCAAATAAACTAGAAAACCTAGAAGAAATGGCTAATTTCCTGGACACTTACACTCTCCCAAGACTAAACCAGGAAGAAGTTGAATTTCTGAATAGAACAATAGCAAGCTCTGAAATTGAGGCAATAATTAATAGCCTACCAACCAAAAAAGGTCCAGGACCGGAGAGATTCACAGCTGAATTCTACCAGAGGTACAAGGAGGAGTTGGTACCATTCCTTCTGAAACTATTCCAATAAACAGAAAAAGAGGGAATCCTCCCTAACTCATTTTACGAGGCCAACATCATTCTGATACCAAAGCCTGACAGAGACACAACAAAAAAAAGAGAATTTTAGACCAATATCCCTGATGAACATTGATGTAAAAATCCTCGATAAAATGCTGGCAAACCGAATCTAGCAGTACATCAAAAACCTTATCCACCACAATCAGGTCAGCTTCATCCCCAGGATGCAAGGCTGGTTCAATATATGCAAGTCAATAAACGTAATCCAGCATATAAACAGAACCAAAGACAAAACCCACATGATTATCTCAATAGATGCAGAAAAGGCCTTTGACAAAATTCAACAGCCCTTCATGCTAAAAACTCTCAATAAATTCGATATGAATGGAACATATCTCAAAATAATAAGAGCTATTTATGACAAACCCACAGCCAATATCATACTGAATGGTCAAAAACTGGAAAAATTCCCTTTGAAAACTGGCACAAGACAGGGATGTCTTCTCTCACCACTCCTATTCAGCATAGTGTTTGATGTTCTGTCTAGGGCAATCAGGCAAGAGAAATAAATAAAGGGTATTCAGTTAGGAAAAGAAGTCAAATTGTCCCTGTTTGCAGATGACATGATTGTGCATTTAGAAAACACCATCATCTCAGCCCAAAATCTCCTTAAGCTGATAAGCAACTTCAGCAAAGTCTCAGGATACAAAATCAACGTGCAAAAATCACAAGCAGTCTTATACACCAGTAACAGACAAACACAAAGCCAAATCATGACTGAACTCCCATTCACAATAGCTTCAAAGAGAATAAAATACCTAGGAATCCAGCTTACAAGGGATGTAAAAGACCTCTTCAAGGAGAACTACAAACCACTGCTCAGTGAAATAAAAGAGGACACAAACAAATGGAAAAACATACCATGCTCATGGATAGGAAGAATCAATATTGTGAAAATGGCCATACTGCCCAAGGTAATTTATAGATTCAATGCCATCCCTATTAAGCCACCAATGACTTTCTTCACAGAATTAGAAAAAACTGCTTTAAAGTTCATATGGAACCAAAAAAGAGCCCGCCTTGCCAAGACAATCCTAAGCCAAAAGAACAAAGCTGGAGGCATCATGCTATCTGAGTTCAAACTATATTACAAGGCTACAGTAACCAAAACAGCATGGCACTGGTACCAAAACAGAGATATAGACCAATGGAACAAAATAGAGCCCTCAGAAATAATACCACACATCTACAGCCATCTGATCTTTGACAAACCTGAGAGAAACAAGAAATGGGGAAAGGATTCCCTATTTAATAAATGTGCTGGGAAAATTGGCTAGCCACAAGTAGAAAGCTGAAACTGGATCCTTTCCTTACTCCTTATACAAAAATTAATTCAAGCTGGATTAGAGACTTAAATGTTAGACCTAAAACCATAAAAACCCTAGAAGAAAACCTAGGTAATACCATTGAGGACATAGGCATGGGCAAGGACTTCATGTCTAAAACACCAAAAGCAATGGCAACAAAAGCCAAAATTGACAAATGGGATCTAAATAAACTAAAGAGCTTCTGCACAGCAAAAGAAACTACCATCAGAGTGAGCAGGCAACCTACAGAATGGGAGAACATTTTTGCAATCTACTCATCTGACGAAGGGCTAATATCCAGAACCTGTAAAGGACTCAATCAAATTTACAAGAAAAAACAACCCCATCAAAAAGTGGGCAAAGGATATGAACAGACACTTCTCAAAAAAGACATTCATACAGCCAACAGACACATGAAAAATTGCTCATCATCACTGGTCATCAGAGAAATGCAAATCAAAACCACAATGAGATACCATCTCATACCAGTTAGAATGGCAATCATTAAAAAATCAGGAAACAGCTGGGTGTGGTGGCTCAAGCCTGTAATCCCAGCACTTTGGGAGGCCGAGACGGGCGGATCACGAGGTCAGGAGATCGAGACCATCCTGTCTAACCCGGTGAAACCCTGTCTCTACTAAAAAAATACAAAAAACTAGCCGGGCGAGATGGCAGGTGCCTGTAGTCCCAGCTACTCGGGAGGCTGAGGCAGGAGAATGGCGTAAACCCGGGAGGCGGAGCTTGCAGTGAGCTGAGATCCAGCCACTACACTCCAGCCTGGGCCACAGAGCGAGACTCCGTCTCAAAAAAAAGAAAAAAAAAAAAAAATCAGGAAACAACAGGTGCTGGAGAGGATGTGGAGAAATTGGAACACTTTTACACTGTTGGTGGGACTGTAAACTAGTCCAACCATTGTGGAAGACAGTGTGGCAATTCCTCAAGGATCTAGAACTAGAAATACCATTTGACCCAGCCATTCCATTACTGGGTATATACCCAAAGGATTATAAGTCATGCTGCTATAAAGACGTATACACACATATGTTTATTGTGGCACTAGTCACAATAGCAAAACCTTGGAATCAACCCAAATGTCCATCAGTGACAGACTGGATTAAGAAAATGCAGCACATATACACCATGGAATACTATGCAGCCATAAAATAGGATGAGTTCGTGTCCTTTGTATGGACATGGATGTAGCTGGAAACCATCATTCTCAACAAACTGTTGCAAGAACAGAAAACCAAATACCGCACGTTTTCACTCATAGGTGGGAACTGAACAATGAGATCACTTGGACACAGGAAGGGGAACATCACACACCGGGTCCTATTGTGTGGAGGGGGGCAGGGAGGGATAACATTAGGAGATATACCTAATGTAAATGATGAGTTAATGGGTGCAGCACACCAACATGGCACATGTGTACATACATAACAAACCTGCACATTGTGCACATGTACCCTAGAACTTAAAGTATAATTAAAAAAAATGAACAACAACAACAAAAAGAACCGCCTTCGTGTTTTGTTTTGCTTTGTTTTGTTTTTGAGACGGAGACTCGCTCTGTCGCCCAGGCTGCAGTGCAGTGGCGAGATCTCAGCTCACTGCAAGCTCCGCCTCCTGGGTTCACACATTCTCCTGCCTCAGCCTCCCAAGTGGCTGGGACTACAGGCACCTGCCACCACGCCCAGCTAATTTTTTGTATTTTTGGTAGAGACAGGGTGTCACCATGTTAGCCAGGGTGGTCTCAATCTCCTAACCTTGTGATCCTCCTGCCTCAGCCTCCCAAAGTGCTAGGATTACAGGCATGAGCCACCGTGCCCGGCCTAGTTTTGGCTTTTTACAGATAGTCCTTTTTTTTTTTTTTTTTTCTCTTTTTCTTTTGAGACATGATCTGTATCATCCAGGCTGGAGTGCAGAGGCACAATCCTGGCTCACTGCAGCCTCAACCTCCCAGGCTCAAGGGATTCTTTCACCTCAGCCTCCCAAGTAGCTGGGATGACAGGTGTGTGCCACCACTACCAATTAATTTTTGTATTTTGGGTAGAGACAGCTTTTGCCATGTTGCCCAGGATGGTCTCAAACTCCTGAGCTCAAGCAATTTACCTACCTTGGCCTCCCAAAGTGCTGGCATTCTATGGGCGACCTACCATGCTGAGCCATAGATAATTTATTCTCCTGTTCTGTGAAATACCTCATACCTTTTCTTTTTTCCTTTCTCTCTCTCTATTCCTATCTCTATCTTTCTATATCTTTTGTTAAGTTAACCAGAATTGGTCCTCTTAATTGTAATTTTAGAACTTTAACTGAGGTACCTCAATATTCCCAACTTGTTATTCGTGTATTCTATATTGAAAAGAATGGCATCATTGAAAAATTACTCTGGAATTTTCTCAATGTTTAACCAATCATCTTTTATTAAACACAAGATCTTACAGGTTTTACGCTAAATCTATTCTCCTCTCTCCCTTGTTACTGCTGCCAATTTAGTTTAATACTTCATCATGGCCAGGTGCGGTGGCTCACGCCTGTAATCCCAGCACTTTGGGAGGCCGAGACGGGCGGATCACGAGGTCAGGAGATCGAGACCATCCTGGCCAACATGATGAAACCCCGTCACTACTAAAATAAAATACAAAAAAAAAAAAAAATTAGTGGGGCATAGCAGTGGGCACCTGAAGTCCCAGTTACCCAGGAGGCTGAGGCAGGAGAATGGTGTGAATCCAGGAGGTGGAGCTTGCAGCGAGCCGAGATTGCACCGCTGCACTCCAGCCTGGGCAACAGAGTGAGACTCTGTCTCAAAAAAAAAAAAAAAAAAAAAAAATTAAAAAAACAATACTTCATCATGTCACGTGGACTATTAATCTCCAAATCCCTGCTAATGTTTCTAAATGATTTTTCAAACATTACTATCTCATTATGTAACTTTGTCTTTAATATTTTTATACTGCCTTGAATACTTCTAAAACATGAAATATAGGGCTATTTATGATCTACCCCCTGTATTTTATTTTGTAACTCACTTGGCCCTGCCCCTCCAATACCTAATTCACCTTTACACTTAATTTTCTCCGAAAGGTCTGTCTTCCCTCTGCTATGGCTAAAGTCTTCACAGGGCTTTCAATAAACAGTTCTCTGCTCCCATGGCATCCTTCTTTCATTCTTTTTTGGTGTTAACTTGTAATCATTGGTTAACTCATCTTTCTCTTTCCTATTAAATACCTGTGAGCAGCAATTGTCTTTCATTCATCTTTGTACACTCTACAGGGTAGTCCTGCCTTAGCTGAGGTTTTGCTTTCCATGGTTTCAGTTTCCTATGGTATGGTACAATAAGATATTTTGCAAGAGAAGGGGCTGGGTGCAGTGGCTCATGCCTGTAATCCTAGCACTTTCGGAGGCCAAGGCAGGTGGATCACCTGAGGTCAGGAGTTCGAGACCAGCCTGGCCAACATGGTGAAACCCTGTCTCTAATAAAACTACAAAAATTAGCGGGACGTGGTGGTGAGTGCCTGTAATCCCAGCTACTTGGGAGGCTGAGGCAGAAGAATCACTTGAACCCAGGAGGCAGAGGTTGCAGGAAGCTGAGATTATGCCACTGCACTCCAGCCTGGGTGACAAGAGTGAAACTCCATCTCAAAAAAAAAAAAAAAAAAAAAAAAAAAAAAGGGGGAGAGAGACTATATTCATGTAATTTTATTACAGTATATTATTAAAATTGTCCTATTTTATTGTTGTTAATTTCTTACTATGCTTAATCTATAAATTAGACTTTATCATAGGTATGCATTTATAGGAAAAAACAGTGTTTATAGGAGTGGGTACTTTCCACAATTTCAGGCATCCACTAGAGGTCTTGGAATGTATACCCCATGGGTAAGAGGAGACTGCTATGCATAGTGTCTGGCACATTTTTGGCACTCAGAAAATATTAGGAAAATCAATGCCTTGATGCTTATCTTTTCTTGTATTCACAGAATTTTAACTAATATTTACTTTAAAAATTTTTTTCATTATGAAAGCTTTCCAATATACAACTCATACATGTACCTATCCATGTACCAGTATTTAATACTAATATACTACTTTCACGTTTCATTTCTTCTCCCTCCTCTCCCCCTGTATCTCTGCTGACATTTGTTTACTTGTCTCAAATATAGTTTCCTAGTTGAGTATATAATTGGCTCAATTTTCTTCACATTTTCTCGCTGGAGTTATTATAGAACAAGAACAAGGCCTTTTCCAATTAAAACACTAGCACAACCAGCAACATCACAACAAATGCTAAAGAGAAAACTTGTCGATTGAATGAATATTTAGTTTTCCACTTTACCTAGTAATAGAGTGATATATGCTTAGTCTCTTGCTCTAAAATATATTACACAAATGCATATATATGTTTCTTTGCTTCTGTTCTCTTTGAATTTTGATTTCTATGGCAATTTTGAACTTTACTACATATCGTGCCTTCATCCATCAAACAGACAAAATATTATAGAATATTTTGAATTACATAGAATATTTTGCCCTACCGAAATTAAAATTTTGTTTTGTTTTGTTTTCGTTTTTGTTTTGTTTTTGAGATGGAATCTCGCTCTGTCTCCAGGCTGGAGGGCAGTGGTGCGATCTCGGCTCACTGCAACCTCCTACTCCCTGGTTCAAGCAATTCTCCTGCCTCAGTTTCCTGAGTAGCTAGGATTACAGGTACACACCACCTTGGCCAGCTAACTTTTGTATTTTAGTAGAGACAGGGTTTCACCATGTTGGCCAAGATGGTCTTGATCTCCTGACCTCGTGATCTTCCTGCCTCATGCTCCCAAAGTGCCGGGATTACAGGCGTGAGCCACTGCACCCAGCCAAAATATCTTTTTAGGTAGTAGAATTTCCCTGCTTATATGTTTTTAAATGCTGAGGTTACATGGTGGCTACTTTGTTTTTATTCCTATCTGAGACCTCAAAACATTTTATCTTCTGTCGGATCAGATAGATTAGACTTTGCAAATCCATGTCCTGTGTGATCTGACCTCTTTCACTCACAGAGGATTGAGCTCATCTGAATTTGTTTTATGGTAGATATTTTATGGTCATCATTGAATAATGGTGCAGTCTGTTAACCCAGAAGGTTAAAGGTCAAATTTCCATTTTTCTCTTGTTGTAAATGTTTTGAGATTCTTTGGGGAAAACAAATCCATTCGGGTTGAAAATGAGTTTTATTCTTCACATATTCCATATCGCAAATTTCTTTTACATGTTTTCTATTGACCCAAAAGCTTCAGACTTAGGATAATTCATGTTATATGTTGTTTACAAATTTACTAAGTCCTTCATTTTATGCTGAACTAGAATTTTTTCATAGTTTTCTTCTGCTTAATTCTTATTGCACTTAGGGATTATTTTTCTTGCCTTCATTAGTTTCTTAAAAATTTTATATGCTTACCTTTTTAGTTATAGTGACTCAATTTGCTACCCAAACACAGAACTTGCAACAAAATAGAGGAATCCTACCTCTAAGGGGCTAACAAACAAGTTAGTAAGGATCTATTAGCAAGGCTGTTGAAGCTAGGTAATTATCTATCATGGACGCTGTCACTGTCTTTCTGTCACTGTCTTTTGGATTCTGGTAATGAGAGCAATGTAGTTACCATAGACTATAAACTCATAATGCAGATAGGATCTTAAATCATTTTGTGCATCTGATTTTTACTAATGGTTAATTAATTACCAATACTACCATTGAATGCTAAATGGCAGTTTTTACAAGCAAATACTCCACACATGTAGGTTGAGATAAATTTCAGATATTTCTTAAAAATGTCCCCAACTCCCTTATAATTATCATTGAAAACAACAACTACACAGAGGAGGGAATAGTAGAGTACAGCTCCTCCCACCTGGGCTCTGTCTGGCTTGGGTGGATAGTCCCTAGGTGTAAGCTCCACTAGCTAGAAACTCAGGGCTGTTGTGGCTTCCTTGCTCATTGATTAGTCCATTGTGATACACTCAGTCTCTCCTCAACTGAAAAGACATCTTCAAACTGAGTTCTTTCTAATTGGCATAAGAGATTCAAATGTGTGGTTTATTGCTTTGCCTTTTCTGTTTTTGTCTCCAGTGAACTGTTTTTTTAAATTCTTATTATTTTTTAATACTTGGCTTTATACATTCTTGTTTACATTTGTTGCCTTTTTCAAACAATTACTGATGTGAATTTTGGAGGGAGTCCCAGAAAGTATCTAGTAGGCCTGGAGCAGTGGCTTGTACCTGTAGTCCCATCTATTCTAGGGAGCTGAAGCAGGAGAAGTGCTTGAGCTGAAGAGTTTGAGGCTTCACTGAGGTGTGATCACACCACTATCCTCCAGCTGGGGTGACAGAGCAAGACTCTGTTTCTAAAAGAAGAAAGAAAAAAGAAAAAAGGAAAAGAAAACAGCCAGTAGGATGTCCCCACTGCCTTTCTAATTTTTTTTTTGAAGTTTTTTTTCTTTTTTTTTTTCTGGAGACGGAGTCTCGCTCTGTCGCCCAGTCTGGAATGCAGTGGCGCAATCTCGGCTTACTGCAAGCTCCGCCTCCCATGTTCATGCCATTCTCCTGCCTCAGCCTCCCAAGTAGCTGGGACTACAGGCGCCCGACACCACATCAAGCTAATTTTTTGTATTTTTAGTATGGACGGGGTTTCACTGTGTTAGCCAGGATGGTCTCGATCTCCTGACCTCATGATCCACCCTCCTCGGCCTCCCAAAGTGCTGGGATTACAGGCGTGAGCCATCGCGCCTGACTTTTTTTCTTTTTTTAAGCTGAAAATTCCAGGTAAGAAATACTCAGATATCTAAAAAGGAGTAAATTGATCACCAAAAGGTAATTCCATAAATATGACAATTTCTGAATTTAAAACAAAGTTCCATCATGACTCACCAAATGTCCTTGCAGTTAGTGTTTGATATGGTTTAGCTATGCCCCCGACCCAAATCTCAGCTTGAATTTTATCTCCCAGAATTCCCATGTGTTGTAGGAGGGGCCTAGTGGGAGGTAACTGAATCATGGGGGACAGTCTTTCCCATGCTATTCTCGTGGTGGTAAATAAGTCTCATGATACTTGATGGGTTTACCAGGGGTTTCTGCTTTTGCTTCTTCCTCATTCTCTCTTGCCGCTGCCATGTAAGAAGTGTTTTTAGCCTTCCACCATAATTGTGAGACCTCCTCCAGCCACGTGGAACTGTAAGTCCAATTAAACCTCTTTCTTTTGTAAATTGCCCAGTCTTGGGTATGTCTTTATCAGCAGTGTGAAAATGTACTAATACAGTTAATTGGTACCAGTAGAGTGGGGCATTGCTGAAAGAATACCCGAAAATGTGGAAGCGACTTTGGAACTGGGTAACAGGCAGAAGTTGGAACAATTTGGAGGACTCAGAAGAAGACAGGAAAATGTGGGAAAGTTTGGAACCTCCTAGCGACTTGCAGAATAGTTTTGACAAAAGTGCTGATAGTGATATGAACAATAAGGTCCAGGCTGAGGTGGTCTCAGATGCAGATGAGGAACTTGTTTGGGAACTGGAGCAAAGGTGACCCTTGTTATGTTTTAGCAAAGAGATTGGTGGCATTTTGCCCCTGCCTTAGAGATTTGTGGAACTTTGAACTTGAAAGAGGTGATTTAGGGTACCTGGTGAAAGAAATTTCTAAGCAGCAAAGCATTCAAGAGGTGACTTGGGTACTATTAAAAGCATTCTGTTTTAAAAGAGAAACACATCATAAAAGTTCAGAAAATTTGCAGCCTGACGATGCAGTAGAAAAAGCAAAACCCGGCCAGGCGCGGTGGCTCAAGCCTGTAATCCCAGCACTTTCGGAGGCCGAGACGGGCGGATCACGAGGTCAGGAGATCCAGACCATCCAGGCTAACATGGTGAAACCCCGTCTCTACTAAAAAAAAATACCAAAAACTAGCCGGGCGAGGTGGCGGGCGCCTGTAGTCCCAGCTACTCGGGAGGCTGAGGCAGGAGAATGGCGTAAACCCGAGAGGTGGAGCTTGCAGTGAGCTGAGATCTGGCCACTGCACTCCAGCCTGGGCAACAGAGCGAGACTCCATCTCAAAAAAAAAAAAAAAAAAAAAAAGAAAAGAAAAGCAAAACCCGTTTTTTAAGGAGAAACTCAAGCCCGCTGCAAAAATTTGCCTAAGTAGCAAGAAGTCTAATGTTAATCCCCAAGACCATGGGGAAAATGTCTCCAGGCCATGTCAGAGACTTTCACGGCAGCCCCTCCTATCACAGGCCCAGAGACCCAGGAGAAAAAAGTGGTTTTGTGGACTGGGCCCAGGATCCCTGTGTTGTGTGCAGCCTAGGGACTTGGTGCCGTGTGTCCCAGCTGCTCCAGCCATGGCTGAAAGGAGCCAACATACAACTCAGGCTGTGGCTTCAGAGGGTGGAAGCCACAAACCTTGGCAGCTTCCACCTGGTGTTGAGCCTGTGGGTGCACAGAAGTCAAGAATTGAGGTTTGGGAACCTCTGCCTAGATTTCAGAAGATGTATGGAAACGACTGGATGCCTAGGCAAAAGTTTGCTGCAGGGGTGGGGCCCTCATGGAGAACCTCTGCTAGGGCAGTGTGGAAGGGAAATGTGGGGTTGGAGTCCCCATCCAGAGTCCCTAGTGGGGCACTGCCTAGTGGAGCTGTGAGAAGAAGGCCACTATCCTCCAGACCCCAGAATGGTACATCCACTGACAGCTTGCACTGTGTGCCAGGAAAAACTGCAGACACTCAATGCCAGCCCATGAAAGCTGCCAGAAGGGAGGCTGTACCCTACAAAGCCACAGGGATGGAACTGCCCAAGACCATGGAAACCCACCTTTTGCATCAGCATGACCTGAAAGTGAGATCTGGAGTCAAAGGAAATCATTTTGGAGCTTTGAAATTTTACTTCCCCGCTGAATTTCAGACTTGCATGGGCCCTGTAACCCCTTTGTTTTGGCCAATTTCTCCCATTTGGAATGGCTGTATTTACCCAATACCTGTACCCCCATTGTATCTAGGAAGTAACTGGCTTACTTTTGATTTTACAGGCTCATAGGCAGAAGGGACTTGCCTTATCTCAGATGAGACTTTGGACTATGGACTTTTGGGTTAATGTTAAAATGAGTTAAGACTTTGGGGGACTATTGGGAAGGCATGATTGGTTTTGAAATGTGAGGACATGAGATTTGGGAGGGGCCGGGGGTGGAGTGATATGATTTGGCTGTGCCCCCACCCAAATTTCAACATGAATTTTATTTCCCAGAATTCTGAGATTTCCTAAGAAATCTCAGAGGGTGAGGCTACAAAATAACAACATTTTAGTGCAGTTACCAGCTTATTTATTAAGATAAAGAAAGATCTGGGGAATATTTCTATTTTATTGAAAAAGAACACTACACTGTCTTCACACTTTTAAAAATATTGAACTTGTGGCCTTAACTGGCTGTTAAACGTAAACATTATACATAGTTTTAACTATGAATAGTTGCTATTGTACCATGGATTTTTCTCTATTCAGTATAGGAAATTGATTTTGTACCACTGAATGATAGATATGATTTTTAAACTTTCTCTCTGTATAGATTTGTTATATTTTTGAGAAATTGCTTTTAAACCATAAAACATATTATATGCAATCTTTTACATCTGTTCTCTCAATTGGGCAATAAAGTATTGAACAATATTTCTTATAGAAGCAGTGCAGTCTCACTGCTATGGGCTTGATGAAAATATTTTGTCTACCTTATGGAATGAGAAGAAGCAGGTAAAAGTTGATTATGCTTTCTTAAAAATCTGTTTCTTAAATGGAATTGTTCCCCTACATTTCATGTGCTAAGGGAAATCAAATAGGAATTTTATTATACTTAGCATTTATAAACTTAATGCTATTTTAATTGCTTCTTATTCCTACTTACCCTTGCCCTCTGCAAGTTTCTTAACCAGAAAAAGTTAATTTATTCCAACTAAAATATCCATACTTATTACAGCAATATCTTTTAATCAGCTATAATGAAGAACTGAGCCTGGGCAAGTTATTTTGTAATTTACAAAAGGTTATGAAAATTTAGAAGCTTTCCTTCCTTCTTGTCTTCCTTCCTCTGAATGATAATTGTATGATATTCCATCTCTCTTTTATTTACTATTTAAGTGATGCAACTTAGCTGAGTGATTGGTGTGTGTGTGTGTGTGTGTATGTGTGTGTGTTTTCTATGCAACTATTGTGCATTAATACGTATCCACATGGCAAATTACATTTTCAAAATTTATTACAAAATCTATGTGGAATAGAGGGAATAAGTTGTCCCCAACATTTATAATTTATACATGCCTGAAAATGTAGAGATGGATGACTTATAAGAATTCATGAGAGGATGGCATTGCTGTAGAGGAAGGCACATGCTGGAAAAAGGAAAAAGTGAAATCAGCCAGAGAAATACATTTATACTTGTGCTCATGAATAGATGAGTAGTTGATTTGATACTGGAATATAGGACAAGTAAGAGAATGGTTGAGCAAGTTTATACGCACAAAAGGATTGAAAGAACTCATGTAGTGACTGAGGAGAGTAGAGGACAAGACAGGTCAGCGAGGACAGAGACATCAGGGGTCATGTGGGGAAAAATGGAAGCTCAAGAAACCACTTTGGTGCTGGCATGATGAGGGCCAGTAAAGTATATGTGCCTGTGCTAAGTATGAAGTTCTTTATTGCAATTCTCATCACTATCAAAAGGAATTAAAATCCTTTTACAATTGGAATGTATAACTTTTATTGTAATTCATAAAGCAATATAAAAACCTGCCTCCCACTGGCTCTTTAAAACAAAATCATTCTACCCAGTACTGAATCACAGCTGGCCCATTAATGTTCACTACAGACATTAACCCAACTGCCCCCAGCTTCCTTTTGAACTGCTGCTCTTGCGTTTCCCTTTATGGTTCCCAGGCAACTGGCTGTGGACCTCATCGGCTTGCTGCTTTTGACTCTTTCTGGCATGATTGTTTAATTATTCCATCACTAGTGTGTTAATTAATTTAACAAATGTTTAATGATCACCTACTTTATCATAAACACCAGTTCTAGATACTGAACTATAGTAATAAAATTAAACTCTTTATTTTAACTTATATCATGGTGAAAGAAAATAGATTATCAACAGAAATGGATAGTATATGATGTCAGCATGGTGACAAATGCTGTGGAGAAAAATGAATCGGGAGAGGAGGACAGAGAATGCAGGAGTGAGGTGAAGAGAATGGCTCAATTTAAACATATTTAAAATTTAATATATTTTATTTTATATATTAATTTAATATATTATGTTGATCAAGGAAGCTCTTGCTCAGAAAGTAACATTTGAGCAAATACTAGAAGCAGGGAAGGGAGTAAATGATGCTTATGTCTGAGAAAATGCAAAAGTCCCAGGTTAGTATAGACCTTGATGCATTTAAGGAATAGCAAAAGACAGTGAAGTTTGAGCAGAAAAAGTCAGGAGGAGAAAAGTGAGACAGGAGGCCAAAAGGTGGGGGAGAGGTATAAAGCCTTGTGACAACGTTTGATTTTTACTCAGTGAAATGGATGGCTTTTGAAAGCTTTATACAGAAGACTGATAGGATCTGGTTTACATGGTGGTTAAGTGGGTAATAGACTATACTTGAAAAGACCCAATCAAGGACACCAATTAGGAGGCTGCTAAAACCATCCAGGGGAATGATGATGTGACTTGGACCAGAGTGCTGTCATTAGAGGTAAGAAATGGCCAGATATTGAATATGGTTTGAGGGTAGAATGGATAGGCCCTATAAATGTTATGAGGGAAAGTTTATTCTGGTACGATGAGAGATAGGATTTGGGTGGTCAACATCACATAGTTGGTATTTAAACAATGGGACTGAATGAGATCATGGAGGGATTGCATGTGGCTAGGGAAGACTCCAAGGACTGAACCAAGGCTAAGAGATTGGGGAAATGAGAAACAAAACAAAACAAAACAAACAGACAAAAAAAAACAGCCGAGGCTGAGGAGAAGATGCTAGTGGTGCATGGAGAAGACCAAGAGAGGATGGAGTCTTGGACATCAAGAGAAGGAAATGTTTCCGGGAGGGAAAGGGAATGGCTGTCTGTGTTAAATGTTGCTGAAAGGACAAGTAAGGTGGGTTGGAGAATTGTCCATGAGATGTAACAACTTGTAGGTCATTGTTGGCCTTGACAAGAACAGTTATATGAAAGTGGGGAAGGATTACAAGAGCATGACGTCGTGGGTTCAAGAGAAAATCGGAGATAGTAATTGGGGGTAATGAAAAGTAAAGATCTTGTAACAAGTTTTGATGTGAAGGGAGTAGAGAAGTGGGGTAGTAGCTGGTGGAGGGGAAGTGCAGTTAAAGAAGTGTTCTTTTATTTGCTCTTTTGTTTTGTTTCTAATATTGAAAAATAATATCTGAAGAGAATTATTTCACAGAGAGAGAAACTCATGAGGGAGAAAAAGGAGAAAATTGCTAGAAGGATGTTCTTAAAAGCAAGAATGGATGGATTTTGTTTTTAGAAAACTTTTCTGTATTAAAAACGAAGTTATGACCATTGTAAAAAATTGAAAAGAAAAATAGTACAGTCTAAATTCACTCTTCCCCTCCATTCTCCTACCACAATCTTTACTTCCCAAGTCAACTCAAAAATAACTCGCTATGTAGTTCTCAAATGCAGGTGCAAATATCCATAGAGACACAGAGAGGCACTTCTTTATTTTATTTTTTTGAAACGAGGGTCTTCTCACTCTCACCCAGGTTGGAGCGCAATGGCACAATCATAGCTCACTATAACCTCAAACTCCTGGGCTCAAGCAATGCTCCCACCTGAGCCTGCCAAGTAGCCAGAACAACAGGCACATGCCACAGCACAAGTGCCCACTGCTGTACATGGCTAACTTATTTTTATGTTTTGTAGAGACAGAATCTCACTTTGTTGCCCAGGCTGATGTCAAACTCCTGGCTTCAAACCACCTTCCTGCTTTAGCCTCCCAAAGTTTTGAGATGACAGGCATGAGCCACTGCCTCCAACCACTAAAATATAGTGGTTGTACTACAACCTTTGCAATTTTATTTAATATTAATAATGCAACTGTATTTTCACAATAATATATAGAATTCATTCTTTTTTAAAACTTCTATTTAATCTTTTTCTCTGATTATAAAAATTGATATATGTTGGTAAAAATATTTGGAAAATTAAAAAAATTCTGTAACATAAAAGGAAAATATATTTTTCCTTAACTCACTTCTCAGATACAACTACAAACATTTTTATCTTAAAATATTATCCTTTACTTACATGAATTGAACAGAATAAAAAGAAACAGAAACAGAAGCACATGAGAAAGTTGCTGAATTTCAAATGCTTTATTTTATTTTAATAAACAGAATTAATGTGATCCTCACAGATTAATCTCAGGTTCAAAGAAAAGTTGAGAGATACATTAAGAAGTTGGGGTAGTCATTTATAACTTTAATTGCATGATTCTTTTTTTTAATAGAAGAAGTTTAATTGTTCCACTCTTTACAGACATATATAAACATACATTTTAATGTTTATATATATATATGTAGTTTCAAATCCTGTATATAAATAGGATTTGTAACTTCTCTGAGTATTCTTTTTATTATTATTATACTTTAAGTTTGGGGATCCATGTGCAGAACTTGCAGGTTTGTTACCTAGATATACACGTGCCATGGTAGTTTGCTGCAACCATCAACCCATCATCTACATTAGGTATTTCTCCTAATGCTGTCCCTCCCCTAGCCCACCACCCCCTGACAGGCCCTAGTGTGTGATGTTCCCCTCCCCGTGTCCATGTGTTCTCATTGTGCAACTCCCACTTATGAGTGAGAACATGTGTTGTTTGGTTTTCTGTTCCTGTGTTAGTTTGCTGAGAATGATGTTTTCCAGCTTGATTCATGTCCCTGCAGAGGACATGATCTCATCCTTTTTTATGGCTGCATAGTATTCCATGGTGTATATGTGATTCTTCATTGTCATTAGTTTATTTTCATTAAAAATACTTGGACAAATGTCCCCTAAAAGTCAGATTGCACCACTGTCTAAACACCAAGCTAAACCTTCCTGGTTTCTTTAAATTAACTAATGCAAAAAATATCTATCAAGCAAGGACTGTGTGGTAGGCATACTTTTGAGAAATAGAGATGCAGTAATTGCCAGTGTTGATAAAGCCTTTGCCTCATGTAACTTACATTCATTTTAAAAATAAGAATGAATTTTCATATATAAATATAGATTTAGAAATAATAATAGGGAAAGCTTGATTTCAAAGCCAAATTTCTATTAGTGACAAAAGATTTTTAAAGGAACTACATCATGGTATAATTATTATACTTAATACATTATAAATTTTTAAAAAATTACAAATTATGCTTTACTTCATATTCTCAGTAGGCCCCCTCATTCTTCTGTAATTTCTTCACTGGTATATGCATGCTATTGTTTTTCTAGAAAACTCTGTTATATTCTATTAATTGCTTCATGTCAGATGATGCCTAGCTTGTTTCATCTAGGAACCATAGCTCTCTTTAGGAATGTTTTCTTTTCCTTCTTTCCATTTTTGTTTATTTGTTTAACAAAACATGATATGTAGTTTTCTTAGCAACTGTGCCTCAAAATAATAATTCATAGTATAATATTCATATTTCTAAGCTATGCATATATATTCATAATATACATGAGTAGCTTAGTTTAATGGTGAATGTTGTCTGTTTAATGGTGAATGTTGTCTGTTTAATGGTGAATGTTGTCTTCTTGAGGATATACCCATGGGGGCTTTCTAGACCTACTGTGTGATTATAAAATAGGAACTGAACTTAGATTTAGTTCTACTTTTTCTTTCTTGGATTTATATTTAATTTTGCTTTGGTTATTTTTCAGGATCCCTGAGGTGGTAAGTTTTCTGAGATCTTGTGTGTTCAAAGATGATTTTATTTTGCCCTGAAACTGAAATGAGAGTTTGATAGAGTGTAGAATACTGGCTTTAAAATAATTTTCCCCCATGCTACAGGTCAGAAATCTTATGCCAATCAGGCACTCATTGTACCAGTCAGAATCAAAAGCAGAACCAGTATGAGATATGAGTTTATTACAGGGACTTGGTTTACACAGTTGTTGAAACTGGTTAATCAGTCTCTGTAAGGCTGTCATCTCTGCATTTGATGATGAACCTTGGAGTCTACAGGACAGGCAGTCAGAAAGAGAATGTCACAAGCAGGCTGGAACTCATAGCACTACTTGGAACCCAGGAGGATGAATTGAAACTCATGTCCATTCTTGCTATCTTTAACCTTGCTTAGGAGGGTATCTTGAATACGCTGGGGCTTCTTTGAGAGTTAAATATAACTTGGAGTCCCAGAAGCCAAAGGAGGGAAAGGTAGAAAAATTGTAGGCTTAGCTGCTGCTTCACGCACTGGAGGCAAGTCAGTACATCAGCAACAATGCAGATGAACTACCAAAGTCCTGCTATCTTCCTTAGCCCTTTCAGATCTCTTAGACTCTCCCTTGTGACCCTCTCTAAGCTGAAATACGGTCGTGTGTCACTTAATGACAGGGATACTTTCTGGGAAATGTGTCTTTAGGTGATTCTGTTGTTGTGTGAACATCACAGAGTGTACTTACATTGCACAAACCTAGACAGGATAGCCTACGATACACCTAAGGCTATATGGTGTGACCTATTGCTCCTAGGCTACAAACCTGTACTGCATGTTACTCTACTGAATACTGTAGGCAATGATAACACAATGGTAAGTATTTGCTTAACTAAACATGGAAAAGGTACAATAAAAGATAGGACAAAAGATAAAATGTGTACACCTGTGTGGGGCACTTACCATGAATGGAATTTGCAGGACTGGAAGTTGCTCTGAGTGAATCAGTGAATGAGTGGCAGTGAACATGAAGCCTCAGGACATTTCTAGACACTTTTATATGACTGGCAGCTCAGTAGGTTTGTTTACACAACATCACCACAAGCATATGTGTAATGCATTGTGCTGTGATGTTAGGATGTTGCTAGGTGATAGGAATTTTTCTGCTCCATTATAATGTTATGGGACCTCCATTGTCTTTGTGACCAGTCATTAACGGATCAAAAAGTCATTATGTGGCACATGACTGTATACAAGTAATGGAATTCTAGGAACTGTAATTTATTTATTTTTATTATACTTTAAGTTTTAGGGTACATGTGCACAACATGCAGGTTTGTTACATATCTATACATGTGCCGTATTGGCGTGCTGCACCCATTAACTCAACATTTACGTTAGGTATATCTCCTAATGCTATCCCTCCCCCCTCCCCTCTCCCCACAATAGGCCCCGGTGTGTGATGTTCCTCTTCCTGTGTCCAAGTGATCTCATTGTTCAATTCCCACCTATAAGTGAGAACACACGGTGTTTGGTTTTCTGTTCTTAAAACAGTTTGCTGAGAATGACTTGGAATCAACCCAAATGTCCATCAGTGACAGACTGGATTAAGAAAATGTGGCACATATGCACCATGGAATACTATGCAGCCATAAAAAAAGATGAGTTCGTGTCCTTTGTAGGGACATGGATGAAGCTGGAAACCATCATTCTTGGAATTATAATTTAAACTAGCCAAGTTGACACATTATAAAACCATCACACTTAAATATTTTTAGGTAGGCTGTTTTTGTGCCTTTTTCATTCCTTTTTCTTCAAACTTTAAAGATTCTTTTTATCCTGAATTTATAAAATTTTAGAAGGATTTGTCAATGTGTTTATCATCACCATCATCATTATTCTCGTCATCATTTATTGTAATAAGATATTTTGTTCTTATTTTTTGCTCTATACCTAATGGGCATAATTTAAAAACTTATATGTCTCTTCTAGTGAAAAAGAATTATATTTTATTCTTTTCGTGTTGTCCTATCTTTTTTCTGTGATATATTTAGACTGATACATGTCTTCTATATCTACCCTTTTATATCTTGATTTTTCTCTATCTCTTTCTTTTGCCCTTTTAAAAATATTTTCATTTTATTTCCCAGATATGATTTTTTAGACATGTCTATTCTATTTTGTAACATGTTTTTAAAATTCCATAATTGCTTTCTTATTTTCTGATTGTTCCCTTTAGAAAAAATATGAGGATACTGATAGATAAATAGAATATAACAATATTTCAGGCAAGAACCTTTTTTAAAAAATTGCTCTTTGAGAACAGAATTACTTTAAATTCTCTTCTGTAATCTGCATTGTCTTTGTTCATCTTGACCTTTGTCTAATAAGCTGTCGGTTTTCCACATTTATCTGGGGATTTGGGGTTGTTCATTTATATCTGCAGCTGAAAAACTAGTTTGAAACATGAGCTTCTGCAGCAGCTTTATAAAATAAGTGTAACACCTGAAATGGAAGAATTATTTTGGGGTCAGCAGCTCTTTCAGTTTTAAGGACATACACAGACCCTATTAGGTCTATTAGATGAGAAGTTCAAGTTGACTTTAGGCCTCATTCTAACACCTCTGATGTTGGTGCTACCTGTGGGTCTGTGAGAGGCTCGTTTCCATCCCTCCCACCACAGACCACCATCAGTCAGGGTAACTCCCAGCCCACCCAGAATGAGAGGGGACGTTCTGTGGTGACACACAGGAAAAGAACAAAAGAGACACCAAACTCTCTAGGAACATGTCTCAACAACACAGGAATAAAAGGAAGCTGTGAATCAGTATGAATTTCCGCTTCATCCCTAATCCAAAGGTGAAATCCATTTACCTTCTGAAGACACACACATTAGAAAAGCTATAGAATTCTTTGGATAAATTGCAGCTTTGTTTATTGAATGTGGAAATGGGAATGTCAAATGCCAAATGTGAAATGTGTCCCTAAAAATGCTTTCAGGCTTTCATTCCTGAGAAACCAAACATACATTTTCATGAAAGATGAAAAACAATGGTCATGTACTACTGATAATAATTGTCTGTCCTTTGTGCAATTTGGACACAGGCATAAATTGGATTTATTTTGCACAAGCATAAATTACATTCTTCTCAGAGTAGATAGCATGTATTTCAGGATTTATCTTACTGTACTTTAATGCCTTTGTTAGTCAGGCAACTCCAGAAGCTGACCAGGAGGGGTGACCCTCTCTGGAGACTGTCTCTTATGATACAAGGAGTCTTATAGGTTCCTCACAGGAGCTTCTACCACAGGACAGGAAGTAAGAATGCCTCTGGGAGGGAGGCAGGGGTGCAAATAGGGCAACCATTTTCTACCATACGAGTCCTTTATCAGTCTATCCCGATGCTCTTATCTCATTACATCTGTGCATGATACACTATGGAAGAGAGAATGGAGGCTTCCCCATGATTATTTCCTCCAGGTGTTAAAGTAACCCCAACTTGATGCTCCTGCCCACCCCTAGAACATTGTATGCATGTGCGCTCACACTCATGAACTCATACTTCAGTCCTAGCAATGATGGATTTGGCTCTGCCCTATTTGAGCTCCAAGCAGAAAAGATCACCAGGAATAAGGGAGCAGGCCTGTTCAGTGTGTGATGATTTTATCGGCTGTGAGCTTCCTGATCAGGTTCTAGGCCAGCTTATTGTCTGATTAGTCTTGTATCATCTATTAGGAGGAGATCCGGTTGAAGCATTTCTATGCTTTGAAGTCATGTAGGGGCTTTATAAGTGACGGAGTACCATGATATGTAACATATCATATGTAAAAAGGCTTATTTTAGACTTCATTCAGAGTCATTACCCATTGTAGATATATCATATTCCTAAATTGTTCATTAGTACAAGTTAACTCATACTTGTCAAGTTAGAGGTATTGAGCAAGCAACAATTTTTTGTTTTATGGGTTTATATATTTTTTTGTGTGTTTTCAAAATACAATTTGCTTTATGATTATGAGAATATTCTGTATGTTTGAAAAGAATCCTGTTGTTTCACAGAATTCATTGAGAAAAAGATATAATAAAAATTACCTGAAATCTCACCAACCTAAAGAAATCACTATTTATTTTGCTATTTTAATGTACAACCTTCCAAACATTTTTCTATACATATATGTACTGAAACACATCTGCTTTTTTCCTTCCTAACAGTTTGCAGACATATCTTAAAGTCCTTATTCATTGGTACAAAGCTGATCATATGAATGTTTCATTTTGTGGTAACCAGTTTATTACTGAATGATATGAGCTTGTTTTTGTATTAGAAACAGCTCTGAACTACAACTTTATCCATTTTGAACTTTAGGACCTACTTCTATAAGTGGAATTTGTGAGTCAGCACGAATCTTTAAAGTTTTTTGTAAATATTTCCAAACGGGCTTCTAGAAACATCATATCATTTTATTTTTCAACAATAGCATAGGACAGTGCCTCATTCTTCGTTCCTTTAGCTAATGCCAGATCTAATCAATATTGTAATAGTTGTCAATCAAAATGGATGGGAATACTCATTTTTGTACTTGAATTTCTTTGATTGCTATTATTAATATTTCTTAGTCATTTATATTCCTTTTCAGACATTACCTCTCAGAGTTTCTTTACTGTTTTTATACTGGCTGTTTGCTGTTTTGTCTTTCCCTAAAGTGTGAAAGACTTAGTTGGCATACTGTGGATAGTAAGGCTTTTTGTCACATATTTTGCAAATATGCTCCCCATTTGATATTTATTTTTAACCTTGCTTATGGACTTACTTGTTTTTTAAAAATTATTGGACAGAGTTCAGAGTTACAGATATATAATTTTAAAACATTTTTCAGTTGCATCTCTGTCAACTTTTTTTTGTTTGTTTGTTTCTAGATTTGGTGTTATTATAGAAAAGCCCCTCTATCTCTAGATTATAAAAATATCTAACTTGATCTTCTTCTTCTGTTACGTTTTTTTAATTTAATTATTATATTTAGTTGGAATATATTTATGAGGGAAATTGCGGTAGAGATAGAGTGTTTTGTTTCTCAAATAGACAGTTATCCCTAGTTACCCCATGATTTCAAAAGCTGCCTGTTTTAATTTCTCATGTTAGAATCTCTGCCTGTTCCGTTTTCTTTCACTGATTCATCTCTTCACATATTAGTAATTCCACTGCTGTAATATTGTTAGTTTTATGATGTTTTAACATCTAGTATACTTTTTTCATTGTACAGTTATTTTCAAAATTTTATATATTTATTCTTCCACGTGAATTTGTGAGTCCTTTAAAAATTTTTATTTTAACTTTTAAATTCTTGGTATTATGTGTGTTTCTTAGTCTTTGGTATCATCCCAGAATTATTACTTGGGTAAAACAATTACTTCAGCAGGATGCAACTGGTGGAAATACATTGACAATTATAGCGAAGTAGTATATATTTTCACAGATGTGTTAGAAGTTATGGCCTTTGCCTAAGCCTGCATATGTGGGTGAAAAAATTACCACAAACGATACCTTCAAAATGAATCTTTCAAACTAAGAAGTTATAGAACTTGGTAAAGGTTAAATGACTGATCTTAACAGAATGCCACAGTACTCATTTTGTGCTAAAAATAACCTCTGAAACTTAACCAAAAAGTTACTAAGAATTTACTCCAGGTTTCCCTGATGAGTTCCCCTCCCTCATTTTTGTATATATTTCTCAAAGATTTTGGAAAAAAGTGATAGGTTCATACAAGTGAATCATCTAAATAAGAACTAACTGCTGTTAAGAAAAGGCTACCAGGTTCTTATGATATGATAATTTGGGTGGGCAGAGGATGGGGAGGAGAGAGTGAACCAGTAGAACTGGGATTTATAATCATTGACTCTTGTTAACATTGCATAAATGTATTACTCCCAGCAGATAATTAAGGTTTTTACCCTTCTGACTTGGTAGTTCTGACATAATCTGTATTTCAAGAGTAAAAGTAAAACCATAGGGGAAAAAGTATAGAATTTAGAGTATAAATTGAAGTCTTTTGCAAACATAAGTCTTATTCACAGCATTAAACTGATCCATGAAATACAGTTGACTGTTTTTCCCAGGTAATGGAGATATAATTTTTTTGTATATCTTGATTTTTTTTCCTGTTCTTTTATCTTTGTTCAGGTATTATTTCCATTAGTGAAATGAGACTATCCTACATACTAATTATCTGATCTATTTTTATTTTCCCAAGTGTTCAGTGGACAGTCACGTCCTTTATGATACAAACATCAAGTATTATTTATTAATGCTACGTGCTCAAATAGTGTTTGTTGATATTGTATAATGAGCCTATTTCTCATAAACCTCTATAATGATATGGCGTGACTACATGTTCTACAATTACCTAACATGCAGAGGCACCTTTTGAAATATGGTAACTGGACTATTTTTAGAGGATCAAGTGAGGTCAAGCAAAACAAACAAATCATAAGTACTCTAGAATATTCTAATCAAATTATCTTATAGTATATCCATAAATATGTCCAGAGGAAAAATTTCTCAGATTGCTTCAAGATAAGCCAGTTTTACTAACTCACAAAATGTGGGCTTTAAAAAGTATTGATGCTAGGGCTGGGTAGGGTGGCTCCCGGTGATATAATTATGCCTATAATCCCAGAGCTTTGGAAGGTTGAGGTGGGAGGATCTCTTCAGGTCAGGAGTTTGAGACCAGCCTGGGCAACATAACCAGACCTCGTCTCTACAAAAAATTAAAAGAAATTAGCTGGGCATGGTGGCGCAGACCTGTAGACCTAGCTACTCAGAAGACTGAGACTGAGGCAGGAGGATTGCTTGAGCCCAGGAGTTCAAGGTTGTAATGAGCTATTAAACACCACTGCACTACCATTGCCTCGGTGACAGAGCAAGACCCTGTCTCTACAGGAAAAAAGAAAAGGGATCCATGCTGGTTGAGTTGCAGCTATTCCCTGTTTGAGTTCTAGATTACTCCGTATTAGTTATATCGTACATCTTTTACAGTTACATCTGTAAACCCACTCTATTAGGCAAGATTGTTTGCATTATATTAACAGAAAATCTAATTCAAATTAGGTTAATTACAAAAAGAGGGACCTACTCTCGCACATAATTGAAAAATATAAGGTTTTGATTTTGCTTCAAGCATGATTAAATCTGGAGACTCAAATGATATCATCAGGGCTTGGATTTTCTTCCTGACTCTACTTCTCTATGTTCTCGCTTTATTCTCTAGCCATCTCTGTGCATAAAGAAGTACCTCCTAGTCCAGGTTTAACAACCACAGGATAATGGGAACTTTCCTTGTCCAGTGTTGCAGAAAAAGCCCAGGAATTGGGACTTACTGTCTTTATTTGAAGTCGTATCTGTGAACCAATCACCATTACTCTCATTGGTCAAGTCTAAGTGTAGTACTCACCCCAGGAGGCACAATATAGGGCCAATCTTATCCCAAATATGTCTACTGAAAGTGAAAACAGAGGTAATACCCTCACTCCCCTGCCCCTACCCAAAAAAAGCAGGGTACTGATACAGAGGACAAAGGAGTACAAACTGGGCAACAATAATATTGGAAAACTATGATTCAACATTATTGAAATTTGTCTACTCCTTCCTAGCAGAAACAGCATGGGATTTAGAACCTAATTATCTGTGTTTAACTTTTGTCTCTATACTTAAGAGCTTTGTAACCTTGGTTTTAACCTTTTAACCCCTTTGTCCTTCAGTTTTTCCAACTCTAAAATAGGAATGCTTATCTTGTTTTTTTGTTTTTGTTTTTTTTTTTTTTGAGATGGAGTCTCGCTCGTGTTGCCCAGGCTGGAGTGCGGTGGCACTATCTCGGCTCACTGCAACCTCCGCCTCCTAGGTTCAAGTGTTTCTCCTGCCTCAGCCTCCCAACTAGTCACAGGCACCCGCTTATCTTAAAGGAAGTTCTGAAGATTGAATTGTCTCACAGTGGAAAGGTGTAATGTATAACATATCTAGAAACAAGACTCATTAAACAGAATTTTGTAATGGAAGTTATTTACTTGTCTTAGGGTTTCTGACTCTAAAATCTTTACTCAGGGTGTAAAACCTCCTATAAAATATCTTTCTGTACTCTCTGCAACTCCATGAAGAAACTCTTGTTCTTATAACTTGTGGTTTTTTGAAGACTGAAAAAAAAATGGAGTTAAGATGATTATACCGTATGTGTATATTTCTGTGAAGGACATGTAATGGGACCTAGGGTTAGCTCCTTCTCACCAAGATACTGGTAATAACACACCATCCATGTGGCTTTAGAAATGTTCTGTTCTGTTTCTTACTCTTCTTCCATGTTTCGAGTGCTTATGTGTCTCCTGTGTCTTATTCCATGTGATCTGTACCATGATGTCCACCTCCAGCTTCAAGACTCTTTTTACTATCTACAGAGCAATGTTAGTGTTGCTTTTTTCTCTTATTAACAATGTTTCAGTGAATATCGTTGTGACATTTTCTGTGTCACACTATTTATGTTCCCAAGCCCCTTTAATCCAGACAATTGCTGTTTAATCATTTCATGTTCAATATTGTGTGGACTACAAAAGCACTTTATGAAGTGCAAAGCACTGAAAAGATGCTATCATGGCTGTTGCTACTGTTTTCTCATAGGATGTACTCAACTTATCAGTTCAGATTTTTCATATCAGACACTGTGGTGGTGGTTTCTAGTTGTCTCCACGATTCTAATTTTCTTCTTATTCCCTAGTAACACAAACTTGACATTTTTTAGAGGTGCCTAGCTTAAAAAATCATTGTTTTCTAGATTTTCTTAAGGCTTAGGTGTGTGAAATGAGTTTTAAGCATAAAATATTGTGTAGAGCTTCTGGGAAATACCTTTAAAGGTTGCTGATTCGGCTTGCCCTTCTCTTGCTCTTGCTTGGCTCATAGATGAGACTCTTGGAACTCCACCTACATTCTTGTGGCCTGGAAGATGGAGACATTCACTGAGGATTATAGAGTAGAAATGCAGAAAAGTCCTAAGGGAGTTGCTCTGTCAACTTTGGAGCACTTATCATTATATTTCTTTTATAAGAGACAATAAAACTGCCAGACAATTTTATTGTGTTTATCAGTGTGTTTAGGCCACTATAATTGGATTTCTGTTATTAGCAACTGAATATAGTTAGCTGATTAGACTCTTTTTTTTCTTTTCATAGTAACCATATTTGGCATATTACCTCACACATGTGCAAAGATAGTATGATTATGTCACATTGTACTCCAGTTCTTTATTCTAATATTATATGTATATTTACTATATATATAGATATATTTTATTACACAACACAGTATTGTTGATCATTTTTGCATACTGTGTCATACTTATCCACAAAAACAGGTTGCCCTGTTTCTCTAAAATGAATCATCGAAATAGATTGGAAAGTTTAACTATGTTGAAAGCATATACCTTCAGTAAGATTTATCAGTCTTTGGTTAAGGAAATGGCATTAAATGTACAATTTGTCCTTTATAAAGCCTTATTAACTCTGAGTTAATCTCTGTTGATTTGGGCCATGCAGAAAATGACTGTGATATGTGGACTAGTGTCAGGGTTGTAATTATGCCCAAAGCCCAAGGTCATGCTTTTCATATTTAAATGGAATAATAAGTTTTATTGTATTTCTTGTCCACAGGCTTTACTGTGAATCCACCAGCCATCTAAAAAGTGCTTACAAAGATGGATTGGAAAGAGATGTCGTCAAATTAGAGAAAATGTATTAATTCTTTCATACCCCTGGCTTTGGGCCTGCTATTTCTTTACCTTGAATGTCCTTCTTCTTCTTCGACTGATAAAATCTGACTTATCCTCAAAGCCCAGATCAGATGGCATTTTTTTCTCTGAAGCCTTCCCCAATTCAAAGAATTATTCCTTTCCCTCTAGCTTCCCAGAGCAATGCAGCAAATGCACGTGGGATCCCACAGAGGCTTTCTGGCTTTGAGCGTGTGTGTGCCTTAGACAAGTTACTTGATTTCATTAAGCCACAAGTTTCTCATCTTTAAAATAATGGTAACACCTATGCCATAAAGTAGCTGTAAGATAAGTGAGATTAGTTATATAAGGTCTTCACAGAGAAGTCGGCCCATATTTATCCCTCAAATTATAACATTTTTCATCATCTTTATCTTAATTAGCCTTAAGAAAATTCTTCTTTTCATTTTAGGCAGAAACTGAACATATGCTATAGTTTAGAGTATTATGTCTCTTACAGGCTAAATTATGTATGGCATCGAATAGGAAATTTTCTAACTCGTCTTTGAATACCCTAGACCTAAAATGTGAATAATTCATTTATTGAACTGGAAGAATCTAAAATAAGTATCTTTTGAATTAATTAATAATTGTTCAGCCTTGTGCTTCGTATATGAAAGTCATGCACATGAATCCTTAGCTATTATAATAGGAATGTTGTGTTTCTGCTAATGAGTTGACATATTCTTATCTGGTCACCTTTTCCAGAAGGGATAAGAATGTCTTACCATGATATTAAATAAAATTAACTGCCCCAGATGGGGAAGGTACGCATAATCCTGGCTTCATTAGTCTGGCACATCAACAGCTGAACCAACCAATCAGAGGCACTTTAGGAATGAGGCAATGTGGTAATCTCAATGTGTGAAGTGGGTTCTTCTGGACTGATATATATGCAAAGTGGTCTGCAATAGGAAAGTAAGACTCTCTAGGGCCTTCAAGTGAACATTCTGGGATGGTGAGCAGTGCATCCCTTTCAACAACCACCCAAGAAATACAAATATACCAACCATATTGTGTTGTTTTAGTCCATGCTGAATTTCATGGAGTATAAATTCTTGTCCAATCTAAGCACATCTGTTCATAATAATTAACTTCTGTGCCTTGTGAGCAGAAAAGCGGCATCAGCTATATAGTGAGATGCATTGGCTTTATTTCTGTTTGTCATGATGATTCATTGAGACATTATGGGGAAGCAGATGCTTTTTATGCACTCCAAGACTCTGCATTGTGGCTGCCTTTGCACTGCCATTACTTCTCATATGTTGAATTAAGCAGGGTTTTAAGGTTGTAGAGCATTAAGGTTGTCAAGTGTTAATACCACTGTGGGAATATAATTTTGAAACCTTAAAAAGTCATTTGCTCATTCTAAAACTCAGTTCCCCTTTCCTCCCTGGTGTAAGGTCATAATTTAAGCTCTAATCTCAAATTGGAGTGGAAGCTTTTACAAAGTTGCAAATCATGGGACTGGAAGTTCCTGTGAAAACTTTAATTCCACTCCCAGGTCTGCCACCTTCTCTGTCAAAGACAGGCAATAACACTTTCTCCGTAGAGACATTATGATGATTAAAATGAAATTAGAGAAGTAGGGCACGTAGCATGGAGCCTGACATGTAGCAAAGATAACAGCCAGGAACAGTTACTTTTCAGGGCCTGTTCTAAATCTTTCCATGGGTTGTATTTAGTTTTCAAGAAATCCTATGAGGTGGGTACTATTATCACTGCCATTTTATATCTAACGAGAATGAATCTTGGAGAAATTAACTCCACCAAGCTCATCTATCAAGGCAGTATGGAACCAGGATTCAGGCCCATTCAGAGTCCAGAGCTAGCATCCTTAACTGTACCCTTCTTCACTTCATAAATGTCAGTTGACAGATCTTTAAAGCTAACACAAAAGCAGATTTGACCTTCAGCTGAGATTTGATTAGACATTTGTTAACCATGCATTAGCTATGTTATCCTAATTTAGGTAGGAATCAATACATGCCCTAGAATACTCTCTAATCCATTCTGATTTCTAGACTTGGAACATCTCTCTTTGTCATAGAGTCTCACCTTGTTTCCTGATAAGTAAAGAAACCTAGTTTTAATTGGTATAGAGGGATGTGGAGGAGAGGATATTTCCTTATCTCTATCATAAACACAACAAGAATATTATCCGACATTTCCACAGCTTTTGTTAAGGAAAGTCATTCCCAAGCTCTATGGACAGGACAACTTCATGCCATGGCTCTTGTCTCTATGTGGCTCCATATTCCTGACTCTTGGGCAAGCTCACTGGTCCCCACCAGTCAACACATAGTGTAGTAGAAACTCGAGGAATGTGATAATAGAGAATTAAAGGAGGATGTGATGGATCAGGTTCAATCACAATTCTGAAAGAAAAACTGAGCAGAAATGATGGAGTTAAAAATATTCTACAAAATAGAGGAGTGTAAAGACAGTACAGTTAACAGACAGAGTAGACTGGGATGAATATGAAGTCAGAGGCGGAGGCAGCATGTCAGAGATACCATTCCACCCATGAGCAAGGAGACTGGTAGGCTGACCTTCTGGCTGCCCTGCCTCCCAGTTCCTGCCCCCCATGAGAAGCTTGATATTCGTAGTCTCCTCTTGTATTACTATGAAATCATTCTCCCTTATTGACCAACATCATAACCTTACCACATCCTTCTACTCTTCATTCCAGTCAAAAGAATAAGTTATGCATCTACTCTTCACTAACTATGCTGAGAGGTAGTATATGGCATGAAGGCGAGAATTGTGGCTACACACAGCTCTAGGCTTAAATCTCTTCTTTGACACTTATTAGCTATTGAGGGAGTGAGGGGTCTGTTTTGATTAAGTAGTAGCAGCTAGGTGAGTGTTTAGTCTCTTGCTTATGTGAATGAATTTGACTGGAAGCCTGATGACAAATTTGTCTATAAGCCAAACTGGCAACAAAAAACTAGGGCAAACTGGTAATTTTGAAAGATATTAATTCCATAAATTTTACAGATGAATATTCATCATTTATATGAGAAAATCTGAGAAGATGAATGAGATACTGTTTGACAAAAATAAATGCTCTGGCTCTAGCAAAGCAGAATGCCACATTATTGTCAATAGTAATACCTTTCATTTATTCCCATGTTTTCCCTAAGTCATAATCATTTTGAAAGTGAATTTTAAATAGGAAAATACATCACTCTCTGAGGCTCATAGCAATGAGTGGCCAAAAAGGAGACTTTATCACTGGAGACTTGGATTATCTTTTCCCTCATTGTCAAAATGCCTAAGGATTTAATGTGTTTCAGAGGTAAAAAGTCACTACAGGTTAACTTGGGAAATAAGCACATAGTATAATTTTCATTTCACTTGCCACATCATTTTTCAATTTTTGATTACTTCTCTGTGTCCTAAATATGCTGAAGCAGAGACCAAGTTCTTTATCATATGCAGTCCTGGAACCTAGTGTAGTTGGACACACAATTGACACTTAACAAGTGTTTCTTTAATTAACGGATGAAAAAAATGACATAAGATACTATATCTCTTCCCTGAGTTATATAATTGTGGTTGAATTTATAATATTTGAAATAGTAATCCTCACAAGAAAAATGTAGTCAGCCAATAATTAATGACATTCATGTTTATTTCATTCAATCAAAAATTTCTGTATGTTTTATAATTCTTTCATTCATTGCTTTGAATTTTACTAGGCATCTTGTGAGATAACAAAAAAACCTCTATAGTTCCTAACCTCAAAATGCTTATAGTTAAAGGGGTATAAATTACATGGTTACCAACAGACATACCATTTTGAGTGCTTGCTGCTTTCTCATATTGATTCTTACAGCAAAGCTTTTCAACCTTTGGAGACAATGGATAATTTAAGAGAAAGTGTATATTTCTGGAGAAATAAAAGTTTAAAAATAATTTTGTATAAATCAAGGGGACTGCTAATCAAATCAAGGGTATAGAAACAGGAAAGAACTGTTTCAAAGATAGGACCGAGAAGACAGATTAAAATTAGGAAGGAGGACAAAATCAAACTCCATATTACTGACCCTTTTCTGAGGAACTTTCTCCCAGGAGGAAGACTGCCTCAAGCCATGACTCAACTTGATCAATGCATGCCTCTTCCTTGTGAATAGAGGTCAGCAAACTCCATTTCATACTTAACTGCATTCAACTGGTTGTTCAGTTTCCGTGATGTGATATGACAGATTTCCTTGTGGTTTTGCCGCAAATAGGCATTGGCGTTAAGTAGTGTGTCTATTCGAGATGTTGTTGCTATAGAAAGAAGTCACTGGACAGGTGGCCACAGGTTAATAACTCATCTCTCTGAATTCCAGCTCCTCCACCTACACTGCTTTTTTTAAGCTTCTGGTCACAGACAGAAACTCCACATCTCGGGCATCTCTGAATGGAAGTGAAAAGAAAGCTCTGAAATGAAGTGAAAGCAAGCAGTTAACCTCATTTTGACTTGCTTTTCAGCCATGGATTTTTAAATTTTCCATTTTGTGCTTGCCTTGGAAAAGAGCAAGGACAGCAATGAAAGCAGGGTGAAAATCTTAGTACCCAACAAAATGGGACTGCACAGGAAACCTGGTGGTGGGCTTCACTGGACCTGCACCCTTTCATGTATTGGTTGCCTGACCATGGTGGAATTATTTATCCTTCATCAGCTTCATGACCTGTAAAATAAACTAATAACACAACATCAGAGAGCTGTTTTGTGAGCTAAAGGAGATAACTCACAGACACACACACAGACATGCAACACACAAATAAATACAGTTAGCATGGTGCCTGATACTCCACACATGTTAACTGAGTTTAATAAATGTGAAATAGGAATGAGATATATATATATTTCTTATATTTGGTAGAATGTAATGAGGTAACATAAATGTATTTGGAAGGATGTTTTTTGCTGCAAGTAATTTAAAATCTTGCTCAAATTAGTCTACTATGCAGAACTCAAGACTTAGTATCTGCTTCACAGGGTTTCTGATTCTCTTGGCTTTGTCCTCTGCCATCTTCATTTGCAGGTTTTCCCTTAGCTTCACAATCCCAAACTTCTCATTCATGTGTTGCCATAACATCTAAAGGAAGAGAGACATATCTTCCCAGTGCCTTCTCTTAAATGTGAGGGAGCATTTTTCTTAGAAGCCCTCTGAAATCTTTTCTCATATACCGTTGACTTGGATCGGGTCACAATCTCATTCCAGAACGAGTCGTATTAACAGGGGATTGTCAGGAATTGATTGGCTTCAGTTTGGATTCTTGACCTAATGGATATTTTAAGGGGTATTATGTTAGATCCATCCAGACTTCCTTTGACACTGGTGAGGGGCATAGCTTCTATCGAGACCCATGATCATAGCAAGGAGGCGTAGATACCCAAAGGAAAATCAGTGTGCCCTTCAGAAGGGTAAGAGTTAATAAATAATGCATAAAAATAAATAGCATTATAACAACACATGAACATGCCTAGATCTTTGTCTGGCATGTAGTTGATACTCAATGTAGATTAATTTCTTCGCCATTCATCCTTTCTTATCTTGGCTGTTACCACAAAAGGTCTTAAGCCCCCCTCATTCTTAACAAAGCATAAACATGCAAGAAATGAAAATGACCTAAAAACAACTAAATGTAAAAAAAAAAACTTCAAAGGAAGTTATACAAAGCCAGTGAGATTCCTAAAAGTGGTAGGCTGAATGATTGACAGAGAAAACGGTGGCTCTATTTTTAAAAAAATTGTGAAATCTACCTGTACTCATACCTTGCAGTTCCCCTTTACTGTCTTTCGTAGTAACAAAGGCTATCAGTTATTCCAAGGTATTGGTTTCATGCCTATCAAATGCTGAGCCATTTTGGAGATATTAAAATAAATAGAAGATGCTGGAGTGAACAGTTTTGGGGGACTTAAAATACAGTTGACAAAACTGGATGTACGCAAGTGAATATAATGTGAATCCTTACAAAGCAGCAAGCATACTAGCACAGATCAATATAAGAATGCCAGAAAAATGGACCCCTCCCTTGATAAATGCAGTTGCAGTTTCAAACACACAGCAGCCAAGATTAAGTGTGTTTTATGATAAATGTTTAAGTGTGAAAATAATAAATGAGTAAAATCTCTCTGTGGGTCAATGCTAGAATACTTAAGCTTGTTGATTCTTTCCCAGAAAACACATTTATCCGCACATTTAATGGCTTTATTTCTATTTGACTAAGTCGTCTTTCCTTCCCTTGGTGGTGCGTAGTTATTTGTCATCTCCAATGAAAGCTTAGTGTACTTTTTGCACTATATGCATATTGTTCTACTGAAGTCCCTGATTTACAGAGCAAGCCTGTGTTAGAACTGAGACAGCTGTACTAGGTGAGCATCTGGTAAGCCCAGGCCACTGCCAAGCCTGAGATATTCTGTGACATCTACTGAGCATTGTAGACCTCCTTATTAGTATTTTCTGGTACTGAATTGAAGATTTGATTGGTTAGCTTTGAGTTTTTACTGTAAGTATTAAAAATATCTGATTATAATAATTTTGCTTATAATATGATATCAAGGAGTAGAAATTTGGTATTGTTTTGTATGATTAGTTATTCCAACCTTTGACGTCTTTCTCCTTTTCCTTCCATTCTCTCTTCTCTGTTTTCCTTTCCTTTTCTCCTCTGCTCTTTTCTCTTCTTACGTTTCTTTACTCCTTTTGTACTCTCCCATGTTGCTTTCTCTTCTACTTTTATCCATCATTAAATATTTATTGCAAGCTTATCATAGATAAATCAATACAAGGAAGTGAGACAGTTATTTATGGTACATAGTTTTAGGTAGCTCTGACTTTGAAATGTAGAAGGCTGGATGTAATAAAAAACATTTGCAAGCAATAATTTTAGAATTGTTAGATAATAAAATTAGTTATGCCTTCTTTTTAGCACAAAAGCTAAACCGTATTTATTAATTATTGTAAAGAAAAGCTGTTAACGTCTACAGATGTGGCCTTTGGAGTTTCTAGATTATTCTTTGGGAGCCTGTTTGTGAAAGGTATGCTGACATTTCAAAAAGCAGATAGTCCAAGTTGACATTTTTTTCACAGCTGGATGAATTTTCAAAACACCACTGAGGCAAAGAATTACAAAGCTGTTGCAGTGTTTCTCCCTTATTGATATGGGGATTTTAGCTTCTTATCAGATTTTTACAAGTAATTGGCATTTTTCACTGCTTCTCCTTTACAAAGGGGACATAGCTGCATGAAATTTGACATATTATACTTAGATAAATGTGTATGAGTCTAAAATATTAGATAAAGACAGCATATTATTTTTTAAATGTAATTGAAAATACGGCTAATATTTTCATTGAATTTTCTTAATCCTGTAAGAGTTTCTTTACTAAAAATTTGGCAGAAACAGCATCAACAACAAGGACGAACACATTTATGCACAAATACAGTGACTAGTTTCTAGTAACAACAGATTTTTGAATGTCCTCTTACTCCAACACTTAATTGTATTGAATTTCATAGAGAACACTTTTGAAATTTAATTTAAAACATTTAAATGTTAGCTAGGATACTGATAATTATCCTTTTATTTTTTACTGTGACAAACAAATCTACAAAAACATTTATTTTTCTCGACTGAAAACACGAATCAAGGAAACATAGCAGAATGTATAGTAATAGCAGTTATGCTTCTTCCTTTGAAAATGGACATCAGCAGACTGATGTTTTGTCTAGTGACATCTGACTGGTTTTACAAAAGTGAACCATTCCTTCCCAAATTCTCTGATATGGTTTGGCTGTGTCTCCACCAAAATCTCATCTTGAATTGTAGTTCTCATAATCCCCACATGTGGTGAGAGGGACCTGGTGGGAGATAATTGAATCAACTGGTAGTTTCCCCCATGCTATTCTCATGATAGTAAGTTCTCATGAGATCTGATGGTTTTATAAGGGCCCTCTCCCCAGCTTTGTTTGTCTCTTTCATTCTCTCTCCTGCTTCCCTGTGAAGAGGTGCCTTCATCTATGATTGTAAGTTTCCTGAGGCCTCCCCAGCCATGCTGAACTGTGAATCAACTAAACCTCCTTCCTTTATAAATTACCCAGTCTCAGGCAGTTTGTTTATAGCAGTGTGAGAATGGACTAATGCAGTAAATTGGTACCACAAAGACTGGGGTGCTGCTATAAAGATACCCCAAAATGTGGAGGTAACTTTGGAACTGGGTAGCAGGCAGAGATTGCTCAGAAGGAGGACTCAGAAGAAGACAGGAAGATGTGGGAAAGTTTAAAATTTCCTAGATACTTGTTGAATGGCTTTGACCAAAATGATGATAGTGATATGAACAATAAAGTCCAGGCTGAGGTGGTCTCAGATGGAGATAAGGAACTTGTTGGGAACTGGAGTAAAGGTCACTCTTGTTATGTAAGGAGACTGACAGCATATTGCCCCTGCCCTACAGATCCGTGGAGCTTTGAACTTGAGAAAGATAATTTAGGGTATCTGGTAAAAGAAATTTATTTGTTTGTTTTTTGAGATGGAGTCTAGCACTGTTGTCTGGGCTAGAGTGTGCTGGTATGATCTCAGCTCACTGCAACCCCCACCTCCAGGGTTCAAGCAATTCTCCTGCCTCTGCCTCCCAAATAGCTGGGATTACAAGTGCCCGCCACTATGCCCAACTAATTTTTTGTATTTTTAGTAGAGACAGGGTTTCACCATGTTGGCCAGGCTGGTCTTGAACTTCTGTCCTTGTCATCTGCCCGCCTCGGCCTCCCAAAGTGCTGGGATTATAGGCATGAGCTACTGCACCCAGCCTGACAGAATAAATTTCTAAGCAGTAAAGGGTTCAAGAGAAAGCAGAGGATAAAAGTTTGGAAAATTTGCCTGACAATGCAGTAGGGAAAAAAAAACTCATTTTCTGGGGAGAAACTCAAGCCTGTTGCAGAAATTTGCCTAAGTAATGAGGAGCCGAATGTTGATCACCAAGACAATGGGGAAAGTGTCTCTAGGGCATGTCAGAGACCTTTGTGGCAGCCCCTGTCATCATAGGCCTGAAGGCCTAGGAGGAAAAAATCGTTTCCTGTTCTGGGCCTTCCTGCTATATGTAGTCTTGGAACTTGATGCCCTGCATCTCAGCGGCTCCAGGCATGGCTGGAAGGGACCAACATACAGCTTAGGCTGTTGCTTCAGAGGATGCAAGCTTTAAGCCTTGGCAGATTCCACATAGTGTTGGGCATGAAGGTGTGCAGAAGTCAAGAATTGAGGTTTGGGAACCTCCACCTAGATTTCAGAGGCTGTGTGGAAATGCCTAGATGTCTAGACAGAATTTTTCTGCAGCGGTAGAGGCCTCATGGAGAACCTTGGCTAGAGCAGTGTGAAAGGGAAATAAGGGGTCAGAACTCCCACATGGAGTGCCCACCGGGGCACTGCCAATTGGAGCTGTGAGAAGAGGGCCACCATCCTCCAGATCCTAGAATGGTAGACCTGACAACTTGCACTGTGCACCTAGAAAAGCCACAGACACTAAAGTCAGTCTGTGAAAGCAGCCACGAGGAGGTTTGTACCCTGCAAAAGGTACAGCAAAAGACTGTACCCTGCAAAATCACAGGGGCAGAGCTGCTGAAGGCCATGGGAGCCCACCTCTTACTTCAGCATGACCTGGATGTGAGACATGAAGTCAAAGGAGATTATTTTGGAACTTTAAGGTTTAGTGACTATCCTCTTGGATTTCAGACTTGCACGGGCCCTGAGTCCCTTTGTTTTGTCCAATTTCTCCCATTCAGAATGGGTGTATTTACTGAAAGCCTGTACCTGCATTGTGTCTAGGAAGTAACCAACTTGCTTTTGATTTTGCAGGCTCAGAGGTGGAAAGGATTTGGTTTGTGCCAGAGGAGAGTTTGGACTTGGACTTTTGATTTAATGCTGAAATGAGCTAAGATTTTGGGGGACTGTTGGAAAGGTATGATTTTGTTTTGAAATGTGAGGACATGAGATTTGTGAGGAGCCAGGAGTGAAATGATATGGTTTGGCTGTGTTTCCACTTGAATCTCATCTCAAATTGTAATTCCCATAATCCCAGCATGTGCTGAGAGGGACCTGGTGAAAGGTAATTGAATCATGGGGGCAGTTTCCCTCATACTATTCTTGTGATATTAAGTTCTCACAAGGTCTCATGCTTTTATAAGGGGCTTCTCCCTTCACTCAGCTCTGTCATTCTCTCTCCTGCTGCCTTGTGAAGAGGTGCCTTCTGCCATGATTATAAGTTTCCTGAGGCCTCCCTAGCTATGTTGAACTGTGAGTCAGTTCAACCTATTTCCTTTATAAATTACCCAGTTTGGGGCAGTTCTTTATAGCAGCATGAGAATGGACTCATACATTCCTCTAACACAGACTTTCAGAGAGCAACAGAATGAGTTAGGTGGTCCTCTAGTATCAATTGTGTGGATCCAAGAATGAAGGAAACCATATTCATTGACTCATAGAAAGTTGCCCAGAGAAATTTTGGGAGGGTCTGTCTGGTAGAGGAAATAGTTGTGCAAGTGGAGAGGTAGATTGATGGATGCTAGGAGTTTAGAACTCATCCTGGACATCTAATCCCCTTCATCCCCTGCCCAACAACAGTTTCTGATACATCTACCTCCTGGGAGGACTCAAATTGTCTTCGTCTACACTACCAGTACTGTTGTTCATACTATCGTTTTAATGTATTCTCTACTCTGCAGCCAAAATGATCTCTTATGTATGGAAATCAAATGATACCATTTGCTTGCCTAAAATCTTTCAGTAATTTTTCCTTTACTCTTAGGACAAAGGCACAATCCTCTACACGATGTTAAAGTCCTGTGTGTCTGTACATTTTTGCAGGTCAGGAAAGCCCTTTCCTCCCTCAATCCAGCTACAGCTGCACTGATCTGTTTTCAGTTCCTAGAACACTTTTAAAAATTTGCTCTTTTTAACCTCTGGCCCTTGGCACATCCTGGACTTCATCCTTCTCTGCTCAGTAAGGGAAATTTTCTGTCTTCCAGCCTGCTAAGGTCTCCCTATAACATCCTATCTCTTCATTGCACTGGTTACAAGTTTCACTTATGAATTTGTGTGATTAGTGGATTAATATCCACTGTTTAATTAATAATGTGATAAAACCAGATTATAAATTCCATGATAACCAAATTATAAACTCATGCCTGTTACTCCTGATTTCCCAGAACTCTGGTTTACACATATACAAATAAGTAACTGTTCATTCAGTATGGAAGGAAATAAAGGACTGTAGATATGAAATCTGGTTTGGGTATAGGCCAACTGGAATTTCTGTCTTGGTTTCCTTGCTAGCTAGCTATGTAATCTTGGTCAAGGTACATAATCTTCAATAGACTTGGTTCATAATGTCAGACAAGGTTCATAATGTCAGATATACATAGTGATTGTAAAGATAAGTTATATAATGTTTCTTAATATAATTATTGCCATTAATATTGTGCCACTATTATTATATGTAGCTCTGTGTTAATATTGTATTAATCAACAATCTAATTTTCCTTAAGGACAATTTGTGGTATGTAGCAAAATGCACAGTCTGATGCCAAAAAAGAAATCTCTTATTAGTATTTGTTTGAATCTGTTGAGAGCCATCAGAGCTCAGAAATTAAACATTATTTCCTTCTGGAGTGCCTCCACAGTGTCTTCACTTCAGTATGTTACCACTCAGATCATCATGAATGATGGCATAACACACGAGTCATGAAAAGCCAATATTAAAACACAAAAAGGCTGCTAAAATTTCAGCCTTCTCCAAACACAACTTCCTAAAATTGCTAAGAAGTAAACTTTAAAAAAATTATTTATTTTGCAATTGTAACATTTTAAAATTTAGGAAAATTTGGAGGGAAAAATGCAAATTATAGTGGTTTCTTATTCAGTAAATTCTCAGAATTATCAGGGATGCTCACCTGACTAAATTAAGTCTTGTATTTTCTTGTCTCTGAGTGCCTCTACATGTGCAATTAGCTTCTGCACTTTACATTGCTCAACCTGTACCTAGACTGTACTACACATCATGGAAGACATAAAAGGAATATTGCATTTGAAGAAATTATTACCTTGTTGAGAAAGTAAGGTTCCCACCTGGACTAAAAAGCAAGCCAGAGGGCAGATGAAATATACAATTTTACAGCATAGACAAGTAGAGAATAGAAAGCCAACAAGAGAGTCCCATGGAGTCTTTATTTGACCTTTTATAAGAAAGGTAACTTTCTTGGAACAGCCAGAGGTAATTCTCTTCTGATACCCAATACTTCTTAGGGTATTTCTGAATGCATTTTCCCCATATAGGAGTGGTTACAGAATACAGTTAAATGTGAATAGAAATAGATTAACTAGATTTCTGTAACTAATATGATTTGGCTCTGTGTCCCCACTCAAATATCACCTTGGATTGTAATAATTCCTATGTGTCAAGGGTAGGACCAGGTGGAAGTGAAAGTAATTGTTTTATGGGGGTAGGTCCCCCATGCTGTTTTCATGGTAATTAGTGAATCTATTGAGATCTGATGGTTTTATAAGCATCTGGCATTTCCCCTGCTGGCACTCATTCTCTCTCCTGCTGACCTGTCAAAAGGTGACTTCTGCCATGATTGTAAGTTTCCTGAGGCCTCCCAGCAGTGTGGAACTATAAGTCAAGTAAAGCTCCTTTCTTTATAAATTACCTAGTCTCAGGCATTTCTTCATAGTAGTGTGGGAATGGACTCATCCAGTAACCTACCCCAGAAACTTTATATTTCAGTGGGAAAATATAGTAGCTATTTGGAGATTCAAGTTAACGATTACATATGAGCTTTTGCAATACAACCATTTATAAGTTAAAAAACTACCTCAAGATTTTATTTAAGCCAATAATTGCTTAGTGTTGGGATCTTACGAGTGCACAAAAATAAGGTAACGAGGGCACTGACTGTTAGTTATAAAAGTGGCCAAGGAAGGAGGATGTCTCCAGGGGCTTTATAAACTGATCTTGCTCCTCCTTCTCCTTCCAGGAAGGGTTGGTAAAACAACACAGAACAGATTATCAACCGATGCATTAATTCCTGCTTCTTTTATTTTAACCTTTCTTTTATTTTCCCCACTTGGAAGTAGTTTTTTCTTATCCACATTGAATTTTCCTCCCAAAGTTAATAGCCTATGCTCACAACCTCTAAATAAATCAGCAACAGTTGGTGATAATATTGCTTTTGGGAGAGAAATAATGTTTGGCATGCATTGCAGTAGTTAGACAGGTTGGAACCAGCTTAAGGACAGAGGGGGTAATAAGGTGATTTTGAGTTGTAGTTATTGCCCTTCAGTGCACTTTGAGTAAATAGATCAAATGCTGGTTTCGAAGATAGCAACAGCCTAAGAAAGGCCAGGATATTGATTTTAAGTGATTTTACCTGCACAGAGAATGGTGATTAGAATTCTAGCTGCCACACATTCAGGAGGAAAGTTTCTTAGGTTGTAATTGAAGAATATTGCCCTATCAAGTTTGAAATGCTTGCTTTTCTTTTTTTTTCTTTTTTAGTTTATAGTAGCTTATTTTTTCTACTGATTTATTTGTTTATATATTTTCTTAATTTTCTTGGATATTCTTTCTAATAGCAAGCTATTCCATTAGTAAACCATCAATGAATATTATTTAATAACCTTAATTTTCAAAGAAAGCAGATGCTTACTAATTAGAGAAATATAAGAGCTCGTTGATTTAAGTGTTGTTTTCTTGAGACAGTAGAAGAGGGAAGTCCACAATTAACACTACTAAAGTGTCAGAGAAACAGTTAATCATGAGGATTAGATCATCAAAAATATTCAAGAAGACTTTACATATTTTGAGATTATTTATAATTTTGTATTTATGTCTGTTAAATAATTAACTGCCTTCCAAAGCTACAATAAAAAATGCTGATGCAGGAAAAACCAGTAAGTTACCTGCTTCCTCCCCAACCTATTGTCTTCTGAAGCTGTCCTGAAACTGAATGATGGCATCTGTCTTTACTCTACCTTAGCTCACAGAAGTTGAGTTTTCATCCCTTCAACTCCTCGTCCAATATATTGCGAACAGTGGGTGAGATTTTGCAGTATCAATGTGGCAGCCAAAGATCCCCTTTGCATCAGAAGATAATTTACAGAGATGGTGTTAAAGAACTTAAATAACCTTCTCTTCCATCCTCCATCTCCAGGATGGGTTGCATATCAAACCAAAATCAAGACATGTGCAAAACTCAGCAGATCAGTCGCAGTAACAGCAGTTCTTTTCATGGTCTTGCTCCCTGTGCTAAGACCATGAGGAGCTGCAATGTGCTAGAGCACAGGACGGGCAATTAAATTATGAAGTTGTGTTCTGTAAGAGAATACCACAAAACAGTGTTTGTCAAACTGGAGTTATGTGGCAACTTTTTCTTATTTATCTGAACGTTTTATCAAAGCATTACGTACATAAAAGGTTTCCATTACTTTTTAAAAGTATTCAAAAATAAGCATTTAAATGTCTGTTCTTCAAGAATATAATGAAGCAACTTTGAAGTCATGCTTAATCCTCCATTCTTCCTTCATATCAATTTTTTAATGTATCAACTTTATATTTACTTTCTATTTAAAATACTTTAAAAACTACAAAATAGTTGCAAAATTATAGGCTGATTCCTTGTATACCACCTTTCCCTGTTGTTAACATCTTTTTTTTTTTTTTTTTTTTAATTAATTTATTATTATTAGACTTCAAGTTGTAGGGTACATGTGCACAACGTGCAGGTTTGCTACATATGTATACTTGTGCCATGTTGGTGTGCTGCACCCATCAACTCGTCATTTACATCAGGTATAACTCCCAATGCAATCCCTCCCCCCTCCCCCCTCCCCATGATAGGCCCCGGTGTGTGATGTTCCCCTTCCTGAGTCCAAGTGATCTCATTGTTCAGTTGCCGCCTATGAGTGAGAACATGCGGTGTTTGGTTTTCTGTTCTTGTGATAGTTTGCTGAGAATGATGGTTTCCAGCTGCATCCATGTCCCTACAAAGGACACAAACTCATCCTTTTTTATGGCTGCATAGTATTCCATGGTGTATATGTGCCACATTTTCTTAATCCAATCTGTCACTGATGGACATTTGGGTTGATTCCAAGTCTTTGCTATTGTGAATAGTGCTGCAATAAACATACGTGTGCATGTGTCTTTATAGCAGCATAATTTATAATCCTTTGGGTATATACCCAGTAATGGGATGGCTGGGTCATATGGTACATCTAGTTCTAGATCCTTGAGGAATCGCCATACTGTTTTCCATAATGGTTGAACTAGTTTACACTCCCACCAACAGTGTAAAAGTGTTCCTATTTCTCCACATCCTCTCCAGCACCTGTTGTTTCCTGACTTTTGAATGATCGCCATTCTAACTGGTGTGAGATGGTATCTCATTGTGGTTTTGATTTGCATTTCTCTGATGGCCAGTGATGATGAGCATTTTTTTCATGTGTCTGTTGGCTGTATGAATGTCTTCTTTTGAGAAATGTCTGTTCATATCCTTTGCCCACTTTTGGATGGGGTTGTTTGTTTTTTTCTTGTAAATTTGTTTGAGTTCTTTGTAGGTTCTGGATATTAGCCCTTTGTCAGATGAGTAGATTGCAAAAATTTTCTCCCATTCTGTAGGTTGCCTGCTCACTCTGATGGTAGTTTCTTTTGCTGTGCAGAAGCTCTTTAGTTTGATGAGATCCCATTTGTCAATTTTGGCTTTTGCTGCCGTTGCTTTTGGTGTTTTAGACATGAAGTCTTTGCCCATGCCTATGTCCTGAATGGTACTACCTAGGTTTTCCTCTAGGATTTTTATGGTATTAGGTCTAACATTTAAGTCTCTAATCCATCTTGAATTAATTTTCGTATAAGGAGTAAGGAAAGGATCCAGTTTCAGCTTTCTACTTATGGCTAGCCAATTTTCCCAGCACCATTTATTAAATAGGGAATCCTTTCCCCATTTCTTGTTTCTCTCAGGTTTGTCAAAGATCAGATGGCTGTAGATGTGTGGTATTATTTCTGAGGACTCTGTTCTGTTCCATTGGTCTATATCTCTGTTTTGGTACCAGTACCATGCTGTTTTGGTTACTGTAGCCTTGTAGTATAGTTTGAAGTCAGGTAGCGTGATGCCTCCAGCTTTGTTGTTTTGACTTAGGATTGTCTTGGAGATGCGGGCTCTTTTTTGGTTCCATATGAACTTTAAAGCAGTTTTTTCCAATTCTGTGAAGAAGCTCATTGGTAGCTTGATGGGGATGGCATTGAATCTATAAATTACCTTGGGCAGTATGGCCATTTTCACGATATTGAATCTTCCTATCCATGAGCATGGTATGTTCTTCCATTTGTTTGTGTCCTCTTTGATTTCACTGAGCAGTGGTTTGTAGTTCTCCTTGAAGAGGTCCTTTACATCCCTTGTAAGTTGGATTCCTAGGTATTTTATTCTCTTTGAAGCAATTGTGAATGGAAGTTCATTCCTGATTTGGCTCTCTGTTTGACTGTCACTGGTGTATAAGAATGCTTGTGATTTTTGCACATTAATTTTGTATCCTGAGACTTTGCTGAAGTTGCTTATCAGCTTAAGGAGATTTTGGGCTGAGACAATGGGGTTTTCTAAATATACAATCATGTCGTCTGCAAACAGGGACAATTTGACTTCTTCTTTTCCTAACTGAATCCCCTTGATTTATTTCTCTTGCCTGATTGCCCTAGCCAGAACTTCCAACACTATGTTGAATAGGAGTGGTGAGAGAGGGCATCCCTGTCTTGTGCCAGTTTTCAAAGGGAATTTTTCCAGTTTTTGCCCATTCAGTATGATATTGGCTGTGGGTTTGTCATAAATAGCTCTTATGATTTTGAGGTACGTTCCATCAATACCGAATTTATTGAGCGTTTTTAGCATGAAGGGCTGTTGAATTTTGTCAAAAGCCTTTTCTGCATCTATTGAGATAATGATGTTAACATCTTATATGAGAATAATGATAATAATGGAGTCACCTAAACGAGGACATCAGCATTGGTATAATACTATTAATATTCAGAACTTATTCAAATTTCCCCAATTATCCCACTACTTTTGTTTTGTCTTGATTTTCCAGTCTAAGATTCACTGCAGGATCCTACATTGCGTTTAGTTGTCATGCATTCTTAGTTTTCCCCAGTCTAAGACAGTTCTTCACTCTTTATCTCTTATGACCCTGACAGTTGTGAAGATCACCTGTCATTTATTTCATAGCATGTTTCTCAGTTGGAGTTTGTCTGATGTCTTTCTCATGATTAGATTGAGGTTATACTTTCTTGGCAATGATAGCATCAAATCAAAAGTTACATGATATCAACATGTCTTATTACAGATTAATTTTGATCACTTTGTTTATGTTGTGTCTGAAGGATTTTTCCACTTTTAAGTGACAAATTTTCTCTTGTAATTAATACATATTATGTGTGAGGTTACTTTGAGAGTATAAAAGCATCCTGTGTCTTATCATTCTTTTAATTCTTAATTTTAGCAACTATCAGTGATTCTTACCCACAAAATTTATAAATGTGATTTTCAAATAGCAATTATCTACTTTTCATCAGTCTTACTATCTATTAATTTGAATATTACTGAAAGTAAGAATTGTCTCTTCTTTCCTATGTATTTATTTTTCCCACTATTTTTATTGGCCCAGACTCATGGGCAGTTCTTTTGCTATATGAGTTTTAATCCATTACTATCATTATTTTATTGCTGAAGTTGTGCCAAATTTGGCCATCAGAAGTTTCTTCAGGATGGATCCCAATGTTAATTTTTTTTTTAAGAGGAAAACCATTATATTCTTATGGACACTAACCTGGTTATTTAGTGCTATATACAAATAACCCCAAAACTTAGGGGTTAAAACAACACTGGATTTTCATTCTTATGCTTCTAAAGATTAACTGGCTTGGTGATTCTCACTTATCCTTCAATCCGTTGCAGTCAGACAGCAGCTGAGACTGTGCTGAAGATTTCTTTAGTTTGAAGCCTGGCTAAGAATGGTTGTAGCAGCTGAGGTTATTCAGGTATTTTTTTCTCCACAGAGTCCCTTCAAATGGCCAGGTGGGCTTACTCATATTACAGCAGGCTCAAAATAGTTGAGCATTTTGCATGTTGAATAGCTTCTCCCAGATCAGGAACTCTAAGGGACCTAGGTAAAAGCTACAAGGCTTCTGACATCCAAGCCTGAGATGTCATGCCATGGTCTATTGATCTCAGCAGTTATGGGTCAGGGAATTCAAGGTTGGGAGGTGGGAGGACTGGCCTCTGACTTTCCGTGAGGAATTGCTTGCACAAAAAAGACAGAAGAAATTCATGATGGCATCTTAGAGACAAACTACTACATATACCTAGTGTTGGTTAACATCCATTTAATTTTAATGCCACTTATAAGTCAACATACATAAAACTAAGGAAATATTCTTTATAATGTTAATGAATTATAAAGTAATAAAAATAAAATGCAACAGAAAGTTTTTAAAACCAAAAAAATTCAAATAGCAGTATTAATTAAATATGACAGTTGATGTTGCTTCATTGAAACCAAAATTCTGCTGAGGATGTGGTACTGAATGTTGTAGGGAAGACATTATCCTTTAATCAATTACAAAGCCTCTGTGTGTACCACACATCATGAAATCTTTTGTTGATGGAGAAAGACAAAGAACAGGAAATGTGGTAAAGTTCATGGCTCTGGAGGTTAATTGCTCTTTAGAGATTTTATGAAGGTTCCTTGGCATCTGACAGTTGTCTTTTGCATGGTTCTATAACGAATTGGCTACTTGTATGTACTCATAAGTTTGCGTATATAATAGATACATGATCCCCACTCTGAAGGAATCTGTAATCTCTTTTTTGATAATATAAAGAAGTAGGAGCCTAAATGTTCTCTTAGAAATCACTGAAGAATAAATATATTTGTTTCCTGAATAAATATCTTTTGAAGATAAATGAAAGACTGATCCCTGATAATGAAATCCAAGAATTGTGTCATCAGTTGGAGTCCCATGCCATTAGAATGCGGCCCTTCTGCTCAGACAAATAAGCACAACTGTTTCTGTCAGATGGCGAGCATCCAGCGCGTCCAGAAATCACTGGAGCAGGTGTGTTTGTGGTAGATGCAAAAATAACTAGAGAGGAGCAAATGAGCACAAGCTCCTTCATGCTCTACTGAGTGCTAGGGGAGAAGAAAATATAAAAATTTCAAGAGACTGTCTTCCTGGCCGTTCTTGGGGACGTGAGAATGGATGAAGCAGAGTAGAAAGTACAGTATTGTGAAGGGATGAATTGGGAGCTGGGGTTCAACTGAATGCCCAAACGTCTAAATTGAATAATAATAATTCAAAATATAATGCACATCATTCGTGGTTTGGAGATTTGGGACATCTATAAGGCAGCTGTTGTTCATAAATTGATCTCTCAGTGACAGCAATAAAGAAAAATGCTTTGATGTAAGTAGTCATCATCACGTGACTCTAGAAGAAAGATCAGTCCTGTGGGAATCAACCCTAAGACTCAGGTGGCTTTGGTGAGGAAGGGGACAGATAGGGAAAGGGTTGCTGTGTTTTCTCACTTCCATACAGACATGTCTCTCCCGTTTTTGCCTGAACCTCTTTCCTCAGCTTTTTCTTGCTACCTAATTTAACTATGTAGAGAAGCAATACTGAGTTAAGGAAAGAGGGAAAAGAATGAGCTCTTTTTTTTTTTCATTAGACCAACCTGTATTTAATCCCAGCTTCTCTACTTACATATGTTTGCAGGCTGCCTCATCTGCTGATAGCCCAGTTTTCTTTTGTCTAGTGTGAAGGTCTAATAATTCTGTCATAGGATTGTTTTGATATGGAAATTTACTAGTTCAGTGTTTGGTACCTTGTAGATAAACATCATATAAAATATATCATTGTGATTTATAGTCAATAAAAGTTGAAATCACTCTCCTCTTTATGGACATTTTATCTTGAACTGAGATTCTACTTCCTACGCTTTCCTTTAATCAAATAGATACAAATCTAAAATATATTCTTCATATGTATAATTTCAGGAAAATTCAGACTTCTCTTAAAAAACTAAGTTTCAGATGATATATATCTTAAAACTCAGGTATACAGGATGTAAAGGTTTTAGGAGGAATTCAGAGGACAATTGTTTTTTGTAAATTGATAATTTATAATTATATAAATGGGTACAAAGTGATGTTATGATTTATGAATACAATGTGAAAGAATTAAATCAAGCCAGTTGAAATATTCAGTACCTCAAATACTTAAAAAGATTTTGTAGTAAGGACATAGTATTTGAAATGTACAATACTCTATTATTAACTATATTACTACGCTGAGTAAAAGATATGAAAAAAGTCAAAAGATCATATTCCTTCTGTTTGAGATTTTGTGCCCATTGACCATTATTTTTCCACACCTCAAACCCCTGCTTCCATAATTACCATTCTCTCTGTTTCTATGGGTTCAATTGTTTTAGATTCCATGTGTAAGTAAGAATATGCAGTATTTTTGTCTTTCTGTGCCTCACTTATTTCACTTAGCTTGATGTTCTCCAGTTCCGTTCATATGATTGCAAATGGCAGAATTTCTTTTTGAAAGATGAATAATATTGCATTGTGTATATATCCCACATTTTCTTTATCTATTCGTCTTCTGGTGAACACTTAGGTTTACTTCCTACATTGGCTATTGTGAACAGTACTGCGATGAACATGGGAGTGTGGACATCTCTTCAACAAAGTGATCTTAAGTCTTTTGGATAAATGCTCAGAAATGGGATTGCTGGATCATACACTAATTCTCCTTTTGTTTTTTTTGAGGAACCTCCTTACAGTTTCCATAATGGCTGTAATACTGTATTTTACCTTCTGTACTGTATTTTACACTGACAGTTACAAGGGTTCTCTTTTCTCGATGTCCTTGCCAACACCTGTTATCTTTCATCTTATTGAGAATAGCCATTCTAACATGTGAGATGATACCTCATCATGGTTTTAATTTGCATTTCCCTAATGATTAGTGATGCTGAGCATTTTTTCATTTATATGTTGACTATTTGTATATCCTCTTTTGAAAAATGTCTATTCAGATCCCTTGCCCATTTTTAAATTTTTGTTTTTCTTGCTGTTGAGTTGTTTGAGCTCCTTATATATATTGAATATTAACCCCTTCTCAGATACATGGTTTGCAAATATTTTTTCTTCATAGGTTGTCTCTGCACACTCTTAATTGTTTCCATGCTATGCAGAAGCTTTTCAGTTTTATATCGTCCCATTTGTCTACTTTTGTTCTTGATGACTGCACTTTTGGGGTTGAATAAAAAAACAAACAAAAAATCATTGCCTAGATCAATGTCATGTAGTTTTTTTGTTGTTGTTTTTATTTTTCCTCTACATTTTCTTCAAGTAGTTTCACATTTTATGGTCTTATGTTTAAGTGTTTAATCCATTTAGAGTTGATTTTTGTATGTGTTGTGGGATTAAGGTCCACTTTCATTCTTCTGCATATAGATACCCAGTATTGCCAACACCACTTAAGAGATTGTCTTTTTACTATTGCGTATTCTTAGGCACTTTTATAAAAAATCAATTGACCATACATATACGGGTTCATTTATGGACTCTTATTTTGTTCCATTGGTTAATGTGTCTTTCTTTTTTCTGCCAGAAGCATTCTGTTTTAATTACTGTAGCTCCATAGTATAATTTGATACCAGGTAGTGTTATACCTCCAGCTGTTTTTTCTTTGTGTTTTGTTGTTGTTGTTGTTGTTGTTTTGTTTTGTTTTTATCATGATTGTATTGGCTATTCAGGATTTTTGTTGTTGCTCCATGTGAATTTTAGGGTTTTTTCTATGTCTATATGAAATGACATTGAAATTTTAATAGAGATAAAATTAGTATTGACTTGGCATTGAATTGGTAAATTACTTTGGGTAGTGTGGACATTTTCACAATATTCTTTCAATCCATGAGCATGGGATATATTTTTATTTGTATAGTCTTGAATGTCTTTCATCAATGTTTTATAGCTTTTTAGTGTACAGTTCTTTCACCACCTTGGTTAACATATTCCCAAATTTATTTAATTTTTGTAACTATTGTAAATGAGATTGTCCTCTTGATTTTTTTTCCCCAGGTAGTTTATTGTTAGTAAATAGAATCACTACTGACTTTTTGTGTTGATTTTGTATCCTGAAACTTTACTGTATTTGTTAATTAGTTATAACAGGTTGTTTCTTGGTATATTCTGTAGGATTTTTCATATATAAGAAAGATTATGTCATTAGCAAACAGTGACAGTTTTACTTCTTTCTTTCCTATATAGATGCCTTTTTTAAAATTTATCTTGCCTAATTGTTCTGACAAGGACTTGCAGTACTATGTTACATAGAAGTTGCTAGTATGGGCATCCTTGCCTTGTAAATCTTGAGGAAAGGTTTAAATTTTTCACCACTGAATATAATATTAGCTGTAGGCTTCTCGTATATGGCCTTTATTGTGTGTAGACACATTCCTTCTATACCTAGTTTAGTGAGAGGATTTTGTTTTGTTTTGTTTTATCATGAAACGATGCTGAATTTGTGAATTTTTTTTTTTATATCTAAGGAGATGATCATATGGTTTTGTTACTCATTCTGTTTAATGTAATGTGTCATGTTTATTGATTTGCATACAGTAAACCATCCTTGTATCCCGGGGCTAAATCCCAGGTAGTAATGGTGGATGGACTTTTTCATGGTTGTTGAATTCAGTTTGCAAGTTTTTTTCTTGGGGATTTTCCCCCTTTGTTCCTTAAGGATACTGACCTGTAATTTTACTTTCTTCTAAAGCTTTGTCTAACTTTGATATCAGGAGAATGCTCCCTCATGAAACGAGTTTGGAAGTGATCCCTTCCGTTTTTTTGTTTTGTTTTGTTTGTTTGTTTCAAGAGTTTGATTTGTTTGCAAGAGTTTTGTTTTTTGTTTTTTTGTTTTTTGTTTTTTTTTTTTGCAAGGTTTTTTTTTTATTGACTGTTTTGCACAGATTGGTATTAGTTTTTTAAATGTTTGGTAGGATTCAGCTGTGAAGACATCAGGTCCTTGGGTTTTCTGTGATGGGAGACTTTTTATTACTGACTGAATCTCCTTAGTCCTTATTGGTCTGTTCAGATTTTCTGTTTCTTCATGATTCAGTCTTAGTAAGTTATATGTGGCTGAGAATCTATTCTTTTTTTCTAGGTTATAGTTTGTTGACATATAATTGTTTATAGTAATTGCTTATTGTCCTTTGTGTTTCTGTTGTATCATTTGTAATGTATGAGAGGAGAATTGTTTCAGTAATTGAAGTGTTGCCCTGAACAGGGTTTTCCAACATAGGCGTTATTGGTGTTTGGGGCAGGATGACTCTTGCTGTGCATGACCATTCTGTGCCAATGCAGGATGTTTAGACTTTGTCCTGGATACTGCCACTCAGTTATTTTAAAAAAACGTGACCCTGCTTCTTGTTTTAAAATCCTGCTTAGAGGAGTACAATTACTTTCAGTTGAGAATGTCTGCACTAAAATAAGTGTTTATTTGTTTTAGAAGAGAGCACATTTCCATATGTAGGCTGAGCACGTGCTATAGTGTAAAAATACCACACATGTATTCTTAAAAACGATAGAAAATAGAATTTAACTAATGCATAACTTCATTCTTTTACAATACACTGAAGCCCTTGGTGGACCAGAAATTGCTGACAAGAAGCATTAGAGGTGTGATAGAAGCACTAATCTCAAATACACATGTTGAGTTCTTTGAAGTGACCTAAAAATAACATTCCTTTGTTATTTCTGAGTTCTGAATCAATGGAGAAAAAAAGGACAATGGTCTAAGACAGGGGCTCCCAACACCTGAGCCACGGACCAGTATTGGCCACATTAGATTCTCACAGGAGAGCAAATCCTATTGTCAACTGCACATGAGAGGGATCCAGGTTGCAGGCTTCTTATGAGCATGTAACTAATGCCTGACAATCTGCGGTGGAACAGTTTCATCCCAAAGCCACTCCCCCATATCTGTGGAAAAATTGTCTTCCACAAAACTGGTCTCTGGTGCCAAAAAGGTTGGGGACTGCTGATCTAAGACACAGAGAGTTAAATATTTCACATATGAAGCTCATGTTGAATAATATGGCTTGTATGTGGGAACAAATGAGTTTTCTAATATGAGAATAAGACAAACTTACCACCCAATCAAGGAAGCATCAGACTGTACAGGCCTTTCCACATTTACGGATGTGTTTGCTGCCTGTATAACACTCATGGTAGAGATGAAAAAAGGAGAACTTATAATTTCTGCAGAGTGGCCCACTTTTGAGTGACAAAAAAGATGCTGCTTTATATGTGACTACATTCTTCCAAATACCCCCAATCGATTTTCTCCTATCCACGGGAGGAATAAGTGGACACAAACCAGGAATGTTACAGCTAGTGCAGCTTCCTTCATTTGGAGGAGATATCACCAGTTTGAAAGAACCATTTTCTCTAATTATTACATAGAAATGAACTCCTAAAACAAGGGTGCACCATGCCTGCAAGGGGTGGATATAAAGAATAGAAAGAGCATGATGATGGTCTAAGGGCAAATAAAAGTGTGGGTAGTCAACTTTAACAGAACAGATACAAATAGACTGGCCCTTGCATATCCTCTGCACTCCCACCTAGGTCAAGTGGCAGTGATGGGGGGATATATATGTTATCAAAGGGAGTCTGATACCTGGTAACTTATAAGAATAAGACAAGTTGGTGATACTTAAGTAGAATATGGAATTCCCTGTCCAGAGAGTGACTCTAGAATCTTCTTTATATGTTCAGCTACCCAACACCCTCCCTTCTTCTGAAAATAGGCTTGAATGCAATCAGAGGAAGCTACTTCTTGCCCTATACTGAAGCATATCATATGGATTGATATATCAAATAATTTAACAGCAAATCTTAACTATAAACAGATGCAAATATTGTTAACCATCAAACATTTAAGAAAATGTAGGATCACTAAGCAAGGAAGACAACTGAATAAATGGAAGAAACTATTCCCAAGAATGAGGTCAATTGAGGAAGTACATTCAGAATAAAACAGATTTTGACATTAACTTTCTTTATTAGGCATTTTGGTTACATGAAAATAATTGCATAGTACCTTCAGAGAGATAAGGAAAAAATAATTTATAAGCTAGAATTTTATGGCAAACCCACACTATGCATTTGTGAGGAGAAAAAAATTAGACATACAAAAACATATAATGCTTTCTAGACATAGACCTCTCTGAAAGAATTGAAAAATGTGCTTCAGAATGAAGAAACATAATTTGATAAAAAAAAAAAAAATGAGGTGTGAGAGACTATGCTACCTGGTCACATGCTCAATCAACTAAGAGAGAGAAAGGGAGAGAGAGAGAATATGAATTAATATGGTATTAAAGAATTAATGACTGTGACCAAGAAGAGCAATTGAAGAAAGAAATAAAGAAAAATAGCTTAGCATTTTTCTTTTTTAGACTCTAACCCAGATAAAAGCTGAAGAAAAGAGCAGGTATGTAGATTCCATGGACTAGATAGTATGTGAGATTAGAAAACAACTTTAGGATGTGAGCAATTCAGCTGATTAAAAAAAAAAGGAAAAGAAAGGATAAGACATTTTTTTAAAAGCTCAGCACACACACACGTATATGAGCAGACATAAATGCACACACACACACACACACATATAGACATACAGGCATATATTTATTTAGAAAACATTTGCGCCCACTTTGATGACATGTCAAGGTTCCTTGGTGTGGTGGGGGCATGGGATAGAAAACTTACCCTTTTATTTTTGTGAGAGGCTAGGGTGCTATTGGCTGCTTCAGGGCCTCCTGTGTCTTCCCTTATCCTCTTTACCTTTGTTTTGAGAGCATTTTTCTAGTGGTAAAAGACACTTAATATAAACTTTAACATCCTAACCATTTTTAAGTGTACAGTGCAAAGTGTGAACTTTATGTTCATTGTTGTGCAACAGGTCTCCAGAACAGTTTACAAACTCTCTAGCCACTGAAACACTATACTCCTTTTCCCTATTCCCTAGTCCATCATTGTGCTTTATATTTCTGAGATTTTGACTACTTTAGATAGTTCATATAAGTGAAATAATGCAATATGTGTTTTATTGCCATGGGTTTATTTCCCTTAGCATGATGTCTGCCAGGTTCATTCGTGTTGTAACATATGACAGGATTTTCTTCTTTAATATGGCTGTATCATATTCAATTTAATAAGGCTCTGCATAATAATACTAATATTCCATTCTCTCTTTCTTTCTCTCTCGCTCAGTCTCTCTCTCTCACTCAGTCTCTCTCTCTCTCTCTTCCCCTCCCCCCCACCCCACATGCCCTTGATTGAGCATATCCCTAAGTAGCATTGATTCTTATACCAATTATTTTCTCAAATTATTTTTCTTCTTTCTGAAGCACAACTTTCAATTCTTCCAGAGTGGTCTGTGTCTAGAAAGTGTTATACATTTTTGTATGTGTAATTGTTTTGAAGTTTTATTTTCTCCTCACACATGGATAGGATAGTGTGGGTTTGCTGTAAAATTCTAGCCTATAAATTATTTTTCTTTATCTCTCTGAAGGTACTACGCAATTATTTTATGTTTGTGTGTATACACTACATTTTCTTTAACCATTTATTCATTGGTGGACATTTAGGTTGCTTCCACTTCTTGGCTATTGTAAATAATGCTGTGCAATGAATATAGATGCACAAATATCTCTTTGAAAACCTGTTTTCATTTTTTAAAATAAACACGTAGAAGCGGAATTGCTGGATCATATAGTTCTATGTTTAACTTTCTGAGGAGCCTCCATACTATTTTCCATAGCTTCTGCACCTTTGCAATCCCATCAACAGTGCACAAGGATTCCAGTATCTCCACATCCTCACCAACACTTATTATTTTCCACAAAGCCTAACATAATTAACATCTGTCCTTTTACAGAAAAAAGTCCCCAACCCTTGCTTGATGAGAAAGCACAAAAAAATTATGGAATTTAAATATTAATCAACCTTAACAATGTAAAACTACCAGGGCAGAAGTTGAGACAGAAGGAAAAAAGAGAGATGAAGGTTGATATAGACAAGCTAATGCTGTTATGCTACCATGTGGTTTAAGAAACAGAACATTCCTGTGAGTGGGTACGAGTTACATGTTACCACAGTGAGAAGTCAGTAGTGTTCCACTGATTAATAAGTCAATGAGAGAATTAGTATAGAATTTATAGTTATGGAAGATATGATTTTAACAACAGAAGCAGTAGAAAGTGTGGACTCTGGGGAGCTGGAGTGATGGTACCATGTACTGGGAACAGAGAGAACACCTTTTCACTAGGCTTCTTTGGAATGACTTACATTCATTGATATTGCTTTTTTTTTTTTTAAATAACAAGAGGAGAAGCAGTAGAGCATAAGGAAGAGACACTGGGCTTACTTTGCCTTCTTGGCTCAGCTGCTATCTAGTTGTATGAATTTGGGCAGATCTCGATGTCACATCCCGTTTGTTTCCTTAATTAACCTTGGATTCTACAATTGAGTTTGGATGTGTTATATGCTCGAATTTTTTCAACTTCTGTGCTTAGGATATAAACTTATACAGTGACTTAAGAGTTATTTACATGATAAATAGTTCTTAATGTTATAGTTCCACTAGAATTATTGTGCTTAGATGTTCATCTCTAAAGCATTAAAATTAGAATTGTTATAATCAAATCACAGGAAGAAGTTATAGAACTCTATTGTATTATGCTCTAAATTTAATTTGGGCCTCACTTTCAAAAAAAAAAAAATAGAAAACATTACTAGAGGAAATGTAGGCCAGAGTTTCACAGTAGCTGCACTTAAATTGGATTATTAATCTTTTTGTTTGTGTAAATTCAACAATGTGGAAAATTCTATATGGAGGCATTTGAACCATCTTAAAGGCTCTAATGTGAAGAAAGATATTATGAAAGAACCAAATGCAAAATTTTATGAATATCCAGTTGAGGTAGACACTCAACAGAAGATATGATTGAAATGTCTCCAGTATATTCTCTAGATGCAGATTACACAAGGTGGTGTCAAAAGCCAAGTATGATTTAATAAGTAAAAAGCAATCGTTTGCAACTGAATGCCTACTGAGAGTATCCATAACTGCAAGACCAGATGTTCATATTCATGCTTTTTTTGTGTTTTCTCTGGTTTTTGATTTTCTGAGGGCTGTTAATCATATGCCCTTGATATGCAGTGTTCAATCCATTTTGTTAGCCTTTTATCATTTTAAACAGTTACAGATTATGTCTCCATGGAGTATGCTAGAAATGTCCTTATGTTGCACCAGCCCATGCTTTATGAGATAAACAAATGAGTAATTCAAGCTTTGTAGCGGGTTCGTGTGTCACATAAGAGCTCAGTCATAATTTTTGAATTGTCTGCCAATGCACGTTAAATCAAAGTGTCTATCTGAAACAGTAGTAGTATTTCATGAGCTGTGTAGAACAGTTCTTTATCCTATCTCTATGAACTCCTTTTTTTTTTTTTTTTTTTTTCCTTTTTGGTTTTACTAGGGGCATGGGAGTGGAGGGCACAAAAGTTTAACTTAATGTTAAAGCCAAGGTCAAGACACAGGAATCTAAATGCTACATTTTTCATTCCTATTATCTTGAAAGTTTGATCATTTATGCATATAGACAGCATATCCCTGGATGACAGGTGGAGGTTTGCTTTTTCTGGAGGTTTCAAAAAGTGATACTAACTCTAAAAGTTTTGAAAAATTAAATCAACCATATTATAAAATAGTTATGAAATAGTATTTTTCTGACCATCTAAAATGTTGATTTTCTGAATGTCAATGTGTGTAGATGATGCATGTGTGTGAGTGTGTATACATGTAACTGTTTCCATAAACTGGGATAAAGTTAGATAAAGTTAGTGATTTTTGCCACATTTTATCCTGTGGCAAAACTCTTTATTTGACTCTACAATCAAAGTGGAAATGGCTTCAGAAGCATCTGTTCAAGTCTGTTGCTTTGAGAAATCATATATAAGCTATCATGGGCATCTTCAAATCAAACTAATGTTCCCTTCGGAAACATTATTTTGTGATTTTTTAACAGCATTTTTACCCATTTGTCATTTCTTTATGGAATAAAATGATCATGAAAAGAAGTATTATTAATTTGTGATGCTGATTGCATTCCATTCCAGGTGATTAAAGCCAGCTGGGAGACAGTACCCCAATGCTGTTTATAAGAATCATGTCTGGCATGTGCAAAGTTCATAAAAATCCTTAGCAATTTGTTAAATAACGTGCCAGATGATAGCTATAGATTTGTAATATTTTAGAAAGGTCTATCTTTAATTCATGAACCTTTCAATTACCTTAAAACCTTATGCCAGGAGGGCAAAGCTGTCTGACCCACTTATAATTATTGCAAACCCTGTTTTCAGTTACAGTTTAAAAGTAGGCTATTGCTGTTGCTTGCTGTGTTCAACATTTTATTGAGACCATTTTTTCTTTGACTCTTGAATACCTAGGTAGTTACTTGTGATAGTTATTTCAAATTCTGTTCTCTCTCTCTCTCATTTTATAAATGAGAGATAATTTTTCAAAATTTTGCTCAATGATCAGTCCGTGACAATGATAATATGCTAAAGTCATAACATGAGAACTAACAGAGATTAAGAGGGGAAAAATGTCCTTTAAAGGTATCTATCTTGTCTTCTAAATCCCAGATAAAACATCAGGTGTGACAATTGTTAATCGTAATTTGCTAGACTAAGTTTTTCATATCTCTATTATGGAACACACAGTTTGAGGCTAGAGACAGTGATATTGCTATCAAGTATCACTTTAAAAAGTCTCTTATGTATTAGATATTTCTCATTAACTTATTTTATAAAAGTATGATTTGATAACCTGTTATGTACAGTGTATTAGGAATGGAGTACAGAAGAAGATACATGCTTCCTTATGGATCTTTTAACCTAATAGTGAAGTTATGTGTTAAATATTCATAAAAATAATCAAGTCTTGTTCTGATAAGCATTACAAAGGAAAAGTTCAGGGTATAATAAGCGATTTTAATAAAGCTAAGGAATCCTTGAAGTTTTTTTTTTTGGGGGGAGGAAATATATTAATAATTGAGCCTAGACTGGATGAAGGGAATTAGATTGGTGATGAAGAGGAGAAAGAGTATTTCCAATAAAAGTAATACTATGTATAAATCTGTGTGTAAGGAAGATGTTCAGTGCTATGGAGTAATTGAAACAGGACCGTTGTGGTTAAACTAAAGTTAGCAGTGAAGAAAGTCAGAAAGTGGCACCGGGTCATATCAGTGAGGAGAGAAGGGGGATCATGAAGGAGTTTATAAGCCACATTCATGTGTCTAGACTTTATAATAACAATAGAACCATTGCAGAGCATAAAGTTGGAGAGTGGCACGAGTAGATTTACGTATGAAAGAGATCACTCTGGAAGCAATGTGGAGAATTAGGTGGGGAGGGTTGGGGAGAAGACTGGATTAAGAGAGACCACCAGGCAGAAGGCAATTTTCATAAACCAGAGGAGACAGGATCGTAGCTTTGATTATCAGTATGCTAGTGGAGATGGGAAGAAGAGGATGTGCTGAAGAGATGTTGGAAAAGTAGAATGCCAAAGACTAATTGGATATAGGAGTAAAAGGAAAGACAAAACCGGGACAACACCCAGGTTTCTGGTTGAGCAACAGCATTGATGGTGATACCACTTACTGAGTTAGTTGTGAGAGTAGAGCAGGACACCGGAAAGATCATCAGTTGAACTGTGGATATGTCAAGTTGAAGAACCTGAAAAAATAGCCTAGTGGAGATCTCTGGTAGATAACTGGAGCTAAGTGGATCAGGCTTCACATCAAGCCTGGCAATCATTCACATCAGCACTGATAATTGAATCTTTGGGATTGGACGAGATCTGCCAGTCTCATAGAGAGGGACAATGCCTGGTGAGAAGAAGGCGTAAGATCATTCCCTGAGGAACTTCAACATTTAAATGACAAGTGTCAGAACATGGTATGAGTCTTAGGTGCTATTTAATAATATAAGCTTAATATAGAATATTAAGATAGCTTAACATAGAAGATATGCAAGATAAGCTTAACATAGAATATTAAAAGTCATACATTTGTTATATTTTTGTCATCACCAAGGATGTCCTATATGTTCAGCAGGACACAATATTTCACAAATGCAATTTTTCTGACTTTAGGCAAGTCGTGGTGTCTAAGGCATCAGTTTATTTGCTGTTAAAATCAGTTTACCCAATGGTCCATGCATGAACAGGCAGAGTAGGTTATCACTAGAGCAGACATTTCTACTAGGGATCATTTCCAACTAAATAGAAAACAGAGTTCTGATAGAATGAAGCAATGGATGAGTGAGCTTTGATAGAGTTTAGGAAGTAGATAAAATGTAGAACAGTACCAGCAAATGTTCATGTAATTATAAAGGAAGGATGAAGCCTGGGTGGCTTTCAACCTGAGGCACTGAGCACGTAAGAGGTAGAGGGAAAGCTTAGATGTAGCTAAGACAACCAGGGATGAAAAGCTTGGAGATCAATTTTGCCAACTACGTGTTTTATTTAAGGATGGTCTTTTAATAATATTAGTAGTTTTCTTTTAGTCCTCCCTAAGCCCACAATGCACTAAATTAAGCTCGTTCAATCCATAGCTTGGGCCACATGCAGCCCAGGACAGCTTTGAATGTGGCCTAACACAAATTCATAGATTTTCTTGAAACATCATGAGTTTTTTTTGCAATTTTTTAAAGTTATTAGCTATCATTAGTGTTAGTGTATTTTATGTGCAGCTGAAGATAATTCTTCTTCCAGTGTGGCCCAGGGAAGCCCAAAGATTGGACACCTCTGCACTAAATAGTTGCATTATTTATTGTACTCCCAAAGCAACTCTTTACCTAAAAATAAAAAAGAGGAAGGGGCGGGGGCGAGGGGAGACGGAGAAGGAGGGAAAAGAGAGGAGATAAAAAAAAAATTCATGTCATTATAAAGGAAGGATGAAGTCTTTTCAGAGCAAGAAAAATCAAGATCCTATTCTCCCTCACTTTTGACATCTGCCTGCAAGATCCTAATGGGAGTTAATGGGCAAATGGTTGAGATGGGATGAACCATGTTTTTGCTTCTGAAAGTCCACATGCCGAGTTGTGTCCCCTTTCAAGGAGGGACAAAAACTTGTTTATTTCCCCGCTCAAAAACAGCTTGATCATTTCAGTCTCTGTTGGGCCTTCAGAGAATTTGGCTCGTGGGTTAACCCACTTAATCCTCCCGGCCTTATAGACTCTTTAATCAGTTTTGTTTTTAAAGTTATCACCCCATGGTTTATGGGGTTTACCTGGAGTGGGTGGCTACGGGATTCAAATTTTCTGCCGTGACTTTGGCCCTCTTCTTAGGCAAATGTCCAATGGTGGTTCCTGACATATAAATTGTTGAGTACCATATTGTATGTCCCTGACACTGCCCTCTAATTATGGACCACATATGAGTGCTCCAGTTAAAGGTAACTGATGTAGGGCTTCTCGGATTGTAGTTAATGTTAAACTCTTTGTGAAAATGTTTAAGAAGGGTTAAAGGGAGAAAAATGTATTGAGAAAAAATAAACTTCTACCTTTAAAATGAATTCCTCTTTTGAAAGCAGAATTTTTATTTTTCCATTTTAGATCCACATATATATGCATGAAATATATATACCCATATATATATGAAATATATATATACCCATATATATGAAATATATATATTTAAAATATATATATATATTAAAAAAATGCATTTCTAACAGACATATTTGGTACATATTTTATCTAGCTTTTTAAATGGTAGAATGATCCTTGCTTAACATCTCCTAGAATTAGAGTTTCCTGGAAGATAGTAGAAATGTTGAGTTAGCTATAAAGGAGACTAAGCAACTCTTAATTGACCGAGTTCTAGAATTCTGACAATTGAGGTGTTTTGTATTAGGCAGTAACTAATTGATTCAGTCAGATTTTCATTTTTTAAAAGACCGGGAGGCACTGTTAGAAAAAATGTCAGCAGTAAGTGGAGATGCTGATAGTAAAAGCAGAGTCACAAAGAAATTGAGTAATGAGTATGGTGGAATTGCCAGCTTAGGGAGAAATAGATATCTGAAATTTAGCAAGATGTGTCAGTTACCAGTTATTAACTCATTCCTGGTGCAACTGGATTCTGAATGATAGTTAACCCTTGAGCCAGCTATCCATGAGGCCAAGTTGTAGACCTATGGGCAGTGGTCTGTGTATCCCAGCTTCCCTGTGTTTCCTTCACTAACCTAACCAATCCTGTTTCTTTTTCCTTGCAACCTAATGTGTCTCTAAAGCAGGAGTGGACTCTGTATGATATCCTGGACATGGCGTGGATTTCCCTAAAATAACAAAGAATGAGAGATCATTTTTCCAGATCTTCTAAAGTTCACTGTAGAATTACATTGTTTGTGTTCATGCTTGGCATTCTTTTAAGTGTTTTGCAGTGAGAACTCACTTGAATTTATTCTTTTCAATTTTCTAGACAAGACCTATGGATAAATACATACAAATAAAAGAATCTTATACCTATTCTGCCAAGTATAATAGAAGCTTCAACCACACAAAAGCTTTCTTTCTTACCTTTCAGAATGTTATGCCATCCTTATTTTACATACTTCAGGAGATTCCACATGTGATTGAAAATGAGGTAGAGTAGGCCTTGGAAGAATTGGGAAGCTATAGCTACAGAAAGAAAAGAACACATTTAAGTCAATCTTTGTGCCAGTTTTTATTAGAAAAGACAATCTTAAAACCATCTGGCCCACTTTTCTGGTCTCCCAGCTGAGTCTGTCTGATCCTTCTCTGTCTCAGACTAATTCTGTTTGTAACTACATGGCTGGCTCTGCAGACCGAACTGGTATTTCCCTCCCCTCACCTTGAATTGATAACTATGTAGATAACTCCACTAAAATACTTTATCACATTGTTATTGTAGTTATGTGTTTATATATTTGTCTTTCCCATGAACTTATTAGTTTCTTAAGGGCTACAGTAGTATCTTATTTGCCTTTGTATCCCCACAGCCTCCTAGATCTTGGATGTTGAATGCAGGAATATGATTAATGCAGTCAGAAAAAAACCTCTTTACTTTAGAAATCTTAATTCTGGCAAATGTGTAATGCACATTGTTTTACCTTTTAAAACTCTTATTTAAGAGGAAAGAAAACGTATGAAATTTCCTATAGGTATACTGTCAGAGTAATACTTTATAATCATATTCATAGTTTGACCAATTGAATGTATGTTTCTTTTATAATCATCTGTTAAAATCATTCCCTAAGCAATATAAAAATAGCATAATATTGTATTTAGTGTCTTTTATAGATGTCCAAGTATTTTATTTTATAATTTTTAATGTACATCTAGCAACTAAGAAATAGCCTTAAGTTAACAGTTTTGAATGTAAGTTCTATAGTCATTTTTGACTGAGTCATTGAGCAGGTGCATTTATGGTTATGTATTATGAAATCTATAGTAATCTTGCATTTTTTGTATCATGAAATTTACAATCAAGGTACTACTTTTGTCCAAAAAACAGCCCATAAACTCAGTCCTATTTCCATTGAAGTTCGCATTTCAGTTCCCTCTGGGTATCTGAGCAGCTGTTTTTTTTCTAAGTCTTGATCATCTAATCAAAAGGGAATATTCTGAATGCATTTTCATTTTATCTGAAATTAACAGTGAAGCTTCAAGCAGATGTCATGAAAGATTGGAAGTAACTGTTAAATAAAAAGAATAACAAGGGACTCCTGCAGTCTAGCATAGAAATGGCAAAGTAAACAGCCAAATAAAAACAAAATTTAGTAAGCATCCACCGTGAATATCTTTAATAGCTTTATTTGAAAAGATTTGAGGTTTTGACAGTTTAAGAAAGAAGTAATCATGAATGAATATCAGATCTCAAATATTTATTCTTTTTTAAGAACAGCCACAAACTTTGAGGCTTTTTGAGAGCTTCAGAGTCTTGGGTTGAGTTTTATTTTTGCTGGAGCAAGAATAATGAAAATAAACCAGTTGTCACCAACTCTAACATTGAAATGTGAGTGGCCATTTAAATATTGCAAAGCCAGAAAAGTAGAATGGCCCACTGAAACTTGTGTTACAAAACAAGTGATATCATATGGCAGACATTTATTTTTGCAGGAAATAAATGAGATAGTCATAAATAGGAATGTTTCATAAACATAAAGAATTTCTTTTGTAAAGATACATTGTAATCCCTATCTATTCTTCTAAAGGTATCTCAATACAAGATAAAAAGTATAAAGAAATATAAATTCACTGTGTAGAAAAATAAACATATATTTGTTCAGACCTGGGAGGGGACCAGAGTATCGTTAAGATTAAAACACAGGAGTATGCAATTCCCAATTCAAGAGTGCTTTTAAAATCAGCATGAACTTCCCAAAGAGTTGCAAATATGGTCACACCATTTACTTTTCTAATGAATCAATCTCCAAGGAAGGCAAACTGCTTAGCTTTGAGTCCTAGCTCTGCTGTATAACAGCTGTTTGGAATTGGAAAGTTAATTAACTTTTCTTTGCCCCTTTTTCCTTCTCCATAAAATGGAAATGGTCACAGAAGCCAACTGTAGAGCGTGTAGAATGGTACTGACACCTAGTGAGCACTCTGTAAAGCTAGGCTAACGCTATGCTTCTTTGCCCATCTGCCTTAAGGGATATGCTTCTTTGCCCTTCTGAGAGTGTTAAGCACGGTAGTGTGTCATGGACATCCAGTCATGGAGAGAGTAGGCATCTGTGAGATCCACTACAGCTGTGGCTTCTCACTGACACAGGTAGCTACTGTTGAAGGCTGGTCTGCTGTGGTAGTCCTGTATCATTCACTGGCACTGAGTATCACTGAGACACGAAGGCTGTTTGTGTGAACCACAACTGCTAATGTGGATTTTGGTCAAGGGTGCATCACGGTGGGCTAACAAATTTGCATATCTTTATGCTTACTACTTTTATTTCTCACACATATCCACATACCAGGGCTATACCTATGCCCACTCAGGGCTAATTTCATGATCCACCAACTCATGGACCAGGACTTCTGTCCCCTCCCCTTCTTTCTTTAGGAATCCACCTTAAAAATTAGATCTCTTTTCCTCTTAAATTCTCAAACACCGAGCATCAGATAACATCCTTTTTGGAGCCTAATTGACAAAGTTGCTCTACCATGCTTCTAAAGGAAAGCTGTCTTTAAGTCCAAAAGATGTCTGTGTTAGATTATTGTTTTAATCTATTATTTTACTAGATTGTTATTTTAATATTTAATTATTATTTTAATGAGTCTCATATCGTGGTGTTTATGTCCTTGGTATAGTCCCCTCCAACGTTGATTCTGTACTTGCCGTGACTTGCTTTGGCTCACAGGACACTGGTAATCATGACACAAGCCTAGATGTGGTGAGAGCTTGCCCACTGGAGCTTGCCCTCTTGGGAGGCTGATCCCACCGTATGAGGGGCTGTCTCGATTCCTCCAGTGTGCAAGACCACATGGAAGAGATGCCCGTTTCTCCACTGTGACAGCTCAGCTCAGCTTTCAGCTGACTCTTGAACTGAATACACCTTTTAGGTAAGCCCAGGCAAAACCTAAGGAATTGCCAAGTTAATCCACACTTACTTTAAGCCTTTATTTTGGGGTAGTTTGTATGTAGCAGCATATCAGTAATACAGGGTCAATGCCTATTTTTTCAAGCTGCTACTTTCAACTGTATCTTTTCCAAGTGAGGACACACACACACACTTTACCTCCTTGGTAGCAGACTTTGTTATACTTGACTTGGAAATGTATTATGTGGTCACAGAAAGTATATTTTCTATTTATATTTGTTGAAATATGTTAATGACATTATATGTGCATGATTCACTACATCAAAGATTTAGTAAATACCCAGGAAAAGATTTTGCTGGGTACCAAGAAAAGTCACTCTTAAGGAAAATAAATTTTAAACAAATAATTAAATTAATACTTACAAGTAAACATCTTCAAATGTATCTGTGCTTCAAAGATATATTTCCCTATTTGGAAACAGTTAGGCATACTCCAGTGACTACATGGTGTGAAATTTGGTGGTCTTAGGTTTATATCTTAACATCTCCATTTATTGTTTTTTTAATTTGGAGAAAAATAATAGGTTTTTCTGAGCTTTAGAGTTTTTTTGTTTGTTTTGTTTTTTTACAAACTGAGATTATATATCTTATTTATAGGATTGTTATAAATACTAGAAAATTATTCCTTAAGGTATGCAGCAAAATGTTGGACCTCCAATGCCTTAGTAATTGTTCCATATGTTTAGTGTTCTCTCTTCTTGCCATTACCAATTTTCCAGTTTTGAGGCAATCTGGACATACGTTAAGTAAAAGCACTGGAAAGGATTGGTGTTTGAAAAATAAATTTGGAGAAAATGGATAGCCTAACTTGTCTCTCCCTTTTGAGAACAATGCTTGACCAGTTCTCCTACTCTCTACTGTTGTACTCCCAAATGCTGAGACATATTATTAACAGTGTTAGAGGAAGAGACAGTAGTAATGATGAAATTGCAATAGCCCATGTGATTATACCATGGGGAAGGGCAGCAATGATCATTTATTCTGCAGCTCACTCTCATTCATACATTTTAGGTCATTTTAAGTGAAGAGTAAGGCTTTGCTCTGTATTTCCAGTAATCCCCTTCTGTGTTTGCATTTTAATATCACCACTTGTTCACATTTCAGAGCAAAACATTTCTCCATTTATTGTCTCCTACCTTGCTAGACACTTTCTCTTTTTTATGGTGATTTTCTTTTCTTTTTTCTTTCCTTTTCTTGCTTAAGTGAACAGCTATGCCCTCAGGCACCAACCTTGACATGCTGCCTCTTTCAAATATTAGAAAACAAATAACATGAGCTTCTTTTGCAGGGTGGAAAACTAGTCAGTTTTATTTGCTTGTTTGGTTTTGCCTACAAACCATTCTAAGAGTCCCACTCAAATTTCCCCCCTGAAAAGACACATTTTTTAAATTGCTAGCCAAGGTTCTAATGAGAATCTTATTTCCTCTTTCTCTTGTTTTATAAATTGATTCAAAATAGAACTGACCCTACAATCTCATGTAATAGCATCTGCAAGAGCATTTTTGGTCATGATTAGGCACTGATTTAATTTGCAGACTGTAGATGATTTAGATGTGGTAGATTATTTAGATGTGAACTTGATACACCTACTCAGAGGACTGAAAAAAAAATTTTTAAACTGGACATGTACATGCCAAATAAATGTAACAAAATATCTTAAACATGCTACCCCTGTTATTGTTTTATGAAGGATAGCATCAAAGAAAGTGAAGGGAATTTATTCTGGATAAATTCTCAGATAAACAATCCTACTGGCAATTTCCATGACTTCTTACAGTCTACTTTTAGAGGTTCTGGAGAAGCCAGTTGCAGAATGATCAGGAGCCACTTGCAGTCTCTTGAGGTCAGATGCTGTATCTTATACTTCAGATCCCCTTTAGTGTCAAACACAGTATCTCACATGTAGAAGGCGCTTAGTGAATTATTATTCAATGGCTATTTCACCATGGCTTTAGTAGCTCTACTTTTCCAGTTATCACAACCTGGTTTCTGATGTTCACAAATAGTGTATATTAGCACCTTTGCTTGTGAATGTTTGTGTTTGTAGGCTCCCTGAGTATCTGCAGCTTTGTTAAAATAAGACTTTTACTTATGGACATTCTTCAGAGATCAAAAACGCATATTCCTCAACTGAAAATAAAATAAATTCCACAGATACTCTTTATCTGTGTAGGCCAAATCTCTTAATATAGCCCACAAGGCCTTCTACAATTGCATGTGTGCTTACTTTTATAGACTTCTTTCCCACATGAAGCTTTGTCTTTTAGTCCAAGGAAGGCTAATTGACTGTGCCATATCTTCTCCATAGAATATTTTCCTTTCCCTTATTGTCAAGTATATTGTCAAGTAAAATTGTATCTATCCTTCAGGGTCCCAGAAAGCAGCTACTTCTAGGAGCATCTCAGTCCAGGAGCGAGGGCAAGCCACACATAGAGAGTGGACTAGGACTTTGATGAATTGCATTTGAAAAATAGACCTGGTGGGGCTTAGAGTCAAGACACAGAAAGATCAGCTTTATCTTAAAATAGTGTGAGAGTTAAACTAGGCACAAAAGAGTCAAAATGTCAAGACATCAGAGTAGAGGAAGAGGAGATGAAACCTAGAGGGGTGCTAGTGAAATCCAACTGTGGTGCTACCAAGGAAAACGGTTACCAACAGGGGTGTGGGGTGGTTTCAGGATAGGTGCTCACTGAAGAAGGGTGGTAGAATAGAGATGATGGGATGCTACAGACAGGTCCCTGGCTTTTTATCTGGTCTGGATTTAACCCTGACCCACATTTTAAAAGAGAATGATAGGCTACTGTAACCTTGGACACTTGCTAGAACATTTGGTCACCTCCTGGGTACCGTGAACTTCTACGATAACACATCACCCACCAGATGCTCTGTTTAGATGTATGTATGTAAAACCTCTTTTGCTGTCTTTTAAGGTTCTGTCTATATCATGGGATTTATGCTATACTTGTCTTGCTGTTCTTCCCACAGTCCGCCAACCCCACATTCACAAACACATACAGGCTCACAAGACAGTTGGTATTCAGAATATTTTTATTGAATTAATGAGTGAATCGATTAATAAGTGCACCACTTGTAATACAGAAATCTTAATGTGAAATCCAATCACAGGAATGAAAGTCAACCTAAAATAAATCTAGCAGGGCCACATGAAATGGGCAACTGATATTTGTTTAAAGCTTATGTAATCAATACTAAAAATTAACTTGTCAAACAGGTTATGTAGAAGTTTATGAACTTTTTAAATGAATGTAACAGGGTCTTTGGAAACCGTGGCTCGTGACTTGTGAAATATAGATCAAATGGCTACAGAGGACTCAAGTTATTAGCCAAGACACAATTGAGGAAGAGGTTTAGAATTTTAAGCCTGGAGGTCCATTCCAAGATGGCTGAATAGGAACAGCTCTGGTCTGTAGCTCCCAGTGTGACTGATGCAGAAGACAGGTGATTTTTGCATTTCCAAATGAGTACCTGGTTCATCTCATTGGGACTGGTCGGACAGTGGGTGCAGCCCATGGAGGGCGAGCTGAAGCAGGGCTGGGCGTCACCTCACACGGGAAGCACAAGGGGTCAGGGGATTTCCCTTTCCTAGCCAAGGGAAGCCATGACAGACTACTGTACTGGGAAAATCGGGACACTGTCACCTAAATACTGCACTTTTTCAATGGTCTTAGCAAACAGTACACCAGGAGATTATGTCCCGTGCCTGGCTCAGTGGGTGCCATGCCCATGGAGCCTTGCTCACTACTAGTCCGAGATCGAACTGTGAGGTGGCAAATATGGCTGGGAGAGGGGCATCCACCATTGCTGAGGTTTGAGTAGGTAAACAAAGAGGCCAGGAAGCTTGAACTGGGTGGAGCCCAACGCAGGTCAATGAGGCCCACATGCCTCTGTAGACCCCTACTCTAGGGGCAGGGCATAGTTGAACAAAAGGCAGCAGAAACTTCTGCAGACTTAAACGTCCCTGTCTGACAGCTCTGAAGAGAGCAGTGGGTCTCCCAGCATGGTATTTGAGCTCTGAGACTAGACAGACTGCCTCTTCAAGTGGGTCCCTGACCCCTGTGTAGCCTAACTTGGAGACACCTCCCAGTAGGGGCCAACTGACACCTCATACAGCCGGGTGCCTCTGAGACAAAGCTTCCAGAGGAAGGATCAGGCAACAATATTTGCTATTCTGCAATATTTGCTGTTCTGCAGCCTCTGCTGGTGATACCTAGGCACACAGGGTCTGGAGTGGACCTCAAGCAAACTCCAGTAGACCTGCAGCTGAGGGACCTGACTGTTAGAAGGAAAACCAACAAACAGAAAGGAATAGCATCAACATCAACAAAAAGGACATCCACACCAAAACCCCATCTGTAGGTCACCATCATCAAAGACCAAAGGTAGATAAAACTACAAAGATGGAAAGAAACCAGAGCAGAAAACCTGAAAATTCTAAAAACCAGAGCACGCCTTCTCCTCCAAAGGATTTCAGCTCATTACCAGGAACGGAACAAAGCTGGACGGAGAATGACTTTGACAAGTTGATAGAAGTAGGCTTCAGAAAGTCACTAATGACAAACTTCTCTGAGCTAAAGAGGATGTTTGAACCCATCTCAAGGAAGCTAAAAACCTTGAAAAAAGATTAGACGAATGGCTAACTAGAATAACCAGTGTAGAGAAGACTTTAAATGACCTGATGGAGCTGAAAACCATGGCACGAGAACAACGTGATGCATGCACAACCTTCAGTAGCCGATTTGATCAAGTGGAAGAAAGGGTATCAGTGATTGAAGATCAAATTAATGAAATGAAGTGAGAAGAGAAGTTTAGAGAAAAAAGAGTAAAAAGAAACGAACAAAGCCTCCAAGAAATATTGGACTATGTGAAAAGACCAAATCTACATTTGATTGGTGTACCTGAAAGTGACGGGAAGAATGGAACCAAGCTGGAAAACACTCTTCAGGGTATTATCCAGGAGAACTTCCCCAACCTAGCAAGGCAGGCCAACATTCAAATTCAGGAAATACAGAGGATGCCACAAAGATATTCCTCGAGAATAGCAACCCCAAGACACATAATTATCAGATTCACCAAGTTTGAAATGAAGGAAAAAATGTTAAGGGCAGTCAGAGAGAAAGGTCTGGTAACCCACAAAGGGAAGCCCATCAGGCTAACAGCGGATCTCTCGGCAGAAACTCTACAAGCCAAAAAAGAGTGGGGGCCAATATTCAACATTCTTAAAGAAAAGAAATTTCAACCTAGAATTTCATATCCAGCCAAACCAAGCTTCATAAGTGAGAGAGACATAAAATCCTTTGCAGTCAAGCAAATGCTGAGAGATTTTGTCACCACCAGGCCTGCCTTACAACAGCTCCTGAAAAAAGCACTAAACATGGAAAGGGACAACCAGTACCAGCCACTGCAAAAATGTGACAAATTGTAAAGACCGTTGGTGCTAGGAAAAAACTGCATCAACTAACAGGGAAAATAACCAGCTAACATCATAATGACAGGATCAAATTCACACATAACAATATTATTTCTTTCTCTTGCCTGATTGCCCTGGCCAGAACTTCCAACACTATGTTGAATAGGAGTGGTGAGAGAGGGCAGCCCTGTCTTGTGCCAGTTTTCAAATGGAAAGCTTCCAGTTTTGCCCATTTAATATGATATTGACTGTGGGTTTGTCATAAATAGCTCTTATTATTTGGAGATTTGTTCCATCAATACTTAGTTTATTGAGAGGTTTTAGCATGAAGGGCTGCTGAAATGTATTGATGCATCTGTTGAGATAATCATGTGGTTTTTGTCATTGGTTCTGTTTATGTGATAGATTACATTTATTAATTCTGTATGTTGAACCAGCCTTGCATTCCAGGGATGAAGCCAACTTGATCTTGGTGTATAAGCTTTCTGATGTACTGCTGGATTTGGTTTGCCAGTATTTTATTGAGGATTTTTGCATCAATGTTCATCAGGGATATTGGTCTAAAATTCTCTTTTTTTGTTGTGTCTCTACCAGGCTTTGGTATCAGGATGATGCTGGCCTCATAAAATGAGTTAGGAAGGATTACCTCTTTTTCTATTGTTTGGAATATTTTCAGAAGGAATAGTATCAGCTTCTCTTTGTACCTCTGGTAGAATTCAGCTGTGACTTTGTCTGGTCCTGACTTTTTTTTGGTTGGTAGGCTATTAATTATTGCCTCAATTTCAGAGCCTGTTATTGATCTGTTCAGCAATTCAGACTCTTACTGGATTAGCCCTGGAAGGGTGTATGTGTCCAGGAATTTATCCATTTCTTTTTGATCTTCTAGTTTATTTGCATAGACGTGTTTATAGTATTCTCTGACGGTAGTTTGTATTTCTGTGGTATCGGTGGTAATGTCCCCTTAATTATTTTTTATTGCATCTATTTGATTCTTCTCTTCTTCTTTATTAGTCTTGCTAGCAGTCTATCAATTTTGTTGATCTTTTCAAAAAACTAGCTCCTGGATTCATTGATTTTTTGAAGGGTTTTTTGTGTCTCTATCTCCTTCAGTTCTGTTCTTAGTTATTTCTTGCCTTCTGCTAGCTTTTGAATGTGTTTACTCTTGCTTCTCTAGTTCTTTAAACTGTGGTGTTAGGGTGTCAATTTTAGATCTTTCCTGCTTTCTCTTGTGGGCATTTAGTGCTATAAATTTCCCTCTACACACTGCTGTAAATGTGTCCCAGAGCTTCTGGTACATTGTGTCTTTGTTCTCGTTGGTTTCAAAGATCGTGTTTATTTCTGCCTTCATTTCGTTATATACCCAGTAGCCATTCTGGAGCAGGTTGTTTTGTTTCCATGTAGTTGTGCGGTTTTGAGTGAGTTTCTTAATCCTGAGTTCTAATTTTATTGCACTGTGGTCTGAGAGACTGTTGTGATTTCTGTTCTTTCATATTTGCTGAGGAGTGCTTTACTTCCAACTATGTGGTCAATTTTGGAATAAGTGTGATGTGGTGCTGAGAAGAAGGTATATTCTGTTGATTTGTGGTGGAGAGTTCTGTAGATGTCTATTAGGTCCGCTTGGTGCAGAGCTGAGTTCAAGTCCTGGATATCCTTGTTAACCTTCTGTCTTGTTGATCTGTCTAATGTTGACAATGGGGTGTTAAAGTCTCCCAATATTATTGTGTGGTAGTCTAGGTCTCTTTGTTGGTCTCTAAGAAATAAAGGGTATTCAGTTAGGAAAAGAGGAAGTCAAATTGTTCCTGTTTGCAGATGACATGATCGTATATTTAGAAAACCCCATCATCTCAGCCCAAAATCTCCTTAAGCTGATAAGCAACTTCAGCAAACTCTCAGGATACAAAATCAATGTGCCAAATTCACAAGCATTCTTATACAGAAATAACAGACAAACAGAGAACCAAATCATGAGTGAAGTCCCATTCACAATTGCTACAAAGAGAATGAAATAACTAGGAATCCAACTTACAAGAAATGTGAAGGACCTCTTCAAGAGGAACTGCAAACCACTGCTCAACGAAATAAAAGAGGACACAAGCAAATGGAAGAATATTCCATGCTCATGGATAGGAAGAATCAATATTGTGAAAATGGCCATACTGCCCAAGGTAATTTATAGATTTAATGCCATCCCCATCAAGCTACCAATGACTTTCTTCACAGAATTAGAAAAAACTAAAGTTCATATGAAACCAAAAAAGGAACCGCATTGCCAAGACAATCCTAAGCAAAAGGAACAAAGCTGGAGGCACCATGCTACCTGACTTCAAAGTATACTACAAGGCTACAGTAACCAAAACAGCATGATACTAGTACCAGAACAGGGATATAGACCAATGGAACAGAACAGAAGCCTCAGAAATAATACCACACATCTACAACCATCTGATCTTTGACAACCCTGACAAAAAACAAGAAAAGGGGAAAGGATTCCCTATTTAATAAATGGTGCAGGGAAAATTGGCTAGCCATATGTACAAAGCTGAACCTGGATTGCTTCCTTACACCTTATACAAAAATTAATTCAAGATGGATTGAAGACTTAAATGTTAGACCTAAAACCATAAAAACCCGGGAAGATGTAATCCCAGCACTTTGGGAGGCCGAGGCAGGTGGATCACAAGGTCAGGAGATCGAGACCTTCCTAGCTAACAGGGTGAAACCCCATCTCTACTAAAAATACAAAAAATTAGCCAGGCATGGTGGCAGATGCCTGTAGTCCTAGCTACTCGGGCAGCTGAGGCAGGAGAATGGCGTGAACCAGGGAGACAGAGCTTGCAGGGAGCCGAGATCACACCACTGCACTCCAGCCTGGGCGATAGAGCGAGACTGTCTCAAAAACAAACAAACAAACAAAAAAACAACCCTAGAAGAAAACCTAGGCAGTACCATTCAGGACGTAGGCATGGGCAAGGACTTCATGACTAAATCACCAAAAACAATGGCAACAAAAGCCAGAATTGAGCAATGGAATCTAATTAAACTAAAGAGCTTCTGCACAGCAAAAGAAATTACCATCAGAGTGAACAGGCAACCTACAGAATGGGAGAAAATTTTTGCAATCTTCCCATCTGACAAAGGGTTAATATCCAGAATCTACAAATAACTTAAACAAATTTACATGAAAAAATCAAACAACCTCATCATACAGTGTGCAAAGGATATGAACAGACACTTTTCAAAAGAAGACATATATGCAGCCAACACAGGAAAAAATGCTCATCATCACTGGTCATCAGAGAAATGCAAATCAAAACCACAATGAGATACCATCTCACACCAGTTAGAATGACAATCATTAAAAAGTTAGGAAACAGGTGCTGTAGAGGATGTGGAGAAATAGTAACACTTTTACACTGTTGGTGGGAGTGTAAACTAGTTCAATCGTTGTGGAAGACGGTGTAGTAATTCCTCAAAGATCTAGAACTAGAAATACCATTTGACCCAGCCATCTCATTACTGGGCATGTACCCAAAGGATTATAAATCATGCTACTATAAAGACACATGCACATGTATGTTTATTGTGTCACTATTCACAATAGCAAAGACTTGAAACCAACCCAAATGTCCAATAATGATAGACTGGATTAAGAAAATGTGGCACATATGCCACATGGAATACTATGCAGCCATAAAAAAAGGATGAGTTCATGTCCTTTGTAGTGACATGGATGAAACTGGAAACCATCATTCTGAGCAAACTATCACAAGGACAGAAAACCAAGCACCACATGTTCTCACTCATAGGTGGGAATTGAACAGTGAGAACACTCGGACACAGGGCAGGGAACGTCAGATATTGGGGCCTGTTGTGGGGTGAGGGGATGGGGGAGGGATAGCATTAGGAGAAATACCTAATGTAAATAATGATCTAATGGATGCAGCAAACCGACACAGCTCATGTATACATATGTAACAAACCTGTATGTTGTGTGCATGTACCCTAGAACTTAAAGTCTAATAATAAAAAGTAAGAAGAATTTTAAGCCTCAATTTTCTCTCCTCGGAAATGGAGGTAATGCCTTGCTTTACCTATGTAGACAGACTTTTGGGAAGGGTCAAATAAGAGAGTATCTGTGGACAAAATATTTTTTATTACAGTTGTTATTACAAAAGGTTTCTCTTTCCATTCCCTTATATGTGTTACATCTACTTCTGCTATTTTTTTCTCTTCAAAATATGCTACTGACATACAATCAGCAAAATAAAAATAGAAGAAAAACTAGGCCATTGATATTCCTTCCTTGCAAATCTTGCAAAGATCTAAAAAAGGCAAATAAAACATACACGTTTTTGATATCAATTGGTATAAAAAATATTTTGGGGGGACTTATGTAATTAAAGTAAAATACAGACATTTTAGTAGATTCACTCTTCTAATATACTACTAAAATATAGCATTTCTATGACTATGTTTTCTCTTTCTGTTATTTCCTTTGCTATAATCTTTATTATACTATTTCCCTTACTAAAACCCCTTAAATTATTTCTTAAGTCAACATTAACAGAAATACTTTTAAGGAATATAGTACAAGGATGTGTTTTCCCTGTTTACTTCCAAAGTGATGATATTACATCTTCAAAGTTACTATGTACTCATTAATTCACCTGGGCAGATAAATAAAATTTAAAAAGGAATGGTTGCTTTTTCTGTTTGTTTGTTTGTTTCTTTGTTTTTTAGCTTGAAATCTTTCCGTGGCATCCATGCATCAGGTAGCTAAAATATGTGCTACTGTTTTATACCAATGCAGTAGCTAACTACCATATTCCTTAGGCAGGCCGTGCAGTAGAAAACCATACAGATTAGCAAGATCCCAGACACATTTCTCATTTCAGTTACTTGCCTTAGCGTAGGCAAGTCACCTTAAATGTTTGAACTGTAGTTTCTTTGTATATAAAAGGAGAGAGACGGCAGAAATAGGAGTCACAGGCATGAAGCAGGTTACACAGATAAATTTTTAGGGTAGGAGTAATGCAATGAGCAATGATGGCACTTGTGTGAAGTTACAGCTGTCACCCCTATGTAATATATGTTTTGAAAGTATTTTTAATTCTATGCACACAAAACAAAGCAAGTGTGCAGGCTAATTCAAAAGGTCACCAGTTTTTAACCTTTGGAGTGAGTCATCTCTGAGTTCCCTTCCGGCTTTAAAGTTCTGTAATGTTTCTAACCTATATTAGTCTGCTTCAGAAGGCATAACAAAACACCACAGACTGAGTGGGCAAAAACAACAGAAATTTATTTTCTCAAAGTTCTGGAGGCTGGAAGTCTGAGATCAGTGTGCCAGCATGGTCGGGTTCTGGTGGAACCCGACCACCATCTTCCTGGCTGGCAGATGGACACCTTCTTGATATGTGGCCTTTCCTCACTGTGTACATTCAGAAAGAGTGAGCATGACAGAATAAGAGATCTTCATCCTTTTATAAGGCTACCAATTCCATCATGATGTTCCCACCCTCACGACCTAATCTAACCTTATTTATCACCCACAGGTCCCTTCTCCAAATACCACCACTTGGGGTTTAGGGATACAGCTAATGGATTTGAGGAGACACAGATATTCGGTCCATTACATAACCTACTCAGTCTGTCTTTCTGAAAATGTCAGAAAGCATGAGTTTTGTAGTTCAAGACTCTAAAGGACTCAGGGCCACTTTTCTTGATGGAGCTTGTTGAGAAAGAATAAAAGCCTTCCTGTATCTGAAGATTATGCAAAGAGTGTGGACCCACTTTGTTTTCTGTCCCTGTAATTGAAAGAAAAAGGAACTACCTTCAGAAATTAAAGAGGGAAGGACTTCGGGTATATGAAAGAAAAATCACTGCAAATTAACCCAAATCTCTAGATTTATAAAAAAAAGAAAAATTTATAGAATTTTACTCTGAAATTTTCTATCAGAATTCATTTTTCCTTTTCTGTCTCTTTTTTTGCTTAAAAATTAAAAAAAAAAAGTGTGAATCATTAGGCATTTTTTCAAGTCTTTTGGTTTATCCTTGCCCTGTGAAAATTGTGTTATGAGTAAGGAGGGTATTAGTTAAATTAATTCTGGCTTTTTCAGCTAGCTTACATTTAGTTGTTTGTTTGTAAAGATCATGTATCATTGCAGTTTGCTTTAACAGAAGCTCATCTTTTCAGTGATACCATATTTCAGCATCTGGGTAATTTTAGACATATTTTTATTATGCTAATTTAGAAAATCAGAATTGAAGATTATAGAACCAAGAGAATTTTACTTGTTAAAAAACAGATATGATCTAATTTCCACAATTTGGAAAATAACTTGAAAAGGAAACTAATTTTTGTCTCAACCCATGAGGTAAAAGACTATGTTAAATTTTAGCCTTATCCTTATTCTTTAATTCCCAGTTGCCCACTACTTAGAAAATGTGTTCATTATGTAACTTGCATTTGCAATCATGACCACAAAGATTACCGTCATGTAATTTTCAGAATTTTCAATCATATTTAAGGGAGACGGTTATAGAACTCTGCTTGGAATTTCTTGGACTCGGTCTCATTTACTTGGTTCAACTTTTCCAAGTAGACAGAGTACTAGGAGCATTGAATGTTAGTAGTACCTAAAATATGTTAAAGCAAAAAATAATTGTATCATTTTCACACCCAAGTCACTTACTTTTTTGAAGTTGTTTTGATTTGAATTTGCCACTACCCCTTCCTCATTTGTTGTTATTGTTGCTGTTTGTGGGGCAGGCTGGGGGGGGTGGTGCACACTTTTTTTTTTTTTTTTTTTAAACAACCTTAGACACTCTTTGGCATTGCGTCCCTTTTCCTCACAAGGTTACAGTTTTGGAAGGAAGCAGATGCCTCACAGTCGCTAATGAGTTTATCTTGGCTGAGAATAAAATGAGATTATTTTGGCTTGAGTTTGTTAATTGCTGTCAGCAGTCTTTCAAATTGATTTCTGGCATTATTTGCGTTAGCAGGCAGCAGCTCTGAGGAGTAGAGATGCCCTCAATACCAGAATTCATGTCTACTGCTTTGAATTTGCACTGGACTGTTTCTTTGTGACTTGTGAAATCAAAGGGATACAGAAATTAATGCTACTCTCCTAGAAACGGAGAAAGAAGAACATGGAATTTAAATCTGAGATTATATTTGGCGGTTGAGTGTGCTGAAAGAGGCTAAATAGTTCCAGCTAAGGGAAGTGAACTAAGAGCTGCAAAGCAACCCATTACCTTTGGCTTTCTACGCAGCTCAGTAAAAATTGCTCTCTTTCGTAGGCCCTGGTGTTTCCAGCTAGCTCATCTCTCATTATGAGCAAATAGCCATTGTATTTCATCCTCATCATTTTGACCTCTGCTATCAACAGAGTTTTCTCTGTGTCCTGTTCTAATTTCTCCTTCTGGAGGTTAAAAATAAATTACATTGCCCATCCTTCCCAACCAATGGCCCACTTAAGGTGTCAAAAGCCAAGGACTGAGTATCTTTCGTGTATTTTTACTTTGCAATGCTTAATAGAGCATTTGGCACATAGTAAGCCATTAAAACAAGAAAGAAATGAATTTGAATAGCTGTCTCTGTTATTTTCACAATATTGGAAGAAAAAAAATCTGCCACTTTTTGTTGTATCATTTTTCTTGAGAAAGATAAATAATAGGTGGAATATCTGGAGGAAAGAAATACAAACTTTTGCTCCTTTATATTTTATTGACAAAAGTAGGAAAATTGGAAAGGCTTTGCCTATAAAAAATGCATATATGATATAGAATCCTGTATATCATGTATTGGATCTGATATGCTATTTCGTATACTTGTGAAAGTATTTTAAAGATGTTAGATTTAATCTGTTTTATTCATTCATCCAATTTTGTTTTTTATCAAATGTATACATGCCCATAATTTGAAGGATATTTCTATGATGTGTGACTCCATTTGTTCTCCCCGGCATCAACTACTATCAATTATTTCAGCTGATTGTGTTGTTTGTTTAAACTGTACCTCTAAAGAGTGTTTGTTTTGTGATATTTATATTGCAGATTTAACCATTATCTTTTGCTTTCCCACTCTGAATGATAAGGATTTTGTTTTGTTTAGTTTCATTTTGTTTTAGACAGAGTCTCACTCTGTTGCCCAGTCTGGAATGCAGTGGCACAATCTCAGCTCACTGCAACCTCTGCCTCCTCAATTCAGGTGATCCTCATGTCTCAGTCTCCTGAGTAGCTGGGATTACAGGCATACACCACCGTGCTTGGCTAATTTTTGTATTTTTAGTAGAAAGGGGATTTCACTATGTTGGCCAGGCTGGTCTCGAACTCCTGACCTCAAGCAATCCACCTGCCTCGGCCTCCCAAAGTGCTGGAATTACGTGTGTGAACCACCATGCCTGGCCCTTAATAATAAGGATTTAAAACTGTTGTCTCATCCTCCCCTCCCTATGCATGTACACTTCCCATCTTCTCCAAAAGTTGTATAATTTTATTAATATATTCAGTGTTTATATTAGTATAGCTATCTACAAGTTTTTGAAAAGCTTACATGGGTAAATAAACTATAATAATCTTTTTTTCATGCAGCATTTTATTTTTCCTGGAATCATTTTCTATATACATTTTTGCTTTTACAAAATCTTATTAAAAACCAAAAAATTTCTACTGATTGAGTAAATTTCTTCTCAAGATTATCAGATCCCTCCGTTTCATATTTCTGTAAAACTGTCATGGATGTTTCTGACCTATTTAATCTGGACTCAACCTCGATATTTAGTGCAGATCTGCCATCCTGGGATTTCCCTTAAACATTATTCTGTCTTCTTACTCTCTCCCCTACTCTTCCTTGGTGGGTTGTCTTAGAGAAGTGCATCTTGCTCTTCTGCAGGTTTCTGAGAAAGGATGTGGAGGTAACATTTTCCTAATCACAAATATCTGAAAAGATCTTCATTCTGTTCTCACACTTGAATAATATGGTGAGGTATAAAATTCTAAGTTGGACACAGTTTTCTTTCAACATCTTGCAGATATTTTCCTTCTAAATTTCAGTAGAGACAATGAATCAAAAGCTGTGAGATATTTGTCCTCATTGTTTTGAAATTTTATGATTTATCCTTATATGGATCTATTTTAATCAAATTGATTGGGCATTTATTTATCTCTTTTAATTTAGAAAAATATATTCTTGAAATTAGTTTGAATAATTTTTTAAAGATTTCCTCCCCTTCATATTTTTGTTCTCTAGTTCTAGAACTCCTGTAATCTAAATGTTAAACCTCCTAGATATATGTTTCTACTTTTTTTCCTCCTAGATTTCATCTATTTGTTCTTTTACTCTACTTCTGAAAGATTTCTTTGACTTAATCTTACATTCTATTGAATTGTTTTTTTAATTCTTATTTTTCTTTGATTTCTAAAAGATCTTTACTTGCTAAATATTCTTTTTTCATAGTAAGCACTACTGGTTTCATGGTAGAAATCTTTCTGTTTTTCTTCAATATAATAGTTTTAGAAATAGTCTTTTCATTCTCAAAGTTTTCTTCCCCTTACCATGTTTTGATTTGTTCCAACTTGTATTTGTGACAGACATTGTCCTCAGGTATCTGGTAATCCTTCAGTTTGTTTCTCTTTAAGATTGAAGTAAAAAAGTTGAATTGTTTGAGTTTTTCTGCTCAAACTAGCTTAAGAGTAAAGCGGTCTGGCTGGGCTGTTCAGTTGAAAAGCTACTCATGTCAACATAGGTGACCCTTTCCTCTTGTACTAAATGGATTTCTAAGAGAAGAATTTTTCAGTGGTGGCCTAGAGGGGGAAGACCTGATTGTCAGTCTTCTGGAAGCTAAGTTAGGGAAGATGGCAAGGAGTTTCAGCTTTAGCATGAATGTGGTCAGGTAATCCCCTCAGCTATGCCTTGGCCCCCAGGTCAGAGAGAGTCTGATAATACTCTTTAACATCTAGTCTTTTGCAAAGTTAAAGGGAAGTTCATACATAGCTCTGTGGCATGAGGGGAGGGAGGAAGGGAGGGACGGAGAGAAAGAGAGCTGGGAATCTGGCTGCTTTGTAAACACAGGATGGGATATTTCTGATTTTTTAAAGCACATCCTTTCTTTCCATTTAACTCCTCTTTTATTCTGTGGTGTAAATCAGATTACTTCTTGACTTTTTCTATTCTGCCTTAAAATTTACTATTTTCTTTGGTCTTTTTATTCCTTTACCTCTTGTTCATTGATTTATAGCTTCCAAAATCATGACACTATTTTGTTCTTTCCCATTCTCTTTGTCCTTAATGTGTTTAGCACTCATAAAGTTTTAGTGCAGTTATAGAAGGACATGAAAGTATATTTGAGTTTCCACTGTGACATCTTTGTCGGGAAGTCCAATTAATTTATATTTGTTGTGTAAAATGCCTTTCTAAGTGAGTTACGAATTTTTTTAACCAAGATTGTAGAATGTTTTCTGTTATGTATTAGCATGCTGTGTGTACTTAACATGTCACTAAGTGAAATAAAAACAATATAATTATGCATAAGTACCAGCTGGCTATGCTAATCTTGTAAGTTCTCAATAGAACCACAGATTACAACAATACATGTAAGAATGCACTCTACATTCTTGTGCCCATAATGTACTCATGGAGTATTAGGGCTGGAAGGGACCCAGATCATCCAGGTCCAGCTCCTTCATTTTGCATATCAATACACTTGAATTTCCATGAACGTAGCCAGTGGGTCATGCAGCAATCACAGGTAAAGCCAGAGCCAGATTGACCATCCTGACCAGCTGTGTTGCCTCCTCAGGTTGTGCTTGGGTCCTGGACATTGTCATGAAACTCTTTGGTTGAGACACAAGTTCCACTTGGGTGCTATGAAGACTTGAAGCAAGTGTGTAGCATAACATTTTATCAGACCTGGTTACAGGTCCAATTAGCCTTGGTAATTTGAATCATCTGGGTGGCCAGTACTACCTCAAAGTAGTCAAATGTGCAAATTTAATATTGTTAGTCACGTTAAGATTAATTATTTTGCAGAGTTTCGAGGTAAAAAAAAGTCAAGTTCCTGACTTAAAGAAGTTATAACTCATGAGACATTGGAAGGCAGTTTTACACTTAACTCAGCTAATTTTAACAGGTTAAAAAAAAAAAAAGCACTGTACACAAAAAAGCAGAGGTCATTTGGTACTGAAATATATATCACTTTAAGCAAATTCAATTTCACATAAGCACAACATCGGTTGTTTACATTGAAAAATGAATCTTTGAGGTTAAATACCATTATTCTGAATGGAAAGCATTTCAATAGCAGGCTTCCCTACTACACTAAAATAAATTCATTTCTTTCATGTTTCTTGCATACAACTTTTCAGGAATCCATCTGCATATTATATGAAGTGAGTTGTTCTCATTAAAAAAGTCTCGTGCGAGACAAAGGTATATGACTAATGAATATATATAGTATATAAGGACTACAAAATGATCCTCTGAATCCACCATTACCAGACTTTTATAATAGAATTTTATCAAGTTTGAGATTCTAGAACAGAATTAAAGTGTAACAAATTTGTTTTTTATAAAGAATGTGGCAAATGCATGGTCTCCAGAGAAACCAAAGAAGATATCGGGATGAATAAACATAATTTCAGCAGCACCTTGGGAGAGTCTATGGAGGAGGAGAGCAGACAAAATGAAAACAAATGCCTTCTTGACATGGCATCAGCTTTGTACATAACAATGTGTTAAAATAATGGTGATTATGATCCCATGCAAAGCATGACTACTCATAGTGATCTACAAAAAGGAAATTCGTTTTAGAGAAAGGAAAGTTCCTCAGAAGATGTTTTAAGTAGCCAGATCCACAAGAAAATGTAGAATATACTTTGGCAAGTGGGGAAGATAAATGAGGATATTGTGCTAATTTATTGTTTCTCTATAGCAATGAGATAATTAATATCTTGGATCTTTGCAGTTGTTTTTCATGGGAGAACAGCAAATTATTTCTAAATTCGGGTTTCACATTCCATTTGTTACTTAGTTACTGTTTCTAGAATGATTATATGACACAAAGTTTAACTTCCTAATAAATGATGCCGCATTTGTTATCCTGATAGCCTGTTTCATGGCAGATGTAGTTAGAACCTCAGTTGTACACAGGCTTTTTAAGAATATTACTTCTCATACTTCAAGAATAAGTACAGTTTTAAAATCTGTAATTACCTGCTGCAGTGATTTGGCCCGACTCTTCCCTGTGCCTTTATGTGAAGTGCAGCAGGTGACTAAAGCACCATCCATCTGTCAAACCCAGAGCAACTGTTAAAAATTACGCAGCCCATTTTTTTCTTCTGATTTGGAAGTTAGTTGCACAACAGCTGTTTGCAGAGATACAGGTGAAACCTATGTAAATACTGCCATATTCCTTCAAAAGTGGAATAAATCATACACATGCAGTGTGTGAATTAGCATATTTATTCTTTCTACCTGCCAAATATGCATTTCTCTTGTACATGTACATAAAATAGGGGTTTAAGGAGCATAAAGCTTCTAGCATATTGCATAGTTGTAGGCAATAGTCTGTAGAATGAAGTATGTCTAAATTTTTTTCCCAAATATATAAAAGAAATGCCAAAAACTTTCATACAATTTGAATTGAAGACTTCATTCGGCCTAAGACAGAATTCTGATGCAGGAGATGTTTCTGAAGGATTCTAGTCTGATGCCTTTTTAGTGGCAGTGAGAAAAATGACTTGGAAATATCAGAAAGCATCTCATCATTAGTTTACACCTCTAATGAAGCCATGTAGAAAGAAGGAAGGGAAAAGAACACTCATTTACAAGGGGATTACATGATTTCTTACCGAACAGATTTTTATAACATAGTAAGAAATTAACTTTAATACAATTCAATGCTTACATATTCTGTATACACTAAAATGCAATTGATTCATAGATATTTATATATTTAGTGCATTTTTTTCCATATGTGGTGGAAATTGGGTATTCCGTGTAGATTATGAGCCCTCTTAGGGAAAAACCTCTGTTTATATTACTGCTATGTTTCATTAACTGACTGTATCCTCCAGATAGTGTTCTGCAGAATTCTAATTTGGTAAATATGACATTGCAGAAAGTCTAGGTGAATGTCTATTTTGTCCTTAATGGAGGATAAAATTTAAAAACAAAATTTTGAAGATCATAAGCATGTGAAAAGAACTGCATTAATGACAAAATATTAATTCCTTATTTGTGCATGTACTTTTATTTATAAAAGTTAATATAAATGGTCTAGAGCATAACTTTTGGGAAAATCATTTTTTTTTTCCTAACTACTAAATGCTTATGATTCCTACGATTTCTGGAAAGTTGCATCTAATTGACATTGTTTTGTGACACAATGTCTGAGCTCAGTTTAAAAAATTACATTTATTTAAGATTCAGAATATTTAAATTATGAAATTTTGCAGCAGCTTTGTTGAGATAAAATTCACCTTTTTTTTTTTTTTGAGCCAGAGTCTCCTTCTGTCACCCAGGCTGGAGTGTGGTGGTACGATCTTGACTCAGTGCAGCCTCTGTCTCCCAGGTTCAAGCAGTTCTCCTATCTTAGTATCCTGAGTAGCTGGGATTACAGGCACGCACCATCATGCCTGGCTAATTTTTGTGTTTTTAGTAGAGATACGGTTTCACCCTGTTAGCCAGGCTGGTCTCGAACTCCTGACCTTATGATAGGCCCTCCTCGGCCTCCTGAAGTGCTAAAATTACAGGCGTGAGCCACCATGCCCGGCCAAAATTCACCCTTTAAAGTGTACTATTTGATAACTTTTAGTATATTCACAGAGTTGTACAACCATCACACTAATTTCACAACAATTTCACAACTTCCAAAAGAAACACCAAATTCCTTAGCAGTCATTCCCCATTGAATTATTATTATTATTATTTTTTAATTTATTTTTTATTATTATAATACTTTAAGTTCTAGGGTACATGTGCATAACGTGCAGGTTTGTTACATATGTATACTTGTGCCATGTTGCTGTGCTGCACCCATCAACTCGTCAGCACCCATCAACTCGTCATTTACATCAGCTATAACTCCCAATGCAATCACTCCCCCCTCCCCCCTCCCCATGATAGGCCCCGGTGTGTGATGTTCCCCTTCCCGAGTCCAAGTGATCTCATTGTTCAGTTCCCACCTATGAGTGAGAACATGCGGTGTTTGGTTTTCTGTTCTTGTGATAGTTTGCTAAGAATGATGGTTTCCAGCTGCATCCATGTCCCTACAAAGGACACAAACTCATCCTTTTTTATGGCTGCATAGTATTCCATGGTATACATGTGCCACATTTTCTTAATCCAGTGTGTCACTGATGGACATTTGGGTTGATTCCAAGTCTTTGCTATTGTGAATAGTGCTGCAATAAACATACATGTGCATGTGTCTTTATAGCTGCATGATTTATAATCCTTTGGGTATATACCCAGTAATGGGATGGCTGGGTCATATGGTACATCTAGTTCTAGATCCTTGAGGAATTGCCATACTGTTTTCCATAATGGTTGAACATTGAATTATTTTTAATGGAAGAAAGTCAAATGAAATAAAAGGAGCTACTCTAAGGTGTTGTAAAACCTGGGAGAGGATCACTGATCTATTTTTTTTTTAAAAAAAGCCTGGTTGCAATGAAAGCTCCTTCATATTCACTGTCAGGTCTTAATTTAGAATGATTGCAGCCAGCCAGTGTCTTGATGAATATAATTTATATACATTTATGATGAATTTCTTCAATATAGGTTTTAATATTTCTTTGTAGAAGGAAAGACTTAAAGAGGCAATCTAAAAGGAAGGAGTGGCTAAGGAACTTCTTTTGCAACTGACTTTGCCCAGCATATCCGCTGTTTCTATTCAGAGTGTGTACTTATTTGGTCCAGTTTACAGGAGGGAGTAGCTGAGGATTAAGAAATTTGTCCTGCAGCCTCCCTAACAAGCAAGCTACTTTTTGTACTTGTATATTTATTTTGGGTGGTTTCATCATGGCTGATGGGGATTATTGGGGTTCAACACCATTTGTTGTCACGTAGACATCATCTGTGGGTTACATTTTGTCCTATTTAACACTTTTCTTTCTTCCTTGGACTTAGGATTCCCAACAATTAGTCTTTCACCACTCATTCTTTAAAGTCTTCACTCTACTTATCTGGAAGTGCCTGATTTCCTGACTTGGCTAGGAAGTTAATTTGGAGCACCTGTGATTCCCACCTCCACCAACCTAGTCCCCAAGCCCAGAGCTGGTCCTGATGATTTTGCTTCCAACCATGGCTGAGTAACTTGACCGCAATTCCTAGCGTTCCCTTCTGGACTTGGCGACAACAGCTCGTCAGCCACAGTTTAAGATGTTTCTCCTCCCTCCTCTGTGACCCACATTTATGTTAGCTATTCTTTATATCTAATTTATGAATTGTTTGTGATTTATTTTATCCATTTTTTTCTGAAATGCTTATTCTTGTCAGTCTTTATAAGTGATACCTTGAAGCCAAAAGCCCTATCTGTGTCACTTCTTGGTTTAGCTGGGAACACAGAGGGCTACAGGGCTCAACAAACACCTTGGAATAAAGTGAAGGAGTATTTTTCAACTCGGCATTTTCTGGTCTTGTATTAGAACCTAAATAAAATGTTTCCAGGTTACCTAGGGACTAAGTATATATTACTAGCTTACTAAGCATTTATTTATTTACAAATTCACTTTTTTGAGGCAACAGTAATTGGAGAATATGTTTCCAACGTGCAAAATAAGTTGTATCTTTCCATAAGCAAGCTTATAATTGGGCTCCTGCAGCCACGCAGCTTCACATATGGTACTTACGAGTCAATTAAAGCACCCTAACAAGCAATTACGGGTTTATTGTTTAATTCAATTTCCACAACTCATGCCGTTCCCACTCAAAAGTTGCATATATGTCAGCATGCAATCATAAGCACACACTTTCCTCAAACATTGGTTTTGAAGAATGGGGCCTCCAGATATTGTGCTCCCACAAACTGAGTGCAGCACAGGGAGAGATCAAATGCAAGGGGAGAAGGAAAGCATTTGGGGTATGGCAAGAACTGGCTTTAACTTCCAAATAGATTTCTTTGTATAATAGCAAGTAAAAGATCTCTTCTACTCACAGTGTCACAGTAAGGAGATTGCTAGAACATCCTCTGAGAGGATATGAATATGTAGAGTGGTTGGTTTGTGAAGCTCTAGTGATTAACATCCAGGGAGAAGGGCTGGAGTTTGATCCTCCAATGAGGAATTTAGCCAGGATTACCTGTCTCTTTGCCTGGAAAATGTTAATGCTAGCTGTCCACCTTCCCTGTTCCTCCTATGCTACTAGGACTCTTGCCCTGCCCCACACCAGCTCTTTACCTGGTGAGAAGATGAAAGCAATTCATCCTTCTCCCTGTGGCCCAAGTAATAGTTTCACAGGTAAGTTGGGAAGACTCTGTTGCAAACATCTCATTGACAATACCAATGCATGTCCTAACTCGGGTGGTTCTTGGCTCTTAAGCTTCAAGTGGAATATGGGAGCGACCCAGGGCTGCCATTGCTTCTGGTAGACAGTTTAGAGCACGTGTGTCCATTGTAGAGTCAACAAGACACATTTGGGCCAGGCACAGTGGCTCACACCTGTAAAGCCAGCACTTTTGGAGGCCAAGGTGAGAGGATCACTTGAGACCAGAAGTTTGAGACCAGCCTGAGCAAAAAAGTGATAACTCATCTCTACGAAAAATAGAAAAGAAAAAAAAAAAAATAGCCATGCATGGTGGTGCACAACTCTAGTTCCAGCTACTCATTAGGAGAATTGCTTGAACCTGGTAGGTCAAGACTGCATTTGGTTAAAAGAGAGCATAGAGTTAGTCTTCTTTTCAGGACATAGGACTCTCTCTTCCTTCTAGCTGTTCCTACTCTCTTCTCAATACCAGTATTCCTCTGAAAATGTTTTTATCTTCATTTATTCATAAGCAAACAATTGAACCACAATAGTTGGATGAATGGAAACAACTTTACAGAAGCAGAGAGACAGATGGAAAGGGAAGTGAAGACCCTCCCCTGCTGGCTTTGAAGAGGGAGGAAGGAGCTCTGTGTGAGGGGTATAGGCAGCCTTTGGAAGCTGAGTAGGGTGAGATAACCGATTCTCTCCTAGAGCCTCCAGAAGGAACCTGACCTACTGCCACCTTGGCATTAGCCTGGTGTAAGGAAAATGCGTGTGCTGCGGTCAAGAACAAGCCCAGGCAGACATCCAGTCCAGCGTGACTCAGTGAGTTGGAACACAGGCATACAACTCCACACATTATGTAACCACACCACGTGAGGTGCATTAGGTGATCACCCACGTGAGCTCGTGCTTGGCTTGGAGCCACTATTGTCTGTAGAAGGTATAATTACCCTGCTAATGCTGTACATATGGCTGGTGCCCATGGCTCATGCCCCAGCGGGTATCCAGGCTCACTCACACCCAGAGAGAGAGTAAAACCATGTCAAAACTGTCTACGATTCCTCAAGTGTTTTTCCAACTACCTGACACTCACCCTTTGACTCTCCTCAGACCTCAGTTAGAACCTGACAATTGGTGTCACAAACATGATTTCAGAGTGAGTGAGCCTTCAGTCCCCACTGATTCTGGGTCAGCCACGTGGCTGCAACATGGATTGTGGTACCCGGTGGCAGATGTACTGGTCAGATGGGCCCTGGTGGAAACCTGGGTGGCAGAAGATGGGTCCCCTGCAAGCGTGGAAAAGGTGCTGAAGCAGCTGGAAGCACAGAGCACCAAGGAGGAATGAGCCTTTGCAGGCAGAGTTGGGTGGGCATTTTTGATGACACTGTGAGAAATACACACTCAGTCCCTGAGGGATGCAGCAGAGGTAAGGACCCTCCAGATGCAGGCAAGTCACCTGGATGCCTGGCTACATAACTCAAAAAAAGAGTTAGAAGCTTCTGTGAATGGGGACCTCCAGGTGCAGGTAGGGTGCCTGGAGGCCCGGCTATAGAGCTTGGAAAAAGAATTAGAGGCTGCTGTGAATGCAGGCCTGGAGACCATCAGCAGTACCAAGAGGTCCATGTTGTAAAGAAGGTGAAGATGCCCCACCTGCAGGGGCCTCCCCAGTGGGAGAAAATGGGGCCTCAGTGAGTGACACACTCACAGATGTGGATAGGTTTGATTTTGGCTGGGGCTGACTGAGAGAAAATCGGTAAGCAGCCCAATGAAATACTCTTAACTTTGTGGAGACAGTTGTCTTTGGAACAGCAATTCCAGAAAATGCCCAAGTGGGTAAAGGACATTGCTGTGTGACCCTGTCCCATCTAGGCACTTCAGCTCAAAGACTATGTGCTGCAGCCAGGCGGGGGTGTAAAGCCTTTTCTGTTTGATGAGGGAATTGGCCAAGGTGCTCACGCCACTGGACGACTGGGGGCCACATGTGAAATGAGCAATCCACTGGTCCCCCACCAACGTACAGCAAGTGCTGGCACTGGTAGACATCCATGCAGGTATCTTCTGAGGGTGGATGTTTTACACAGCTTGACAGCTGTGCTGTCTATCATGAACTTGATGGACCGCTTATGATGGATTTGGGACAGTACGACTATGTGGTGGACTTGGCTAATGCATTGTTTTTTTTTCTAGAGAGCCAGGAACAGTTTGTCTTCACGGGGGGCAACAATGGACTTTCACAGTGTTGCCACAGGGCTATATGCCTAGCCCCACCATATGTCATGGTCTTGTTGAAAATGTTATGTTAACCTCTGATTCTCTTGCAGATTTAGAAGTGGCAACATTCCTCTTTCCTGAGATTGGGATGATGCAGCTGAGACTGCCTTCCTGGCAGCCAAGTGGGCTATTCAGTAGGCACAAGCCCTGTGGGTAGTTGACCAGGAGTGCCCATTTGAGCAGGGTGTGCGTATGACTACAGGCAGTTTTGGTTGGGGCCTGTGGCAACACACGGAGCACTTGAGAATGCCAGTAGGCTTTTGGTCCCAACTATGGAAGGGAGCTGAGCTCCAGTATTCCTTGATAGAGAAACAGCTAGCAGCTACATATGCCACCCTTCAGGCTTGTGAGAGTATGGCAGGATGGGCTGCAGTCACCATACAGACGACTTACCCGATAGTGGGTAGGTGCGTTCATGCATAACGATCCCCTGGACTGGGATGGTGCAGACATCCACTTTAGCAAAGTGGGTCACCTACTTAGAACAGCAGAGCACACTGAGTACAAACCCCTTAGGAGCAGTGTTGCAAGAGGTCTAGGGATCTGTAGTCCTAATGCACAATAAGGCCATGGGGCCTGAGGCACCCCTAGACCCTGAACCTTCATTATTTAAGGAAGGGCATCCCCCCATTCCCGATGGGGCATGGTATATGGTTGGGTCTAGCCAGAGTGCTGCTGCTGCTGCTGCCTGGACTTCAGCTGAAGTCTAACCTAGTACTGACATTATATGGTTTGATAGCGGGTGTGGATAGAGTAGCCAATGGGCTGAACTTAGAGCAGCATACATGGTGATCACCAAGAAAGCGACACCTGTGGTAATCTGTACCAACAGCTGGATGTTCTAACAAGGCTTGACCTTGTGGTGAACTACCTGGAAAATACAGAAGTGACTAGTCGGCCACCAATCCATGTGGGGCCAAGCCATGTAGCAAGACCTATAGGTGGAAGGATGACCTCCTCCAACCAGGTATGGGACAAATGGTAACCTGTTGTTGCCTGTCCCAACACCCCTAAAGGTAGTGAAATAAAAACCTGGATTAATATATAAAGCAACATTGGGGTAATGTCACCATGGGGTGGTTGCACGCCCTAACCTGGAGTTATTGCTCCCTGTATTACTGCTGTGGCCTCTGGGTCCAGGGTTCCACCCTGTGGGTGCATCTCCCCACTAGAAAAACCCTCAGCCTAGGGGGTGGAATATAAGGCCTATGCATCAGACCTGTGTGTCCAAGGCCTATGTCTCCCTTGACCTTGAGGATGGAATGTAAGGAAAATGGATGTGCTGCAGTCAAGAAGAGGCCGAAGCAGACATCTGGTCCAGCATGACTCAGCGAGGTTGGAGTGCAGGTGCACAACTCCGCACATTATGTAACCAGGCCATTTAAGATGCATAAGGCGATCACCCACATGAGCTCGTGCTTGACTCAGAGTCACTATTGTCTGTAAAATGTGTAATTACCCTGCTAACACTGCACATACGACTTGCATCCATGGGTCGTACCCAGGGACATACCTAAGTTTGCTTGTGCCCAGAGAGAGAGTAAAACCATGTCAAAACTGTCTACGATTTCTCAAGTGTTTTTCCAGCTCCCTGCCACTTGCCCACCAACACCCCTCAGACCTCAGTTAGAACCTGACACCTGGCAAAGCTGATTTTGAATTTCTGGCCCCCAGAATCGTGAACAAATACATTTATGTTCTTTTAAACCACTCAACTTGTGTATTATTACAGCAGCAACAGGAAACTAATATACCCTTGAAACAAATAAGCATTAAAAAAAAAATATCTCATGGGACTTTATACAAAAGGACCAAGGGCGTTGAGCTTTCCAGCAGAGCTTCCAAGTCCTTCGGCGCCTGATACCTAGCTTTGCTCTGCAGGCATGTGGTGAACAGACACCCTCTGCCACCTGCTCCAAGGTGGGCTTCAAAGACTCCAACTACTCTATTTAGCAGAATTCTAATGTGTCTCAGGAACTTATGAGGAGATACCTCAGGACACAAGCCAGTCACAGGCTTAGCTCTCCTGGGACTCAGCTCTTGGTAAAGCATATGGATCTCAGGCTTCATATTTTTTTAAATGTTTCTTAATTGATAATTCAATCAGATTTCTTTCTCTGCAACCTGTCATTGTAACCTCACAGAAAGGGACAAGGTAAATGCCACTTCAGGAGGGAGAGAGATGTAATTCCAGGGAAGTCCCTGACAGACAGAAGGGATTAAAATTCTCCTCTTTCTGCCAGCATAGGTAAAGGAAGGGATCAGGAAAGAGACTGGGGTGGGAAAAGGAAGTGGCACAGAAGGAATATGAACCAAGGCTTTCCCTGACTCAGACTTATGTTCTAGAGGTGGAGGAAGGGTCTACTCAATCTCCTGTTTAGAATCTTGAGAAGAGATGCTCTACAGGGGCCCCACTCCCAACATGGCATGAGCCATGTCATCTTACGGTTGTGCCCTGGAGTGACTTGGCAGAAGTAGGGACTTAATGCCTTTTCAGGTGCTCCCTGAGTTCTCCCTCTGGAGAGAGAGTCTCCAGAAGTTTCCCCATGCCCTGCCCTAGGAGGATGTGGTAGCTGATGGTGCTGGCTGGCCGGCTTAGCAGAAGATCCCACCCTGGAACTGCTGGGCCACTCATCACATGACCTTTGCAAGCTGGTTCTCCCCAGCAGGTGCCAAGGTGGGGTGAGACCTCCTCAGCTGGAGGATGAGGCACCTGTTGAGAAATGGATCTGGAGTTCGTCAGCCTAAGACTTCAGCAATGTATATCACCAGGGCAAGCGGTCACCAGGTGGACTCCAACCACTCTTATTTCAGAGGATAGTAAAGACCCAGGGAGCTTCAAAGAATTTTCCTGCAGAGCCAAGGCCCCTGCTGGCTGCAGCAGATGCCCAGGTGCCATCTTGGGAGAAAAAGGGAAGTCACTAAAAGAGAGAGATTGCACATTTACCTGAAAAGAAATATTTTAAACAAGAAAGAAACTAATTAAAATGGCCGGAACTGAGCTAGCGTTAATTGCCATTTTTACCTTTCGTGATTACCTAGTTGGGAGCTCTTAAGATTGTATCAACCCATGATGAAATAATTGCAATAGAGTGTAGTTCTGACCTTAGATTCAGCAAGAGGGCACCTGCCCTGGCCTCCATGCCCCTGCTCTGGCCTTCTTGCTGTGCTTCATTTTTGGGCAAGAAATCTATGAGGCAGATGAGAGCCTCAGCAGAGCCCATGCTCCTCCACTCAGCCACCTGTCTAAACTCTCCCAGTACTCGGCACCTTGGAACTTCTGCCCAGTGGTCTTGATCCAGCTTCTAGGGTTTTCAGGGGCCTCTACTCTGAGTCTTAACCTCTAAGGAAAGCTTGCACTGCGTATATGTATATCTTAAGCCATGGAGCGGACAAAAGGTGGCCAATTTGTGACTTGAGCATTGGAGGATTGACTTCAGTGTCCACACACATATGCAACAAAGTCTATTCTGGAACAGGATCAAGCTGGGAGTGAGAAGGGAAGGAGGAAGGCCACAGACCTCCTGCCACCATATTCCAGCCTGAAACTCCAAGTCATCCCAGACTTCTTTAATGAAATCTTGGTTTCAAGTCATTATGAAGGTGTATTTGTGAAGGTGCAGAAATAGAACTAATTTATTACACCTTTTAAAATTTCGATTATAACCTTTAACTCTTTGGACTTGTGGTTCTTACCTCCACTTATATTTTAACCGTGATTTCCACACATGTGGGCAGCCTGATGTAGTGTCATTAAATTAGACACTGAACATGCAATTATACGTATGATAAGTCTTATCAAAGGGGAATTTAGAAGTTCCTACTGAAGTGAGTAGCATGAGCAGGAAACAAGTCTGTCACATTGCTTGTTTCTCTGCACAGCTTTCACGGTGTTCCAAGTCCCTGGCCAAACTCATGCTGTTTTCAAGGGACATGTCCTGTGCAGCATTTATGCATCATTCCTTCCAGAAAGCTTCCACTGACTGGCTGGTGCTCGAGGTCCCAGTGCTGTGCTCTTGCAGCCCCCTGAGTGTAGTGAAATTTTATTTCTGTTTCTTTCATCTGTGTATCTTAGGCCACTAGTGCAGGGCCTGACATATAGAACACGTTGTAGGAATATTGGTTTAGCTGAGCGATTGCTTCCCACTCTCTCAGCTCTTTGATATGCATGTAAATTGAGCCATGCAGCTGAACTGAGATCCTCTGCTATTGCAGGACAGAAAGCTTCATAGGTAGAGGTCCTCAATTTTTCAAGAATGTCACCCCCCATTTCCTGGAAATTATGACCTCTTGAAATAAATTCTTTCTATCCGTTTTCTTTAACTATTAGAGTTGAACTCTGGTCAGAATCAACTTCAGGAAAGTAATTTCAGTGTCCTTGGTGAAGGTGATGATCTGAAGTAGCAAGCTCCAGCCTTTTATGGTTTTTCCAGGGAGAACATTATAATTTCTTACCATAAGGCCAGTAACCCCTGCCCTCTTCATATCATAATTGAAAAGAAGCAAAACTTATCACTGCATGTCTGACTATCACAGTTTAGAGGTGATACAGGGCAAAAAGACCAGTCATTTGGTAATAGTTAATAATCTACTGATTGGAGACATCAGTTAAGCTTAAGAGGGCTGCCTGACTATCCTGCCGTTAACAGCAATTCTTTTTAAAAAATTAACTATGAGACACACTGAGAATTCATACAGATCCTTGCTTTGTTTCTTTTGCTAAGTCTTTAGATAATTTTACATTTGTGCCAGGGTATTCTTTTTCATGCTGCTAGAATTGAAAAGAATCAGGTAACAGGGGAAAGCAATCAGTGACTATTCTCTCCACTCTGACCTCCCCTTTTGGGCACCTTTCTCCCAAGGCTCATCCTGTGTAGCAATTAAGAAAAAGATGAAGTAGCTGAACTCGGTTCTCTGTGTTATGTAGCTTGTTAGATACTTTGCATAGCAACGTGTGGCCTCAGTCATCAAGGAGATTTTTGGAGCGTCCCAGGTCACCCTGACACACCCACTTGCCAGGTGCCTGCTCTCATTTGAATGCTCTTGTCTGAGTGGCTTACCTCAAGCACCTACTTCTCCATCATTCCCTAACAAGGCTACTCAGCTGCCCCAGGCAGTTTCTCAGAGGGCTTTCTGCCCAGAGCTTAAGATAGCTAAATTTCAAACAATACCCCATAATGAGATCCTTGTAGAGCTATTTGGAATAATTTTACCTAGGAGTACAATTTTCCTCCAGTAAAGACAACAATATTCCAAGTTAAATAAATGAAATATAATGAAGCATTAAATTGCCCCTCCCTTTAACTCATTACAGGTAAAAATATACAACAAGAAAGGTCAGAAGTATATAAATGTCTTCCCCATCCTAATGGAAAGACCTTTCCCAATAGCATAGTGTAGTACTTAAAATAACAGAAAGAACCAAAAAAGAAATCTTTTTTCTAAGATTGTGTCCTGAGAATGATTTGCTGTGATCTGAAGGACCCAGGACTTGTTCAACTAAATAGCAGATGTCTGACAGATAAATTCTCTGTAATGGCATATTTTTTTTCTACCTATCCATTACACATCCCTTTCATTCAAGATGGAAGTGTGTACTCTTCCCTTCTGTGCCAGGTTTCCCATTGCTTATCATCATTATGAAAACTGTAATATTGTACTACTGTTATCTCTCTACCTGCCTGTCACTGACACTACTGTGGCCTCCCAGAAGCCAGATTACTGATATGTATATGTGTGTATACACACACACACACACACACAAAAAAAAAATATATTTATAATTGTTCACAGCAGACTGCTAACCTCAACATTATCATATAAGAGAGGTTCTAGTAATACATTTAGGGCCCAAGAGGCTTTGATGGAATTTGGAAATTCTTCCTGAGCCAAGAGCCAAGACAGATGATAATAAATGCTTTGTTCCTACCATTTCTTACATTTCATTTTCAATAGACTTTATTGTAATAGTATATACTTCTCAGGGCTCGTGTACTAAGGTACTAAGTGCTCAGTTTTTTACAAAGCAATTTATCTGTATCAGTTTATCCTGCAAGGTAGGTATTATTATTCCCATTTCATGGATGAGTTCCTTGAGTCTTAATTTATATAACTTAACCAAAGTAACAGTTAAAAAAAAAAGGAGAGTCACCCTTAATTCTTTTTGAGTTTTTTTATTGATATATAATTTCTGTACTTTTTTTGTGGGATACATATGATACTTTGCTTTATATAGAGAGAATGTGTAATGATTGAGTCGGGGTATATATCACTTCAAGTATTTATCATTTCTATGTATCAGGAACATTTCAAGTCCTGTCTTCCAGCTATTTTGAAATATAGAAAGCATTGTTATTAACTATAGTTGCCCTAGTCTCTTATCAAACATTAGAACTCCCTTCTATCTAACTATATGTTTGTACCCATTAACCAACCTCTCTCCATCCTCCTCACCCCCACACATATCCATCCCATCCTCTGGTAACTCTCATTCTACTCCGTACCTCCATAAGATCAGCTTAGTTAGCACCTACATCAGTAGGAAAATGCATTATTTGTCTTTCCGCACCTGGCTTATTTCACTTAACATAATGACCTTCAGTTCCAACCCTGTTGCTGCAAATGAGAAGATTTAATTATATTTTTATTAGTAAGCAGTATTCTATTGTGTGTATATACCACATTTTCTTTATCCATTATTCATTGATGTACTTACATTGATTCCATATCTTTGCAATTGTGAATATCGCCACAATAAACATGGGGGCTGCAGTAAACATAGAGGTAATATACTGATTTTCTATTCTTTGGATAAATACCCAATAATGGAATTTCTAGGTCATACAGTATTTTTAGCTTTTTGAGAAATCGCCATACTGTTTTCCTTAGTGGCTCTGCTAATTTACATTACCACTAACAGTGTATAAGAGTTCCCTTTTCTCTGTACCCTCAACTAGGATCTCACCACATATCTGTCATATATATATATATATGACAAAATTATATATATACACACACACACACATACTATTTTTTTCTAACTAGCGTAAGATGATATCTCATTGTGGTTTTAAATTTCCCTAATGACAAATGATGTTAACTATTCTTCAATATACCTCTTGGACAATTGTTTGTCTTCATTTGAGAAGTGTTCATTCAGATAGTTTTCCCATTTTTTAATGTGATTTTTTTTTTTTTTTTTTGGCTGTTCAGTTGTTTTGAGTTCCTTTTATATTCTGGATATTAGTCTCTTGTCAGATGGATAGTTTGCAAATATTTGCTTCCATTCAACAGGCTGTCTCTTCACTCTTGATTGTCTTCTTTGCTGTGCAGAAACTTTTAATCTTAATATAGTCCTATTTATTTTCATTTTTCCTGTTCGTGCTTTTGAGGTCTTATCCATAAAATCTTTGCCTAGACCAATGTCCAGAAAAGTTTTCCCTAGGTTTTCATCTAGAATTTTTATACTTTTGCATCTTATGCTTAGGTTTTAAACAATTTTGAGTTGCTTTTTGTCCATGGTGAGAGACACAATGTCTATTTTTATTCATCTATATGTGAATATTCAGTTGTCCAGCACCATTTGTTAAAACGGGTTTCTTTTCACCAATGTATGTTATTAGTACCTTTGTCAAAAATCTATTGGCTGTAAATACATGAACTTATTTCTAGATTCTCCATTATGTTTCATTACTGTGTATTTCTGTTTTTAAACCAGTGAGATGATGTTTGGGGTTTTGAAGTCTAGTAGTGTGATGCCTCCAGCTTTGTTCTTTTTGCTCAGGATTGCTTTGGCTAAACCGGCTTTTTGAGTTCCACACAAATTTTAGGATTACCCTTTCTATTTCTGTGAAAAAAATGACATTGGTATTTTGATAGAGATTGCATTGAATCAGCAGATTGCTTTGGGTAGTATGGTCATTCTTATAATATTAATTATTTTGGTCGTGAGCATGGGATGTCTTTCCATTTGTGTTCTCTTCAGTTTCTGTCATCATTGTTTTGCAGTTTTTCTTATAGAGGTAGTTCACCTCCTTGGTTAAATTTATTTTTAGATTTTTTTGTAGGAATTATAAATAGGATTGCCTTCTTGATTATGTTTCAGCTTGTTCATTATTGGTATATAGAAATGCTACTGATTTCTGTATATTGATTTTATATTCTACAACTTCACTAAATGTATATATCAGATCTAAGATTTTTAATGGAATCTTTATGTTTTTCTAAATAAAAAATCATGTCATCTGCAAAGAGAAACAATTTGACATCTTTTTCAATTTGGATGCCTTTCATTTTTTTCTCTTGCCTGATTTCTCTGTCTAGGACTTGCAGTACTATGTTGAATAAAAGTAGTAAAAGTGGATATCCTTGTCTTGTTCTAGTTCTTAGAGGAAATGCTTTTAACTTTTCCCCATTTAGTATGATGTTAGCTGTCAGTTTGTCATACATGGTCTTTGTTATTTTGAGGTTATGTTCCTTCTGTGCCTAATGTGTTGAGAGTTTTTATTATAAAGGGATGCTGGATTTATCAAATGTTATTTCTGTCTATCGAGATGATCAAATGGTTTTTGTCTTAAATTCTGTTTATGTGCTGTATTATATTTGTTGATTTGCATATGAACCATTGTTGCATCTCTAGCAAGAAACCCACTCGATCGTGGTGCATTTTTTGATGTGATATTGGATTTCTTTGCTTGCATTTTGATGAGAATTTTTGCATCTATGTTCACTAGGGATATTTGTAGTGTGGTGTGGGGTGTGTTGTTGTTGTTGTATTCAGGAGGATTAATATCAGTTCTTCATATGTTTGGTGAAACTCATCTGTGAATCCATCTGATCCTAGGCTTTTTGTTGTTGTTGGGAGACTTTATATTACTGCTTCAAACTAACTATTTCCTATTGGTCTGTTCAGGATTTCTGTTTGTTCTTGGTTTCATTTTGGGAGGTTGTATGTTTCAGGAATTAATCCATTTTCTGTCAGTTTTCTCATTTGTGAGCATATAGTTTTTCTTAATAGTCTCTGTTGATCTTTTGTATTTCTGTGGTATCATTGTTATGTCCCTTTTTCATTTCTGATTATGTTTATTTGAATCTTCTTTCTTCTTGGTTTGTTCAGCTAGTGGTTTATCAATTTTTAAAAATCTTTTTAAAGAATAGACCAGGCATGGTGGCTCATGCCTGTAATCCCAGCACTTTGGGAGGCCAAGGCGGGCAGATCACAAGGTCAGGGGTTTGAGACTAGTCTGGCCAACATAGTGAAACCCTGTCTCTACTAAAAAACACAAAAATTAGCCGGATATGGTAGCACATGCCTGTATTCCCATCTATTGGGAGGCCTAGGCAGGAGAATCACTTGAACCTGGGAAGCAGACGTTGTAGTGAGCTGAGATCATGCCACTGCACTCCAGACTGGACAGCAGAGTGAGACTCGGTCTCAAAAAAAAAAAAAGAAAAAAACTTCTTTTTTTGTTAATCTTTTGCATGTTACTTTTGACTCTATTTCATTGAGTTCTACTCTGATCTTTTTATTTCTTTTCTTCTGTTAACATTAGGTGTGGTTTGTTCTTGCTTTTCTAGTTCCTTGAGATGGAATATTAGTTTTTAAATTTGTGATCTTTATACTTTCTTGATGTGGGCATTTAATGCTATAAACTTCTCTCTTAGCACTACTTTTGCTGTACCCAACAAGTTTTGGTATGTTGTGTTTCCATTTTTATTTGTTTCAAAAATGGCTTAAGTTCCCATCTTAATTTCTTCCTTGACCTAGTGATCATTTAGGAATATGTTGTTTGATTGCCACGTATTTGTTTAGTTTCCAAAGTTCCTATCGTTACCAATTTCTAGTTTTATTCTGCTATGGCTTGAGAAGATACCTGATATGATTTCTATTTCTAAAAATTTGTTGAGGTTTGTTTTCAGCCTAAAATGTAGTCTGTCCTAGAGAATGCTCCATGTGCTAGTAAGAAGAATGCGTATTCTGCATTTGGTGCATTTGGGTAGAATGTTCTGGAAATTTCTACTATGTTCATTTAGTCTAAAGTCCAATTCACATCCATTGTTTTTTGTTGCTTTTCTGTCTTAATGATCTGTCTAATGCTGTGAGTAGGATGTTTAAATCCCCACTATTATTGTATTGCTGTCTCTTTCTTTCTTGAGTTCTAATAATATTTATTTTATGAATCTGGGTGTTCCAGTGTTGGGTACATATATATTTAGAATTGTTATATTCTCTTACTGAATTAATTCTCTATCATTGTATAGTGATCATTTTTGTCTTTTCATAAGCTGTTTTTTATTTAAAGTCTATTTTATCTGATATAGCTACTCTGCTCGCTTTTGGTTTCTGTTTGCGTGGAATATCTTTTTCCACCTCTTTTCTTTCTGTCCATATATGTCTTTAGAGAGAAAGTTAGTTTTTTATAAGGAATATGTGGTTGGATCATCTTTTCTTTTTCTCATTCTGCTTATCTATATCTTTTAGGGGAAGCATAAATTTAATCCATCTATGTCTTTTAAAAGGAATATAAATTTAATCTATTTACATTCAAGTTAATACTTACATGTGAGGTTTTGTTCCTGTCATATTTGTCTTCAGGTGAAATTGTGGTTAGGTGAAATTCTGTTGTGTTGCCATTAGATTCCTTTCTCTTCCTTCTTTGTGTGATTGTTTTATAAGACCTGTGAGTTTTATACTTTTTTTATGTTTTCATGGTGATGAATATCAACCTTTCATTTCCATGTTTAGGACTCCTAAAGATTTTTTGTAGTACCAGTCTGACAGTAATGAGTTTCCTCAATATTTGCTTATTTGGGAAAGGTTTTATTTTTTCTCTATTTGTGAAGCTTGATCTTGCTAGGTATAAAATTCTTGGCTTCAGGTTTTTCCTTTCAGCCTTCCCCCCAACCCCTACACACCTCCCACCCCACAAAGTCTTGCTCTGTTGCCCAGGTTTGAGTGCAGTGGTGCAACCTTGGCTCACTACAGTGCCTGCCTCCTGGGTTCAAGCAATTTTCCCACCTCAGCTCCCCTGAATAGCTGGGATTACAGGCACGCACCACCACACCTGGCTAATTTTTGTATTTTTAGTAGAGATGGGGTTTCACCATGTTGACCAAGCTGATCTCGAACTCCCGGCCTCAAATGATCTGCCAGCCTTGGCCTTCGAAAGTGCTGGGATTACAGGCATGAGACACTACACTCAGCCTCTTTCAGCACTTTTTATATGCCTTCCCATTCTCTTCTGGCCTGTGAGTATTTTGCTGAGAAATCTGCTGTTAGTCTGATGGAGTTTCCTTTAATGATGACTAGGCACTTTTATCTTGCTGCTTTAAAAATTATTTTCTTCTTTCTGACTTTAGACTGTCTGACGATGATATATCAGGGTGTTTTGTTTTTGTTTTTGTTTTTTGGGGGGTTTTTTTGGCAGTGTATTTGAGGATTACTGGGCCTTCTGATCTGGATATCTAAATCACTAGCTAGAATAAGGATGTTTTAATCAATTATTTCCTTAAATGAGTTTTCTTCTTTATTTTTCTTCTCCCTCAGAAATACTGATAATTCTTAAGTTCATTCAGTTTACATAGTTCCAAACATCTTAAATGCTTTGTTCATCATTTATATTCTTTTCTCTTTATTTTTGTCTGACTAGATTATTTCAAAAGATGTGTCTTCAAGTCCTGAGATCTTTTACTGGATCTAATCTACTATTAACATTTTAAATGTATTTTGAAATTTCTTCAATGAACTTTTCAGATCTATTCTTTCTATATATCTATCGCATTGGTAATTTTTTCATTAATATCCTAAATTGATTTTCTAATTTTTTTTGTCTTGGTTTTTGTCATTCATATCCTAAATTGGTTTTCTGATTTCTTTTGCATCTCTTGCATTGGGCTTCTCTAAAACATGTACTTTTAATTCTTTACCTGGCATTTGAGAATTTCTTTTTAGTTAGCATCTATTGCTGGAGGAGGATTACTGTGTTTCTTTGAGGGTGTCATAATACCTTGCTTTTTTCCCCATGCTTTTTGTACCTTTGCATTGATTTCTGCACATCTAGAGCAGCAGTAGCTTCTTATTTTTGAATTCACTTTTATTGGGAGGAGCACTTTTTTTCTTTAAGATATGGCTATGATGATTGGGTAAGGTCATTTGGTTTGCTTCTGGGTACATGTAGTGGCAAAGACTGTATGATTTCCCTGGCTATAAATAGCTTGAGTGTGGTAGCTTCCTTGAATGTAGCTGTAGTAGTGGTACACTGGGTGGATAAGCAGGCTCATGACCTGTTGGGCAGCTAGGGTGGCATAAACAGTGAGGGATGGCAGGGGTCATGAGAAGCTTTTCTTCTTCCTTATCACTGTGATTTTTGTGTTAGGAATTGTTGTAGTGGGCTGTATGGTCTGGCCTCCAGGCCAGTAGGTGGCATTTGCAGGTTAGAGCCAGCTGCAGTGATAGTGGTAGGATTTATGCCCAACCTCTCTTTCCTGGGAGAAGTGCTTGGTTGTCTCACATGTTGGATTGGGCTATGGAACACCAGGGGCCTGGATCCTGTACTGTATCCTGGAGCGGGGGAAGAAGGTGGGTGGAGCTAGATAGTGCCAGCCTGTACTCAGGCCCACTAGTGGCAGGTGCATTTGCCAGCCCTGATGGAAGTGGTGGGACAATCTTCAGGCCCCCAGTTGAATGCCTGGCTTAGGGGGCAACTGCTGACATGCCAAAGAGTTAGCACAGTGAGGTAGAAGTCCCAGTGCTTCAGCCTTGGCCAACAGGAGTGGGACCTTAAAGCCTATAGTTTTATCCATAGATTTCTACTTCTGATTTAATCCTCGGAAATGTTCTCTGATTTAAGGACACTATGTATCTTTAATATTGGCCCCAGAATTATATTGTAGGTTATGTATAACTAATAAGTTTTAAAAATTTCTTTTCCCAAGAGTTGTGCAATGGAAGGGGCCTCTGAATTGGGTTGTACTTTGGTTACTTACTATCCCCATTTTTGCTAAATGTCTTCTTTTCTAATTTCCTTTGTGTATTTGTTTTGTGTGCTTTGCTGATTTTCCAGTCCTGCAGCCTTCCTACTTGCTATTTCTTTAGTATTTTCATACCCTCTAGTATAATTCAATACACAGTAATTCAATTAATGTTTATGAATAAAATGTTTACTTTTATACTAGAACATTCCCAAGAAGGAAATGTTTCATTTAACTTTTTAGTGTTTTCATTTCCAGTGATCTTTTCACACTTGAAAATAAATTAGAATTCTAAACTAGAAGAAACCTGAAAACTAATTCCTGGTCTGAACTGATGATTGCATGATCTGTAGTTGTTGAGTTTTTTCTTTTCTTTTTTTTTTTCCTTCAACTCTGTAGTTCTTCAATGGCCTTCATCCTTGGGTTGCCATTAAGAGAGCTGTGGTCTTCAGGCTAATGTGGGTGCTGTCAAACATCGTGTCCTAACTTTGCATGCATTTGGTGACATTTAGAAAACCCAAATGCCTCCATTAAACTACTTTACAATATCAATTTATAAAGGTAAACAGACGGATTTGCTCTGCACAGCCCTGTTAATTCAGTGAATGTGTCTTCATATCTGAGCTATTGGTTCATTACTGATGCTTACAAATCTAGCACCAAATCCGGCAAAGATGCAAAAATATTTTCTCCTTACCTTTATTCCTCACATACTAAGGATGACCAAGAAACAAATGAGGCATGGTGAGGAGAACGTGTGTACGTATACTTGCTTGGAGAATCATCAGCCTGCTTTATTTAAAAACAAATATAAAGGATAGTAATAATCAATAGCATGTATCAAGCTCCTTAGTGTGAGACATTGTTTTAAGAATTCTCACTAGTCTTTGTTATAGATAGTCTTATGATACTCATTTTAAAGATGAAAATATAGGGCATGAAGAATTAAATAACTATCTTAGTTCACATAGCTCCTTGTTTAGACTTGAAATTTCAATCATTGCCATTTGACTGCAATATGTGTGAATTCCACCCTATTCTGTAGCTCTTCTTTCATAATTTCTAATGCTTTCCTTTATTAAATTGAAAAGTTCAATATAGATCTCTATAAATGCAGTGTATTCTAAGTTAAATACTTTCTAGAACTTGAAAACATCATTCAGTTTGGTTTATCATAGCTTTTAAATTATAAACATATTCAAAAGAAATTATGTAATAAAAAAATTCTAAAATAATTTATTATAATTGAAAAAAATGTTTTTTATATATGTCAAGAGGTTTAAATTTCAGCCACGTGTGGTGGCTCACACCTCTAATCCCAGCACTTTGGGAGGTCGAGGTGGGCAGATAACTTGAGATCATGAATTTGAGACCAGCCTGGCCAACATGATGAAACCCCATCTCTACTGAAAATACAAAAAAATTAGCCGGGCATGGTGGACACTTGTAATCCCTGCAACTCTGGAGGCTGAGGCATGAGAATTGCATGAACCCAGGAGGCGGAGGTTGCAGTGAGCTGAGATTGCACCACTGCACTCTAGCCTGTGCAATGAAGTGAAACTCCATCTCAAAAAAAAAAAAAAAAAAAAAAAGGGTTTAAATTTCACATAGCAATGCTTTTGAAAGTATTTAAAATGTGTCTTCATGTTATTCAGTGCATTGTCAGTTTGGAAAAAAAAATTAACTTGGCAAGATAAAAGTTCTCTAAATCTCTAAATTAACTCTAAATTGGTTATCTAAGCAAGCAATTCAAAGAACATTTGCTTGTACCCTACTTAAGATAAAATGTCTTGCTGTATTCATCATTAATGACTGCAATATTCCCAACAAAGAAAATGCAGGTGATGTTGGCTTGATGTGTGATGGATTTTGTTCCTGCGACGTGTATAAAAACAAAAACAAAAAATACTCCGAATGAATGAATAGCTCCACCTGCCACAGAGCAGATGTACAAACTGGGAAGTATTGTGTGTGCATCCATTGTCATCTTAGCTAATTCCTTGGTTCTAAAGCATTAGATGGGTTTGTCTTTCACCAGTTCTAAATATATATATATATATAGATCGATGGTGTTCAGACAGATGTATTATCTGATGTGCTCAGAATAAAGAAATAAATTCAGAATACAAGAAGAATGGGCATCTGAAAGGAGCCCCTATGTACACTTACCCTGCATAAGAGAAGTTTATATAAAAAGTTTTTTAACAACGTGATCCTAAGCTGTGGTCTTTTTGTTCCTTTCACATAGCAGATTTTAAAAAACTGTAAAAAAATGATCCTAAACTGTGATTTCCTTAGAATGATGAATTCAGCAAATATCCATTAACACACAGCATGTCTAAGGCATCATGCCAAATATGGGTAGTTGGTAGACAGGGTAGACCAGAATTACGTGGGCCATTTAAACACAAAGATATTCCCTGCTTTCCCACCCAGAGATGTTGATACGGCAGATCTGAAATGGTACCATGGAATCTGTGTATCCTCATATACATCCGTGGTTAAGAATTAGAAGAGTTGTTTTCAACTGGGGCAATTTTGACCCCAAGGGAACATTTGGCAATGCCTGGAGAGAGTTTTGATTGTCACCAGTTAAGAGGGTGACATCTAATGGGTAGAGGCCAGAGATGCTGCTACATATCTCACCACGCACAACACCCATTTACACACCCACAAAAAACTGTCCAATCTAAATTTTCAATAGTTCCAAGGTTGAGAAATGTTGATCTAGAGTATATAAATGTATATTCTTTGAGAGTCTATAATTAACCAGAGTGAAAAAGATGCACCAAAATATTGTGCAGTCATTCATAAAATAAAACAAAATAAATGGCATTAGTCCAAAGAATTCAGTAAAAATTTAAACAAAATTTTAGAAATGTGTTACCTCAAGATTATTATTTTAAGGGATGACTAGAGAGTTCCTAGTTGAAAAAGTGTGTGTGAGAAACTTTGAAAAGCTATAAAGGACTAAAAAAGCTACAAAGAACTAAAAGTAGAATTACCATTTGGTCCAGCAATCCCACTGCTCGGTATCTACCCAGAGGAAAAGAAGTCATTATTCGAAAAAGATACTTGCTACGTGCATGTTTATAGCAACACAAGTCACAATAGCAAAATCATGGAACCAACCCAAATGCCCATCAATCAATGAGTGGATAAAGAAACTCTGAGAATGAGTATATATATATATACACAGACCCACACATATATATATATGTACACATATGCATATATATACACATATATATTGTGATCATATGTACATATATATGATCATTTTGTGTGTGTGTGTATATATATATGATGGAATATTACTCAGCCATAAAAGGAATGAATTAACAGCATTTGCAGTGACCTGGATGAGATTAGAGGCCATTATTCTAAGTGATGTAACTAAAAAATGGAAAGCCAAACATTGTATGTTCTCACTGATATGTGGGAGCTAAGCTATGAGGATGCAAAGGCATAAGAATGATACAATGGACTTTGGGGACTTGGTGGGAACAATGGGAGGGGGCGAGGGATAAAAGACAACAAATAGGGTGTAGTGTGTACTGCTTGGGTGATGGGTGTACCAGGTTCTCACAAATCTCCACTAAAGAATTTATGTAACCGAATACCACCTGTACCCCAATAACTTATGGAAAAATAAAAATTAAAAAAAAAGATATTTGCAGTGGAAATGATCTGAATAGATTATGCTTGTGCTTGGAAAAAATGAAAAAAGGAGTCTATATGATTTTTTAAAAGTGGTTTTGTCCTTTTTGTGTCCTCATCTTACTCTTACAGATTCCCTTTCTTAGTTTTGTATCATCTCTAGAGATTAGATGCTGAGGAGCAGGAAGTACAATAAATTACTGGAAGTTATTTTGGTTGCTGTCAATGCAGGGTTTGGATTAATAATGAAACCAATTAAATCCTCAAATACCTCCAATGGCAACAATAAAAATTTAATTTCCAGGGAGAAATAAGGTTAGCTATGTTGAACACAATTTGCACCATTCGTGAAACTCAAGTTTTTAAACCTTGGGGGATTCTGCTGTCTTGTCAAAGAACCAGCAGCTGAGTGATTTAATCAAAATAATAACAAAAGAATCCATGCTTTTTTCCAGCTGTCTCATGCGTCTCTGATGACAACCAGTCGGCAGAAATGATGGAGTGCCTCAAGCAGACAAATGGCATGCCTCCCCTTGTGCAAGAATGCACGGTCCCATGTCGAGAAGACTGCACCTTCACTGCTTGGTCCAAGTTTACGCCCTGCTCCACGAACTGTGAAGCCACAAAAAGTAGGCGGCGACAGCTCACAGGTATAGTGTGCGTTTTACACTTCAGCATCAGGCAAGCTGAACATCTCTGGATCTTTGTGTAGAATGTGAGGTCCAAAGGACAGGAATTTGCATCAGGTCTCTCCCTCTCTCTCCATTCCTCAATACATGTCTTCAAACTCAGAACAATGCCTGGTATGTAACATGTACTCAATTAATGTTTGCAAAATGAATGAAAGATGTGAACTATTTTATAGCTATCAAGTTCCTCTCTATATAGTTTTATAATCTTTGCAGTTATAAAAGGCATTTTATTCACTAACTTCTTTTGAGTAGGTAATGGCAAAGTTTGTCCTGTGCTATCATGCCAGGATCTCAGTGAGCTTGAAGGCAATCACCGATTTGGAAAGATGATACAAAACAGATCTAACTGACATCATTGTCTTTTGCCATTATCTTATAAGCAATTTAACATTTTAAAATTTTACTAGTGTAAGGCAAAAATCAAATTACATGGACTGATTCTGCTTTTGTGATATTAATTATGAATTCTGTTTTCAGCTGCAAAATTCAATGGAAATTAAAGCAACTAATTGTTTAATTGAATTCTGGGGGCATTTTTTGCCTGCAGTATGCAAATAATTGATGCAATAGTGTATTTTACTACTTGCCTAGATAAATATCCCACAACTTCTCTTAACTTCTTATGCGTTCGTATGTGCAGAAAACAAAGAACCAAAGGAAAATGCCAGAATAATCATTGAGATAATGAAATTGGTGTTGACATTGGAGAATTAAGTATAGATGATCATTTGTTCTCATGAGCAGTTGAAGTGCTAATTCTGTTGGTTTCAACACTCTTTTGTCTGAATGCATTGCTTACCTGATCACATTTCAAATTTAAATCACCATTATGGATTTAAGTAATCCACTAGAGCCTGTAATGGGATTTCTGCACACAAACTGGAAGTCCATTTGTAAGTGTAGGTGAAATGCATAACCATAAACAGAAACACCAAACAAGAAATTCTGTGCTTCGTGCCCTATCTTCCACAAAAATTTGTGCCACATAATTTTATGCAACATTGCTTGTTTCTAAGATACAACAAATTTCTCATAGAAAAACAACACAATGAGATAGAATGTATGTGACAGGAATATTTGAAGTTCAGGGGCCAATTAATGAAACTTTGTTTGCCTGTACAAACATAATGCATCAGAAGCCACTATTGTGGCAACTCTATATACTTGAGATGAGAGAGAATTTCCTGTAGAGGGAAAGGAAGTTTTTAATTAGTGACCTGTTTTTTTCTTTTTTCTTGAAAGTTTATTAATGATAGTTTACACCTACATAATGAAAATGGAAAATATTGAGAAGCCTAGGATATTTATTCATTTTACAACCAGCACCATTTATGTTATTAATTGTTAAAACTCCAATGAATTTGACTTTTATTTAAAATGTTCCTTTTATATAAATATTGAAGAATAGCTGTACATTTTTTTCTGCAAACTCTAATCTAAAAATTACTCATACTAAAAGATTGTTTGAAATTTCTTTTCTAAATTATTAACGGCTGTACTTTCAGGTAGCTAATTGACCTTTGTGTATCTTTATGTCTATGTGGCACCAAAACAAGTTAGCAATTTCATGAAATACATGAGTTTAAAAAAAAAACAAAACAGTAAAACGAATCATTTAATATCACTGTTGAAAAAATAATCCCACTAGTGAATTGAAATATTTTCACTTTTCAAGACTTATTTTTATTGTCGTGAAACTAATGCTTGTATTTTGTTATCCCTAAGTAATTTGGTAGTAAATGCAGTAAACAATCTCTAACATGAATGCTGCTGAAAGCCTTGGACTCAAACTCCAAAGCCATGTGATTCTTTCTCTCTTTAACACAAATACACACACTGAAACATATAAACATAAATACAAGCCACTTCATTGAATATGGCGCCATACAGGATATTTAACTTTCTTTTGTCCATTTGTAACAAGAGACTTTAATTCACTGAGCATTCTGTATGTTGTACCCAAACTATGTCATCACAGGTTTTAGACTCAATAGTATTTAAAGCAATTGTTTATAGAATGCCAAGAATATTCCATTTATTCGATAGAAAACCTGTCCAGGTTTTATATATATTATATGAGCTATAATATACAGATATTTATTTATAATAACTAGATAACTAGTACATATTCTGACTTAAGGAAGAAAAAGTCTTTACAATTGTACTAGGGATTGATTTTTAATATTAACTTGTTCTGAATCCAAAGGTTAATGCTGATTTTGATTAGTATATAATCAAAGGACCACTGATAATTTGTTTCTTATTGTGACAACCGTATCTGCATTAACTTGCTTAAATCCTTCATCAGTGATGCTATGTAATTAATAATGATATCATAAACATAGAGGCAGCACATATTTGTACAGAATATTTGTTCTGCTGGTAATTTCTGGTCACCTTATAGATGAACATTTTTTTCTTTAGTTTTTTCTCCTCACTCTCATTCTCTTTTTTTCTCCTTCCTCCTTCTCCTTTATCTTTTTCTTTTTCTTTTGTTTTACAACTTCCTTTTCTCAATTATTCAACGAATTTCTTTTTGTTATGTGTGCTAGTCCTTGGTAATACCACAAGGGAATCAATAGACATGATACTAACTTAACAGAGCTTGCAGTCTAATTGGAGATATGGCGAGATTTTTACTGGATATAGTTACAGTATAGTTTCTGCTATAGTAGCTGTTGTATTGAGTGAGGTATTGAAACAAATCCTATTGTTGCAACAAATTATCACAACATTGCTGGCTTAAAGCAGCACAGATTTATTATTTTACAGGTCTGTAGTGTTTCACAGATCTAAATAAAGACAAGATGTTGATAAGGCTGCATTTCTCTCTGGAGGCTTCAGGGGACAATGGTTTTCTTTCATTTTCAAGCTTGTAGAGTCTGCGCATGTCCTTGGCTCATGTTCCCCTCCATCTTCAAAGCCAGCAACATTGCATCTCGCTAACCATTCTTCCATGTTCAAGGATGGTTTTCTGGAGGGAGTAACCCGTGAGTTTTGATCTGAAGAAGAAGCAGGTGTTAGCTAGCCTACGGAAGGATGGTAGAAATTGTGGAAATTTCTGGAGTAAACATACAAAGGCTAGAAGCAAAATGAGTAATTTCTAGGAACTGAAAGAGGCTCACTATGACTGTATCGTAATGTGCTAGAGGCAGAGTGGTACAATGTAGGCCAGAGGCAGATACAAATGGGCACAAATCATATAGGTCCTTAATGACCCTAGGGAAAGAGCCTGAACTTCATTCTGTACTATGGTAAGCCACAGCAGAGTTTTCAGTGGACAAGTGATTTGATGAGATTTGTACTTTGAAAGCTGGCTCTGACTGCAATGTGGTGGACAGATTAAAGGTATAGAGGTATGACGGCAATAAGATCTTGGAGGAATCTGCTGTAATTTCAGCTGGAGATTTGCAGGTGGGGCTAAATATGGGGGACACCCATTGGAATGGAAACAAATGGACTGATGCAATGAATCTTTAAGCATTTGAAGTGCTATGCCTTTGTCATTAATCAGATGTAGGGGGTTCAACAGAATAATTCAGAACGTTCCAACTTTTAACTTGGTGATATTGGTAGAATTGAGAAACACAGGAGAAACAAAGGTGATGTAAAGAGGATGGGTGTGATTGGTTCTTTAGGTGTAGATTTTTCAGTCTATGGATTAGAAGCTTGAGCAAGAAATCTTGAATGAAGATATTAATTTAAAATTGAAGAAATATGGATGATAATTTAAACTCTTCAAATGGGTGAAGTTGTAGAATCAGAAGAGAGATGAACCTAAGATGGTGCCTTGGGGAACCCCATCAGTTTAAGAGAGGTAGAGAAGAAAAATAGTTCACCAAGTAAAAATAAATAATATATGGCAAGAGAGAGGTGGGGGCACGGGGTGAGGATGAGGAACAAAAAGTTATGTTACGGTGGAGCTTGGAAAGAATATTTCAAGAATGAAAGTATAGTCAACACTCTGAACTATCACTGAGTGATTAGACCTGAAAGATAAGGAATCAAAGATATTCCAGGGCTTTGGCTTTGTTTCTTGTTTTTTTGTTGTTGTTTCTCGCTTGATAACAGTGGTTTCCAGAAATAAGTAGACAGAATCCAGGGTTAAGTGGATTTAGAAGAGAAATGAAACTGAAGAGATGGAGACTGAGAGATTCAATAATACTTTATGGAAGTTTGAAAAAAGGGAGGTCTTGAACTTGCTAAATGCTAATAGAAAGGAGCCACTCACTAACTATTGATATATCTCTCAGCCAGTAAATTGTCATGGCTGTGATGGAGGCTGTACTTTTCAAACTTATTCTAGTGTCCTAATGGTAGAGGCAAGTGAATACCTTCTATCAGAAGTATAGCTGAATCTGCTACCAGATCAACTTCAGGTCCTGCAGAAATTCTTTTTTTTTTTTTTTTTTTTTCTTTTCTTTCTTTTTTGAGACACAGTCTCGCTCTATCACCCAGGCTGGAGTGCAGTGATGCGATCTCGGCCCACTGCAACCTCTGCCTCCTGTGTTCAAGCGATTCTCCTGTCTCTTCCTCCTGAGTAGCTGGGATTACAGGCGCATACTGCCACACCTGACTAATTTTTGTGTTTTTAGTAGAGATGGGGTTTCCCTATGTTGGCCAGGCTGGTCTTGAACTCCTGATCTCAAGTAATCCTCCTGCAGTGGCCTTCCAAAGTGCTGGGATTACAGGTGTTGTGAGCCACCATGCCCAGCCTAGGAATTCTTATTTATTGCAAACATAAGCATCATGGTAGACCATAGAGCCAATCACCCTGTCAACAACTCTGGAATTATATGTAATGCAAACCATGCAGCAATGAGAAAGTAGCCCATACATCAATCAGCTTGTATCAGGCATCTTCAGAACAGCCATAAACATAGAAAATAGACCAGTAAAACTGCCTATATATTTTATAATCAGCCATGACTCTAGCTAATGACTAACTAATGAGAAAACAAAAGGTGGAATTATTAGATCTAGGAAAATTTTTAGTAATCTAGAGGAATCATGTTGACAGCAAAGTTGAATCAAGTTACAGGCTGATTCAGAATCCACTAAACATGATTACCAAGTGTTTATGGCTGTGAAAAATGACACTGCACTGTCTTACTCAGAGTTGGGACCACAGCTAACAGGTTCATCAAAGTGAATTGGTAAGGTAAAGTCATATTCCAGAATACTTAAGTTAGAAGAATCTCTCAAAATGAAAGAGCTTTTTCTCTGATTAAATTATCCAGTATGACTTGATCATTTATTTCAATTTATTGTTTGTATAGATGTTTGGGAGCTGCCTGATGGCAGAGACCAAAATGAGTTTAACTTCGTCCATCTATCTCATTGCAAGAGACCTCTACTAAAAAGAGAAGGAGTTAACCACTTAGATGCTTTCGTTGGTTCCCTGGCAATAATTAGTCAAGGAGAATGAGGACAGGGTTATCAATATGTTTTTTTCCAGCAAACTATAGAGAAAATAATATTAAATAAATTAACTGGAATTCTCTAGCTATAGCAAACATCTTCCAAATATTTTATGCCACTCTCAAACATTAAACCATTTTCTACTTTTTTCAAATTAACTTGAATTTCACAGTTGTTCTGGGAGTTGTTTTCATTGTCTCAGGATTACTTTCATGGCAAAAGAGTGAGGAAAACAAAAGCTTTATTTTATTTAAGGTTTAATATTCTAAAAGTTTACAAATAGAAAAGTGTGAGTGACTTTTAACAAAACAGCAGATAGACATTTAATATCTCAATGTCTCTTGTTGGAACAGGGAAAAGCAGAAAGAAGGAGAAATGCCAGGATGCTGACCTTTACCCTCTAGTGGAGACAGAACTATGTCCTTGTGATGAATTTATATCCCAACCTTATGGAAACTGGTCAGATTGCATTCTTCCAGAAGGCAGAAGGGAGCCTCAGCGAGGACTGCGGGTACAAGGAGACAGGAAAGAATGTGGAGAAGGCATGCGCTTTCGAGCAGTAGCCTGCTCTGATAAAAATGGAAGACCTGTTGACCCCTCCTTCTGCAGCAGCTCTGGTAAGGAGATGGATGAAGAGTAACAGATGAGAACACTCACACACAGTTTGGGAGGTTTTTCTCAGGTCTAGAATTAATAGCTCTGCTGTATAATAATTGTTTTAGTTCTCCTTTGTCAATAACACATTGTCTCTCATAAAATATGGACAGATGAAATGCATACATCTGCATCTCAATGATTATCTGGAATGTGATGGTGCTGGATCCCTGACTCACTTCATTCTCTACTTCACCTTTGTTTATTAGCCGCCTGTTTACTGGTGGTCAACACTGCTGCTCCACTTCACTGAGAAAGCTAACGCCAAGTACAAACAAATATGCTCCGTGCTGTTTTTTGGTGCTCTGACCATATACATAGAAGGCATCAGAACTTGAGTGTCTTCAAATGTAGTTGAGAAAAAAATCAATGAAAAAGTTGATTTTAAAAGTTTCACTATATAAAGTAGAAGTATACCTAAGTTAATAGAATAAAACTATAGGAAAAAGACAGAGACAATCTCAGAGAATTCTGTGAGATGCTAATCCAGGAAAATACTGTTTTTGAACCTTAATTGGGAAAATTTGAAAGATCTGAGTGTATGGAAAAAGGAGTGGAGGTTAAATACAGCTGGTGTGAAAGTTGGTGAAACAGGCTGAAAGCAATCATTACAATGAAGCTTCTGAATTTCCTGCTCTGTTTTTCTTTTTTTTACTAGTTTTTTTAAAAAGAATAAACAAGTCTAGAAATAAATGGGTAGATGTTGGTCTTAGTCATCAAGGTTTTGTGTACTAAAAAATGTTCTCAGTAATACCAGAAACTCAAATTCAATTATAGTGTACAAACTAAGTAAATGATAGATCTTCTTTATTGCCAGCATACTAGCTATCTTTATTTAAGATATGCCCATATCATTATACAATGAGATTTAATGACTTTTAAATTAATACTCTCATTGCTTTATATAGGCTTCCTAGATTAGTCTACATTAATTTCTTAAGTGATTTGACTTTCAGAAACATTAAATACATCACAAGAAAGTAATGGACCCATTTTAGGGTGACTCATCTTTCTTTTCAGCTTGTATGTGCGCATTGGTTTATTCATTCATTTGAAAAAAACGTTTTTATTGACCATCTGCTATGTACCTGGACATCTATGACTTGAGTGTACAGTTAAGGGGAAGTCAGAAACTTGTGGAGTTTACTGTCTGGTGGGGGATATAAATAAACAAATACATAAAAAGAATTTCAAGTTTTGATTAGCTCTGAGGATGCTGAATAGAAAATTTTTTGATAGACTTTAGGGAAGCCTTCACTGAAGTGACATAAATCTAAGATGTGAAGGCTAAGAAGGAGACAGATGCACAAAGCACATAACAAGGTTGTTTTAGTTAGTGGGGTGTCCAGAAGATAAAAGCTAGGAAAGATGTTTTAGACATAAAAGAAAACCCTGTGGTTTGAGCGTAGAGAGTGAGGAGAGAGCTGTGTGAAGTGAAGTTGAAGAAGTATGTGGAATCTTGTGAGACAAGCCAAGGAATATGGGTATAATTTAACTTCAGTCATCAGCTTGGAAGTAGAGTGGATAATGTTATCCAATTTAGAGATTTTAAAGATCACTTTTGACTACTGTCTACAGACTGACTTAAAAGGGGTAAGGAAGCTGCCGGGAAACTCCTGTAGTTAATCAAGGAGAGACATGATGGTAGGTCAGACTAGGGTGGTGGCAATAAAGAAATACAGAAGTAATTTTAAGATGTAATTTAGAGATAGAATTGGCAAGATTATTCCAAACACAAGGCATCTTTTCTATATATTATCTATCATTCATCCCTAATTTTGCATGAATTTATGGAGAGTTTTTTAATTTAGAAAATAATCATTTCAGATTAGAAATGAAAACATCTTGAAACAAGAGGAGACATTTGTAATTCAACCAATTTGCAATGCCATAGCAAAAGCTATTAGGGAATCTAAGAGACTTTCACCAAATGAAAATCGTGCTTTAATCAAAGTTTACTGTAGCCTTATAACTTTTATGATACTTGTGTTAATCTACTTTCACAGTATATATTTTCAAAAACAGATTTTTTTTTAAATAGCAAGTGAAAATACTTCATTGTGTCACCTCTAGGGATATGACATATACTTGTCTATCAAAGGAAAAAAATCTTTTAATGGTTACTAATAAAGACGTAGTTTTAAAAAGTATATATATATACACATATACATACACACACACACACACACACACACATATATATCTCCATGAATTGGAGTAGGACACTGTGGCTCATGCCTATAATCCCAGCACTTTGGGAGGCATAGGCAGGAGGATTGCTTGAGCCTAAGAGTTTGAGACAAGCCTGGTCAACATAGGGAGGCCTTGCCTCTAGAAAAAATAAAAAATTAGACAGGCCTGGTGGCATGCATCTGTGGTTCCAACTATTTGGGAGACTAAGGTGGCAAGATCACTTGAGTTTGTGGAAGGTCAAGGCTTCAGTGAGCCATGATTGTGCCACTGCAGTCCAGCCTGTGTGAAAGAAAGAGACCCTGCCTCTAACTATACTTATATATGTATATGAATTAGCTCACTATTAAGAATTACATCATAGGTTAGGTGCAGTGGCTCACACCTGTAATTGCAGCACTTTGAGAGGCCAAGGCAGGTGGATCACTTGAGGCCAGGAGTTCAAGACCAGCCTGGCCAACATGGCAAAACCCCATCTCTACTAAAAATACAAAAATTAGCCAGATGTGGTGGCACATGCCTGTAATCCCAGCTACATGGGAGGCTGAGGTGGGAGAATCACTTGAACCCTGGAGGTGGAGGTTGTAATGAGCCGAGATTGTGCCACTGCACTCTAGCCTGGGAAACAGAGAGAGACCCTGTATCAAAAAAAAAAAAAAAAAAAAAAAAAAAAGCATTTTTATCATGGGCAAACTGAGGCACAGGGTAATGACCTGAATCTGGATCTCCCAATAGGAATGGTAAGTGCTTCCCCCTTTTAAATCTTTACTTGGACTTTGTCTTCCATTTGCATTGTAGACATGAGCAGGATTCCCCACGATGACATCAGGGAGACTTCTTCATGAGGATAATTATTCCTCATCAAGCATAATATGTTCCATATGGCCCCTATTGGATACACGTAACTGTGGGAACACAACTGCATAAATTTTGAGTTATCCATACTAATGGATTCCATGGATAACTCAAACCATAGATAATCACAGCCGACTCTGCTTGGCTTTGGGAATATCACGGTGAGGAGAAATATTAAATTGCAATTTATTTTTTAAAAAACTTTAAAATGGGGTTTGTCTCTATGTTCTGTCAACCCCTATTGGCTCTTAATGAGTTCCATCACTGCCTGATGCAAAAGTGCATGGTGTCGTCTCCATCTGTATGACAGCAGGTCCAGTGATGGGACTACCTAAATTGGGCAACAAAATATCCCATGACAAAATTAAGATTCTTGAAGTGAGCCACTTCCAACCATGTTTCTTATGTCAGTGGTTCCCCCCCCCCCCCCCGCCAAAGAAGAGGACAAAAAAGTACTTCAGCAAGCCAATACACTGAATTTTATCTCTCCCTGGCCCTGCCTTCATCTCTCCCTTCATTTGGATCTCTGCTGAATATCCCGTCATATCAAGTCTTTCCGATTCCTCTAATAATTGATCCACCTCATCACTTCCTGTTTCCTTTGCCAGTCTTTATGTTTTTTCATAGCACTTAATCACCAACTGACATATTATATATTTACTTTTTAGAAATGAGTGCTTATTATCTCTCCCTCCAGTATATTGCAAAGTTCCAGAAGAGTGGAAACATTTTTAAATGTCTTTTATTTGTTTTCAACTGCTGTATCCACAGCACCTACGTGTCAGAAATTTCATAGACCTTCAAAACATATTTTTGAAAACATGACTGAATCATCGGGTTCTGGTAATTTTGTCTCCAAAGTATGTCTCGTCTTTTCCTTTCCTTTCGCTATCCTCTGCACATATTGATGTTATGCTATTCTGTCTTGACTTATCCACCTGCTATCTGTCATGCCAGCAGCCATCAGCCATCACACTGACACGAAAATGTGTCCAAGCCATCGGCCTGCTTGCAGTCCTTCCTGGTCTCTTCTTTATGTAGCAGCTCCTCAACTGGACCCTCAAGGACTTCCATGAGGATGTACTTCACCTGGCATGCCCTTTTTTTCCTCCTCTCATGGGACTCTTCATTCTCTGGGTTAAGATCAGCTGCTACCCATTGCAGGAAATATTTCCCCTTCTTCCACTCTTGTGTTTCTTTTTAGGACTAAATTTAACTTTTAAAAATCCATGTAGATCTCTATTTTTCTTACTAATTTGAGAGTTCATTGAAATTTATGACTGAATCATGTTCACTTCTCCATCCCCCATACGTATCCCAGGCTCTGGCCTCACGCAGGGTCTCAGTATCTGTTGGCTGAATGAATGGAAAGGCTGGTTTAGACAAGAGTAAACACACATATGCCCATATACAAGTTCTGAAGTGCGTGTGCAGTGTATGCGCATGTTTTAACAGCCGTTTGGGTAGAACAGCTGTGTATAACAAAAGCAGATCCATAGAGAAACCACTTGTGTAACACACAAAGAGCACAGAAAACCGTGTTCTATTTTGCCCTCGATGTATAGTTTGGGAATAGAGGTAATGAAATTGCATTGCTACTAGTGGATAAGCAATGTTTTTGAAACAATGGAAGAAAGCAGAAGGAACGATTTTTCAAGTGATCCAATGACAAAAATGTGAATAAGCTTTCATTCATCAAATTATGAAATGAAAGTGTAATCTGTTTTCTATCTGATTCCAGATAAATTATAATTGATTTGATAGGCAATTAATGATTTTCATTAACATATCATCCAGATGTAATTTAGCATTTGCAATTTAACAATTATAATTTCATTAATTTACTGTAATATATAAGTAGGTATAGATAGAAGACAAAGCAAAATAATAATCATCATAAAGAATCTCTTTTTGGATTTAAGGAATAAATATTTACATGCTTGCAATCACTGGAAAAGTGAATTTAATATTAATGCATTTAGAAAGTTTAGATTTTCTGTGTATGTGTTGAATTTTGCACATTGAAATATTTCTCTTACAAGTCTATATGAACAAGTTTATTTTGGCTGAGCTGGGAGAACATGCTTGGGACTGAAAATTATATCTTTATTAATCAAGGTGATTAAGATAGCTTTTTTTCTGATTCCAGGTCTAGGTTCAAAATTAACTATTTTATTTTGTTTTATTTTATTTTATTTTTATTTTTATTTTATTTTATTTTAGACAAAGTTTCTTCTGTAGCCCAAGCTAGATTACAGTAGCATGATTATAGCTCACTGTAACTTCAGAGTCCTGGGCTCAAGTGATCCTCCTGCCCCAGCCTCCTGAGCATCTAGGACTACTGGCTAATTTTCTGTTTATTTATTTATTTATTTTTATGTAGAGGTGAGATCTCCCTATGTTGCCCACCAAGGCCTCTGAAACTGCTGGAATTACAGGCATGAGCCACTGCAACTGGCCTAAGGAGCATTTTATATATGAAGTGTCCTGGCAAAGATTTGTGGATATCAAAGACAGGACACACATATTAATCTAATATGAACAGTCTTCGTAAGTCCAGTTCATGGAAGGGACTGAATAATTATATTATACTCTCTCTCCCAGAAATAAATAGAAACTTTCTAGTCATCTGAAATTCTTGCCAAATAACTCATTGCTTAGATCATTTACACCTTTATGTTTATTTACTAAGACATTGAAAGGCTCTTCAATTCACCACTTGGGGAAGAATAATAGTGTTTGGGCCAAGGACGTTTGCATTGACAAGATAAAGAATATGTTTCTATGTTTTAATGTTGTGATTTTGCCTCTGTTTTAACATGACCACAGATATAAACTTCATATAATATTGCTGCATTAGAGCTGTTTCTCTCTTCTGTCCATTTTTCTCTAGCCCCATTGCTCTGCCTTAGTTCAGGCTGCCTTACATTTCTTGTAGATTCATTGCAGTGGTGACCCATCCACTGTCCTCACTCAGTCCTTCTTCCTGCCAGCCTTTCTCCCTTTACAAGGAGAAGGATCTTTCCTAAAGGCAAATCTGATTATCACTCCCATAGATTTTAAACCCTCAAATGGCAACCCATTGTCCAGACCTCTTAGAATGGGATACACGCCCTTCATGATTTTACCCTCCTTTTTTTTTTAAATCAGTATGCAAGATTTACATATTTTCTGCATACAATTGATAATTTGAAACATTCATATAATCATATCAGGTTAAGTAGAATATTCATCACCTTAAATATCTTTTCTTTATGCTAGAAACATTCAAATTCCTCTTCTAGATATTTTGAAATGTACAATAGCTTAATGTTAACTAGAGTTACTCTACTGATCTATTGAAAACCAGATCTTATTTTTTCCTAAGTATATATGTGGACCAGTTAATCAACCTCTCTTCATCCCTCCTATTTTTTCCAGCCTCTGTTAATCACCAATCTACTCTCTATTTTTATGACATCTCCTTTTATAGCTCCCACATATAAGTGAGGACATGTGATATTTGTCCTTCTATGCTTGGCTAATTTCACTCAACATAATGACCTCCAGTTCAATCAATGTTGCTGCAAATGACAGGACTTCATTCTGTGTAATGGCTGAATAATATTCCATTGTGTATATATTTCACTTTTTTTTTTTTAAGGTGGAGTCTAGCTCTGTTACCCAGGCTGGAGTGCAGTAGTGCAATCTGGGCTCACTGCAACCACTGTCTCCTGGGTTCAAGTGATTCTCATGCCTCAGCCTTCCGAGTAGCTGGGAGTAGAAGCACCTGCCACCACACCCAGCTAATTTTTGTATTTTTACTAGAGATGGGGTTTCACCATGTTGCCCAGGCTGGTCTTGAACTGCTGACCTCAGGTGATCCACCTGTGTTGGCCTCCCAAAGTGCTGGGATTATAGGCATGAACCACCGTGCCCAGCTACACCACATTTTTGACACAGGATTTTTCTTGGCCCCTTTGCCAGCTTTGCTGCAGGAGGCACACCATCTACTCAGCCTGCCAGGCTGTGCCTGCCTTGTAGTCTGGTGCTTATCCCGCAGCCACTGCAACTGAGCTCTCAGCCCCACTTTTGGTAGGTCCTGAGTTCTTGTCCTATACATCAAAGAAGAATGAGGATACACTGACAATCAAAGAGTGAAAAGGACAGAGAATAATGTTACTGAGTGATGAAATAGGTCTCTGCAGAGATGGGATGCAAAGGTGCCCCCCACCTGAAGTCAGGTCATCTCTCCTTCAGTGTGACTGGGTCCAGGGCTTTTATGTGCTCAGAATGGGGAGTGTGTACTGATTGGTTTGAGTATGCAAAAAGAGGCTAAAACAAAGGCACCACTCAAAGGTAGGCACAAAAGTGTAGAAAACCAATTAGGAAAAGGTAGGTATATGTAAAATAGGTGAAGGGTGGGGATCAATCAGACAAAAGCACAGCAAATAGGCAGAGAGGTTCTCAATCTGGTCCAAGGATTTACCCAGGACTGTCTTCAGCTTGAAGGTCAGATTTCACCAGGGACCTGTCCCAGTCTGCTTAGGATTTGTCTGCCTCCTGTCATTATCATTTGCTTTATACATTCATCCACTGATGAACACTTAGGTTGATTCCATATTTTGGCTATTGAAAATAGTGGGAGTATAGACACCCCTTTGCTATATTGACTTTATGTCTCTTGGATGTATACTTAGTACCGGAATTGCTGGATAATATGGTAGTTCTATTTTTAGTGTTTTAAGGGACCTCCATACTGTTATTCATAATGATTATACTAATTTACATTCCCACTAACAGTGTACGAGAGTTCCCCTTTCTCCATATCCTCAGCAGCATCTGTTATTCCCTCTTTGATAAAAAGCCATTTTTACTGGAGTGAGATGATATCTACTGTGGTTTTGATTTTAACCTTGTTTAATCCCTGAAGCCTCATCTTTCATCCACCCCACTCTGAACTCCAGCAGTCCTGGGTTCTAGAATATCTCAATATACACAATTTATTGGCAGGGTTCTTTTGCCTTCTGTACCTATCTACCTTCCTCCGGCTGTGACTTTAATTTAATTTAATTTGCAACTTAATTCTCTAGTTGACTCCTAATAACCTTTCTGAACTTGTATTAGAAATGTCACTCTTTTTGAAAAGCCACAGGCAGTCTTGCCCGGCAGCCCTTTCCCCACTCCCCAGACCCTAGAACCCACTAGGAGCAGAGCTTGCCTGCTCAATGTTTGTTAGCAGGATAGATGTTCTCAGTCCTATACTTCTCCTATTTTACCTATCTTACTGCTAATCCATGCTGCCACAGAGGGCGGTGTGTCCCCTGAGAGAGGGACCATGAACACTTCATCACTCTATCATCACAAACAGCTGGCGAAGTGTCAGCACATCACACATGCTTAATAATGGCTCACAAAACACAGATTGTAAATTATGCTTATGAATAACTAATTTTAATTTACATATGTGAATTTGTTCCCTATGACTACTTTATCAAAACTACAAACTTAGTGGCATAAAACAATGCAGTTATTCTCTGATAGTTCTGAAGGTAAGTAAGAAGTTCAAAATCTGTTTCGCTAGGTCAAAATCAAGGTGTAGTCAGGGCCATGCTCACTCCAAAGGCTTTGGAAGAAAGCTTTTACTGGCCTTTTCCCGTTTCTAGAGTTGCATTCCTTACATTCCTTGGCTCATGGCCTCTTCCTCTGTCTTTAAATCCGGTGGCATAGCATCTGGCTTCAATATCACATTGGGTTCTTCTTCTGCAGCAAACCTTTTGATGCCTTCTTTTAAAAACACTTAAACTACCTGACCTATGAGGACAATTTAGGATAACCTTTCGATGTAGGGAAAAACACCCTGACTATGTTTTTTCTCTGCCCACAGACCACCACAACACCAATCATCAACACAGAAAAATACTTCTGTGACCAAATCTATGGGAGTTTTTCCCCCACACATCCAGCAGCAGATACCAGTTGGTTGCCCTCCAATTCAATTCTAATACTGTCTATCTGGAGATAATATCAGATCTCACAGGTTGGCAGCTCAGACCCCAAAACTGCCTCCCATACCTCCAGGCACCAGTTGCAGCTCTGGGCCTCTGAAAATTCTGACCAACTGCCTTCAGGTTGGGGTCCCATGACTCCCTCTTTGAGTTTGATTAATTTGCTGGAGTAGTTCACAGAACTAAGGGAAATACTTAACATTTACTCGCTTATTCTAAAGGATACAGAGGAAGAGACAAGAGGAGCATGGGAGTAGGGACAGAACTTCCATGCGCTCCCTAGGCACACCACCCTCCAGGAATTTCCATGTGTTCAGCTATCTGGAAGCTCCCTGAACGCGGTCCTCTTGAGTTTTTATGGAAGTTTCATGAAGTCAGCATTCCTTCCACAGGATATAGGGCAGGACCCTCTCTGGGGAGGGTCTTAACACCCACAATCAGAAATGTTGGAGAAGATTAGAGTCCTGCCTTGGGGCAGGTGAAAGGGAGGATAGGAGAAGTTGGAGAGATTCTGTTTCCTGCCTAACACACCCAACATTGTGACAAAAGATTGTATCAAGGACTATGGGAGTTATAAGCCAGGAACCCTGGATGAACACCAATATAAATTGTAACACCACACTTATCATCTCAATATCACATGTGCAAAATCTCTTTTACCTTATTAGGCAGCATTTGCACATTCCAAGGAATAAAACCTGGAAATCTTTGGGGATGTTTTTCAGCCTACCAGAATATGTTAAGAAGGCTATCATGTTTTTGAAACTAAACTCTTGAAATGTACAAATGATAAATAATTTGAAACTTTGCTCAAGGGTGTGAAGCATTCGCATAGTGTTACTTTCTTGTTTTCCTCGTGCGTAATATCTACACAGGGGACTTTATGTGAATTATATTGAATTGAATTATAATCTAGAAAACTATTAGACAAAATACTGTCAGTAAAAATGTTACAATGAAGAAAGTAAATATGGGATTTGAGTATTTCTTTGAACAACCTTATATAGAATTAGTATTTCCTTTTACTTTTGTTTTGTTTCTTTTTTACAGGGTATTGGGCATCCCCTTGTCTGTCTCCAGGTCACATATTTACTTTACCTTGCTTATTTAGTATGTTGTATTTTCTAATTCTAACCTATTTAGCAGTTGCTGGAGACAAGGGCTTACTGATGAGATCTCATTTGAAGAGAAAATTCAGCTACTGAAAATGTTTGAGGAGCTCATGTTGTCCAAGAAGTCACCTGGAAGGATCCATTGGGAATAGTGGTTCATTTGCTCATGGATTCATTTATATTTTTAACAAATATCAATGGAACATCTAGTTTTCATCAGGCACTTTCCTATATATCAGTTTATAAAGATTAACAAGTCATACTCTGTAAACATATTCATAGTCTAATAAAAAACTGTGTTAGGGGCTTGCAAATTTAGGAATATCTCCTCCCTCTGAGGCAGACCATACTTTAATTTTTTTTTTTTAATTACACTGAAACAAAAATTTCAGGATCTCAGCCAGTCAAATGGTTTAATATACTCTATATATCTAAATCCAGAATTATGCCCAAGTATGGAATCAAAATTTCTTTACTGGTGATTGAAAATGGAAAATGAGAGAAGACATGTCTAGGGCCTTATAGCCTGATCTGTATGAATTTGATAGGAAAACCTTTCTAGAGAAGGCATTGTGCGTTTTGACCCTTCTCAGGGAATAAATTATGAACCCATGATGAAATCCATGTACAACTTTCTTTGTACCTATTTGGAATAAAATGGAATATATTTTACCCTAAATAAGAAAGTAAACAGAACTTCTAAACAAATGATTTTTAATTAATAAATTAATATTTATTACTCATTTTTTCTTCATAAAAAAAAAGTAGGTATCTTATAAAGGGCTGCAAAGTAACTCTTTCTCTACCTTGATTAAAGAAAAAATAGTTCAATCTTCCTGAGATCGGGGAAAAACCAAGAATGTCTATTCTCAACTTCTATTCAGCACCATGCTGGAGGTTTTAGCCATGGCAATTAGGCAATAAAAGTAAATAAAAGGTATCTATATTGAAAATCCAGGAGTTAAACTACATCTATTGGCAGATAAGATAAACTTATAAATAGAAAATACTAAGAACCACCCTCAGAAAGAAGCTATTAGAGCTAAAGAATTTAGCAGGTTTGCAGAGTATAAGATCAATGGTCACAAAGGTCCATTGATCTCATACTCTGTTAGGTCTATACACTAACAATGAACAACCATAAAATGAAATTAAGAAAATAATTTCATTTATAATAGCATCAAACAGGCTAAAAGACTTAAGAATTTATTTAACTAAAGAAATTTATTATAGTCTGAAACCTTCATGTATTATACTCTATAAAACATTGTTGGGGAAGATTAAAGAAGACCTAAATAAATGGAAAGATGTGCTATGTTAATGGATGATAATTGTTAATATTGTTAATAGTTGTTATCTTAAAATACCAATGGTCCTCAAATTAATCTACTATTTAGTTCAGATTATATCAAAAGCTTAGGTAGCTTTTTTGAATAAATTGGCAAACTGATCCTGAAATTCATACAGAAATGCGAGAGACCAAGAATAGTCAAACAGTCTTGAAAAGGAGGAACAAAGATGAAAGAGATACACTCTCTGATTTCAAAACTTACTACAAAGTTGCAGTTATCAAGACACTGTGGTACTGGCATAAGGAGAAACATATAGATTAATGAAACAGAATTGACATTTCATAAATAAACCCTTACATTTATGCTCAATTGATTTGATTTTCCACAAGGGTACTAAGACTATTCAATGAAGAAAGAATAATCTCTTTAACAAATGGTGCTGGAACAACTGAATATCTATATGCCAATGAATGTAGCTTAACTCTTTCCTTATACCATAACAAAAATTAACAAAATGAATCATAGACCTAAATGTAATAGCTAAAACTATAAAACTATTATAAGAAAACATAAAAATATATCTTCTAGATTTGGACTAGGGAGTCTTTTAGGTACTACACCACCCAAAACACTAGAAACAAAAGAAAAAATTAATCGTAGTTCATCAAAATTAAAAATGTATGTGCTGTAAAAGATACCATTAAGAATATATAAATAAAGGGCCAGCATGATCCTTATACCAAAGCCAGAAAAGGACACTCTGAGAAAAGAAAATTATAGGCCAGTAGCTCTGATAAATGTAGATGCAATAATCCTCAACAAAATTTTAGCAAACCAAATTCAATAGCACATTAAAAGGATCATATACAATGATCAAGTGAGATGTATCCCTGGGATGCAAAGGTGCTTCAAAATGCAAAAGTCAACAAATGTAATACATCACATTAACAGAATGAAGGGCGCAAATCATGTGATCATCTCAATAGATAAAGAAAAAAATTTGATAAAATTCAACATCCTTCATAATAAAAACTCTCAATAAATTGCATAGTTGACTCTCCATATTGAAAGGTTCTGCATTAGTGGACTTAACCCACCACAGATAAAAAATATTTTAAAAAATAACCATGCAGCAATAAAAATTGTGCAAATAAAAACCATATTCTATAACTGTTTACCTAGCATTTACATTATAGTAAATATTAAAAGTAATCTAGAGATGATTTATTTATTTTTATTTTTTATTTTTCCTTTGAGATGGCATCTCACTGTATTGCTGGGGCTGGAGTGCAATGGCGCAGTCTCCGCTCACTCCAGCCTCTGCCTCGCAGGTTCAAATGATTCTCCTGCCTCAGCCACCTGAGTAGCTGGGATTATAGGCACACACCATCATGTCCGGTTAATTTTTGTATTTTTAGTAGAGGTGGAGTTTCACCATGTTGGCCAGGCATGAGCCACCGTACCCAGCCCATAAATTTAGAGATGATTTAAAACATATGGAAGGATATATGTAGGTTGTATGCAAATGCTATAGAATTTATACCAAGTACTTGAGCACCCACAGATTTTGGTATACACAAGGATGCTGGAACCAATCCCCTGTAGAATCCCCTGTAGATTCTGAGGGATGACTGTATATATAAAAAAAATGTATGTCAAGACAATAAAGGCAATATATCACAAGCCCACAGCTAACATGGTACTCAATGGTAAAAAGTTGAAAGCTTTTTCTCTACAATCAGGAGCCAGATAAGAATGCTTATTCTTGCCACTTCTACTTAACATAGTACTAGAAATCCTAGCCAGAGCAATGATGCAAGAAAATAAGTTAAAGACATCAAAAACAGAAAGAAAGAGAAAGAAAGATTGACCCTGTTTGCAGATGGCTTGATCTTATATATAGTATACCCTAAATACTCCACCAAAGAACTGATAGAACTAATAAATGAATTCAGTAAATTTTCAGGAAACAAAATCAACATACAAAAATCAGTGGTGTTTTTATATACTAAAAACAAACTGTCCAATAAAGAGATTAACAATGCAATCCCATTTACAATAGCATTTTAAGAATAAAATTACTTAGGAATAAAACTAAGGAAGTGAAAGAGCTGTAAGCTGAAAACTATAAAACATCAGTGAAACAACTTGAAATGACATAATAAGTGGAAAGATATCCTGTTTGTTCCTAGATCAAAATAATATTGTTAAAATGTTTATACTATTCAAAATGATCTACAGACTCAATGCAACCCTTATCAAAATCCCAATGGCAATGTTCACAAAAATAGAAAAAATAATCCTGCAATTCATATGGAACCACAAAAGACCTTGAATAGGTAAAATAATCTTGAACAAGAAGAAAAAAAGCTGGAGGCACCACACTTCCTGAGTTAAAATTATATTACAAAGCTATAGTCATCATTAGCAGTATGGTACAGGCATAAAAAGGGACACATAAATCAATGGAATAGAATATAAAGCCCAGAAATAAATATATGCTGTAGTTATCTTTGACAAAGGTAACAAAATACACAATGGGAAAAAGAGAGTCCCTTTGATAGATGATATTGGGTAAACTGGATATCATGAAATTGAATCATTATCTTACATCATACACAAAATAAACTCAAAATAGCTTAAAGATTTGCATGTAAGATCTGAAACAATAAAACTACTCAAAGAAGACATGAGGGACAGGTCCATGATATTGGTCTTGACAATGATATTTTGGATATGACCCCAAAAATACCAGCAACAAAAGCAAAAATAAACAAGTGACCACATGAACTAAAAATTTCTGCACGACAAATGAAACCACCAACAAAATGAAGAGGCATCCCATGGAATAGGAAAAAATATTTGGATACCATTCAGTAAGGGGTTAATATCCAAAATATATTAAAAAACTACTACAATTCAATAGTGAAAAACAAATAGCCCAATTTTAAAAAGGGCAAAGGATCTTAGCAGACATTTTTTTCAAGGAAGACATACAAACAGCCAACAAGGAGATGAAAGGTTGCTGAACATCACTTGTATCAGAGAAATGCAAATCTCAACCACAATATCACCTTAAATAGTCAAAAAGTAACAAATGTTGGTGAGATGTAAAGAAAATAGAACGTTTCTTTATACAAGGCTGGTGGGAATGTAAATTGGCTTAGCCATTATGGAAAACAGTATGGAGGTTCCTTAACAAATTAAAGACAGAACTAATATATGATTCAGCAGTCCAACTTCATGGTATAATTCCCCCTTCCAAATCAAATCAAATCAAATCACTATCTCCAAGAGATGTCTGCACTCCCGTGTTCATTGTAGTGCGATTCACAACAGCCAAGATAAGAAAACAACTTACATGTCTATTGACAGATGAATGGATACAATAAATAAATTATGGTGTGTGGGGTATGTGCTTGTGTGTCTGTGTGTGTGTATGTGTGTGTGTGTGTATAATGAAATATTCAGTATAAAAAAAAAAAAAGCCCTGCCATTTGTGGCAATATAGATGAACCTTGATATTAGGCTAAGTGAATTAAGCCAGACACAGAAAGATAAATACTACATGATCTCACTTATATGTATAATCTAAAAAAGTCAAATGTATAGAAACAGAGAGTAGATTGGTGGTTACCAGGAATTGGATATTAGGGGAATGCTGATCAAAGGGTACAAACTTGCAGTAATGAGATGAATAAGTTCTGTAAAACTAATGTACTTGAATGTACATCATGGCAATCATAGTTAATAATAGTATACACTTGAAATTCTCTATGAGAGAAAATCGTAAGGATTCTTACCACACACAAAAACAGGGAACTATGTGAGGTGAAGTATATGTTATTTTGCTTGTTGGAAATCATTTTGTAGTATATGTGAATATATCAAAACATAATGTTGTATACTTATATACAATTTTTATTTGTCAATTATATCAGAATAAAACTGAAAAAATAATGTATAAAGACAACATACAGGATGGGAGAATTATTTGCACATCATATATCTGATAAGAAACTTGTATGCAGAATATATAAAGAATTCTTACAAGACAAAAAATAAAAGGTATTTGTCCTTTTATTCTTTATATATGACCCAAGGATTTAAGTAGGTATTTCTTCAAAGACAGTACAAAAATGACCAGCAAACACATGAAAAGTTGCTCAACATCATGTCATTAAGGAACTACAAACCAAAGCCCAATGAGATACTAATTCATACTAGAATGACTGTAATCAAAAAGACAAAAACAGGTGTTGGTGAGGATATGAAGAATTTGGAATTCTCACACATTGCTCGTGAGAATACAAAATGATTCAGCTGCTTTGAACAATCATCAATTCCCCACTAAGATAAACATAGAATTACCATATGACCCCACAGAGATGAACAATATATCCAAAAGAAATAAACACACATCCACATAAAAATTTGTACACAAACGTTTAGTAGTGTTACTCGTTATAGCTAGAGAGTGAAAACAACCCAACTTTTATCTGCTAACAAATGGTAAATGTATAGTTTCTCCATAAAGCAATATTATTTGGTAATTAAAAGAATGATGTACTAATACCAGCTACAACATAGATGAATCTTGACCTCACTATACGAAAGAAAAGAAACCAGTCACAAAAGACCAAGTAGTATGTGGTTCTATTTAAATGAAATGTCCAGAATAGGCTAATTTACTGCAATGGCCTGAATGTGTATGCCCCTCCAAAATGTATATATTAAAACTTAATTCCCAATATAATAGTACAAGAGTGGGAACTTTAGGAGTGATTGCGTTATGAGGACTCCACCTTCATGAGGTGAATTACTTCATGGGAGTAATGCCCTCATAAACAGGCTTGAGGGAGCCTGCTTGTCACTTTTTCCCCCTTCTGCTGTGTAAGAAGGAAGCTAGAAGTTACTGTATAAAGAAAAGACCATCACCAGACACCAAGTTTGCCAGTACATTGATCTTGGATTTCCCAGTCTCCAGAACTGTTAGAAATAAATGTCTGTTGTTTATAAATTACCCATTTTAAGGTATTTTGTTATAGCAGCAGGAATGGACTAAGACATTTATAGAGACAGAAATTTGATTAGTGGTTGCTTAGGACTGGAGGAATGGGGAGAAACTGCCAATGGATATAGGGTCCCTTTTGGGGGTGATAAAAGTATTGTCAGATTGTGGTAATAGTTGTACAACTCTATGAATATAATGAAAAATATTGTACTTTACATTTTAAATTCATGAATTATATGTGAATTATATCTCAGTAAGCTGTGAAAAATCAAGTCAATTTAAGATCTAATTAGCAAAGAATAACAATTCAAAAGAAGAGTTGAATGCAAATATATATATGAACATATCTGTGTATGTATATAAATGTATTATTTATGTGTGTGTATATGCACATATACACACATTCACACACATTTATAAAATATTGGCACTAGGAATTTTTACTCATTTGGAGGATTTTCTGGAGAATCACTTATAGGAATAGACGTGTAAATTAATTAAATGTAAAACATACCAAAAGATAAATTTGAATGACGTATTCTCGTTAGACATTGGGAAATTCTGGTGTGGTTTTAGGTTTTATAAACAGCATCTCAGAAGAGAGGAATATTTAATCTGAGTTTTGAAGAATGAGAGTTCATTGTTGTTTGGCAACATTGACTAGTGCTGTGTGATTAGGGTATATGTAGGTGATAGAAGACTAGGTTAGAAATGTGGATTGGAGTTAACCTGTTTAGGAACTGTCATGCTAAAGAAGCTTTGTTATTTGAGTTGGTTTTATGTTTTTCTGAATTTGAGTACAGTTTCACCTTGTTTTTTAAAGAGATTCATGTCTAATAGAACTCCAGTGTTAACAAAACGGTTTTTATGATAAAATTTCTTAAGTATGGCCAGGTGTGGTGGCTCACACATGTAATCACAGCACTTTGGGAAGCCTAGGTAGGAGGATCTCTTGAGCCCAGGATTTTGAGACCAGCCTGGGCAACATAGGGAGACCCTATCTCCATAAAAATTTTAAAAATAATTTAGCTGGGTGTGGTGGTGCATGTCTGTGGTCCCAGCTACTTGGGAAGCTGAGGTGGGAGGAATACTTGAGCCCAGGAATTCAAGGCTGCAGTGAGCTGTATTATGTCACCGCCCTCTAGCCTGGGTGGCAGAGCAAGACCCTGACTCAAGAAAAAATTATTTTAATTTAAAATATTACTGAAGTACATATGAACATAAACTAAGCATAACCTCCTTATGCTTACAGGATATAAGCTGTATGAACTGAAAGAGACATGACATTTCACATGTTAAATTTTGAAATGGACTGTCCTCTGAGAAATAGCTTCAGATGTCTGCAAAACTCAGCTTTAGGCCAGTAATTCTTCACTTTTTACTCTGGTGAAGTAAAAACACATTTACCCAACAATGTTTCTCTAGCACACCCATCAGAAGAGGCATTGCCCAAGGGCTGCCCCATGGATAAGATCTCCTGCCTGAGGGTGGAAGAAACTCAGGGGCTCTGGCCCTAACTTCCCTTTCTCTCTCCCAGTGATTCTTCAGATCCCCAACTGTCAAGAACATTGCCGCTTTAGAAAGTTGAGGCATTAGCACTATAAGTGATTCTCCAGAAAATACTCCAAATGAATTAAAATTCCTAGTACCAATATTTTGTAAATGTGTGTGAATGTGTGTATATGTGTGCATATACAGGATAGGATTCCATGTTTATTTCAGAAAGGTAATTCTGACTTCAGGGTTGAGGCTGGATTCGAATAAAATCAAAGGTAGAGAAACCAGCCAGGAGAGTGACATTGGTCCTAGAGAGTGTGGGACAAGGCAGCAACCATAGGGATGGGGAGGAAAGACACTGACCAGAGGTGCAGAAACACGGAGGAATCCAGAATAAGGTAGAAAAGTGAGCTAGGGATGGCTGATGACATTAACATGGGTAAATATCCAGCAGGTGAAAGGAAAACAAAGAACTCGGTTCTGGATGGTTGGAGGACTGAGCAGAACAATAACTAGTGTCAACAAAAAGAGTAAAACTCTGTAAAATATTTGAAAAGATTCATTCTGGGCTAAATAAGAGTGACCATGGCCCATGACACACCCCTCAGGAGATTCCGGAAACATGTGCCCAGGACACCGCTTGGTTTTATACGTTCTAGAGCGGCATGAGATATCAATCAAATACACTTAAGAAATACATTGGTTTGATCTAGAAAGGTGAGACAACTCAAAGTACAGGCTATAGGTGAATTTAAACATTTTCTGGTTGACAATTCATTCAGTTTGTCTGAAGACCTGGGATTGACAGAAAGGGAATGTTCAGGTTAAGATAAAAGATTGTAGAGACCATGGTTCTTTTGAAGTCTTACAGTGGCTGCCCTTAAAGACAACAGATGACAAATGTTTCCTATTCAGATCTTAGTTAATCTCTTTAGGATTGGGAGGGTCTGGAAGAAAAAGATCTAGCTATGTTAATAGAGATTCTTTATAGATGCAAATTTTCCCCACAAAAGATGGCTTTGCAGGGCCATTTCAAGATATGGCAGAGAAACATGTTTTGGACTAAAATATTTGGATTTTCTTCCTTGACTTGTAATGTTATGCCAGAGTAAGACTGGAAAGTAAGTCGCAATTTATAAGGTTAAGTAAAGCATATCTGATGAGAATTTGTGGTTTGTAGGTCATGACACCTGAGACCCCGTAGATAGGAATTTGGACAAGATAGAAAAATTAGAGCTTAGTCTTCATTCGAGTGGTAAGAAGAAAACACAACTGAAATATTTTATTTAAGTCAGGAGAAAGAAATTTCTGTAATTTTACATTGGGAATAGATAGAGCTTTTGGAATAGCTTATAGGTGATAAGAATGATGTTGACAATGGGAAGTGATAACTTCAGAAAAACTGTAAGAAATATTTTTATTTGAGATGGTTATGGAAGAATCTGCTTAAACCTCCTTCCTGACTAAGAGCTTATTACCACTGCAAAATTCAGCTGAACTACTCGTAAAATTGGAAAGATCTTTATGTTTAAAGCTTAAAAGTAGCTCCTTCCATTCATTCGTTCAAATTAACTTCATTTAATTAAAAAAAAAAATTAAAAACTGTCAGCGGCCGGGTGCGGTGGCTCATGCCTATAATCCCAGCACTTTGGGAGGCCAAGGCGGGTGGATCACGAGGTCAGGAGACCGAGACCATCCTGGCCAACATGGTGAAACCCCATTTCAACTAAAATCCAAAAAATTAGCGGGGCGTGGCAGCGTGCGCCTGTAGTACCAGCTACTGGCAAGGCTGAGGCAGGGAAAACGCTTGATTCTCCTCCTCAAGAGGCGGAGGTTGCAGTGAGCCGAGATCCCGCCACTGCACTCCAGCCTGGCGACAGAGCTAGACTCTGTCTCAAAATAAAATAAATCAAATAATTAATATAAATAAATAACTAAATAAAATAAAATAAAAACTGTCGGCATAAGATTTCATAAATTTGAAAAAATGTATAATGCTTCCTCTGCTTATAAATGTTTTACTCTTCAGGCTGAATATCCAGGGTTTTTGTTTTCTGACTCATGTGAGTGTCTCTAGCCCCTTTTGTTTCTGTGCTCCTATTTTCTTAGGATGTTTTCATTTGGCCACTAACCACTTACATGACAGTAAAGGGAACATAGTGTCCCAATGTCATTTTCAACCACATATTTTGTGTATCATATGGACTTTCTCTCACTGTTCCCCACGCGCCTTCTGTCCTTCCATGACTCCATTTCTTTGCCTGTGTTCCTTCCTCAGTTTGATGTCTTTTTCTTTTTAAGGTGAACTTCTACTCAATTTTAAGCCCTAACTCAAGTCAGTTTCTTCAAGAAGCCTTTTCCTCAACTTCACCAGTGTGTTTCTATACTCTTACAGAAATTTAGTCAGACACTAAAATATTATTTACATTAGACTTTATCTCTTTGCTTGTCTTTCTCCCTTTCTAGATTGTTAGCCTCTAGTTCTTGGCTCATTTACTCATTAACATAGGATATATTTAATAACTTCTAGATTCCAAAACCTCTGCTATGCCTTGACTATATAGTAGTAAACAAGACAGATGTGATTTCTATACAGTCTAGTAGTTGAGGAAGATATTAAGAAAGTATATACATAGAATATGTAATTTCAAATAGCCCTAAGTGCAAAAAGGAGCAGGGCGCTATAAGATAATAACAAGATGGAGGACTTTATTTAAGTTGGGGAATCAGGGAAGACCACTCTAGGGAAGAAAATGTGATCTAAAAAAGTGAAGGATGAGTAGATGTATGATAGGCAAAGAACACTCTTTTGGACAGCAAAGATGCTCAAAATTGTCTCTTGAACCAATAGGAATACAATATTTGCAATATTGTAATGTATTTTTCTTTTTTCTTTTTTTTTTTTTTTTTTTTTTTTTTGAGATGGAGTCTTGCTCTGTCGCTCAGGCTGGAGTGTAGTAGTGTGATCTCGGCTCACTACAATCTCCACCTCCTGGGTGCAAGCAATTCTCCTACCTCAGCTTCCCAAGTAGCTGGGATTACAGGTGTGTGCCATCCCTGGCTAATTTTTGTATTTTTTGTAGAGTCAGGTTTCTTCATGTTGGCCAGACTGGTCTCTAACTCCTGACCTCAAGTGATCCACTCACCTCGGCCTGTGAAAGTGCTGGGATTACAGGCATAAGCCTCTGCACCCCACCTATTTTTTCTGCTTTCTTTAGGCCATTTCAACATTGCTTTTGTGCATGTTTTATAAATCACTTCAAATACTGCTCAGTAGATGACATTCACATTAAAATAAATAAAATGTATACTTTAATATCGATAAGTATTGATATAGAAATTATCAATTTCTATATAACAATTGATATATAAGTATTATATATCATCAATCGTCAATCACTATTGACGCATTTTCAGTATACAGTTTAAAAAGCTGTTGAAGTCTGTTTTTTAAGAACTCATATAAAGTTTTGTAACCCTCATTCTGAGTATACATGTTCAGTTGCCCTTTGGGTACCATAATACAGAACTGTGCTTTTACCTGTATTCCTTTTTATATTCTTAGTTGCAGCTCATTATTCCAGCTTATTAAGGGCTCTAAATCTTGACTCTGACATCTCATATATTAGCCATAACTCTCAACTTTATATCATCCAAAAATTTGATAAGCATGCCATCTGTGTCTTTATCCAAGTTGTTAATCAAAATGTTGGACAAAATAAGACCAAGCATTCCCCGTCAGCATTTGCTGCAGGAAGACATCTCTCAGGATGGCACTGATACATTAATCAACATTGTTTGCGTAGCTACAAAAATCCCTCTAGCTCTTTACATTTGTTTATGAGGGTATCAGGAGACTTTTTGTCAAATTTCTTTCTGCATATACCATCTCCTTTCTTCTCTACAAGTCTAGTAAACCCATCACAAAAGAGGTTAGATGCCTGTCTTTGAGTTGATCTAAAGGAGCCCATTTGGACACCTGATGCCCATTTCTTCTTTCTTGAAATATTCAGAAGCTCTTTAGCAGTATGTTCATATATTTTTGTCAGAATCAGGCACTAACATAGGTTTGTGTTAATGCTGTATAGCACTGTGCGCTCTGGTGAGGCCCAGACCTCCTGGGCAAAGATAATATTTTATGGCTCGAAACTGATGCCAAGTTACACAACTTCCAAAAAGAATGGGTCTTTCATGAGCCCATAGCTCCTTTCAGGTAGTGATGCTATTCAGCACTCAGGCATGACAATGTGGGGATGTAACTGCAGAACAGATTTCCCACAGTGGGTCTTTGCTTTACTGTGTCTGTTTTCCGTATTTTGTGTGTTGATTTACAGATACTTTCGGCTACACTGATAGTTCCTCAATTTCTACGGTTATTTTCTCGTTATGATAACATACGTCTCCTCTACTCCTGATTCAAGTCTTGTTCTCAGTTTTGTACTTTTACCTGTTCATTTGTTCTCCCTTTCCCTCAAGGTTGCCTTAAAGCCTATAATTATGTCAGCTGCAAACATTTTTTTCTTCCATTAAGATGTACTTAATTGTTTGCCAAGAGGCTCATTATAGTTCATCACCTAAAAATCTTACTGTAATCTTCAGTACTATGTACATTGAAAACACTTTACTTTTTATGTCCATCCTTCTTTTTCTTTTTTAAAGCCTTCTTCTAGGAAAATAATATATTAATACCACCTGTATTCACTCTAGCCCCTTCCCCTCATATCTAAGACTATAATGTCCCAGCAGCTACATCCCAGATTTCTCATTCGTTATATTCCTTTACACTAATATCATTCCATTTAAGTCGCAGTTAATTAACTTGGTAAGTTTTGGCATCCTTTTTTGGTTATTGGAGCCATGCCTGAGGAAGGTTTGGGGAAAGATACAAACTTTTTAAGGGTATGCCATGTGTTAGGCACTCTGCCCGGGACTTTGCTTATGTTGTTTCATAACATCTGTTCACCAGAGTAAAACCTCAGACTCACACAACCCACTCTTGATATAGTTTCATATTGGAAGCAATTAAAATATTTTAAATCTTTTCAGATTCTTGATGTAATACCAAGTAATACAATGATGAATCACTATGCACAGAGATCTTAAAGATACTATTTTCTCCATTCCAGCCCCACCCGATGTCCACTGCAGGGCTTTGAGCAGGAGAAAATGAACAAAGTTATCTTGAAGGTCATTATCATAGATTTTGTGTCCTTATATTTGTATACCTCAAATTGAACTAAAGAACATTTTCACGTCCACAGGCAATGTTCTCTGCTGTGTGCCTAATCAAACTGATACACTATTAGTCTATTTTTAATTTCAAACAATGAGAAAACCCTGAAGTAGTCTCAGGTATTGGGGCCCAGGGATGGATACATAGGGAGCTAAGGAAGCAAAGAGGAACTCCTCTGTCTCAGGAGGGAATGCACAGTGGCTCCTGGTTCTGCCTTCTGCATGGCTCCTCACTGTAGGATTCGGTTGTTCAGGTGACTCTATGTCTTTGGGTCTCCTGATTCAGCCTAACTTTCCAGTTCCTTCCATGCTTCTACCACTTTCTCTGCATCTCACATTTAAAATTCACTAAGAGAATCTGAGTTACTGCGTGTTCTCATCTCCAGTCCATGCACACCCTCTTGTTATTTTTAATTCAGTTTCATAATTTCCCCTTTCAGTCTGTATCCCCAATCCTATTAGCTTCCCTCATATGTAATTTATAACCTTCCACTTCACTCTGCATCTGTTTATATTAATGTATATGTATTCCTGATATATACATATAAATATTATTTAGCTGGTGTTTTAATTTACATTTATGATATACATATTCATCTTATTTCTGATACATAATGGTAACTAACATTTATTGAGCACTTAAAATATGCTGTATCTTTAAGTGTTCTCCTTATTCACTAATTTATTCTTATGTCAATAGTTTCAGTTAGATATTATTTTTATTCTTTTGTTACAGATAAGGAAATCAAGGAACAGATAGATTAAATAATTTGCACAAGAATGCACAGCTAAGAATGTCAGAGGCTGTTTTGTCATACACACAATTTGGTTCCAGAGCTTGTCCCCTATTCTGTGTATTAACTGCCTCTGTTCCTGCTGCTGTTTGTAGGTTAGTTTTTATTTGGGGAGCAGTGCATGGTATTCCATCTTTTGCATCTATTTAGCATTTTACATTTATTTCCCGTTAGTGAGAAATTAGCAAGCCTTCATTCAATTCTTGGCCATTCAACTGATACTGTTATGAACAGTCTTATAATAGCCTCTTGTGCCACAGTATGATTACTAGATGGCTAGTAAAACAGTATGAATATAATTTACGAACAAACCATAAAACAAGAACAATAGCACAAAAAAAGGTACCAAAATGTTAGTAGTTGGTAGCTGTTGAATGGTGAGAATGTTTTCTTTCTCCAATTCTTTTCTCTTTTTGCTTCCCATTTCTCATATCTCTATTTAGAATTGTACTGTCGACAAGCCCCCAGATTTTGAGTCTCAGGTGTGAAATCAAAGCCAGAGCCAAATTTCTACCTGTGTGGCTTGTGTATTGTGTCACTTAATTTTTCACACACCTAGGTATAGGTTAGTTTTACTTAATTATTTCCAATAGCAGCAAAACAAATATTTGTGCCCTGAAATTCCATAGTTGTTTCTACAGTATCTCAGTTTTCTTGAATAACACTTGAAGATTTTATCTCGTCTTTTTTCCCAAATCATCTTTTGAGATACTAGAAAGATGAATGCAAAGTACTTTCTAATCCCAGATGAAATAATCCAGCACTTTCCTGGATCAGAGCTATACTTCAAATATACACAGCTGTAGCCTTGGCAGCCCAAGCTCTGATTTGACAGCTCATGAAATCTTATCAAATGAAAATCCTTACTAATCACGTTGTCTCCCACTCCCCCCATGCATTACCGTTATTGTCTAAACAGTCGGCATAAGGAGATGGTCTTGCCCATGCCCTCGCTGCTCCAAGTTCATTTCTAAGGGGATGATGGTTGTAGACAAATTCCTATAAAGCTAAGATGATTGTGAAGAACAGGAGGCAAAACAAAGGAAGCTGTCTTCAACATGTCCTGAATTATATCTCCACTTTACAAAATTATTACCAGCTGTTGAGCCTTGTGAAGTTACAGAATTTCATGCACCTTTAAAGCAAGAAGAGACATGAAAGCAACAGATTAGAGAAGTCCCTATGAGTCATTTCAAAGATCTTGGACCTTAATATAGGAGCAAGGGAGGGAACACAGGAAGAGGAACCTGATTGGTGAGGGTGGGAGGATGATAAAGATTTCAATGTAACTGTTTTTATTTAAGGTCTTACGATTTCATCCCCATCAATGCCAGCCTTCAGGCTCTGTGTTCAATAGTTTAAATAATTCTGCTTTAATTAGCAGGGAACTATTGATTGCTGTATACCAAAGTTAATCTTTACCTACTCTGTTTATTTGGCCAAGAAATAGATAAAAATTCACATGAGCACTCTACCCTTTTCTGCATGCCACAGAGGTTTTGGCTTTGAGGAGAAAACATCATTTTGGGGAAGACTTGAGACATTTGATCCTCTTAAATATGGAATTTCTCAAAATGAAACTGTGTTCCCAACTCCCACTCCCATCTCATACACTGAAGATGTTATATTTTCTTTGTTAGAGAATAATACCAGTAGCAGAAATGGCTAACCTCTTGCTCCAGACCATCTGATGTACAGAGCAATTTGAAGTAGATGTAATAATTACCTCCACTTTACAGAAAAGAATATTGAAGATTGGGGAGGTTCAATGACAGGCACAAAGTAACACTACAAGTAGTAAGTGTCCTGGTTGATTTTGAACTTAGGTCTTTAAATTTCTAAGCCCATGCTGTTATCTACCATGACACTATGCCTTTCTAAGAGAAACAGTGAATTTTCACCTATTGAGTGCTCACTGTGTAGTCAATACCATTTAATGCTCTCATTTGATTCTCGTAATAATCTTATGCAATGGGTAGTGTTATTAACCCCATTTAATAGCATTTTCTATAAAGGTCTAGATAGTATATATATTCAACTTTGTCAGCCGTACTGTCTCTGTCACTAGTCACCTCTGCTTGTTGCAGTTTGAAAGTAGCCATAGGCAATGCAGAGGGGGTGTGGCTCTGTCCCAACAAAACTGTATTTACAAAAACAGGTGGAGGCTGGAGTTGACCTGCAGTAGTCCTTGCGATGGTTGATAACGTTGAAGCTTAGTGGATTTAGGCAACTCATCATGTTTAGGTGGGATATAAGCCTAGGACAGGCTGGTGTGTATCTAAGGCTGCACTCTTGTCCATGTGTTACATTCTCTTCTTTATTACAGTCTTCACTCCTCTCTCTAGTAGGCTGAATTTTGTCCCCGCAAAAGATACGTTGAAGTTCTATCCCCCAGTACCTGTGCCTGTGAACTTATTTGCAAATAGTCTTTGCGGATGTAATTAAGGAACTTGAGATGAGATCATCCTAGGTTTGGGGTAGGCTGCAAAACCAATTATTAGCATCCTTATAAGAGAAAAGAGAAAGATTTGAGACAGAGAAACAAAGGGGAAACAACCATGAGAAGATGAAGGCAGAAATTAGAAGTACGCTGCCACAGCAAGGGGCCACCAGGAGCCACCAGAAACTGGAAAAGTCAAGAATTTTCTCCTATAAACTTTAGAGGGAGCACAACCCTGCTGACACCTTAATGTCAGGCTTCTAGAATGTACCAAAATGAATTAAGCATATATTATGAGAGAGCAATGAGAATATTTTTTTCTTGTTTTAAGCTACCAAGTTTCTGCTAACTTGGTACAACAGTTCTAGAAAACTAACAAACCCTCTTTTTCTGTTGCTTTTTGCTTTTTCTTCAGAGGAATATTTTGGTTGCTTTTCATGCTTTTTTCTGGTTTCAAAAGCCCTCTGTGTGAATTAGGATTATCCACAGTCTCTTGATACTTCTGTTAGTGTAATTAGAAGATTTCTGCTATGTAATTTTTTTAGAAAATAAAATTAAATAAATAAATTGAAATGTCTTGACTTCTTTTCTTTATTTCTTCTTTTATTCCTTCATCCAAGGTATATCATTAAATATATAAGATATCTGTCAATTGCAGACAACAGAAGTCTAAATCTCTGGATTAGATAATGCACAATCCGTTAGGAAACAAAATTATTGGCAATGGAACAAATTCTCCATTACCAGAGAGCTGTATAAATCAAAACTGTACGTTGTATTTAATTTTACACCTTGGTGATAGTTCAAAGGTTTTTATAGTAACTTGCAAAGAGTTAATGTACTGTGAATTCATTCTTGTACATTGATTTCTGCATTAGCTCTGTGAAAGGTACAGTTCTTTGGCAAATGAAAACTTTTGGAGGTAAATTTTTTTCGTCATGTAATCCATATTCTGATTATAAATCACAATTTATAATAACTTGTTTCATTGTTCATGATTACAAATCATTGTCTGGATGACCCTGCCATCCAGCAAATAGAAAAATGGATTCTCGTCTCTGAAACTTGCTGTGCAGACATTGTATTACATTATGAACTTTCTTCCAGTCCACAGAGTTCTTTGGAGGAGCTAGACTCTGAATAAAGAGTGCTTCCATGTATCTATGTCTAGATATTCATGTTCTAGGTATTCACGATGTCTCGTGAATGCTGGTGTAGTAATATGTAGAGTACTGATAGCAATAGGAGTTAATCCACCTAATGAACCTTAAACTTCAGAAACTTGATTATCATGATCCTCTTCTAAATCATTGCACCTAAATTTGCATTTATAATTTTGTCTTCTGTTTTTAAATTTTAAAGAATGCCTTTTTCATTATATAATTTCCAGAGCCCACTTGCCTGCTCCAACCCTGGCTGGTAGTGTAGAGTCCGGCTCCTTCTGAAGATTTCAGACTAAAAAAGTTTTGACTCAACTCTTCCTAGATCCCTTCATGTGATGAGTAGGGTGAGCCTGGACAGGTAGATCTCTGTGTCATCCACCCTCCTCTCCAATAACCATAGTCTCACCTTACCGTGTTTTAAAATTAGACACATGAGTAAGTTTTGGCCTTGTTTCAGTTGGTAAAGCAGTCCTTAGTTTAGGGACTGTAGAGTGCTATGATGGCACATTTCATCTGAAGAGGTCCTGCTATTCAATTCCAGCCAATTGTTGCTATGCTGGAATGAGATCCCATATGTTCCCAGATCATCCGCATTTTCAAGGGAAGTCAGAAATGTTTATTTTATGTGAAATCTCCCAATTTTGCACTCCTATCCTCATAATAAATATACAAATATATAAATAAATAAGCAAATAAATATGCAGGTGAGCAGTAGGTAAATCTGTTCTAGTCCAATATCGTGGCTGAATTCAGGTCAGAGTTTCTTTAGGGACCCTAGGAGATAAAGCAAAAAAAAAAGAGACATACTTTTCTTCTAAGCTTATATGTTTCTGAATCCCATGAGACACATAGAGCCATCTATCTACTCATAAACTGGTGATTGCTGATGCTTAGGATTCATTGTATCAGACCTGTCTTCACAGTTGTGAAATGAAGCTGCTATTTAAAGAGCAGATTCACTGGTCATTTTGAAGGTAGTCATTTCCATTTAGATAGTATATTAGCCATGTGTACATGTCACAACTAGTTAATTATAAGTAATATCCTATCATGTTTCATTATATTGTTCTCTAACAACATGCATATCATTTTTAATTATATTTAGTAGTCTTTTAGCCTAAGGGCAAAGCGTTTGCCACTTTAGAATTTTCAAATTCTCTCTTAATCAGGTGCTCTGATCTCATGCTGTCTCTTCTTCAGTCCAGTGCCACAATCAAATTTATATCAGAATTCTTAATCAATTTTCTGAGCCTCCCCAGCAAACCTCCTGCTGTGGTCTCACACCACCCTAGCCAAATTTATACTTCTCCTCAAACAAAAATTATTGTAGAGAATATTTGACTTATAAACATTTGGGGTTCATTCTCATCTTCTTAATTTAATTTGTGGTCTCTCCCCTGCCAAGATTGCCTTCCACATGCCTATTTATCAAAATTCTGCTACACTGTGAAGGTTATTTATTTTAGGTTAGGCCATGACATATGTAGAGTTGTACTTTAGGGATATTAATATTGCAGTTGATCAGACATGGAATGGATTAGAAGAAAGAAATTGGAAACCTGTAGCCCAGTTAAGGGGCTATTAAAATAGTTCAAGTGAGAGATATTGAGTACCTGGCCTTGGTTGGTAGCAGCAGACTTGGAAAGACAGACATGGAATGAAACAATTGATTTACTGATCCAAAGCAGAATCTCTCATTTTGTCAATGTTATCCTAGTCTTTAATTTACATGGAAATGAGCTGGAATGAGGAAAGGCACCCAAATTTGAAAATTATTACCCTATAATTTTTCTGCTAAAGTATCTTTATAGAATTATATTTTTTATCAATTACCTGCCCCAAAAACATAATAATGAAAGAACATTTTTACTCTGCTATATAGCTTTTAGTAGCAGTAAAATGTTAGTATGTCACTTTCATCATATATTAATTATTTTCCACAGAATTCTACTTTTATATTTTTTGACCCTCATAGCATTATAAGAAATTAGAAAGGAGAAACATAGTTACATTTTTATTTTCACACAAGGAAATTGAACTATGGAGATTTAATATTTTATCCCAGATGACATAAGGTTAGACTTTGATTTATAATCCATATTGTGAGTCCTTTTTTAAATAATAAATTATACATTTTCCTGAAATATATATATAAGCTCAACTTTTTGCAAAGTCACATCCTCGTTTGATTTGATTTGTCATTCACACTGTGCTAACTGCTGATATAGCTTAATCGTATTTTCTCAGGACACTATATTCTCAAAATATTCTAAATATTTGTTTCATTGTGCTCTTTACTTCACCTTCTGAAGATGCTTTGTTGTGCCAAGCTTGATCCATCAGGATGGGATCGGTAATGTTGCAGAAACAGACAGAACAGACTACTTCAAAGTCTCGGTGGTTGAAAGCCACAAGGTCTCTCACTATTCATGTCCATCTTGGGTTGGCTGGAGACTGCGCCAAGTCCTCATCACTCAAGGACCTGGGCTGATTGAGCAGCCAGCATCTGGAATTTTGCTGGTCCTTGTGGCATAGGGAAAGAAAGAGTATGGCAAATTATGCTGCAGCTCTTAAAGCTTCTACCTAGAGGTGACACACTTCATTTCTGGTCACATTTTATTGGCTAAAACAAATGATAAGATCACACCAAACTTCAAAGTGTGGTAAAGTGTCCAGGAACAGAACCTGAAATATTTGGGGAATAGCCTGATGAATACAAGATATGCTCAGAAATCAGCTTTCATAAATGAGAAAATGTAAAGTACAGACAGTATGGTGTAGTTTAAGGTGAAATTCTCTCAAGGCAAGAAGATGTAATGAGAAGACTTCATAAAGGCCCTTGGAGCAGTTCTAAGAATTACTTGGTAATATTGGGTTATTTAAATCTATGTGTCTTTGTTGTATTGCAAATGCCAAGTTTATTAGGTGATTAAAGCATTCAGTCACTTTAATTTTAACAGCACTTATTTGCAGTAATGGGAAAAATAGCTAGTGTATGTACAGTCCTAATTGAAGAGTTCAGATTGTTCTGTGTCTAGTCTTCCATTTGTCTCTAATATCCTCAATATCATCTAAGAAAAAAAAATATCTTTTCTCTGCCTGGAGGAACCTGGCACAAGGAAGTTAATGTTGGAAGCTCTGCCTGTAGGAACAACTAGAGATACCATTGTGATTAAATTGCCTGGACTGTTCAATTTCAAAGATCAGTTCTTTATAGGATTTGGCTGCTTGATTAGGTTAACACTGATACATTTAGTTATGGCAAGTGAAGCAAGTCAAGCCATTAGCCAAAAACCTGTGTACCATGATAAATACTTTTCACAAGAATCTCTTAGAAAATTAAAACCATAATATATTCATGTTATCTCACTTTGTCATAGAATTTGTATACATTATTTGTATCATACAACATATGTACTTGATCACATACCACATTTTTTCCCCTCATTTATAAGAATTATCTCTTCCCAAATATGAATTAATTAGATCAAGAGCAGGATTGATTCTCTATCTTGTCAATCCTTTACTAAAGAGAACATTTTGGGCCATAGTAATTATTTATTTCTACTTGATAGTGAACTATCTCAACCAAGTCTGAGTTTGAGTTCCCTTTCTACTTCTGACTATAAAATGAAGCCTTTTCCTAGATGACCTTGAATAGCTCATCTATATCCAAAATACAGTACACCAGTGAATTAGTGAATTATAATTTAATTAAGGAAACTGGCTGACACTGAAATGATTTTCCTGGTGGATGTAATATAATTTAATAAGTTATTGTGTTACAAAAAAATTGGATTTTAAGGAATCTAGTAAAACTTTTTTTGTCAGTTAATTGTTTGAACATTGTATGACTTATAAATCAGCCACATTTCAGTTATCTTATCATATTGTGGGTCTAAATGAGATATTTTGTTTGCAATACATTAGTGTCATTTATAATATTTAACCTTATTTGTCTATGCTGATGGAGTTCTATAAAAAGCAGTAAAATATTTTCTGCTAGTAGACAGTACTTTCAAAACCATCTCTTAATAATTCAGAATTCTAAAAAGAAGAGATAATAACCTAGGCACTTTTTAACTATCATCTCTTAGGCCTCATAGAGACCTAAAAAATGTTGGAAGCATCTTTGTGAGAGTATGCAACTTCTTTTCGTGAGTGGTATTTCCAAGAAAATGTATACATTCACCAATGCAAACTGGTAACTCTATTGCTTTGATTTACATTTTCACATGCTGATGGATTGAGATTTTAAGTAAGTGTTTAACATTGTCAGTTCCTCTCTGCATAACAATGGTAAAGTATTGATCTAACTTCTCAAATTGTCTTTCTTGAACTAAGGTTAAAATAACTTTTGCAAATTTTTCCCCACCTTTCCCAAACAAATATGCCCTTTAAACCAATCTGATTTAAGTCATTGGATACTTTTTAGTATAGTGTATTTTTACTAGATAAATAGAAAAACAATTATATTCTCGTAGTACTAAAATACATAAATAGAAAACTGTATATCCATATGCAGAAGAATGAAATTAGACCTCTATCCCTCACCATTTACAAAAAATCAAATCAAAATGGATTAAAGACTTAAATATAAGACCTGAAACTATAAAACTACTAAAAGAAAACTTTGGGAAAATGCTCCAGGACATTGGTCTGTTCATAGATTTCTTGAATGAGACCTCAAAAGCATAGGCCACCGAGGCAAAAAATGGACAAATGGGATCACATCCAGCTAAAAAGTTTCTGCACAGTAAAGGAAACACTCAACAAAATGAAGAGACAGCCTACAGAACGAGAGAAAATATTTACAAACTATTCATTCAATAAGGGATTAATAACCAGAATATATAAGGAACTCCAATAGCAAAAACCAAAATAATCCAATTGAAAAATAGTCAAAACATCTGAATAGACATTTTTTAAAAGAAGACATACAAATGGCCAACAGGTATATAAAAAAATGCTCAACACCACTAATCATCAGGGGAAATGCAAGTCAAAAGCACAATGAGATATATCACCCCAGTTAAAATGGCTATTATCAAAAAGGTAGAAACTAACAAACTCTAGTGAGGATATGGAAAAAGAAGAATGCTCAAACACAACTGGTAGGAATGCAAATTAGCACAGTCACTATAAAAAACAGTATGGAGATTTCTCAAAAAGACTAAAAATAGAACTACCCTATGATTCAGCAATTTCACTGCTGGGTATGTAATCAAAAGAAAGGGAATATATCAAAGTATCAGTACTCCAATGTTTACTGCAGCAATAATCACAATAGCCAAGATGTGGAATCAACCTGGTTGCCCATCAACAGATGGCTGGATAAAGAAAATATGTATATACACAATGGAATATTATTTGTCCTTAAAAAGAATGAAATTGACATCCTATCATTTGCAGCAATATGGATGGAAATAGAGGAGATTATGTTACATGAAATAAACCAGACACAGTAAAACAAATAATGGATGTTCTTACTCATATGTGGGAGATTTGAAAAAGTATGGATCTCATGGAAGTAGTGAAGAGAATGGTGGTTCCAGAGGCTGGAAAGGGTAGTAGGGAGGGAAGGAGAAAGATAGGTTGGTTAATAAGTACAAAAAATACAGTTAGATAGAAAGAATAAGATCTAGCATTCAATAGCACAGTAGGGCAACTATAGATAACAATAATTGTTGTATATTTCAAAAAAGTAGAAGAGAAGAGTTGTAATGTTGACAACACAAATAAAAGATATATGTTTGAAGTGATGGATATCCCAGTTACCCCGATTTGATCATTACACATTGCATGCTTGTATCAAAATATCACATGTACCCCATAAATATATTCAACTATTATGTATCCATAAAAGTTAAAAAGAAAAAAATGTAAAATAAATTTTGAACAGCAGATTTTTAAATATTGAGAAAATCACAACATGATATTTTAACTTACAAGATTCTCCAGGATCTTAGCTTGTTCAGCATTGAAAAAAAAAAAAATCTGTTTCCTTTTTGGTACTGTGTTTCATTATTCGAGCACAGTGTCAGTAGATAGAACATAAGCTGTCCAGTGAGATGTTGGCTATTACTTTATATAGCAGGAAAATATAAGTAAATTAATCTAGGTTATTTTCTCAGGATTAATATAATCAATATTTCCTACTTTTAGATCTTTCAAAACTTAGATCTTAATGGGAGAAAAATGTGTTCGTACTTGACTGATGAAGGGAAAATATGCACATAAGGTAATATTCTGGGAGAGGTTGTATTAATGAGACCACCTTATTCAGAGAACTGTGCTTACACATACTTCCGTTATGCTAACTCAAAGGCTTCAGTCTTTGGGGATTAGAAATATAGACTGAAAAGTCCTTTCATTCCAAATCTCTGGGCTTCAACTCTATTTAGTAGATCATTAAATAAATAACACTGGTTGTAACATCGATAGAGATAGTATTAATGAATCCTATTCAGTCCATCTTTATCTGTAATAGGATATTTTTTGGAGCGTATACTATGTATAATGAATATGGTTTACAAAATTACAAAGTTTGGTGTATTCTCCACTGATAATTCTGTAGTGACTATTTCACTCCTAATTCTATGTGCACACTGATAACTAAAATGAAACATTGAAGTATCCCTAAGCTAAGTAATAAGATGGTCCAAACAGTGTATTCTGCATATAAACTGTAGTGTAAAACACCTTTTGGTAGAAAAAACTGCTTTTTTTGGGTGGCAATTAGGTTTAGATGTGTGAGTGTTGCCATGAAATATTATGTAGATGGGAACAGAGATTCTGTGGTATATTTTGTGGAAATGAGTTTTTTAAACATTAATTGGACTTCTATAGTTAGAAATTAGAATTTTTATGTGGCAGGTCAACCTTGTACATAGTCACATTTGATCATATTCTGTTGCCAAAAACTGTAAGTGTTAAGTATGTGGGTAAAACTAATCCTTTTGAATATGAGATAGGTATAAGAATATGCAAGTATTAATATTCCTCACTATGAATTTTCCTTTGGGATATACTCTGGCATGAAAATAATTTTCCTGAAAAATAAATGTCACTATTGCTTAGTCCTGTTGAATTTCAAAATTATTTTTTACTCATTGAATTTATAACCTTGACTTTCATGGAGATCCTCTGGGTTTACTTCTTATCATAGGGAAAGAAAAAAAGAAGTATTGCTACAGGCTTGCTAATTAAAATCCTTCAATATGCAAGTGTAGAAGAAAATGATTTAAAATCTCAATTAAAAGGGCATCTACTTCAAAATCTGCTTTAACATAGGGTCTATATAGACTTTCAAACATTTAAAGTTTATCTGAAACCTCCTTGAATTTCAGATTTGCATTTGTGAAGTACGCATGCCATGAGAGTTAATCCCACCTAATTTCTAGTTTTCCTCTTTTTATTTGGTAGCAAATGAAAGCATTTTGTGACTCAGTTTCTCTCTAAAATTAAGTAATGTTGTGGCTTCTTTTTAATCCTTTATTTAGCTTTTACTATGTATCTAATAGTGAATTAGTAATCAAAACTCCTTAGAAATGACTATAAAATTAACATTATGTTAGAGGATTAGTCTTTTAGGAGTGTTTATTGGAGCATTTTTTTTTTCAACTCCAGGAGGATCTTTTCTGATCACTCTTAGATTTTAGTGTATTCTCTCTTGTCAATGACTACTATTGGGGAAATTTAAAGTCATTCTAATATTAACCTGAAAGAAATATAAATATTTTATATATATACATATATATTTTGTGTGTGTGTGTGTGTGTGTGTGTGTGTGTGTGTAGAGAGAGAGAGAGAGAGAGGAAGAATCAAGGAAACAAGGTTCTGAAAGAGTCTGTAGACCGGGGAGAAATCAGGTGGAAATGAAGAATGTTCCTTATATAGGAAAATGGACACCTTTTTCATGTTAATATAAAGAGAGAAGAAAAAAATATGAGAATGCATACAGACACATTCATAGGAAACTGAAGGAGTCTCGTCCGTTTCTTGCTGTTTTGTGTGTGAAGGATGATGTGAGGAAGATGTGAGGTCTTAGAAGTTTGAAAATAAGTGGAGGTTTGAAAGAGCTGTCTATGGAATCAGAGTGAGAAGAAAACTCAAAAGAATGTCTAAGCGGTGTGAGAAATTGGTTGAAGGTAGAGTACATATTAAAGTGTCTCCAGTGTGGTATCAGCATTTTCTTCATCTCTGTTTGGCAGCACTGTTTTAAGAACAGAAAAGGAAGACAGTTGGAGGAAACTAAGTCTGAAGTTTTTCCAGCCTCGGATGGCAGAACACTGGGATGAGGCCATCAACCAAATTGGCAAGAGAGTGGTTAAAGTAATGAACCAGGGAGGCTAAGCTGGTTAGGAAAATAACTAATTTTTGCACAAGCAAAGGCTGATGGAGAAGATGGAGTAGTCTGTGTAGATATAATTTAAGATAGAAGAGATGGGAGGGTGGGAGGAACAATAAGTTTGGTAGGCAGACCTCAGAATCACCTGAATGTGTTTAAAAATGACCCTTTCCTGCATCCCATCCTCTGAGATTCAGGTAGAATTGGTCTGTGGTTGGTCCTGGGGAATGGACATAGATTTTACAGACGAGGTTGAAAACCATTGTTTAGAGTCTTTTATAAAGAATGCTTTTGTTTTGTTTTGTTTTGTTTTGTTTGTTTGTTTGTTTTTGTAAAGTGCGTTGACATTTTATTATAAAGGCAATGGGGAATTGGCAAAGGTTTCAAAAAAGGAGTAATAAAAGTTATTTTGTATTTTAGAAAATGATCTTTTTTCCCCCTGCTCAGAGTAATTGACAGATACCAAAACAGAACAATTAAGAAAAAGAAAGGCAGACTTGTGGAGAGAATATGTCATTATTCTGGGCCAGAAATGGTGCGATCTTGAATTAGGGCCTGACAAAGGGGTTGTAGAATAGGGGACTTATTTGTTTGTTTTAATATAAGGATTTGTGATACATTTTAATGTTTGTGTAGAATGATGGAGGAGTGTCTAAGCTAACTGGAGATATTTATTTTAGATAACTTCTTAGCTTTTCCACTGTTGCGTAAAATAATAACACAGACTTCACATCTCAAAACAATCTTTATTATCTCACAGTTTCCATGGGGCAGAAGTTCAGACACAGCTTCTCTGGATTCTCTGCTTAAGGGCTTCACTTGGTTAAAATCAAGGTGTGGGCTGGGGTTGAGATCTCAGCAGAGGCTTGGCTGGGGAAAGCTCCTCTTCTGAACTCCCTCATGTTTTTGGCAGAATTTATCTCCATGCAGCTGTGGGCCTGAAGGCCCTGTGTTCCTGCTAGCTGACAGCAAGGGGCTGCCCTCAGGTCCTAGAGGCTGTTTGCAGTTTCCTGTCATGTGACCATGCCATCAGTATTTCATAGCATGGCTATTTTCTTTTTCAAGGCCAGCAGGAGAATCTCTCTCTCTCTACACAAAAGGACCCAGGCCCTCTTTTAAGGTTCTTCACCCGATTAAGCCAGACCCACCTAGTATGTCTCAATCTGATTAACTGATATGGTATATTAATCATATCTGTAAATTCCCTTCACCTTTGCCATATACCATAACCTAATAATGGGAGGGACATTCTGTCACATTCACAGTTCCTTCCCACAGTCAAGCAGAAGATATTATACAGGCATGTACAACAGGATACAGGAATCAGATGATGCTGCAGTTAATTGGGAAAGGACCACAAGAGAAGTATAAATTTTTAGGAAATTGGTGGCCTCAGTTTTAGACATGTTGAATTTTCAGTAAATTGGGCATCAAATTAGAGTGGTTCAGTAGATGGTACAGAATTTAGTGGAGAGATCTGCATTGGAAGTATATATTTGATAGTGATTATTAGAGGTGATAGTTAAAACAGTGAGATTATCCAGAGAAAGACTGTAGCAAGAAGTGGGCTGAAGACACAAGCAAGGCTAAGTAGAGCCAGAAATTCTAAAGCTGTACTTCAACCCACATCTCTTGATTTCAGTGCAATATCCCATTATACAACTTTTTGCTATTCTTCTACTGTCTTCTTTCAATAATATCCCACTCTTCCTAATCTGTGGTCCACTGTCTGTCCTCTTCCCATCCCCAAGTCACATTACAGAATCAACATCTTTTTCAGTGAAAGCCTTGCAGATCATAGACCCTTAAGAAGGATGGACTCTTTTATGATCCCTCTTCCAGACAGTGAATTGTAGGAATCATAGGATGGAAAACACAAAGCCCAGTGAGGGGAGATAGCACCATCTTTAGCTCTGAGCTACCTCATTCCTTCTTATCAGAAACCAGAACTGTGTACTTTTTCCTGTTCCTTTCATCCCAAAATTGCCTACAAAGTAAACAGAATGGCACAAATTTGAATGCAGATATCATATTTATTTATTTCTTAAAACTTTGTTTATTTGAGTACAAAATTATTGAACCCACTACAGCAATATTGTTGAAAAATCCAAACTGTGATCATGGAAATAGAAAGTGAATTTGATCAGTACATTTTAATCAGACTTTCCTCTCTTTTAAATCTTTTTCTGTTAGGTTACATTCAAGAAAAATGTGTCATACCCTGCCCATTTGATTGCAAGTTAAGCGATTGGTCTAGTTGGGGGTCTTGCAGTTCATCTTGTGGAATTGGAGTGAGAATTCGATCCAAATGGCTAAAAGAAAAACCTTACAATGGAGGACGACCATGTCCCAAACTGGATCTCAAGAATCAGGTAAAGTACATGAAGCAACAAACAAAAAGCTAAAAAAGTTATCCTCATCATTATTTCCCTTTGAAATTGAAGTCATTCTCTTATTACAAGGAGCTCATGAAAAGTTATCACAATCTCAGAAGAAGGATTAAGAGGACCAAAATTAAAATAATAGTATTAGTAATCGAAGCTTGGCCCCCTCCTGGATAATGCTGAGACAAACTTGATATCCTTAGCAGTAACAATATTTACAAAATCAAATCAAATTGATTTTTAAATGATCTTAAGCTATAATTTTGATATTTTAAAAGTTGGAGGTATATATGTATGTGTGTGTGTGTACATATATACACATATATATTTAAACATAAGTAATAATGTTGGTAGAGTATCACTTACATCATTCATGGCAATATGATTAGTGGTCTTATCCATCAACTCCAAAAATGGTGTTCTATTTTTCTTTCACCTAACACTTTATCCTAATGTTTTTCATTCTCAGTCTTGCCAAATCTTCCACAAGTCTATAAATCTCTTTTGAACTAGTTCTCTACCTGCTTTCTCAAAAATCATAGATATTTTCATAAATAAAACCCTGATAGATCCCTTTCCATATACATGTCTGATGAAATTGACATCCTAAGCAATCAAAGTTGATTAGAGTATTTCAGTTGGCTTTGTACATATAACAGAGTCTAAGATTTTGTTAAGAATTATAATAAAGGACTCAAATTTCTCCCATGATTGCATACTGATTATTAGATTAGGACTGATATTACATTAATCAATTGACGAGGCTGAGTACAAGATGATTTTGGTTAAAAGATTTTTTTAACTTTTAGACAGGTGAAGTGTGTCTAATATGAGTTGGTAGATCCTCTGTAATTGGAAAATTTAAGAGAATAGCTACACATGCTTCTATTACTAATTGTAGAATATGAATTTCTACCCTCTCAATTCCATTCACTCTATGCATGCTGTTTAATGTAAGGAAAATCTCATATGTCTTTTCTTAATTAATTTTAACAGCATGTTTATTACCGCTCAGACTTGAATAATATGTGTCAATTCAAGACCAATCTCTTTAGCTATTTTTCCCTAAGTTCTTGTAAAAGACATATATCTCACTGAAATTTTTAAAAAAATTTCAACAAGATATGTTTAAGTTCTAAAACAGAGCGTAGTTATTATGCTAGTCTTGATTTTTAAGGTTATATGATAAAATAATGACCATAGTTTATTCTCTTAAAGAAGATATGAACCTTTTAGGGAAAACAAAGCAGAGGATTATAAAATCAATGTAAAGGTTGAAAAAAAAAAACCTTGCAAGATTTTGGTGACAGGAAAGTAAAATATGATTAGTGAAAACAGGAGAGAAATAATTAAAGCAGAGATAGTCTGAAGAGATAAGCCTTACAAAGAAAGAAATAATGCAGGTTTATGTTCAGGAGGGAGACTTTTAGGGAAATACTCTGTATAAAGACTATTTGCCCATCCCTGGGGGAATTTTCTGGGCATTTAAAATGAAAAGAATTAAGCACTTATAAATAATGTATGATAATTTTTTTATATCTTCCTCAAAACCATCAATGAAAGCTAAGCCTTGATAACACTAGTGTTAAACACTCATTTTAATATGCTAATTTTATGAACTAGGAAATTATCAAGAGAATAAAACGATTTTATTTGAACTCTGACTTTAAGACTTTATTCTCAGTATGTGAAGGCAAATGTATAGACATATCTATAATATTTGAGAGTAAGAATAAGATAAAAATAACTCATTTTATGAAGGGATGACACAACAGTATTTGGGTGCCTGTTGTGACTTAAAAGAAACTTGTTCTAAACAATTTATTAACATGTAGCACTTATACCCTTGGGAAGTTGTACAAACTAGAAATTAAATCAAAGTTCAAGAATAATCACATCAATTCAATAAGTGAAGGTAAGTCTGTCTGTAGAGGGTATTTCTAACTTTTGAGTTCCAGAAGGCAATTGCAGCCTTCCAAAGATATTTTCTTTTTGGTTTTTCTTGATGCTCAAAAAAGAATCCTGAGTTTTAATGATCAGAAATAGAATTTAGTTTGACTTTTATTTTGTTATAAAGAGATTTCAGATATCAAGTATGTATGTGGCTAAATTAAGAACCTCACCCCAATCCGTATGTTATATCTTAAAAAAATTTTGTTTATTGTAAATTGACAATATGGGGGGTACAAAATGATGTGTAATTTATGAATACAGTGTGGAAAAATTAAACCAGGCTAGTTAACATATCTGTTACCTCAAATACTTTTTCTTCTCTGCTAAGAACATTTGAAATTTACTTCTTTTTTTTTTTTTTTTTTTTTTTTTTTGAGACAGAGTCTTGCTCTGTCGCCCAGGCTGGAGTGCACTGGCACGATCTCTGCTCACTGCAAGCTCTGCCTCCCAGGTTCACGCCATTCTCTTGCCTCAGCCTCCTGAGTAGCTGGGACTACAGGCGCCCACCACCATGCCCGGCTAATTTTTTGTATTTTTAGTAGAGACGGGGTTTCACTGTGTTAGCCAGGATAGTTTCAATCTCCTGACCTCGTGATCTGCCCGCATTAGCCTCCCAAAGTGCTGGGGTTACAGGTGTGAGCCACCACGCTGACTTAAAATTTATTTTCATAGCAATTTTGAAATGTATAATACACTATTATTAACTACATTTACCATGGTATGCAATATATCTCAATTGAAAGTAAAATGTATTTCTCCTGAGATTTTGTGCCCTTTAAGCATCATCTCCCCTTCCCTCGACTTCCAGCCTTTGATTACCACCATTCTACTCAGTGTTTCTATGAACTTGATAGTTTTGGATTCCACATGTAAGTGAAAGCATGCAGTATTTTTCTTTCTGTGTCTGGATTATTTCACTTATAAGGTTTTCCAGTTGCATCCATGCAGTCTCAAAGGGCAAGGTTTCTTTCTTTTTAAGGTTGCATAGTATCCCATTGTGCATCTATATCACATTTTCTTTATCCACTCATCTGTTGATGTACACTTAGGTTGATTCCATAATTGGCTGTTGTAAATAGTGCTGTAATGAGTATGGGAGTGCAGACATCTCTTCAACATACTGATTTCAAATTTTTGGAGTAAGTACCCAGAATTGGGATTGCTGGATCATATAATGCTACTTTTAGTTTTTTGAGGAACTGCTATATAATTTTCCATAATGGCTTTACTAGTTTACATTTGCACCAAATGTGTATAAGGAATCACTTTTCTCCACACATACTTTATATCTTATCATGAGTTAATTGATCAGGACAATAAGTAATAAGTCCTCTCTCTCACTCATAAGTTTTTGAAATAATGTAGTGAAAAATCCTAAATTAAAAAAAAATTATCTTCAGAACCATTCTATCTATCTATCTATCTATCTATCTATCTATCTATCTATCTATCTGTCTATCTATCTATCTGTGTGTATGTGTCTGTGTGTGTGTATAAGTATGTTTTTGGAAAGATCTCTGTGGTGACTTCATTATATATTTGTTCTTATGTATAGTAGAATCCCATGTGTATGTTATACTTTATATAGAGCTTTGTTTGACGTTATTCATGTTTTCGTAATTCATTTGACGATAAATTGGGTTGTCAGCAATTTTCATTTTTAAAAAATATTCCCCAGCTTCTATTATTTATGGCAATTCTTTAGAGGAGGCCACTATTTGTTTCTCTAGGCTAGGCATATGGTATATTTAGAGTTATACCCACTGAGACTTTTTTATAAAGTTCAATTTTACTGCTAGCTTTAGGTTATTCGTCTCCTGTCCAATTTGTTTTAGTTTTCGATTTACTTTCCTATTTTTGGAACCAGATTAATACCCTATTGCATTTTTACCCATAAGTAAGAGCTTTGAAAAAAAGGTAACCAAATTATAACATTAAGAGAGGAACACATCTTTACTATTTGGGCATGAGGATACATTATGTGTCAGATTGAGCCTAACATACTGTTCATAAAAATCTTGAATTTTGATGTGTGTGTGAGTTTATGTAAATGTCAGTATACCTGCATATACTTATTCATTCTCCTCCACTGTTTCTCTTTAGAATATGAGGTCTTTTTGAGGGCAAGGGCTGTCTTTCTACTTTTGCAACTCATTCCAGCCCCTGTACATTATCTTGTGGGTTGTCAAATTGTATTCACTGGAAACCTTATTTAAAAGGTAGCTTTCTCTCTGGATGAGTGGTGCCTAGTTCCACAGAAATAAACAAATATATTAGAACTCTGGTCTCTTATGCTGTGATTTGTCATTAGAATTCTCATAAATGCGAGATCTTCTAGAGGAAAGAGATCAGAATCTCCAAATTATTATTACCCAAAGAGTCTTTCAAAATTTTCCTGGAGCATTTTGGGTGTTTCATTCCCCATTGCAATCTAACACAACAATATAAATGGGAAGGTTGCTATTACGAACACATGCTTCTCATAAATTGGTCTGAATCTGTTAGTGAAATCAGTATTTATCATCTTTCATAAATGCCTCCTTTTTAAACCAAAACCTATCACCATGATAGCTCTTTCTCTAGAAGTGCCTAAATGACAGCAATACTCGAGTAGCTTTCTGCTAAGTGTATTTGTGATGCTAAATACTTTGAGCATGCAGCTTGTCCAAAGCTCTTATCAAGGCATAAAAGGTCTTCTAAATAGTTTATTGTATTATCAGGTCAGTTGGCTAATGTCCTTGACTCAGCTTTGCATATTAAAATACCTAATATATTTTAATTTTTCACAGTCTCTAATGTGTTGAGTAGATTTAAGTGCACTTGCACTGTACATTTTTTGCTACATATTTTTTTAATGTTGCCTAATAGAAAATTAAATATGAGGACATTACATTTACATTTCCCTTTGTGAGTTCTTCACATGGTTGAAACCAAGGGAGTTCCAGAAATCTTTATATTTTGTTTATTAATTGCAAAGCACTGTGTTCAGTTTGTTTGAAAAAAATTTTGTATCAAGATTACCTGTACTTTTTATAAGTACATGCTATTTAAATGCATTTTGAAAATATTTTTATTATGTTTGCAACTGAATGAGAGAATATAAATTAAATATGTGTGTTCTCTAGAAACAATTGCTATTTTAAAGGCGTGTCTTCTCCCCAAAGAGAGGTGCTCTAAATTTGGAAATGAATAATGTAATAAATTTTATTTTTCATAGCAGGGTAATGATATTTTTAAGAATTTCTTCTTTCCAAAGATACACAAATATATTTTAGAATGAAGATGACTTTGGAGTGAGAACAGTTTCTATGGAGAAGTTGCGTATGCTCATTCTGATCCTGCTTCATTAACTATATTAGCAGCATGTTGGGATGTGAAAATAAGATAACTGTCATTCTATTACAATGTTTGTTTACCCAGAAATATATGACTATGCTTCAGATTTAATTTGGTTTAATCAGTATTGGCCTCTTGCATCTTTGCGACCAGCCCAACTCTCTGATCCTGACCTAGGCCTGATCATTCCTGGCAGACTGCTGCTCACTTTGGACTTAGAACTTTGGCAGGAGCCCCAGACTTTACTGGAGCAAGAAGTCATCTTCCTGGGTATCCATATGGAAGGCAGCCCAAACCGATCCACGATTGAGCACATTCAGGTGTACCATTCTTACATGCAGAGGGGAGGTTGGTGGTTTTACCTTGGATAAGAACTTGTTTTAAATATGAACCATCACGTGCCATATAATTAAGGGCTGCAGTGATTTATTACTCAGGGCTGTTTGGGAGGATTTAATTTAGAAGACGAAACCTCTAAAACATTTTACTTCTCTCTGACATAGTAATAATCCCAAAGCCCAGGCATGTAGCCTATCTTTGAGGTGGCATAAAATGCCTTATATAAGCTGGTGTTGTTCCATTTGTATCCTTTATGCCGGTCAGCTAGCCCTGACTCTGTGCTCTCAAGTTGTGGCATTGCGCTAATTGAGCTGAATGGAGCTCAGAGGAGAGGCAATTTTTCTTTTTTGTTCTTGCCCTTTCGCCATTTCCAATAAAAATTGTTTTCTTCTCCTCAAGAGATTCCTCTCCCCCAACATTTGTATCCACACACACTCTATTGTAGATCATTGCAAAGTACTAACCCCTCAGGCTTGTTAAATCTTTTGAATCTTTGATTGTTATTCTTGCGAGCTGTCAGAATCAATCATGAGAAGCAATTTTCCTATATCTGTTGTCCACTTAGTCTTACATTTTACTATATTTTTTCATACTGGGTATTGCTACTCTGCATGCATCCAAACTCCCTTTTAGCTGTTTTTCGAGGTATTTGCTATGTACCTCTAGAATGTTCTCTTCTAGGCTGGCTTGTCAAATGTCCCTAAGGCTGCCCTTGGGCAGGGTTGTCAGGATTGGCTGGAGACAGCTATAAAATTGTGAAGCTGGCAAATTTTGTCTAATTTTGCCATTGGAAGTCTTTCACTGTCCTACCATATCTCATATTATCCCTAGTCCCTTAACTCCTAAAGCCCTGAAATATTAGATAACATTAGCTTCAACAGGAAAATCAAGTCATCCTGTTTGTAATTTTGCAAAACTGTCTTCTTAACCAAGTGCTTCAAGTAGAAATTCCCAAGTAGTTTTCTAGAAAAATGTTACAACCTGCTTTTCAAATTTTCTCTGAATCAGTCTGTCATTTAAGCTTTAAATAGAGAATGAAAAGCTCTCCCCTCCTTTTAGGCACTGAAATAATAAGGATCTGATTTTAACTATGTGTGCAAAGTTTTTATACTAAATGTACTAGAGGACTTTAAAAAGTTTGTGGAAAAATAGAATTAACAGATAAAAATAAAAAAAGATAAACTTTTTCAACATAAGCTCCATCCAGGTCAAGACCTTTCTGTAAGTGATGATACTAGCCATTTAGTTCATCCCTAAATAACTGAGGGTTCTGGAAATTTAACTATGTCAATGCAATCAATCATTTTTTACAATATTAACTAAAGAAAAATGGGTACATTTCAAGTTCTTTTTAAGATTAGAAAACAAAAAACAAGTTAGAAGAACCAAATCAGGACTGTAAGTGGATGCCTAATGATTCCTCTGAAAACTCTCATAAAATTGCTCTTGTTTGAAGAAAGGAATAAGCAGGAGCATTGTTGTGATAAAGAGGGAATCACTAGTGAAGGTTTCCCAGGGGTCTTTCTGCTAAAGTTTGTATTTTTTTTTTCTCAAAACACTCTCACAATAAGTGGATGTGATCATTCTCTGAACTTCCAGAAAGTCAACAAGCAAAATGCCTTCAGCATTCCAAAAAACTGTTGTTATGGCCTCTGCTTTTGACTGGTCTGCTTTTCCTTTGACTGGACCACTTCCTCCTCTTGGTAGCCATTGCTTTGATAGTGCTTTGTCTTTAGGATAGTACTGATAAAGCCATGTTTCATTTCCTGTTACAACTCTTTGAAAAAATGCATCAGAATCTGGATCCCACTTTTAAAAACTTCCATTTATAGCTCTGCTTTTGTCTGTAGCTAATCTGGATGCAACAGTTTTTGGCACCCATCAAGTGGAAAGTTTGCTCAAGTTTAATTTTTTTTTCAGTCAGAATTGTGTAAGCTGCAGCAGTTGAGACATCTATAGTATTGGCTATTGTTTATGCTGTTAGTCATCAGTTATCTTCAATTCAGGCACTACCAAGATAAAATTTTTCCTCAAAAATTGATGTGGATGGTCGGATGCCCGTTTGGGCTTCATCTTCAACATTGTGTAATCCCTTCTTAAAATGAGTTATCTTTTTGTAAACTGATACTTTATTTGGGGCACTGTCTCCACAAACTTTTCATAAAGATCAATGACTACACCATTCTTGTACCCAAGATTCCCCATAAATTTGATTTTTGTTCTTGCTCTAGTTTTAGAAGAATTCATGTTGCTCTGATGGGATTCTTTTCAAACTGATATCTTATCTTTCTTAATGCATCAAACTAGATCCTGTCCAGACATGTTGTAAGAAGTTAATATGAGTTTATTTTGGTGCAAAAAATTTTGAAATCTCTGTGTAATTTTTTCACCATACACATTTTCCATGAACTTTTTAAGGGCCCCTTATAATAGTTTGAAAATTAAATCCAAACAGATGGGAGTACAGTATCTTTAAAAAAAAAAAATTAAAAAAGAAATTTCCTAATACCATTTGAGAGTAAGATTCTAAATTGCATGCTAAGTCTCCCATTCTTTAGATTTTTTCAAACTTTATTCCAATATTAAGATAAAGTAACAGAAAGCAAGTGACCTATACATTGTCACAGGTTCCTGCAGAAAAACATTTCTTAAAACATGATTTTATTTTTATCTACATGACTTAAGATTCAAGATAAAAAGACCGAATATGGTGGCTCAAGCCTGTAATCTCAGCACTTTGAGAGGCAGAGACAGGCAGATCACTTGAGATCAGGAGTTCAAGACCAGCCTGGCCAACATGGCAAAACCCCATCTCTACTAAAAATACAAAAATTAGCCAGGGGTGGTGATGGGTGCCTGTAATCCCAGCTACTTGGGAGGGTGAGGCAGGAGAATCGCTTGAACCTAGGAAGTGGAGGTTGCAGTGAGCCGAGTTTGTGCCACTGCACTCCAGCCTGGGTGACAGAGTGAGACTCTGTCTTTAAAAAAAAAAAAAAAAAAAAAAAATTCAAGATAAAATTAATCTCTCTGAGGAGCCTAGCTAAGTCTTTTGAAATCCAGAGTTTATTGATCGTAACCATTATTGGTCATAAGAATGGAAAAATCACTGGGATTGGGAGGAGATTGTTATAAAAACCAGCTTCCCAGGCACCTGCTCTGGAATCTGTAGTTCAGTACACTCAGAGCAGATCAAGGAAGGTGTATTTGTTAAAACAAAAATGGTTTATTCTTGCTGGTTCTTCTCATCAGGCAGGTTTGTGAATACTATCAGGGTTAAGATTCTTGCCCAGTGAAGTCATCATTTCTTCTGACATCAGCCATGGAAAAACTTTTCTCTGCAGTTGACTTAGCCTATCCTTTCTAATTCAAACAATGGAAGAAATCACTCCTTATTTGCATAATACCATACTCAAAGCAAATCTGTGAGGACTCTTCCATTTACGGAAGAGGAGACTAAGGTTTAGAGGATGTAATAGCTTGTCCAGTGTCACCCACTGGTATATTAAGTGGTTAAGACTCAATCAGTTCTCTTTTCAAATTGAACTTTTCTGAGTCTCCATTTCATAATCTGGTCAATGGGTATAACTGTGACAACTATCTCCTAAGCTTATTATGATTATTAAATAAGCTAAAATGAATATAAACTTCATATCTCATTGCTTGATACACAGTAAGTACTTGATAAATATTAAGTATGAAAATTTTTTCTTGGTCTCTAACATATAATATCTATTTCCACATCAGTTTACTTTTATTTATTTTATATTGCCTTTTAGAAATAAGTTATGCAGATTGCTCCTCTTTTTTCAATTGTCTCCTGGAGCATTTGGACTCAAATGTTTTCATTGTAATGATTCAGCTTATATGCACAGGAAAAGCTGTTGTCACTGCATCCTGTATGGAAGCAGTCTGTTTTATTTTATTCCTAAACACCTTATTTGACATAGCATTTTTTTCCCTAATGACAAAAAGTAATATAACTTTTAAATAACTTCCCATGAATGTGTAATTCTTTAGCCCTTTTTGTATATTTATAAGAAGGAGTGCATACAGAAAGGCGCACAAATCATTAGATACACAACTCTTTGTATTTTCACAAAGTAAACATTCTCACTCACTTACTACCCAGATCAAGAAATAACGTATCATCAATATATCAGATGACCCCTCTGTTTCCTAAATCCTTCGCTGCCACCTTCCTCTCACCAAATATAACTACTATCCAGATTTTAAACATAATAGATTAGTTTTATCACTGAGGAAAACAACTTTACGTAAGTGGAATTTTGCATTATGTACTCTTTCATGTCTACCTTTTTCTACGTAATATTATTATTCATGTTGTTACATGTAGCAATATTTTGTTGATTTTTAGTGCCTTATTTCATTGTATATACTTCATTATTTTATTGTATATACCACATTTTGTCATTTTATTGTTGATGGGCATTTGGGTTATTTCCAGTCTGGAGCTATTACAAATAACCCTCTGACCATTCTTGTATAAGTCTTTTAATAGTAGACACATGTGTATGCATTTCTGTTCAGTACATGCCTAAGAGTAGAATTGCTAGATCATAGGATATGTATATATTCAATTTCAGTAAGCAATTGGCATTTCATCTTAACTGGTAAACTATCACAGGTCTTCATAAATACAGATAGTAGATAATTTTAGATAATGACTTAACGTATGACCTGAAACCATGAAAAGAGGTGTAAAAGCCATATGGGTACAATAAATGTTTATTTCAACACTTCTCATCATAGCATATCAGTAACTGCTGCCTACTCCTGAGTCATATATCTTGCCTCAAATGGCAAAAGTACATGAGCACTACCTTCCCTCTGGACTCTGCTCACTGCACTCCAAAATAACCATCATAACCATTATGTTTCCTCTGTCTCTTATCTCCTTCCCTCCTCTTCAATCTATTCTTCATACAGAAATCTTAATGAATTTTCTATATCATTAGTCTAATATGCCTTAAAAATTTTCAAAACTTCTTGTTGCCTTTGAGATAACATACAAATGACATGGTATAGTTTTAAAAATGTTTTATGACCCTCCCCAATAACACTTTTCTGAGCCAGAGACATGCTTAAATAACCATGCTCAGGTAAAGTGCTGAGGATTCAGATGGAAGGGGCCACTTTTGTCTTTCTATCTCCTCATCAGTCCTCATCCAGGCTGTCTCATAAAGAGTGTGAAAGTTTCATGTCCTCAGGTTGATCATCTAAATCAGCTGATTGATATCAAATATGGTGTCTCTTAATAAAACTTGTCTTTCAACTTACTTTGCAAGTCACCAGAGATTCTTTAATGAAATTATATATAGTAATCTGCCTTTGTCTGCAGTTTTGCTTTCCATGGATTCAGTTACCTGCAGTCAATATTAAAATAAAAATTCCAGACATAAACAATCCATAAGTTTTAAATTGTACAGCATCCTGAATAGGGTGATGAAATCTCATGCCACATATCTATATCCTGCTTGGGACATGAAACATCCCTTTGTCCAGTGCCTCCACGCTGTATACTCTATTTACCAGTTAGTCACTTAGTAGCCCTCTTGGTTATCAGATTGAGAAAGAAAAATGAACAACTCTATATCTGAGAAATGTGACCTTCTTTAAGTTATAAAAGCTCACAGGGGCATTTAAAATGTAACAGCATTCGCTCACTCCCTCTTGAGCTAAGTAATTATCTTTTGAAGCCACTTGCTATGTGGGCTCTAGATTAACTGAGGCCAAGTAGCCATGAAATGCTGTGCATGCTGTAGTTCACCAACGCATAGCCAATCACTAACCAATGCTATTTCTATAAGCCAATACAAATGCCTGACAACCAACTTTTGTAATTGCTCCCTCTCCTGATTCGTCCTTTTAAAACAAAACAAAACAAACAAACAAAAATAACTTGAGGCTCTCCTTTGTTCTCCAAAGCACTCTGCAAGGTAACCTGGAAGTGTGTTCCAGGCTGCAACCCTCAACATTGGCTCAAATAAACTCTCAATATTAATTTAGCCTCAGCTTCTTCCTTTTAGGTTGACAAGATTGGCTGTTGTGGCATTGCAGTGCCTGTGTTCAAGTAACCATTATTTTGCTTACAAATGGCTCAAAAGCACAAGGGTAGTGAAACTCAAAATTCACATATGCCAAAGAGAAGCCATGAGGTGCTTCCTTTAAGTGAATAGGTACAAATTCTCAACTTAATAAGGAAAGAAAAAAAATTGTATGCTGAAGTTGCTAAGATCTATGGTAAGAGTACATTTTCTATCTGTGAAATTGTGAAGAAGGAAAACAAGTCCATACATAGTAATACAGGGTTTGGCACTATCTGCAGTTTCAGGCATCCACTGGGAGTCTTGGAATGTATCCCCCATGGGGAAGGGGGCACAGTACAGTATTTGAGCTTGCTCTATTGCCCTTTTCTGGGAACTACTCATCAAATTCCTTCTACATTGGATTTAAAATCATGTTCAATTGTCTTGTAAGTAAAGACAGTTCACAAATCTAGAGACAGTAAGGACCATGTAGCATAAGACAGGGGGCAACTACAACACCAAGACAGAAGTTGTGGTTGCTTTTCTCTGTATTCAGAGCAAGGAGACACAACTGTATTAAACTTATAATTCGTCCGAAATTTTCTTCTCTTCTTCTAGGAGTCTGAAACAAACTCAACATTTTACTCTTTCCTACCTGACAACCTATTTAATATAACATGCTGCCCCTACCCCCCATCACTCCCCCCATTTACCCTTCTGTGGCTTTTCTTCTTCTACTCTCATCCCAAAGGCCAACAGGATGGCTAAATAATAGCTACAAGAGCTTTATTGGCAATATTGGTTATCAAGCCTGGAAGGAAAAGTCTTCAGTGTGTGCAAAAGATGTTCACTCTTTGAAGAGGAAAAGGATGTATTGGGTTTTTTTGCCTCACAGAGTCAGTATCATCCATATTTGGTGGGTTTGGGGGAAAAGCTATACATATTTATGAGGCAAGGTGAATGCATGAACAATGGATAGACATATATGTAATGAATATCTCATCTTCACTTTGGGAGGGCTTTAGCATTACAGTGAGGTGGAATTTTGCACTTTATGTCAAAAAGTGATCTGTGAGACATAAAGACAGCTTGTGTACAACCTCTATAAGCTGACTAAAACTGGCTTAAAGTCTGCAATAGCTTATCAGAAAAGGATGTTTGTAAGGCTGGTCCCCTGTCTACTCAGAGTTGTAGGTCTGGGTTGTAAATCAGAGCTGATGGCTCCTATGGTTAGGAGGTTTAGCCCATAGGTGTATAGATATTTGTCATGCTAGCCAGACCCTGAATCCCTAACTTGTAGATAACTGTTTTTTAACCTTTGGGTCCATCATAATTGATACAGGGGCATCTGTTTGGGTCTCTCATATTACAGTACAATATGATTTCCTCATTTACTTTTTGGTTTTAATGTTTGTCCCTCCCAAACACCCCCAAAACATATACCACTTAGTTCCCACAAATGCCTTAAAAACTGCTAACAGTGTTATCTTAGGTTGGGTTCTCCCAGAAACAGTGCAGGATTCAAGAGCAGGAATTTTATTTTTAAGTGCAGACAACACCATTAGGAAAGTGAGTAAGAAGTGTTACAAAAAAAAAGAAGAAGCCAAGAGAGATACATTGTTAAGCCAGGTACCATAGTGGCCACTGAAGTTTAAGCTTGTGGGTAACTCTGGGAGGCTGTGCAGAACACATGCCTCAGATTTATCTCACCTGAAGGGCCAGGGAGCTGGGATATTCATAAGGAAATTTCTGAGAGTCCCTGATGGAGGGAATGTTAAGTCTTTACACCTTGTACTAAGCATAAGCAGTCTTCTGTTCTGGAAGAAACCCTTAGGCATAGAAATACAGATGCCAGCAGTTGGAATTTGGCCAGAGCACAGTGAAAAGTTGCTACTATTATTATCTCCATATTGAAGAGCTGCTCAATTGGCTTAATTGGCTTTTTAAAAAATTATTTTATTTATGTATTTATTTACTTTTACTGAGGATAGTGTGTGGTCTGTGCTATCCATGTGAAAACCAGAAGTACATTTTATTTCCAATAAAAACATATTTTATGATAACCCAGTGGTCGATTAGATGTGTATCTTTAGTCGCTTGTGTTTGGAGTAAAATAGGTGTATAATCATCTCACTCTGCAATCTTATGTGGTCTCTCCTGAGACTGATTCCTTATCCTTTGTGGATGTTGAATCAAGGTTATTGCAAAGAGCAAATCTGGGTGTAGAGCCCAAAGCATGTCCCAATTTAGGAGAGAGAAATAAGGACATGCAAAGGCTTCAGAACAACCCTACAAGGATCCTTTTTTTCTCCTTTATGTGCTCTGCTGTACATTAATCCTCCTTTCTACCACTGCTAGCAAGTATGGTTTTGTTTGTCTGAAATTTGTCTGAAACTAGGAGTAAGCAGGAGGCAGAGTAGGGTGGGACTGGGATGTGAGCCCCTTCGATGGCATTCCCCATGCATGAAAATAAATAAATAAATAACAGATAAAATAAAGAGAACCTGGCTGAAGATAACTAAGTAATAGACAGTTCAAGTTTGGTAGAAACCTAAAAATATCTAATCTACTAGTTGCCAAACATGACTGCACGTTAGATTTACATGAGAAGATTTATGACCCCTGCTCCTCTTCCTAGACCAATTAAATCAGAATCTCTAGTGATATGATCCAACTGTTCATATGTTTATTAATCTCCAGGTGATTCTAATGGGCAGATAGGACTGAGAATTGCTGTCTGAGGCAACCCCTTCCTTCTGCAATTGAGGTAACTGGGGCTCAGAGAGGTGATGTGCCACCTAATTACTGACTAGAACAGGCGTCCTGACACTTGGTCCATTGTTGTTCTTTCCTACTTTGAATACATCTTCCACCCAAAGGAATGCAAGTGCAATAAGACACATCAGTAACCTGGGTGTGCACTACACGTTCATTGTTCTTAGACACAAACAAGCCAGTGGCACTCCGACTTCATCCTCTAATATTCCCTTCTGACAATGACTCTCTGAACCACTAATGTCAAGTGGCCTTTACCATGAACAAGTAATCTCTTTTGGAAGATGGTTTAACTGAACCTGTAACTTCCAACAACTTTCTGTTCCTGAGGCGGGGAAAGACCTTACCTGATGGCTGTGTGTATTCCTCTATGTGGAAAAATAAAACATAAAGTATTTCATGGCCCCATGGTTTGGAGTGGCACAATATGGTGGTAAATGTATTTTCCTTTGCATTATTTGTTAAATATTACATGTGTATCCTCAAGCTATATAATTAAAAACATTGCAAGTGTTATGCAGGTGGGTAAAATGATATGAGTTTATTATATGGATGAGAATTTTGTAGCAAACAGTATTTTGTTAATAAGCCCCAGTAGCTTTCAAAAAGAGAAGTGGTAACAATAAAATGGAATTCAAGGTAATTGTAAATATTTTGGAAGGCTTTAACTTAGTGTACTTGTGTTATTATTCATTCATTCTTTCATTTATTCATCACACATTTATTTTACTCCACTGCTTAGTGAGTTTCCATTGAGAACTGGCATTCCAGGAGTTTTGAATGGGAGGTCATAAAGTGTGAAGTATCAATAATAATGCTCTGGATAAAGCTTGTCCAACACGTGGCCTGCATGTGGCCCAGGACGGCTTTGAATGTGGCCCAACACACATTTGTAAACTTTCGTAAAACATTATGAGATTTTTTGTGTGTGTGATTTTTTCTTTCTCTTAACTCATCAGCTATCATTAGTGTTACTGTGTTTTATGTATAGCCCAATACAATTCTTCTTCCAATGTGGTTCAGGGAAGCCAAAAGATTGGACACAGCTACTCTAGATGCTTACGGCATCCGAACTGCTATATCTTTTTCAAATATACATGAAACCAGTTTGCACTCAGTCAGTAAAATTGCCCCTTCTCCTGTTTATTAGGATGATTTGCAACTAAAAGAAACCTTAAGCCAAATGAGCTTGAAGAGTAAGGAAATGCATTACCTCATATAGCAAGAAGTCCAGGTTATGGAGGCTCCAGGGCAGGTTGGCTCTATGGCTCAGCAATGTCATAAAGACAGAGCTTCTTTTCGTTTCTCTCTGCTTTGTCATCTTCAGTGTTGGCTTCATTCTCTGGTTGTTAGCAAGATGGCCCAGCAGTTTGCAGAGTAGCCTCCTGAAGCAGCAGTGACCAAGGAATAAGAGAGTGTTGCTGTACTGGGAATCTTAGGTACAACAAGATTCTCCCAGTGTCTCCCCAGCTCCCACAGAAGCCTTTCCCTCATGCCGCACTGACTGAAGCTGCATTCGTGAACTACTCATTGGAAGAAGTCCTGGGAAGAGCTTGATTTGCTCAGACAAGTGGTTTCCAACCTTTTATTTCTTAAACTTCTTGGCACATATAGAAATCTGTAATATTTGACGAACTGGGATACATGTTCAGAACTGCTGAAGGCAACAGTGAACGATCTGAGACCCTGGGCTCTGCGGGGTGGTGACAGCAATGTCTCAGTCACACCTGGAAATGCATTTGTTATATGGCGTGGGAGGGCAGGACTTCTCAGACTTTAATATGTACATGAATCATCTGACAGATGTTGCTTCAGTGCACACTGTGATTGAGTAGGTCTGGGGAAAAGGAGATAGCCTGCACTTCGAACAGCTGCCAGATGAGGGCAAAGCTGCTGGTCTGCAGATTACACTTTGAGATTCTAATGTATCTTAACTAGTTGGGAGGTTTTTTCCGTAGGCTGATCACCTAGGGTGGAATGCTTGTTGAGGAGTAAATAAGAATGTCCACTATATACACTTAATATTACTCTCTTTTTGATACCTAATCTGATAAGCATATAGTTTTAAATAAAATATTGAGATGGGAAAATTAAGTAATATTTTATATCACATATCAGAAAGTCTCATTTGTGTTGGAAAAAATGGCCGAATACTTTCTCTGTGAGTATACAAGTTGCATTGACCGGGGCTCTTCCTTGACACTTATGTTTTTGGCAAAGGGATGATTCTATCTTGCAAGCTATTTTCTGTAAACAACTTTCCAGTGCTTCACTCAAATGATAAATAAATAAACCCCAAATCAGATAAACAATATATGCATACAACACATGTTTCTCCTTCTGTTTCCTCTGACCTCTGTAACCGTGTAAGCCTTTTTGGGTTATTTATGAATGATTTAAAGGCATAGTAAAATTATGCACATATTAATGAGGGCTCGTAACAATACTAATGAAGAAAATTAAGCCTAATATTTTCTATAGATTTCTCAAGAATGTTTTGATCCAAGTTAAACCTTCTGTAAACTATTCAAAGTTGCAACACCATTTGGTAATGCATGTAACAATAGCAGCTGGCAGGGAGAAGTAGAGCTGCGTATTATTTTGCATGAAAGTGAAATAAGAGCCTGTATTTATGAAAAGAAATCCCAGTGAAAACTGTCATTTAAGGAGATTTATATATTTAGATTTAGATATACAGTTGCTATAAAAAGTTTAAAAAGTCCCAGAGGGATGACACATTCAGTATAGGTGAGGGTAGAATCTTAGAAAGTGCAAGGCAATGAGACATCAAACACTTAAAGCTTGGTTTATAGTTACATACCCATCTAGTTATTTGCTAATGTTCTACCATTTTGCATGTGTCTCTCCTGGTTTGTCCTCTAAACTTGAAGATGCTAGAAGGCATGTGTCTTATCTTCCATTGCCATCATGAGTCTCCAAGGGCTGAGCACTTGGAACCACATGAGTGAAAGTCTATGTGCCTCCAAACAAAAAAGAAAAGAAAAACTAAAAGCTTTAGAGGCAAACAGATTTGTGTGTGTAAGGGGGCTGGGGAGTGGGGAGGTGGGTAGAACTTTTGACATAGTGAAAGTATTACATTATTTTCTGTGAGTAAATTGAGTCACTGGAGAATAGTTAGCATGTATATTTAGATACTTTACTTTTGGATTCCATTTTTGGCCTTCTATGAACTTCCCTGTGGATTCTTTATGGTGTTTACATTACCTTCTACATCAGTCAGAACTAGAAACCAGACAGGTAGCATCAAGCCCTGTGAAAGAGAGTAAAAGGGAAATAGTTTGATTCAGTCATTTTAATGTGTTGGTGTGGTCAAAAGAGATTGGGGCTTTTTGTTGACTACTGCGTTGCTAATTCTGTGTATTTGTCCACTTTTTAAAAATGTTGGTTTTTATGTAATTGAGTAGGCCATGTCTATATGAAACTGAAACAAATGCAAGTTCAATAAAGTCCAGGGAAAAGAATTTATGAAAATGGAACATGTAGTGGTTTGAATGTAGACCTATCTGGATCTGTCTAGATTCTGGCTCCTCACCCTTGGGATTACAGGGACTAACATTTAAGTCTCCCACGTCTGAGAGACCAAACCAGAAAGATAACTGAGTAGAATACTGAATAATTCTGGGGAGAAAAATTAATCAAGTTAGCTGCGTAATGCTAAATAGAGATAGAGAAGTACTAAGAGAAAGAAAACTGAATAGAAATAGCTTTGTAATGTAAAAGTGAAATATGAACATTCTGAATTCAATATGTGATCCTCTTTGCATGAACTATTATCAGTCATTTGTAATGCACGTTATTCAGAACATTGGGAAAATCTTTCCTGACTTATTTCTTAATTAAAAGTAATGAGCATTTTTAGTTTTTATATAATTTATATCATTTGCATGTCACAAAATTCCCATAATTCTGTTGGCCTTAATCATCAAATAAGTTTTGCTGTGCATAAATACAATCACTTTGCATCCCTCCTTTCCAGCAGATGTTATAAAAGAAACGATCACAGCTGGGGGAAATTGATATGCAAAAATATAAAACTTGGCAGCAAACAGATTAATTTTCTGTACTTAATGCCCTTGATTCTTGAAAACTTTAAACTTTTTTCACAATAAGGACAGTGGTTTCATTGTCTGGTGGGCAGTGGACAGATGATAACGTTCTGCTCTATTTTACTTTACGATGAACCAAAGAGGACTGTTTTTTTCTCTAATGAGCTTGCAAGAGATGCTTCAATGCTGAAACATTAGCTGCGTCCTTTGGACTACTATGATGGGGAAGTGAGAAGTAATTTTTAACAACTTGCTAAAATTATCACCATTAGAGTGAATGAAGCACTAAAATATCCATACCAGATGTTTCAAATGGTTAGATTTGGGGGAAAACACACAATTAATTTACATTTTAGTACTAAGTACAAATTTTAATTTACTCTGATTAACTACTTTATAGCCCATCTAGAAGACCATTTGAAGGAGTTATGGAAAAGCTATAAAAGAAGTTGTAATCGAGATATGACACTTTATTGGCATAGACGCAGAAGAGTTTTATGCCCAATGCCCATATTGCTTAGAAGGTTCAAGTTTCACTTGCCCAGAACCTATTATTGAATTACAGACTTGGAATCAATATGGGAAGCAGATTAACTCACTTAATTACAACAATTTGCACCAAGGTTTAATCTCTTCACAGACCAGGTAAATGTTCTAATCCATGACCATATACTTTATCCTTACTGTACTTGCTGAGCAAAAGGATAAACAGATTTCTTGTTACAAATTATTATAAAAGAGACTGGACAAGTGGAAAATGGGTGGTTGAGCTCCTCAGCTTTCCCGTGGATGAAAACAAACAAACAAAAAACATTGGGAAGTATGAATGCTGTTGAAATAGCATGTTCAAAAATCTTAATGTAACACCTGGCATGTAATGATAGGTAGCCATTATCATTAATCACGATGCTGGTAAGGGTGCTGAAAGAAGAGCATTGGAAACTCCATAATGTTATAAATTTTCTTCAAGCCCAAACCATTATAAGCTAGTGGGGCTCTGGCCAGCTCTCAGTTACAGAATACATTATTTGAACTAGTCAGTGTTTGCTAACAGCTGTTAATTTTAAAAATTAGTTGTCGAGATATTGAAATTAGAATTTTCTGCATTGAAATTTGGATTCCTAATATTCCTTTAAAAATCAGAATGTCTGCCACACTTCAGCTGAATCTGAGAATGTCTATGGTCTTTAGACAGAATATACCAATATAATGGCCATCTTCCCTCCGTCTTTCCCCGGTCCTTCTCCTTCCTTCCCTCTTTCCTTCCTTCCTTTCCTTTCTTTCCTTCCCTCCTTCCCTTCCTTCCTTCCCTTCCTTTCCTTCCTTCCCTTCCTTCCCTTCCTCCCTTCCTCCCTTCCTCCTTTCCTCTCTTTCTTTCTCTCTCTTTCTTTCTTTCTTTCTTTCTTTCTTTCTTTCTTTCTTTCTTTCTTTCTTTCTTTCTTTCTTTCTTTCTTTCTTTCTTTCTACTTTTGACAGAGTCTCACTTCATCACTCAGGCTGGAATGCAATGGCACAATCTCAACTCACTGCAAACTCCACCTCCCAGGTTCAAGTGATTCTCCTGTCTCACCCTCCCAAGTAGCTGGGATTACAGGTGCCTACCTCTATGCCTGGCTAATATTTTATATTTTTAATAGAGATGGGGTTTTGCTGTGTTGTCCAGGCTGGTCTTGAACTCCCGACCTCAGGTGACCCACCAGCCTTGGCCCCCCAAAGTGCTGCGATTATAGGTGTAAGCCACTGCACCTGGTCAGCTCTTCCTATTTCTAAGCCAAACATCAAAAGCCAGGGTCATCCCTTAATATTTGTGATTTGGAGAGGGAATTCAAATACACATCCACATTTCATATGTTTAAATAATTAAGTTATAAACCAAGCCAACAAACTGTTATGTAAAATATATTTTATCCTTCTACCTGGACAAATATATCTTCATAACTACCCAGAAGCCTAAGTTCAAATTTATGATTCTCAAAGTTCTGGGGTGGCACGTGGTGCCATAGGAAGAGCCCATCTTCACACTGTGTTTTGCATTCCTGCTTGTTCATCCCTACTCTGTCCCAGAAACCCCAGTCTACTTGGATAAGTTCTGTCCACTGCCATCTCCTCAGGTCTAGGGGTCATCACATGGGAAGAGGGTGCAGTCCTCAGCCTCAGGAGGATAAATCTAGAAAAGAGGCTCATGCAAGTCCTCGAAGCAATTCAAACCCATTTTGGGGAGAACTTTGGGGTCCAGAGCTTGTGATACAGGATTTAGGTGCAGGCTCCCAATGGCATGTCCCCTAGACTCTGCAGCTTCTTCACTGTGGGGAGAGACGTGGCTGGACAAGGGCCAGAAAATGTTCTTCTGTGCTGCGGGCAAAAACCAAAAGGCAGTACTGCGGGTGACCATTTATAATGAAACTTGTTCTATTGTTCTTTTTATGGTTGCTTCAAGAAACTTTTCTTAATTTTTTTTCTATTTAAATTGAAATAATTTAATGAACTTTCCACAAATCTCATATTCTGGCATGAAGACAAGCAGTTAATATTCATGAGCAGCTACCATGTAACAAATGCAGCACTGCAATATGAACAAGAGGAAGATGACTAACCAAAGGTCTTAAACTCCAACACCTGCAGATCATAGGCATGTGACATAAATGAGTGAAATAATTTCCATCTGTGATCTAAGCCCTTTCCACTTTCTTAAAACCCACCACATTATTTTTCATGGTATCATTTTTGATAGAGACTTGAATTCCAAGGATAATATTTTCATCCTACCGAAGTGTATGTTCAATGTATTTGTACATATGTTTACCATACCATTCATAATTCCTCTATATAAACACAGTTTTCAAATTGCTCCTCAATTTTCTGATGTTTGGTTACTATAGTTTTTCCAGAAATTTACTTTGTGTGCCATTAATCAGCCATTTCCCTGGCTTCTTTTCTGCTTATTCCTATTCCCATTTAAGTCATTAGACCTGGAGGAAACAGATTGAATGGTTTCAGCTTTTACTTGTCAAAGTCCACTCCCTTTGGTTTCCCTTTTCTCTAGATTTTTTTCTAGCTTTACCAGTGGCACTTTCTATCCCCAGTCTCCCAATATAGAGGCCACATAGTCAACTGAACTTGACTGAGAAGTATGGGAATGCTAGATGTCTCACAAGAAGTATTTCTTTATTTTCTTGTTAGCTCTCTTTTAGTTTAAACATCCGAATCATAACACAGACACATCAGGTGGCAGTCAAGATTTAAAAAGAGCAAATTATGCTTTCTTGGTCTATATTTTTATTTGCCCCAGTCAGTGAGTTTCTCAATTACGGTGTTAGAGCACAGTTACAAGAGCCTAGGCATGGAATCCTAGGACTTGGTAAAACCCCGTCTCTACTAAAAATACAAAACTTAGTCAGGCGTGCTGGCACTCACCTGTAATTCCAGCTACTCAGGAGGCTAAGGCAGGAGAATCCCTTGAACCCAGGAGGTGGAGGTTGCAGAGAGCTGAGATGTATTTATAGACAGCTGATTTTCAATAAAAACACCAATAACATACATTGGGGAAAGGACACCGTTTTCATTAAATATCACTGGGAAAACTGGATATTCATATGCAGAAAAAATTAATCCAGACCCCTATCTCTCACGATATATGAAAATCAATCAGAGATGGATTAAAGACTTAGACAGAAAACCAAAAACTGAAACCACTATGAGAAAGCATAGGGAAAACACTTCAGGACATTGGTCTAGGCAAAGATTTTATGAGTAACACCTCAAAAGCACAGACAAAAAGAAAAAAAAATAACTATTATTATACTAAAAAGTTTCTGCACAGATAACAATCAGCAGAGTGAAGAGACAACCTGCAGAATGGAGAATAAAATTGCAAACTATTTATTCAACAGGATGCTATAATGATATCCAGTATATACAAGGAACTCAAACAACTGAACAGGATAAAAACAAAAACAAAAACAACTAGTCACATTAAAAAGCATGCAAGAAACAGGAGTAAACATGTATTAAAAGAAGTCATATAAATGACTTACCAACTATATGAAAAAATACTCAACATTAATAATCATTGAAAAAATGCAAAAGTACAGTATCATCCTCCTCTAATTAGAATGGATATTATTAAAAAGAGAAAAAACAATAGATGCTTGTAAAAACACAAAGAAAAGGGATCTCTTCTAGACTGTTGGTGGAAATGTAATTTAGTAAAGCAACTATGGAAAATGATATGGAGATTTCTAAAAAAACTAAAAATATAAACACAATATAACCCAACACTCTCACTACTGGGTATTTATCCAAAGGAAAGAAATCAGTATATAAAAATGATCTCAGCACCCCCATGTTTATTGCAGCACATTCACAATAGCAAAGATATGGAATCGACCTAGATGTTTATTAACAGATGATCAATAAAGAAAATGTAGTATATACACAATACATATATGTTATTCAGCCATAAAAAATAATAACATCATGTCATTTGAAGCAATATCTATGTCACTGGAGGTCCTTATGTGAAGTGAAATAAGCTAAGCACAAAAACACAAATACTGCATGTTCTTACTCATATGTGGGATCTAAAATAGCGTATCTCATGGAAGTAGAGTTGACTGGTCATCACCAGAGGCTGAGAAGGGTCTGGGGATGTGGAGGATAAAGACAGGTTGGTTAGTGGATACAAAAAGCAGTTTAAGAGAATAAATAAGTTCTAATGTTTAATAAGAGAGTAGAATGACTATAGGTAACATTGTATTGTATAGTTCAAAAAAAGCTAGAAGAGAGAATTTGAAAGTTTCCAAACACACAGAAATGTGTTTGGAAATGGATACCCTAAATACCTTGACTTGATTATTACACATTCTATGCATGTAACAAAATGTGTTATATGTATCCCATAAATAAATACAAACATTATGTATCAATTTTCAAAGGGCCTTAAGAAGTACCTTAAAAGTGAAAAGTCAAAAGACTCCCCAAATTGAATGTATATCTAAGTACATATGAACAAAGACTCCAATATGACTGTTAGCAATATACATGGAAAGTGAATTACATCAGTCAAGCACATTGAGGTCACTGGCGTGTCTGAAAAGAGTTTCTTTCTTTCTGAAGTTTAAGTACAAGAATACCCAGTTCTAGAGAAACTTACACTTGGACAGATTTACAAAGAGCTAAGAGAAGAAGTGAATAGAAATGGGATATAAATCCATTTAAATGATTTATTAACATTACAATAATGGCTATCATTGATTAAGGATTAGTATATGCCATAGATTGTTGTATGTAGCTTTTGTGTATTATTTTCTCATATAAGATAGAAACTATTTTCATAATTTGCGATAAGGATGTTGGGACTCTGAGAGTTTAATCTTGCTGAGGATTCAAACATATAAATGACTAAGAATTTTAAGGCTGGCATGCAATGGCACAATCTCAGCTCACTGCAACCTCTACCTCCTGGGTTCAAGGGATTCTCCTGCCTCAGCCTCCCAAGTAGCTGGGATTACAGGCAAATGCCACCACAACGAGCTAATTTTTGTATTTTTAGTAGGGACGGGGTTTTACCATGTTGACCAGGCTAGTTTTGAACTGCTGACCTCAGGTGATCCACCCATCTTGACCTCCCAAAGTGTTGGGATTACAGGCATGAGCCACCGTGCCCAGCCATGATTATTACTTTTATTCCACTATGGTATGGGAAGATACTGGATATGATCTTGATTTGTTGATATTTGTTTAGTGTTCTAACATATGGTCTATCCTGGAGAACATTCCATGTGGTGATGAGAAGAATGTATATTCTACAGGTTTTGGATGAAATGTTCTGTAGATCTATTTGTTTCTAAAGTCCAGTTTATATGCAATATTTCTTTGTTAGTTTTCTGTCTAGATGATCTCTCTAATACTGAGAGTGGGTGTTGACGTATCCAGCTATTATTGTATTGCAGTCTGTCTCTGCCTGTAGATCTAATGTTTACTTTATAAATCTTCATCCTCTGGTGTTGAGTGTATACATGTTTACAATTATTATATCTTCTTGCTGAATTTATCCTTTACCATTGTATATGACTGCTTTTCTTTCTTCTTACTGGTTTTAATTTAAAATCTGTGTTATCTTATGTAAAGATAGCTACTCATTTTTGGCTTCTGTTTGCATATAATATCTTTTTCCATTAATTTACTTTAAGTGTATATTTATCTTTACAGGTAACATGAATTTCTTGTAAGCAGCATATAATTGAGTGATGTCCTTTTTATCCATTCAGCCAGCTTATGTCTTTTAAGTGTAAATTTTAATTTATTTACACTCAAGATTATTATTTTTATTGATTATTATTTATATTATTTATATATTTATTCTTTTCATTTTATTAACTGACTTCTGGTAGTTTTGTTTAGTCTTCGTTTGTTTCTCTCTTACTGTTTATCATTGCAGTTTGGAGGGTTTTTATAGTGATAACGTTTGAGTTCTTTATCTTTCTCATTTGTGTATTTGCTTTACCAGTGGGTTTAGTACTTTTGTGTGTCTGCATGATGGTAGATACCATTTTTTCACTTCTAGGTGTAGGACTCTCTTAAGCATTTCTGGTATGGCTGATCTAATAGCAATGAATTTCCTCAGTTTGGCTTGTCTAGGAAAGACTTATTTTTAATCCTTCATTTATGAAAGTTAACTTTGCTGGGTATAGAATTCTTGACTAATAGTTTTTTTTTTTCTTTCAGCATTTCGAATATATCGTCCTATTCTTTCTTGTCCAGTAAGGTTTCTATTGAGGAATAGGCTGTTAGTCTAATGGAGATTCCCTTATAAGTAGCTATATGCTGTTCTCTTGCTTTTTGTAGAATTCTCTTTTTTTCTTTGACATTTGAGACTGTGCCTATAATGACCCATGGTGAAGATCTTTTTAAATTGTATCTATTTGGGCATCTCTAAGCTTCCTCTATCTGGATGTCTAAATCTCTTCTTAGACTTGGGAAGTTTTCATCTATTATTTTGTTACATAGGTTTTCTATCCCTTTTGTTTACTTTTCATTTGCTAAAACAGCAATAATTCAATCTGTGGTGTCCCGTATATCATGTAGACTTTATTCATTCTTCTTTATTTTCATCTGTTATTTCGAAAGACCTATCTTAACATTCTGAAATTCTTTTGTCTGATTGAGTTTGTTGTTGAAGATTTCAGATGTATTTTGCATTTCATTGACTGAATTCTTCAGTTCAAAAATTTCTTTTTGTTTGCTTTTTCTTGTTACCTACCTCTGGTAAATTTCTTGTTCAATTCTTTTTTTGATTTTCTTGTATTGTTTATCTCGGTTGTCTTATAGCTAACTGAGTTTCTTTAATATGATTATTTTGGATTCTTTTTCAAAAATTTCATATTTTTTTTTAAAATTTATTTATTATTATTATACTTTAAGTTGTAGGGTACATGTGCATAACGTGCAGGTTTGTTACATATGTATTATAATTGTGCCATGTTGGTGTGCTGCACCCATCAACCCGTCATTTACATAAGGTATAACTCCCAATGCAATCCCTCCCCCCTCCCCCCTCCCCATGATAGGCCCCGGTGTGTGATGTTCCCCTTCCCAAGTCCAAGTGATCTCATTGTTCAGTTCCCACCTATGAGTGAGAACATGCGGTGTTTGGTTTTCTGTTCTTGTGATAGTTTGCTAAGAATGATGGTTTCCAGCTGCATCCATGTCCCTACAAAGGACACAAACTCATCCTTTTTTATGGCTGCATAGTATTCCATGGTGTATATGTGCCACATTTTCTTAATCCAATCTGTCACTGATGGACATTTGGGTTGATTCCAAGTCTTTGCTATTGTGAATAGTGCTGCAATAAACATACGTGTGCATGTGTCTTTATAGCAGCATAATTTATAATCCTTTGGGTATATGCCCAGTAATGGGATGGCTGGGTCATATGGTACATCTAGTTCTAGATCCTTGAGGAATCGCCATACTGTTTTTCATAATGGTTGAACTAGTTTACAATCCCACCAACAGTGTAAAAGTGTTCCTATTTCTCCACATCCTCTCCAGCACCTGTTGTTTCCTGACTTTTGAATGATCGCCATTCTAACTGGTGTGAGATGGTATCTCATTGTGGTTTTGATTTGCATTTCTCTGATGGCCAGTGATGATGAGCATTTTTTCATGTGTCTGTTGGCTGTATGAATGTCTTCTTTTGAGAAATGTCTGTTCATATCCTTTGCCCACTTTTGGATGGGGTTGTTGGTTTTTTTCTTGTAAATTTGTTTGAGTTCTTTGTAGGTTCTGGATATTAGCCCTTTGTCAGATGAGTAGATTGCAAAAATTTTCTCCCATTCTGTAGGTTGCCTGTTCACTCTGATGGTAGTTTCTTTTGCTGTGCAGAAGCTCTTTAGTTTAATGAGATTCCATTTGTCAATTTTGGCTTTTGCTGCTGTTGCTTTTGGTGTTTTAGACATGAAGTCTTTGCCCATGCCTATGTCCTGAATGATACTAGCTAGGTTTTCCTCTAGGATTTTTATGGTATTAGGTCTAACATTTAAGTCTCTAATCCATCTTGAATTAATTTTCGTATAAGGAGTAAGGAAAGGATCCAGTTTCAGCTTTCTACTTATGGCTAGCCAATTTTCCCAGCACCATTTATTAAATAGGGAATCCTTTCCCCATTTCTTGTTTCTCTCAGGTTTGTCAAAGATCAGATGGCTGTAGATGTGTGGTATTATTTCTGAGGACTCTGTTCTGTTCCATTGGTCTATATCTCTGTTTTGGTACCAGTACCATGCTGTTTTGGTTACTGTAGCCTTGTAGTATAGTTTGAAGTCAGGTAGCATGATGCCTCCAGCTTTGTTGTTTTGACTTAGGATTGTCTTGGAGATGCGGGCTCTTTTTTGGTTCCATATGAACTTTAAAGCAGTTTTTTCCAATTCTGTGAAGAAACTCATCAGTAGCTTGATGGGGATGGCATTGAATCTATAAATTACCTTGGGCAGTATGGCCATTTTCACGATATTGATTCTTCCTATCCATGAGCATGGTATGTTCTTCCATTTGTTTGTGTCCTCTTTTATTTCACTGAGCAATGGTTTGTAGTTCTCCTTGAAGAGGTCCTTTACATCCCTTGTAAGTTGGATTCCTAGGTATTTTATTCTCTTTGAAGCGATTGTGAATGGAAGTTCATTCATGATTTGGCTCTCTGTTTGTCTGTTACTGGTGTATAAGAATGCTTGTGATTTTTGCACATTAATTTTGTATCCTGAGACTTTGCTGAAGTTGCTTATCAGCTTAAGGAGATTTTGGGCTGAGACAATGGGGTTTTCTAAATATACAATCATGTCATCTGCAAACAGGGACAATTTGACTTCTTCTTTTCCTAACTGAATCTCCTTGATTTCTTTCTCTTGCCTGATTGCCCTAGCCAGAACTTCCAACACTATGTTGAATAGGAGTGGTGAGAGAGGGCATCCCTGTCTTGTGCCAGTTTTCAAAGGGAATTTTTCCAGTTTTTGCCCATTCAGTATGATATTGGCTGTGGGTTTGTCATAAATAGCTCTTATGATTTTGAGGTACGTTCCATCAATACCGAATTTATTGAGCGTTTTTAGCATGAAGGGCTGTTGAATTTTGTCAAAAGCCTTTTCTGCATCTATTGAGATAATGATGTGGTTCTTGTCTTTGGTTCTGTTTATATGCTGGATTATGTTTATTGATTTGCGAATGTTGAACCAGCCTTGCATCCCAAGGATGAAGCCCACTTGATCATGGTGGATAAGCTTTTTGATGTGTTGCTGAATCCGGTTTGCCAGTATTTTATTGAGGATTTTTGCATCGATGTTCATCAGGGATATTGGTCTAAAATTCTCTTTTTTTGTTGTGTCTCTGCCAGGCTTTGGTATCAGGATGATGTTGGCCTCATAAAATGAGTTAGGGAGGATTCCCTGTTTTTCTATTGATTGGAATAGTTTCAGAAGGAATGGTACCAACTCCTCCTTGTACCTCTGGTAGAATTCAGCTGTGAATCCATCTGGTCCTGGACTTTTTTTGGTTGGTAGGCTATTAATTATTGCCTCAATTTCAGAGCCTGCTATTGGTCTATTCAGGGATTCAACTTCTTCCTGGTTTAGTCTTGGAAGAGTGTAAGTGTCCATGAAATTATCCATTTCTTCTAGATTTTCCAGTTTATTTGCGTAGAGGTGTTTATAGTATTCTCTGATGGTAGTTTGTATTTCTGTGGGGTCGGTGGTGATATCCCCTTCATCATTTTTAATTGCGTCGATTTGATTCTTCTCTCTTTTCTTCTTTATTAGTCTTGCTAGTGGTCTGTCAATTTTGTTGATCTTTTCAAAAAACCAACTCCTGGATTCATTGATTTTTTAGAGGGTTTTTTGTGTCTCTATCTCCTTCAGTTCTGCTCTGATCTTAGTTATTTCTTGCCTTCTGCTAGCTTTCGAATGTGTTTGCTCTTGCTTCTCTAGTTCTTTTAATTGCGATGTTAGAGTGTCAATTTTAGATCTTTCCTGCTTTCTCTTGTGGGCATTTAGTGCTATAAATGTCCCTCTACACACTGCTTTAAATGTGTCCCAGAGATTCTGGTATGTTGTATCTTTGTTCTCATTGGTTTCAAAGAACATCTTTATTTCTGCCTTCATTTCGTTATGTACCCAGTAGTCATTCAGGAGCAGGTTGTTCAGTTTCCATGTAGTTGAGCGGTTTTGATTGAGTTTCTTAGTCCTGAGTTCTAGTTTGATTGCACTGTGGTCTGAGAGACAGTTTGTTATAATTTCTGTTCTTGTACATTTGCTGAGGAGTGCTTTACTTCCAATTACGTGGTCAATTTTGGAGTAAGTACGATGTGGTGCTGAGAAGAATGTATATTCTGTTGATTTGGGGTGGAGAGTTCTATAGATGTCTATTAGGTCTGCTTGCTGCAGAGATGAGTTCAATTCCTGGATATCCTTGTTAACTTTCTGTCTCGTTGATCTGTCTAATGTTGACAGTGGAGTGTTGAAGTCTCCCATTATTATTGTATGGGAGTCTAAGTCTCTTTGTAAGTCTCTAAGGACTTGCTTTATGAATCTGGGTGCTCCTGTATTGGGTGCATATATATTTAGGATAGTTAGCTCTTCCTGTTGAATTGATCCCTTTACCATTATGTAATGGCCTTCTTTGTCTCTTTTGATCTTTGATGGTTTAAAGTCTGTTTTATCAGAGACTAGTATTGCAACCCCCGCTTTTTTTTGTTCTCCATTTGCTTGGTAAATCTTCCTCCATCCCTTTATTTTGAGCCTATGTATGTCTCTGCATGTGAGATGGGTCTCCTGAATACAGCAGACTGATGGATCTTGACTCTTTATCCAGTTTGCCAGTCTGTGTCTTTTAATTGGTGCATTTAGTCCATTTACATTTAAGGTTAATATTGTTATGTGTGAACTTGATCCTGCCATTATGATATTAACTGGTTATTTTGCTCGTTAGTCGATGCAGTTTCTTCCTAGCCTCGATGGTCTTTACATTTTGGCATGTTTTTGCAATGGCTGGTACCGGTTGTTCCTTTCCATGTTTAGTGCTTCCTTCAGGGTCTCTTGTAAGGCAGGCCTAGTGGTGACAAAATCTCTAAGCATTTGCTTATCTGTAAAGGATTTTATTTCTCCTTCACTTATGAAACTTAGTTTGGCTGGATATAAAATTCTGGGTTTAAAATTCTTTTCTTTAAGAATGTTGAATATTGGCCCCCACTCTCTTCTGGCTTGTAGAGTTTCTGCCGAGAGATCTGCTGTTAGTCTGATGGGCTTCCCTTTGTGGGTAACCCGACCTTTCTCTCTGGCTGCCCTTAAGATTTTTTCCTTCATTTCAACTTTGGTGAATCTGGCAATTATGTGTCTTGGAGTTGCTCTTCTCGAGGAGTATCTTTGTGGCGTTCTCTGTATTTCCTGGATCTGAATGTTGGCCTGCCCTACTAGGTTGGGGAAGTTCTCCTGGATGATATCCTGAAGAGTGTTTTGCAACTTGGTTCCATTTTCCCCCTCACTTTCAGGCACCCCAATCAGACATAGATTTGGTCTTTTTACATAATCCCATACTTCTTGCAAGCTTTGTTCATTTCTTTTTCTTCTTTTTTCTTTTGGTTTCTCTTCTCGCTTCATTTCATTCATTTGATCCTCAATCACTGACATTCTTTCTTCCAGTTGATCGAGTCGGTTACTGAAGCTTGTGCATTTGTCACGTATTTCTCGTGTCATGGTTTTCATCTCTTTCATTTCGTTTATGATCTTCTCTGCATTAATTACTCTAGCCATCAATTCTTCCACTTTTTTTTCAAGATTTTTAGTTTCTTTGCGCTGGGTACGTAATTCCTCCTTTAGCCCTGAGAAATTTGATGGACTGAAGCCTTCTTCTCTCATCTCGTCAAAGTCATTCTCCGTCCAGCTTTGATCCGTTGCTGTCGATGAGCTGCGCTCCTTTGCCGGGGGAGATGCGCTCTTATTTTTTGAATTTCCAGCTTTTCTGCCCTGCTTTTTCCCCATCTTTGTGGTTTTATCTGCCTCTGGTCTTTGATGATGGTGATGTACTGATGGGGTTTTGGTGTAGGTGTCCTTCCTGTTTGATAGTTTTCCTTCTAACAGTCAGGACCCTCAGCTGTAGGTCTGTTGGAGATTGCTTGAGGTCCACTCCAGACCCTGTTTGCCTGGGTATCAGCAGCAGAGGCTGCAGAAGATAGAATATTTCTGAACAGCGAGTGTACCTGTCTGATTCTTGCTTTGGAAGCTTCCTCTCAGGGGTGTACTCCACCCTGTGAGGTGTGGGGTGTCAGACTGCCCCTAGTGGGGGATGTCTCCCAGTTAGGCTACTTAGGTGTCAGGGACCCATTTGAGCAGGGAGTCTGTCCCTTCTCAGATCTCAACCTCCATGTTGGGAGATCCACTGCTCTCTTCAAAGCTGTCAGACAGAGTCGTTTGCGTCTGCAGAGCTTTCTGCTGCGTTTGTTATTGTTTACTGTGCCCTGTCCCCAGAGGTGGAGTCTACAGAGACAGGCAGGTTTCCTTGAGCTGCTGTGAGCTCCACCCAGTTCGAGCTTCCCAGCAGCTTTGTTTACCTACTTAAGCCTCAGCAATGGTGGGCGCCCCTCCCCCAGCCTCACTGCTGCCTTACCGGTAGATCACAGACTGCTGTGCTAGCAATGAGGGAGGCTCCGTGGGTGTGGGACCCTCCGGGCCAGGTGTGGGATATGATCTCCTGGTGTGCCTGTTTGCTTAAAGCGCAGTATTGGGGTGGGAGTTACCCAATTTTCCAGGTGTTGTTTGTCTCAGTTCCCCTGGCTAGGAAAAGGGATTCCCTTCCCCCTTGCGCTTCCCAGGTGAGGCAATGCCTCGCCCTGCTTCAGCTCTCGCTGGTCGGGCTGCAGCAGCTGACCAGCACCAATCGTCTGGCACTCCCCAGTGAGATGAACCCAGTACCTCAGTTGAAAATGCAGAAATCACCGGTCTTCTGTGTCGCTTGCGCTGGGAATTGGAGACTGGAGCTGTTCCTATTCGGCCATCTTGCTCCGCCCATCCATAATTTTTTTTTCATTGGAATCTCTTGCAGAAGAATTATTGCATTTTTTGAGGTGTCATATTCTCTTACTTTTTCATGTTTCTTGTTTCCTTACATTGATATCTGTGCCTGTGGTGTAAGAGTCACTTCTTCTAATTTTTTGAATTCTCTTTAATAGGGTAGGACATTTTCCTGAAGTTGTATCTATGGTGTCGATTGTGTTGGGCACTTTGGCTTTGATCCTGTGTGCACAGTATAGTTTTCATATGATTTATTTCACTGTAAACAGCGTCAGTAGTGTCTGTGATTTGCTCAGTGGCTTATGTTGGTTGTTAGTGGAGTCTGTGGTGAAAATTTGCTGGTGACAGGGATGTCAGGTAGGCCAACCCTTGGACCCTAATGGTGGCAGTGGTGCCTGTCCTTTGCCCCAGGGAAGCATATACATATGCTGGCACTGATGTTGGAAAGTCCAGACAGGCTTATCTTTGGGCCTCCAGTCAACTTGCTCAAATGCTAGGAATGGCAGCAGTGGGCCTGGGTAGGTGGACAGGTTTTTGGGCTCCTGGGATGTGGGCATGGCACAGACAATGGCAGTGCAGTGGCAGGACAACAGTATCTCCCAAGTGGTCTACACCAGTGTTAGTGGTGGCTGCAATGGGCTAGGAAGGCCAGTCTGCAGGCCCACACATGGTGTGTGCAGGTGGGTGCCTGCTCCAGTGGTAGTGGAATGTGAGATAGGCCTGCTGTTAAGCCACCAGGAGGAGTGCTCAGGTGTCAGTCGTGATGGGTTGTGCCAGGTAATTCCCAGGCTTCCAGATAGTATGCTTGGGTCCTGTGGAGCTGGGCTTGGTGGGCCTGTCCTCTGGCTTTCCAGTGGTGCATGCAGGTACTGGCTGTGATAGACAGGGGTGGAGTAATCTTCAGGTCCCTGTCAGAATGCTCAGGTTGGAGCAGCAGCAGTTGCTGGGGAAAGTGGGGTTCCTTTCTCTGGGAGCAGCTTTAGGCAGAGAGCCGGGGACCACATGCTTTGGCCCCAGTTGGTGGCTGCAAGCAGGTAGCCTTTCCTCAGTATGCTTGTAAAAAGCACAGAAGCTCAGCTTCTCTGGGGATAGTGGGGATTGCTGCCAATGGTTCATGTTTTTGCCCTGGGAGCAGTATCTAGAAATGGTGCCTGGCTGCAGGCAGGGAATATCAGTAGGACTTCAGAGATATAAAGTTGCAGGGGCTGTTGAGATGCTGGCAGTATGTAGTAGTCTGATGAGGGTTAAGGCTTCAAACTGGTGCTGTGCTGTAGCTGCATAGGACTCAGAGTTTTGTGGGACTCAGCATGAGCTCTCTCTGTAACAATGCTGGTGCACAATCTCCAGGCAGTGCACAGTCTCCAGGCAGATCTTTATATTAGTCTCAGGGTCCATGAAGGTCAGGGAGTCTCCCATGGCTAGGACTGCAGGAGTTCACAGTGGGAATGTGGACTGCTTGGGTCTTTCATTTACCCTTTTCCTGCAATGGGAAGCTCTCCAGGCACTCAACAAAATCTGGTTGAGCAGGCTGCCTCACTTCTCTCTCATTCCTTGCCTTAGGTGTTTTCTGTCACTTCCCTCTTGAATCCCTGTCTTCTCTCCTAGGCAATCTATTCAAAGTGTGATTATCTACTCACTGTTTTGACTCTTCTTTGTAGAGAGGTGAGTACTAGATGCCTCTAGGCAGCCGTCCTGAAGCCCCGCTTATAGAAAATCTGCTTTATCATTTGGGATAAGAACATGGTATTAGACTACCATTATTGATTATAGAAATAATATATTCAATATTTTGAAATAATATATTTCAATATTTACAAAACGTTTGTGGTCAAGTTATCTTATAAAGTTTTGAAAAACTCATTTCGATTTATAGTACATTATGATAATTTGAAATGCCAACATAAGACATCTATCAAAGTACCCATATAGGCCTCACCAAATTATATAATTTAATGAAAAACTAGCTATAAGTATTAGATTATTTTATTAAATTCGCATGTAGAATGTTCCATATTTTTGGCAATTACATTGAAGTTCCATCTTTATTGAGAAAAGATGAGATTTTTCACTTTTGATTAAACTAAATTGCATGTTTCAAGAACCATCCAATTAATTATAACTCAAATAGAGATTTTTCATTAGTGTTTGGAAGAGGCTAAATTTAAGTGCATTAATAAATTAACAGGATTAAAATTTTACCCATGTGATGGGCTACTGGAATTCTCTAGACTTTTTCAAAAAGACAACCTTGTAAATCTTTGAAATCAAATCAGAATTTTAAAATAATTTCTCCCAGAAGCACGACGTGCTATGTACTTCTGCTATGTTTGTGTCTCCTCCAAATTTCTTGTTGAAACCTAATCCTCAATGCAACAATATTAAGAGACAAGGCCTCTTACAATGTCGTTAAGTCTTTATAAAAGGCGTTGCGGTGGAAGTGAGTTCACCCTTTTGTCTTTTCTGCCATGTGAGGATACAACATTTGTCCCCTCTGGAGAAAATAACTTTTAAGCTGCCATTTTGGAAGCAGAGAACAGCCTTTATCAGACACCAGACCTACCAGTACCATGATCCTGGACTTCCCTGCCTCCAGAAAAGTGAGAAATAAATTTCTATTTTTTAAATTGCCCAGTCTCAGGTATTTTGTTATAATAGTACAAACATACTAAGACTTATGCATACAACTCTTAGTTAAGACATATGCATGCAAATCTTAGTTACATGTGAAAACACTGAAACTTTCTTTATACCATGACTTTTGCAGCTCATACAGAAATATCGGGTTTCGATGTTTTAGTTTTATATCTATGACAGTTGTAAAATTCTGTCTGGGCATTAGATAAGGTTATTAGCTAGACACTTTCCAGGTTGAATTATTATGGATAACATCTTCTCTAAGATTACTTTTAGAAAGTTGTCATCTGATGTTAAATAAAAAGTAACCCTGGAAATCAGGGTGAGCAAGCTGCTTCTACAAAGTACCAAATAGAAAATATTTTAGGCTTTGCAGGCCCCATGATCTTTGTAATGATTACTTAGCTCTGTTGGGGTATTGCAAAAGCAGCCATGAACAATAAAGAAATGAATAAACATGGCTGTGTTCTAATAAAATGTTATTTATAAAAACAGACATTAAACCGGATTTTACCTTTGGGATATAGTTTGCCAACCCACATCCCATTCCCCAGTAAGATATTAAAGATTGGAGAATACATAAATATAATAGCAGACCCTAATAGCATTTTCATATATCCAAGGAATCTCAGGAATGATGCTTATAATATTAAATGGTGTTCTCTCTTTGGACTATTGGAAATAACATTCTATAAGAGTTTAGCCGGCTGGCCGTGGTGGCTCACGCCTGTAATCCCAGTACTTTAGGAGGCTGAGGGGGGTGGATCATGAGGTCAGGAGATCGAGACCATCCTGGCTAACACGGTGAAACCCCGTCTCTACTAAAAATACAAAAAAATTAGCCAGGCGTGGTGGCGGGTGCCTATAGTCCCAGCTACTCAGGAGGCTAAGGCAGGAGAATGGCATGAACCCGGGAGGTGGAGATTACAGTGAGCCTAGATAGCACCACTGCACTCCAGCCTGGGTGACAGGGCGAGACTCTTGTCTCAAAAAAAAGAGTTTAGCTATAGGTTAATTTCAAGTGCATAAAAACTGTTGACTACTCTAATTATTAGTAGAGGCCAACTTTTCAACTGTATTTTGCATGTTCACCAAGAAACTAATTTGCATTCTAAGAAAAAATGTAATTGCATAAATTCTCATGTTCAAATAATTTCTAGAAACACAGGATTAAACAAAATTAAATTTGTTTATTTACTGTAGAATTTTATAAAACTTCTAATATACTTATGTGCCCTGTGGGTCTCCAATGGGTGGTGCAGGGTGAATATGGTAGAGCATATTTTGTTTCCTAAACTTATTTAATCATAAAACCCCTACTGAGTAATCACAGAAAGTATAGTACGTGAAACATAGTTTGAAAAATGCTTGCATAGTTATTCCTGGGCTTGGGTATGTCTGACAGTATTCTTAAATATGACTGGCCATCTGGCAGTAGCTTTCCCAGCTTGAAAGGCTCAATAGTCACCTAAATAAAACTGTTTTTTTGTTTGTTTTTCTTTTTTTTTCTTTGAGCTACCATTTAGGATTTATAATAATAAATTTTAATAATATAATAATAAATTTATACTAATAAATCCTAAATGGTATATAAATCCTAAATGGTATATATTATTATAAATCCTAAATGGTAAAAAAGGAAAAAGTATTGCTTTTCCTTTTTTAGTGTGTACTCATCAGAACCATCGTTTCTGCACTGATTGTGTTCCGACTTCTCACCTTGTTCCAGAGCAAAGAAAAGGACAGACAAGGGTGAGAGGAAACGCAGGAAGTGGGTGGGAGATCCAGATGCCCAATACAGCACAGGACCTCTGAAATGAAGATGAATTACTCTTCAACCCCTGGGACATAAAAACATTGCAAGGTGCTCTGACTTTTAGGAAAAAACTTAATAAGAGGGAAAGAGTGAGACATCACTAAGTGATAGAAGTCATGATCAAAAGTCATGAGGGTATGTTCTGTCTCACTTGGGACTGAGATGTGTTCTCAATAGGCCAATAGGCCTTGGGACCTACAGCTCGTCATTCCTTGGTTCTCTGCTTCCTTTAACTGCCATTTATTCCGGTGTTTTGGTGGCTCTCCCACTCGAGGGAATTGTAGTATTAAGAGTTCGAACTAATGAGCAGAATGTTCTACCTGCGTTATCTGTTTTAATTCTTGTTTACCCTATGAGGACTGTACTACTATCATGCCTTTTTTATAAATGAAGAAGGTAATTTCTCAGGGAGATTTAAGTAATTACTGAAAGTTACATAACTAATAAGTCATGCATCTAGGACTAAAACCCACGGGAGCTTGTCTTCAGAGTCTTAGGTAATACCTCTTCATAACCATCCAGTGCATGAAGGAGCATAAGCTACTAATTCCACATGGAATGTTTATTAATTGAAGATGCTGGGCCCTGTGCCAGGAGCAGTGGTTTCAGAAGTTAAAATGGCCTAACTCTTACCCTAAAGGCACTTCCACACCACCTACTTCATTGAACTCTATTATTGCCTATTTATTTTATTTTATTTTATTTTATTTTATTTTATTTTATTTTATTTCTTTGTAGATGGATTTTTAGAAGCACTGACGTGGGGACAATTAATTTTAGTCAACGAAGCTAGGGAAGGTTTTATAAAAGTAACAGTGGAGCTGAGCCTGTAGGATGATTCTAACAAGTAGAAAATGGGAGAGAGGTTTTCTGGGCAGGAGAAAGCACAAAGACCCAGAAGCCCCTGCTGGTGGCAGGAAGCAGTGTGTTGTCAGGTACGACTGGTTATAACCTTAGGAATCATTTTGGAGACAGAATTTACAGGCTGTGTTCATGGATAGAAACTTGAAGCAGCGAGAGCTAAAGAAGAATCATTTTTCAAGCTTGGATGGCTGGTAGGATGCTAACACCATTAGTGGACAGAGAACACCTTGAGGGCTGGACATGATGCGATTAGTTCCAGACGTGCTTGGTTTGAGGTTTCTTAAGGTGTTTAGCTGCAGATTTCCAATCAATACTTGGATATTTAAATTTGAAACCTAGTAAAATGCTCAATACCAGCCAGACTGCATTGGAACTAAAAAGGTGAACTATTTCAACTGATATTAGCTTTTATAATATGTGAGAAGTAACTTATTTCTAATACTTAAAGTATACTGTAAAATAAATATTATTTAATTAACTATTAAGGTATATGTATATGCACACATGTATACCAATATATACATTATATTTATACACCTATATATTTAAAACCAATGTATACATGATATATGTAATATACATTATATGTATTGTATTTTGAAGAATATATGTGTCTTTTATGAAAAAAAGGCACTTTGAGTTTCAACTCATTGATATGGAAGCAGGTTTTCTTAATCTTTAAGATTGGTCCTACCTATAATTTTATCAACTGCTTACAATAAAAAACAGAATTATCAATGATTGATGATGAAATTAGAAGTAGAGGTTCTAGTGACCCGAAAGATGGTGTTTTCACAATTTTCTTCCCTCACCGTCTTTCTCTCCCTTCCACATGTGTGCATGCATACAGCACAGTGTACTCAAAATCACCTATCTTCTAAGATGAAGAAGCTAAGGCATCCTCTATCAATTTTGGGGGAATGAAACATTCACTTGTATCTTGCCTGAAAGAAGAATTACAAGTCAGTCTAAGATTGAATCTGAAATTACCAAATGTTAGCGGAGAAAGAACTGTGTTCATTGGGTAGTCCTGCCTATCCTGTAGGATGAGCCACAGGAAGAGTATATGACTTTCCCAGTTTGATGGGGGGCAAATCTATAACTAGCATGAAGTCTCCAGGATCCCCACTGCAGAGTATATGACTTTCCCAGTTTGATGGGGGGCAAAGCTATAACTAGCATGAAGTCTCCAGGATCCCTACTGCTGTATGCATTCTGGCCACCTCAGTTCTCAGATTTTAGGGATAAAGTTGAAATTTCATCCATGCCAACATAATTTTCCACTCTTGTTATTTTCTATACTTGTTGACTAAAAGAATAAAAATATTTTTTTCTAGGTTGTCTGTTATGCTAACAAATAGATATGACATAGCAATGGACAATTTGGTCTATTGTCTCCCCTTCTTAAGAAAATGTTGGGCTGGGTGTGGTGGCTTACGCCTGTAATACTAGCACTTTGGGAGGCTGAGGCTGGCACATCACGAGGTCAGGAGTTCGAGACCATCTTGGCCAACATGGTGAAACCTCATCCCACTAAAACATAAAAAATTTGCTGGGTGTGGTGGTGCATGCCTGTAGTCCCCGCTACTTGGGAGGCAGAGGCGGAGATTGCAGTGAGACAAGTTAGCACCACTGCACTCCAGCCTGGCGACAGAGTGAGACTTCATCTCAAAAACAAAAACAAAAACAACAGCAACAACTATATATATATATATATATATATATATATATATATATATATATATATATCAGCCTACCCAATCTCATAGCAGGTAGAACTGAGTTAAGTTTTTTTCTTTGATGTTCGCCAATTTAGTCTTATTGACATAAATTGTTTTGGTTTGGAATTTAGTTTTAAGAATATCATTCATTGAATTAAAATCAAATCCATAGTTGCAAGTTTCTTATAGTAGCCTTTAAAATCACTGTTGAGTCACTCTGTAGATGATGTGACCCAGATTAATTATAATTTGAATGATTAAAAAGAAAATCCTGGATCAGGACCCAGCATCATTCCTAATGTGCACACACACAAATACACATTCTAAATATATCCTCAATATGGAATATTTTTATATTTTGTTGGCCTGAAATCACTGACCATATTTCAAACCACTGGTAGTTTAAAGAAAAAGCTTCTCCTTCCTTTACTGTTTTTTTTCCCCCATTTCTGCATGAACATCACTGATTGTGAAGTCTGTGGAACAATATTCTGTTTTTTTTTGTGTGTGTGGTGTTACGTAGAAAAAACACTTGAGCAACTCAAGAACAATAGATATTCATTAGAAAAATCCATCAGAGAAATCAATGGTAATGTGAGTTTCACTGAGGATAAATGCAAATACTTTGAACATACCATATGATCAGAGTAATCACCAAGTTAGCAGGGATGATGACATAAACTGTGTTAAAGTGAGTATAGCTAAGACATGGGCATTTCCTAACCATTAGTAATTGGCCACTGGAATTCATTCAGCATACAAAAGATACCCATTAAGTCTCAAGTAAGAGCAAGCAGCTTTTGGTCATGCTAGACAAGATGGTGACTTTTCAGAACTTCTTTTTGATGGTATAGAATCCAATGTGAAAATGTTAACTATGTTTTTACATTGATGACACTTCCCTGTTTAAATACACAAAGACCACATTTTAAAAAAAATCTATTCCTAATGATGTTAGAAAGTGAGATAAGCTAAATATTTTCATAGGGTGCAACTGGAGCTTTAACAATTACTTTTTTCTTTTTTTAATTAGATACTATTTTTAAAGGCAGTTTTAGGTTCACAGCAAAATTGAGCAGAAGGTACAGAGATTTCCCATATAGCCTCAGCCCCTACACATACATCATGGCCTATGCTACTGTCAACATACCCCATCAGAGTGCTACAATTTTTACAGTTGATGAAATGACAATGACACACATTATCAGACAAAATCTGTAGTTTACATTAGGGTTCACTCTTGGTGTTATTTTTGTCACTTAGCAATGCCAGCTGAAGCATTGTTGTAGAGAAAGTGATAACTGCTAATCCTGTATATGAAAGTTTATCGTACTAGGGTCTGAGGGTCCCAGGGATAATGGACATAGTCTAGAAAGTCCGTAAGTTCTCTTAAAAAATCTTTGCATGTATGCATTAATTAGTATATTTTAATTACAAAGACAATTGTTAGAAAACTAAATTTAAGCATATTCTGGATTATCTAAATAACCGGTTTTTATCCCAACATGGTTTTTCAAAACCTTCATTTACATTTGTGTTTTTGGTCACATTAATAACAAACAATCACTTGAAAGGTTTATTTTAAAATCTGAATCTGAGTTCCATAGACTAATGAAGGTTTATAGAGTTATTTATGTGACCCCGTATTTTTAGATTAGAGACATATTGACCCAAGGTGGAGTAATTTCCGTGTGCATAATGACACTGTGCAATGAAACTATAACCTCTTAACCAAACGAAGATTGGCTTTTTCAGTTAACTCTTGAAGAAAACACTTCTCCCTAACATATACACAGCTGTGTGTATACAAAAGAAATAGTGGCTTTTTCCCCCTTACCTAGATTTGAAATGAGGGAAAGGTGAAGAGGGATAAAAAGAAAGTAAATTGACCTTTCTGAATTGATCATGGAAAAGACTATCAGGAATTATAGGTGTGGCCAACGTTTTTGATAGTACTATTACTATGTTTTTGATAGTACTATTTCTGAGTTTGCCCATTAATCTGGTTTTATGTAACACAAACTAGAAAAAATGTATTAAATCAAGTCAAGTGCTTAGTTGTATTTATATGATACCAAGCCACATAGTTAACTTTTACTCCCTTCATCTTAATATTTTTAGCTAAATGGACTAGTATTCTGTCATCATGCGGAGACAGGTTTAGATTGGGGTTGGCCCAAAGGCTGAGTTTTTGACAAATATCCTCATACCAGGATGCTAGAAGCCAATTTTCTATGTTCGCCACAACTTTGAGCCAAGACCTGTTTCATGCTACACAGGTTGAAATCATTCCAGTTCCTTTTAAAAAGATTTATGCCTTCTCCACTATTAGTGTCAACTGAAAGAAAGTTAAACCATTTAAGAGGACAAATTGCGGAAAAAATTTCTGGAAAGAAATGAATTAAATTGTTCCTAGTTTAGTGTATAACTCCAACAGTTTCTAGATTGTTTCTAGTATTTGATATGTCATGATTTTCTGATTTTATTAAAACATCAGTGATGTGTTGGTCTTTGAAAAATGTAGAGCAATTCTTTTTCTTATTTTTTTTCTTGAAGAATACTACTTCTAATCTGGTTTTGGTTTGAGCTAGTCTTTGCATCTCAATAAGGAAGACAAGAGCAATTTCTTGATTAGCTCTATTTTCAACTAAATTCATTCTTTACAGTTTTACATTTAACCCTAAACTCCTTTTCTGCTTCTTTAGGCTACAGTACTGCAAAGCAAGGGAAATGAAACTCCATTTGCCTACTTTCAGAAAATTTCCAAATGCAGTTAGGGAAAGCTGGCTTACTACCATTTTATAACTACAAAATGACAAATTTAAGTTTTGAAACTCCTTTTTCTTTCCGTCTTAAACCTATTTTCCAGATTCAACATCCCTGCCCACTTATTATCAATTATATACATGTGCCTGCTAGGAGTCTCTTACCATGCCTCTCCTATTTAGGTATTAACCTCCACACCTCTACTTTTGCATCAACTGTGCCAACTCCAGAGAAGAAATCATCTCAATTGAAACAAGTTGTACTGTGGTATAAGTGGGTAATAACTGGTAGATGTAGTATTCTCATCTGCCCACAATAATTTTCCTTGCCAAAGAAACATCTGTAATTCAAGGTTAGTAAAGAGGAGATAGATGGGTTTAATGAAAAGAGCTTGAGCTTTGGAATCAAGAAGACTTGTGTAGACATTCTGGGCCTCATTTATTCCTACTCTATAAAAAGGTATAAAACAGTGGTTACTTTCTAGGAATTCTGCCATGATTGAATTAGATGATTTATCTAAAGCGCCACACATAGTATTTGGCATAAATTAGTAGTTAATAAATAACACAAGAACTTAGCACTTAAAACATGATACAATTTCAAGTACTATGGCAATAAACCAAGAAAAGTATCTTTGGACCGGGCATGGTGGCTCACGCCTATAATCCCAGCACTTTGGGAGGCTGACATGGGAATTACCTGAGGTCAGGGATTCAAGATCAACCTGGCCAACATGGTGAAACCCTGTCTCTACTAAAAATGCAAAAAATTAGCTGGGCGTGGTGGTGGGTGGCTATAATCCCAGCTACTTGGGAGGCTGAGGTGGGAGAATTGCTTGAACCTGGGAGGAGGAGGTTGCAGTGAGCCAAAATTGCACATTGCACCATTGCACTCCAGCCTGGGCGACAGAGTGACATTCTCTCTCTCTCAAAAAAAAAAAAAAAAAAAGAAAAAAAAAGAAAAAAAAGAAAAGTATTTTTGGACAGCAGTTCTTTGTTATTGTTTTAATATGTTCTCCATAGTATTCCTTGAATCTTTTCCAGAAAGAGATTTATAGGAAGTTAGATACTGCATTTAGTGAAGACTTTTCTTTATAGTTTTAACAATTGCTTTCTCTAACCCTTTGTAGAGTGGGTTTTATTATTTTGGCCACAAAGAGGCAGGTTAAATGTCAGCAAGAGATTAACTTTATTATATGTAATCCAAGAACTTTCTGAGGCTAATGACCTGCAATGCAGCTCTGTCTTCTGTTGTCCTAAGAGCCAAGTCCTCCTACTCCCTGCCTGCACTCCTCACTTTACACACTAGTACAGTGACACAAGAGAGGACATTTATGGCACACAACTTCCACCACAAGGAAAGTCTATTATCATCTTCAAGTAAAAGAATGCCTGGTGGTAAAGGTCAGCTCATGAGTCCAATTGTTCCTTTGGTTTACGGACTGGAGAGAAACAAAACTGCACAGATATAAGCCAAGTTGCTGACAACGTTTAAGTCTGCAGTCTTCTAAAATGTAGATGAGAGAAAAGCAACATAATGTAAATGTGTTATCTCCTGCTCCTGTTTTCTTTATTTAATTTTTTATTCTTTCATTTTGATCAGATGTAGTTTAAGAAGAGTGATGCCAATCCTCAGGGGAAATGTACCTAGCACTGGATATGATACCCTTTGTGTCATTTGGAAATTGATGCTGTCTATACCTCAGTTTAAATCTTCACATCTCATAGTACATTACCTATTTTTATATGAAATCAGCTGCTTCATAATTAAATTTAGTGCATGACATTTTTGAATGTAAAATTTTACTAGTAAATAAATTGAACAACAGCATATCATTTTCCTAGGAAATCAATCTTCCTGCCTCTTGATTAATCAAACTGCATGAAAGGAGAGCATTCATTATTAAATTTTAAAGCTGCAGTTAAGAGAAAGTTACTAATTTAGTCTTTCATGTTGAAAAGAGCTTAAAATTTATTAGTCTGCTTCACAGCCTTATTAATAGAGCATAGTATGCTGAATGAAATAAATGGGCTCTTCTCTGCTGATCAGACCCCCTCTATTTCTTTAACATCTTCATTTTTGTAAATGAGTACAGTAGATCAAGATTCATAAGATTCAGAAGAACAGACTGTATCAACTAAAAAAAATTCCTTGGAATTTACTCCTTTTTAAAAAAGTTGGTATTTATTGCCAGATTTTCTTCTTATATATTTCTTTCTGAGAGTCGAGGACAGAAAAAAAGAAAATAAAGATGGTAGTTAGCTGAGATCCTGTACCCAAGTCAGAAATGAGCCTGTGATCATGTGATGCACGGACATTTCTGTGTTCTGTTTTCTTGCCCTTTGTAAGGATCTATTCTAGCAAGCAGAACCAACATGGCAATCTCATATTTCTTAGGAAGCATTTATTAAACTCACCAGACCATCTCTGCCTACCACACTCTTACTCTTACTGAATGTTTTTATTACCTTACATGTACTTTTAACTTATTCAGCTTCATTTTGCTTCCATAATCATTTTCCCGCTACCATTTTTTATATTAAGAGAAAGTTTAACTTCCCCGACTTTGTAACGATGGCCCTTTGTGATCTGGTGCTATGTCTCTATGGATACCCCTCTCCCAGTCATCTAGAATTACATGCAAACGTCTTTTCTTTCCCACAAACAGTACACTTTCATTCTCATTCTGTCAGCTCAATCCATGTATCCATTCTCTACCTCTGTAACTCCTATGTATGCTTTAATACCCATATTTTGTATCACCTTCTCTAAGAATGCTGCCTTGATCACCATCTCCACCCCACACCACACAGAGTGCTACTTTGCATTTCATGGCATGCTGGGATTCCTTTTCTCACTCATTACTTACCACAGTCGAATTGTTTGTTGCTTGTCTGTTTCTGTCTATAGTAGGTAGAATCCTTTGCACAGTGCTAAGTATTGTATATTCAAAATGTTATTTCAACCAATTTGGATTTTTTTTTCTAGTTAGTGGTTCCAGATGAAAATGCAAAGTAACTTTAATAAATATACTATTTCAAATTAAATAATCCCCAGGAAAAACTGGTAGGTTTAATATTTCCTATAGCCTGGCAATAAGGCAATAGGCCCTTTGCCTTTTCTTCTTTCTGTTCCTTAAAAGCAGCTATCTTCTGATCTCTAGCTGTTATAGCCACTTTACCCATATAGCCACTTTGCCTACCTGAACCCTTTTCTCTTGTTGGTATTGGAAGAAAATTAGATCTTAACTCCCTCAATCCATCACCCATAGTAATTCCAAAATCCAGGGAAGTCTTTACTGGAGTTTACACCCTCAGTCTTTATGGAAGTGTCCTCTCTACAAATAGCCACTTCCAAGGGTAAAATTTCATCACCCCAAGGATTATCTTGGGAGGGACTCTAGAATGAGTAAGTTAGTAATTTAAAAGACCCAACACTCATCTCTCATTAACCATCCAAGAGCCTGCTGACAGGTCCCAAGTATCCAACTGCCTCTCAACCTCTCCAAATGCCCCCTTATCACATACATTTCTGAGCAGTGAGTGGTTACACAACAAAAAGGGACTGTTCACATGATTCTTTTCCAAAGAAGTTCTGCTGCAATAGAGCTTTGATATTTGTACTGGGACAAAATATATGCCTCTTAACTTTTCAATGGCATATTCTGCCAAAACTAACAATCAAAACTCCAGTTCTACCCCCTGGCAAGTTCACTAAATTTATTGGCCAATTTTACTTTCTAAAAATAATACAGAATTTTTATTTTTCATATTACAAAAATAAAAGTCAAAAATTTTATTTCTAGTGAATCACATCTCAATTTAGACTGAATTATTGGAGTCTTTATCTGTTTTACTGAGTTTTTAAAATAGTATGTGCTCCGAATCACAGTCACAAAAATTTAAGAGAGAAAAATTTAAAATTGGTGAGCGTACTTTGAGCCATCCTTTGAAATTCTGCAAGTACAGATATATCAAAGATAGTCACATTTTTAAATCTACCAAAGACTTACAAGCTCAGTTAATGAGCCCTCTCATTTTGCAAGCGATGAGTAGATTCCAGGCCCAGTGCTCTTAGCTGACTTTCCTAAGGTCTCCTATGGCCAAAGACTGATAGATTTGGACTACAGCTGGCCTTCTGATGACCAGATTAATGTACTTTTCCCTCCAGCCAATCCAGCACTTTCCACATTTTAAAGATAAATGTAAAATCTAGGCATGTTAATATGTGCTCTTATCTCAAATTTTGTCCACTCCCAATAATAGGCCTATTTTCTACCTCTTTTGAGTCCTTTTTGTTTTGTGTAGGTTTTTTAGACTCCCAAATATATAGCCAGCTTTTATTATGTGCAGATTTCTCTCATACAGCGAGCTCTTTTAAGTTATTACCAGTATAATTACCATTGCATCAATAATTTCTCTCCTTCAAGTGCACTGTTTAAAAACCATGGGCAATATTTGCTCTCTTTTGGCAGCATGAATCTCTGATCAATTTATTTATAAGATAAACTCTTATAATTGGAAGGATTCTAAAGTGATCATTATGTTGTAAATACCTCATGAGTAGAGGCAGTTTACAAAATGGATTTAATTTCTTCCCATAGAGTTGTGACTTCTCATTAACTTTTTTCATAAAGATAATTTTTAATTCAGTCACGTTTTTTTGAGTGCCTATCATGTGCCTGGTCTTAGGGATATAGAAATTCACATCCACAGAGGTTACCCTTGAAGAGTTCCAATCATCTCGTTCCTGTAGTCTGCTAGGGTCAGCAAATTGCAGAAGTGGTAGGCAAATGTGATTATTTGTATGTCCATTCTTTCTATTGTGCAGAGAATAGTCATAATTTTTATTTGGTCCTCTAAGGGATTGTAATTCAAAACAGGGTAAATAAATACTACTAATTCAGCCTAACCTTTTCCTAAATTGTTATATGCAGGCAAAGACTTCCAGAAAGATTGGTAGTTACTTTTTTAGGCTTCTAATGAGTGAAACTCTACATAGTCATACATACAACACACACACAACACACACACACACACACACACACATTAGATCTCACTTTAATCCTCTTATTAAAGAAGGTAACATTCCGTTGATTAACATTGATGGTAAGATAACTTTTAATATAATTATTTTTTCTTTCAACTACAGTCTGGCAAAATAATTGTAGACCTTAAAAACATTTCACATGACCCTAATTTTTTCAACTGGTTAGTAAACTGTGTAGGTCTTCTCTGAAATCTATATTATCTATGATGAATTTAGCCTAATTCCCCCTCTGCCTTTTTTGAGGCTAGACCCACTTCCAAATGTACCAATTGCATACAAACTTTCCAAGATAGAATATAGCCAAATTAAGAATATATATATGTATCAAACATATAATTATACGTGTGTGTGTGTGTATGTGTGTGTGTATTTCCTCAATGAAGAATTTCCTCTGGCATATGGATAAAAATACTTCATTTCTTTAAAAACATCTCTGATAGCAGTATAACTTAATTTCAACTGGCAGACTGTTAACTAAAATTACCCGCATGAAATAAAAGCATTATTAAATGACAGGAAGCTTTCTTAACTTGTTCATTGACTCCCATTTTTAAAGACACACATATGCAACTTTAAGAGAGTAATACTGGTTTTCATGGAGTCCTTGTTTCTTTTAAGGCTCAAAAACCTCAAGGAAATATTTTTCTACTAAAATGAAGCAAAATATAACCTTCCTGCTGAGAACTTATATTAGATGATCATTTACTTTCCTCGCAATGCTGGACACTAAACACCATACAAGGACTTGTGGCACCTCAGCATGCTGGCTCTACCACCATTGCATTTTAAATAATCCAAGGCATATGGAACTTTCTCATATATAAAATGGTAGTACAACAGCTAATAAATTTGGTGATTTCTAGTGATCTGTTAAATATGTTCAGATTAGTGTGAAATTAAATTAATTTATGCATTGTTGTATCTTCTATTTTTCTTCATTAAGGATGTATTTATTGAACCCCCCACCATGTGCCAAGATACCGTGTTAGGCACAAGAAATAAAAGACGAATTAAGACTGTTTAGGTCAGTATATCACATCTCTGTAGAAGCAACAGTAAAGTCTTTTTTTTTCCTTTTTCATGTGGAAAGTATATTATCATGATTTAGACAATTGAATTGATTTCATAATCAAGTATTTCTAAAACATTGGCCATGCATCTTACTTCTTAATTCCCTATCCTTAAATGAAAGCATCTGACCTGGTGACTTTATATATCTTCTTAATGATCTAGAACAACTTCACCCACCAATCCTAACCTAAGCTTCAGAGTTTACTGACCAGTGAACCATCTTTGGATCTATTGGGTGGGGGTATTTTATTATTGTTGAAGAGAGAATGGAATCCGGGGGTAGGGGAGCTCTTAATTGTTTGTTGGTTGTGTTGTAATCACCCATGGCAATCCTTCATTCAGTAAGAAACAAAAGAGAAAGGGAGAAGGGGTAGGAATTGGCCTTTTGGACTAATTATAAGGGGGAGAGAGGTATTATATCCTGACAACATTATCTTCATGGTAGCCCTTGCAAAACCCTAAGAGAGCAGAGGCCTAAATGAGGGTGAGCTGCCTCATGCTGAAGAAAAGAATACCTCCCCACTTTTTTCAGGAATCCCATGGAGACCTTTGGAAGATCAGAGGTAGGTTGCTCCCTTGCCATGAATATGGGCATTGTCAACAGGACTACTAGCAGGGGCAATGCTGAGGCTCCCTCAGGAAGTCGGCAAGGAAGTACTGGATCTCCCATATATAATCGTGATGGAGAGCCTGGCTTCCAAGCATCTGTGGGCCCCTGTTCAGAACCACCAGGAAACTCAGGGTACGCTGTGTGCCTCTTGCAGGAGAGGGGTAAGTATGGTAGTCTCTTGTGAGTAGATGAGGCAAGATCAGAAAAATCTCAATTATTGGTGAAATATGACCAATTATATTTAGTGAAGTGAGGAGGACATTTGCTTCTTCGATCTATTCTATTACAGGGTCTAGTTCCTCTTTTAGTCTCAATGGTTCATTATAAGCATAAAATAGTATACAGATTACCGGGACTTGTCTAACCTGCAGAATTCTGAGAAATTTTAAATATATCTTGGCACTTACAGAAAAGATGTGTATGGATATTTTCAGCCTGTCTAAAGCCCTAATACCATCATATCAATGCTTGCATAAGAAACAATAACAAAATAATTTTCCCATTGCAACATTTCATTATGTTCCCATTCCTCGAATTTTGTACCTACTCCCAATTTTGCTTTGGGTGATCTATCTCATCTACTACTTTTGATCTCTTGACATCTATGGCAAAGAGTACTAGCCTTTCAACACTGAAAGGTTTTCATAAGATTCATCTGAATCTTTATCTCTAAAAAGCATTGAATTGCTTAAGTTCTCACCAATGCCTATCAATGGATAGGAGCCATGACAATACTGAAGCTTCTTCAGTTGGCTTCATGAACAGAGCTATCAACAATGGGGAACATGAGCTGGAGCAGAAGAGGACAGACTGAGAAATAACATATGGTGACTGTAGCTGAAAGCCAAATGCATGAGTGCACACACATACGCACCGGAGGACTATCAGGAATTCTCGGAGGAGAAACACATCTCGTGAGGGCAGGCAATAAAGTGTAATCTGGAATCAATGAGGAACATATTGAAACTATATAAATCCTGGAGGAAAACATAAAGATAAAATAGTCTACATTAAAAGGAATGCAGCTTAGAAGAAATATAGGATGATAAAGGGCTATAGCAGTATGTAATCCCTGACAATACAGGAAAAACCAAAACCGTATGTTTCAAGACACCCCACTGTTTATGCATGGAGTTCAGACAAAAACCCCCCAATTCCAATCAAAGGCTCCTCTTTCCTTGAAAAACCATCACTATTGAAATCCCGACCTAATTAAAATACCCACTTTGATATCTCAGAATAAAGAACTGAATATTGAATAATGAAACCTGAGTGCATAGGATTAAATGATATCGGAACAACTCAAGTGAAGTATAAAAGTTGAATCTAAGGTTCAATCTACCATAGGAAAAATAAAATTAAATCAATTATTTGGATAATTCAGAAACATGTTTTTTTGACTCAGTAGCAAAGATTTAGACATTTTAGACATGCATAGTCAGGCTAATGGCCCTGCTGTCGTTGCAATTTAACATGTGCCACAGTTTGTTCTAAAATTTAGCCTTTCCAGTGCCTAGAGAGTTGACACACCAAAAAAGAAAATGAGGCAAATTAGGAAGGTCTAAATTATAAGTCAGGCACACTTATGTTTTACTTTCCAGCCCTATCACTTACCACCAGTACAACCCTGACAGTCATTTAACGCTCTGTGAAGCTATCTTTTAAATCTGGAAAATGAACATACTAATATGTATTTCAAGTGTTTCTGTGAGAATCAAATGAACTGATATGTGTGCAGCTCCTAATACGGAATCTGACATCCAGTAAGCACTCATGAGTATATTTCATTTTGTTTATATACATGTTAATAAAACATGTTGGGGACATTTCTATGCACATGAGGAGTGCATATTAGGTATCAACTCAGGTCAGTCAGTGCCTCCTTACAGCCTTGCCCAGAGCTTAGAACTTGGTAATTGCACAAGAAAGGATTGTTGCAAATGTGAATTGTGACTTTATACTTAGTACCTTTTATGTTTCATGGTTTTTTTTTTTTTATATTAGAAAGGTTTAAATCGGGAACAAAGATTTATAGTTTTATGTAATCTTCTCAGTACTTCACACAAGGGTAAAAGCTAGTGCATGGCAGGGGCAGTTAACTTTTAGGGTCACCCTGAATTTTAACTTTTACTTTAAGGGTGATTCTCTCAGGGGGTATATTGCTTCACCTAGCATCCGTTCATGAAATCATAAAACTAAACATTCACTGCATCTGCCCCTTTTGGAATAAGATACTATTGACATATGCAAATGTATTTTATTAATCAACATTGAAGATTATTCATACAGTGAAAAGAAGAGGATTCTATGATCTAGCAAAATTAACTCTTTTAATAGAATATGGTATATGGTATATCTCTTTTTATGAAGTATCTGAATACAAGCCCAATAAGTATGGAATGTTGAATGAATTAATCCCTAATATTAGAGTCATTTCAATATTACATTGAGGGGTTCTGCATCCACTTTTTGGAAAAAAATAATTTTGGTAAAGGCATTTTATTAAGAGATCAAAATATACAATCTCAATCAAATTTTTGATTAGGTTTTATACTATGACATATTATGAAAATGAATTCATTCTTCCATTTATTTTGCTATTATTCATCTTAGTTGATACCTCTATAGGTTTCTTCAGCGATAGGAACCTTACCTTAAAGTAGAATGAAAGTTAGAATCTCAACTCCCTCCCTGAAAAGAATCATTGATGCATTACCAATATGATTGTACTTATAAAAACCACTCGAGTAATTGGCATTTAATTCAAGATTTCCTCAAGAAAATTGCCTATAATTTACTAATCTAATTGTGGGTTAGCAAGGAAATGAGCATCTCTGAAGCCACAGAATAGCAGAGGTAAGTTAAATTTAGTGCTTAATTATGAGGGTAGTTACAGAAATCTAAGCAGGGCTTTCCCTAGTGAAGGATGTTGAGTTTCCCCTGAATGCAACTGGAAGTGCTTTGTTCGCTGTGGTCTGGCTAATGAATTAAGTAATTTAAACAGGAAAGGATTAAATGGGTTGTGATGATCAATGCACAAGCTAAAGTGTTGATTTGTCGGCTTTCAGTGTTTATCCTAATCCTAAATATAAGAAACTCATAAGCCAATAAATGATGTGTAATGAAACATTTTAGTATAATCTGAAAATATATTAGATAATAAAATCACTGATGATGAAGTCAGGTTCCATGCATTGAGGATAACGTCCCTTGATTTATTATTCTTCCAAAGTTAATGTTCTTTCATTATAATAATGTTGAACTTCAGTGGTTATCTTACTAAATGAGATACTAAGTCAGGTTTGTAGTTAACTATGCAACATAAATCCTTACAGATACATAGATAGATAGATAGATAGATAGATAGATAGATAAACACACACATATATGTATGTGTGTATATATGTATGTTTGTATACATATAAAGAGAAAGAGAGACAGATTCAGAGATAGGAACAGATGGATAGAAAAAGAGAAAGAAAAAGAGAGAGGGAAAGGTCAGAGACAAATCTTACATTTGAAATGGAGTGCATTGATTCCATTAATAAAATCTCCAGGGTGAAATGAATACAACCTAACTTCTTGCTAACCTTGACTTGGTGCTAAGTAAATGCTTCAGAATCAAGCTACCTTTATTGTGAATTAGGATGAAAATGCACTGAAATCAGCTAACTTTGGGAAGCTGTGATTCTCATCATAACTATAATCAATAACTTAGATAAATATAAATAAACTTGAATGTTTAATCCTTGAGACAGTCCCCACTTTGATTAATCCAGTGCTAGATATATTTTGTCATCAAATTACTCTTACTTTGAATACTACTTCTATTCAATCTCAGCCCCATACAACAATATCTCTGACTCCATGGTTTATGGTTTATAATGTTTATTTTCAGGTTGATGAATTTATAATATTCTTAGAGGCCTGTAGAAAATCATGCAAAGTGGGTATGTATATCCATGTATGGGATATAATGTAAACGGAAAAAGTCCATTCCCTTTGTAATTTTTAGAAGATGCTAGCCATTACTGCATATTACATATATTACATTATAACAGGCTGTCAACAGTCACAAACCTTTCCAAAGAAACAGTAGGGAAAGATACATTTTTTAAACACAATATTCATTCTATAGTTGTTATGTACAGAGTATCATGCATCCAAATGGGCCATATATGAGGTATAATCTGTAAGCAAGCATACCATTTTTATAACTCTGGGACATATATATACACACACACACACACACACACACACATATATATGTGTATATATATATAAAATATATATTTACTTCTTAAAATGAACTTTGTTGAGGTTTAATTTATATGTAATAAAATGAAATCCTAAGTATACAATAGAGTTCAATGAGTTGTATACACTTGTATAAGTAGCACTCCAGTCATAACACAGAATATTTCTCCCACCCCAATCAGTATAAAAAAATTCCTCACAAAAAAACCTCCTCATTCCCTTTTCTAGTTGCCACTGCTGTTGCCCTAGACCCTGGTCTTGGTTCAAAATCACAGCTGTTCCCCATTTTAAGCTTGTCCTACACCCTGTATGAATAAACATGTTATGTGTTGAGGGACAGAGACATGAAAAAGAATTTTGAAAATTCTACATTGCTGTACATGTAGATATTATAGTTATGTAATGTTATATTTTTGCCTTTTTCATGAGAAGAATATCAAGTGATGTAGCTGAAGAGTAATAAAAACAGCATAGGCATTGGTGCAAAACAGATCTGCCTTTAAATTCCGGATTATCTACTTTCTCAATGCACAGTGTTCAGTACAAGTTACATAATGTTTGTGAACCCTGGTTCCCTCCTCTGTTAAGTGGAGACAACACCCACTTACAGAATATAGAAAAGAGAAAGTGGGCCAGGCGTGGTGGCTCAAGCCTGTAATCCCAGCACTTTGGGAGACTGAGGCAGGTGAATCATGAGGTCATGAGATCGAGACCATCCTGGCCAACATGGTGAAACCCCATCTCTACTAAAAATACAAAAATTAGCTGGGCATGGTGGCACACACCTGTAGTCCCAGCTACTCGGGGGAGGCTGAGGCAGGAGAATCGCTTGAACCTGGGAGGCAGAGGTTGCAGTGAGCCAAGATCATGCCACTGCACTCCAGCCTGGCGACAGAGTGAGACTCCGTCTCAAAAAAAAAAAAGAAAAAAAAGAGAGAGAGAAAGTGAGCTTTGGTGCAGTGATTGTCATGTTTATGTTCCTGAACATAACTTCCCCTCTAATTACCTTTACTTGAAAGGCCACTTCTGGTTCATCTCAGTTCTTTACAATACCTCTGACTCCATGGGTGATGGTTTACAATATTTATTTTCAGGATGAGGAATTGAATTTATAACATTTATAGGTTACTGAAGAAATTAATGAAAAGTATGTATATCGTTTATATGTAGAATAAAAGGTAATTGCAAAAAAAAAAAAAATCCTTCATCTGTATTTTTGAGATGATAGTCATTATTGCATCTGTCTAATCTAAGACCTGCTCATTCTCCCGCAACTCTTGCCATGCTGCTGAAAATGTTGGTGTTGGATTATTCTACTCCCATCTAATCCATGTAGTTGACTGCTTTTCTTTATAAGGATGTCCAAAATAGCAGCAACAAGTCTAACTATGTCCTTTCAACAAGGAAAGGTATTATCATCTTTACCTAAAATGATTATTGGTATAATACAAATATGATTGAACCACACAAACATTAGATCCCCATTGAAGATTTGGTAGACTGTTCATTGTTTGTCTTTTCTGTGGAGTCATCTTGGGTACAACACATACCTGAATTTAGTCTTGGATTATAACGTCAGGAAAGGATATGCGAGAGTGCTGCTTTGCTGGTGAAGTTATATCCATATATGTTGGCTCAGTTTTATAGTTTCTGCAGATCAGCAAAGCTGCCATGTAACATGGTATAGAGATGTGTGTTAATCCAGGCTGTCCAATAGGCAGACTGCAAGACAAGATTAAAGGCAATGTATTTAGAGGAAACGCCTGTGAGAGAAAATACATGTATCATGGCCAGTTTGCCATGATGCAGGTCTGACCTGGACTGAGGGAGACAAGGAAGGGAGGAAGTGAGGAAGACAGGAAGGGAGGAAGTGAGGAAGGCAGGAAGGGAGGAAGGGAGAGAGGGAGGGAGGGAGGAGCAAATATTTTAGAATGCAGTCCTAAGAGGAATTCAGCAAGGCCATTGGAGGATCCTTGAGCCAAATTTGCCTGTCCCCACATTTCCCAAGAAGGGGCCTGCTTTGTATCTCTGCTGCAGTCAGTCACAGGCTGGGAGCAACCCACAAGCAGCATGGACCAAGTGGTCATTTTCAGACTTTAATAAGAGAAGATGATATGCTTTAATATGCATAGAAATCACTCGGGGTTTTTGCTCAAATGCACATTCTGATTCAGTGGTTCTGGGGAAGGACATGAGCTTCTGTGGCTCCAAGTTCCAGGAGCTGCTTATGGCACTGGCCCCTGGACCACAGGTTGGGTCACAATGGTAGGAGCACTTAGCTATGGGTCAGTCCATCCACATTTGTGGATTCATTGCTGGTCCATTCACTGGCAACCTGGGAAGCCCAATTCCACAGAACTTTTATACCAGCCCAACTCATAGGCCACTGTCCAGTCTATAGATGACTGCTCTGTGCCATATGATCACCGCTGGACCGACGACCTGTGAACAGAGTCCTGGGATAAAGTTGTACAGAGTGGCAACTTTGCATAATAAATAGTCAGTGTTTTCAAATAAAGTGTATTAATGGAAAACTAGAGGTATAGCAAGGGCATCAGATGAGAATATGACTGCCATGGAAAAGGCAGTTGGTCTACTCACAGTTCCCAAGAGGAGGGACGCTCCATGTGATGGGGCCTGCACTGGATAGCACCAGGGCTGTCAGGAAGCAGAGGGAGTGCAGGGACTGTGCTAAGAGCTTTTATAGTGGTTTTCCAGGGAAGAAATGGATAAGGCAGGGTAAGCAGGCTTAAGATTGGCTAGTTATAATAACTGGCATAGTGGCCAGCTTTAATTATCTGGTACCTGGCTTAGGAGCGATTAGGACAGATGGATAGTGACCCTGTGCGTAGGAGCTTGTGAAGGAGGTAGTTGAGGTGTGGACTCTGGATTGGTCTGCTTGTGTTTGAAAAGCACATCCCTGGGGAAGGGGATTCCTCCTGAGGAGGAGGGCAGTTGAGTGGGAGACCACAGGAGGCCAAGGCAAGGTGACCCAGGCCTATCATTAGGTTGTTCAAAGCAAAGCCTACCCTTCATATCCACGCAAGGCAGAGGTTACAGCATCACATTACAGAAGCTACAATGAGGCTAACACAGCCATTGGCTTTGTTTCAGAACTGAGTCGAGGCCACAAAAGCCCTTAGATACCTCTTCTTCATAAACATCACCATTTACACACAAGGGGGATTTTCTTTAGAGGATGGATATGTCCATGGGTAAACCATTTTCTGGTCAGATTAGGCATCTTCTTGCCTTCTTTTGGATTCTTTAGTGTTCCTGAATATAAACTTATTCCAATCCTTGATTCTATGCTAATGGCAGCCAATTAAAACTACCCCTATATTTCTCCAAGTGGACTGAACCTACCTGCCTATGACTCTCTGTGATTCTGACTCTCAATGCTGCTTTGTGGAAAGCACAGGGAGATGTGGAGACACTTAGATAAATACTCAGGAGGGAGGTTCGAAAAAGCCCACAAACAGACTTCTCCGTTAGCATTTACCACACGAAATGCTTCAGAGCGCGGACATCCTTCTCTTCAGCATTCACTCTTTTACAGGGCTCTTTCAGGTTTTGGGACAACCTCCTGATGAAAACCTGATTCAGTGCTAATGGACTGTAAGCTCTTGTAGTCTGGGAATGTTCTGGAAGCTACTGCAAGATGACCCAGCTTCTGGGCTCAGTAGGCAGCTGATAGTAAAAATATCTGAATCAGAAAGGAGTCTTGCACAGTAAATTTCAAGAAGGGTGAATTAGCAAGCTTAAACTCAGCAGACCCACTCATCTCCAGAGGCTTGAAAGAACTAACAATCAAATAATTGGTGTTTTCTGAAGAAAGTAATGTTTACTTCAGTTTAACAATACAAGCTCAGCTGGTGGACTCCAGGTGCCTGAAGATATTTGAGAGGGCAGCACAGTACATAATTATATCCTTGAAAGGAAAATAGATAACCCCTCCAGGAACTGAGTATTCTCTTTCATACAAAATCTGGCCTGTTTGTCAACCCCCATCTTACAATGACAGCTAGCAATGGGAGAGAAATTGCAAATGGCTCTCACTCCAGTGCCAGAAAGTAACCTTCAGGCTTCTCTTCAAACCACAGAAAATAGAGCCACCTTAATACAAAGTCAAAGAATTGCCAGCCCTGGGGAGGTCAAACTCCAGTCATGTATTATAGTTCAGGGATTTTCAGAACATAAATCATACCAGAAATTCCACTGTCTTTCTCCCGTGGCAACAAATTCCCATAACTTTGGGGTTCGGTGATTTGAACATTTTAGAGTGAAGTTTAATGGAATAAGCTTAGTCAGGTTCAAATTCAGAGCTGTTCTGTGAGCAGCTAGCTTGGCCACTTCAGGCAGGTGGTTTAAACTGCATGAAGTCATAAATCCCCACTTCCTCCTTTGTGATTTTAATAAGGGCCTGAATTAGGTAATAAATGAGTATAAAGTTCCTTGTAAAGTTATAATTACCCTTCAAATAGGAGATTAATTTCCAAACCTGAATTTTTCTTACTGTGTTTAAATCCATTTTTTTTCTGTTTCCTTTTTCTTCCTCCTTTTTTCTGTCTTCTTTCCTCTCTCTCTTTCCTTCCCTCCCTCCCTCCCTTTCATTCATCTTTGATTTTGTCCTTCTGTCCTTCCTTTCATTCTTCCTTTTCTGTTTTGATTTATGTTTGGTGAAATTGATTACTTTTGAACGATGATTTGGGCTAAAATAATTATCCCAGTCAACAAATTGAGCCAGTATTGTAGAACCAGGCTTTCGAGGATCAAATTCTGTCTCCTCTAAGAGGCTGTGTAAACATGAGCAAGTTACTTAACATATCTGTATAATAGTTTCTTCATCTTAAAAAGTAAGAAAGATAATATTATCTACTTCACAGGGTTCTTGTAATAAAAAAAAGTTAGTATTTGCAAAACAATTAAAATAGCGACTGGTTTACAGTAAGTGCTGTAAGTATTCGTTAAATAAAGTACCTTAAAGTGTTATTTGAAAAATGACAAGTTGAGATCAACTGAGTTTAGATTTCAGTTGTCTGAAAGAAATCCTGTCCAGTTGTATTTATTTTTAAATTCTTCTCTCTTTTTAAATTTCTGGTTTTGCTTTTTGTTGTTGTGTTTTAAAAACAGGGCTCTGTTGCCCAGGCAGGAGCGCAGTGGCACACTCATAGCTCACTGCATTCTCAAACTCCTGGGCTCAAGTGATCCTCCTGCCAGACTTCTGCTAAATAAAACAATTTGAAACTAAATTAGTTAAGCTGGAGCTCATGTGTATAAACTGAGTCTCAGTACTCAATTTATGCCTGGACAAGTGCTGCCCCATCCCTTCTCAAGGCAATTATGAGTTGGAGCACCCTCCTTTATAGAAAATATCCTGTGCCTAGAATTATCCAGGGCCAGCAGTGTGGTTAGAGGAGAGACCTGAGCTGGACTTGGACCTGGAGCTAGATGGGGTTGGGACCTGTTTTCTGCCTCAGGACACTCTCCAACCTGCTATTCTACCATGCAGGGTTAACCAGCGCTCCAAGAAGTTCCAAGACTTACCACTATGAGGTCATTCTGGGACACCGTGGGCAGGTAGATACTAATTCCTGAAGGCAACCTGGCCAGTGAATCATTCTCCCTGGCCAAAGCAGTATTTCTTTTTCAGAATCATATGAACAGTGCTGATACACTAATTTTGCAGGACTCAAATTGGTTTAAAGAGACAGGAGTCCTGTACAACTTATGATAGCCCTGTGTAGCCTAAGGTCATCTTCCTGTCTTCTTTCTTTTCTTTTCCTTTTTCTTTTTTTCCCCTTCCTTCCTTCCTTCCCTTCTTTCCTCTCTTCTTTTTTTCTTTTCTTTCCTTTTCTTTTCTTTCTCTCTTTCTTTCTTTTTCTTTCTTTCTCTTTTTCTTTCTCTCTCTCTTTCTCTTTCTTTCTTTTCTTTTCTTTTTCTTTCTTTCTCTCTCTTTCTTTCTTTCTTTCTTTCTTTCTTTCTTTCTTTCTTTCTTTCTTTCTTTCTTTCTTTCTTTCTTTCTTTCTTTTCTTTCTTTCTTTTCTTTCTTTCTTTCTCTTTCCTTCTTTCCTTCCTTCCTTCCTTCCTTCCTTCCTTCCTTCCTTCCTTCCTTCCTTCCTTCCTTCCTTCCTTCCTTTATTTTGTATACCTTTATTTATTCACAATAAAATTTGGCCGTTTTAAGTATACAGCAAGATATCTGTTTATTTATCTTAAACATTTTTTTCTCTCTCTTCTTTGGATTGGATATTGATCTATATTGAATTTTATTTGTTTTATCATTATCTGTATATTTTTAATTATTTGAGCATATTTTTCTCTAATTCTTTGAACATATTTTCCTTAAATTTGAGAATATTTAGATTAGCTACTTGAAAGTTTTTGTCTGCTAAGTCCACTCCTAGTCAATTTCTACAGATTGTTTTATTCCCTTCTGTGCATTGGTAACTGAATTTTGGCTACTACCGAAAGCAAATTTTAGAACATTTCTATAATCCCCCAATTTTTCCCTGTGCCTCTTTGCAATCACCACTGTGAAATAAAGGTGAAATAAAGACTGTGGTTAGATGCTTAATCGTCTATAATTGTTATAGGTTTATGATTGGTTATTCCCCGTTATCATTAAATATGAAATCTCTTTCTTTAATAACATTTTATTTCTTGATGGCTATTTGATCTGGAATTTGTGTAGTCATTCTAGTTCTGTTTATTGTTCGTTTTGTTTTAACATTTTTTTCTCCCTTTATTTTCAACCTGTTTATGTCTTTGCATTGGAATTATGTCTCTTGTTAATATTAAATAATTGGAGATTATTTTTTACATAGTCAGAAAATCTCTACTGTTGGATGTGTTTAGCAAATTCGTATTTAATATAATAATTGGTATGATTGGATTTAGATAAGGAATTTGGTTACTTATTTTCTATTTCTTTCATTTATTTTTTATTCCTCTATTCTTTCTATCTTCTGTGAATTTTAATAGCCATTTTACCTCCTCTAGTTAAGTTTTAACTATATTTATTTTTAAAAAGTGATTGCTGTAGGGATTATAATATGCATCTTGAATTTATTATAATTTAATGGTAATTAACCCTGACTTCTGATAAAATGTGGGAATTTTTCACAAGTTTGGGTCCATTTCCCCCATTATTTTTGCATTGTTGTCATACATATTACATTGGTGCATTATAATATGCATTATAAGCCCCCAAATATAGTATAATCTTGCTTCACACAATTGTAAATCTTAAAGAAGAAAGGAAACACATACCCCATACTTACCATTTTTGATGTGCTTCATGTCTTCCAATGTAGATAAGTTAGCATTTGTGTTATTTTTCTTCCACCAAAGGACTTCTTTTAGTATGCTTTATAGTGAGATTCTCCTAGCAACAATTTTTTTTAATTGTTAGTAATTTCAGTGCCTTCTTTGGCTTCCATTGTTTCTGAAGACAGTTCTGCCACTAATCATATAGTTTTCCTTTGTACATGATTTGTCATTTTTCTTTGGTTACTTTTAAGATTTTCTCTTTATTTTTGGCTATTAAGAATTAGACCGTCATGTGTCCAGGTGCAGTCTCCTTTGTGTTTATGCTATTTGGGGTTTGTTGAACTTCTTGATGCATTAGTTAATATTTTTCACTGATTTAGAAGTGAGTTATGCTAACTACTATGCCACATATACCCATACCTCAGTATTTGTTGCCAACTGGGGAAGGTTTTGTCCATTTTAGTTAAAATATGATTTCTCTCCTTTCTATCATCTTGTTCTGTGACTCCATTTGTATGATAGTTGGAATGCTTAACAGTGTATCACAGATCTCTGTTTATTTATCTTAAACATTTTTTTTCCTCTCTCTTCTTTCGACAGGATATTGATCTGTTCTGAAGTTTATTTGTTTGGTCATTATCTGTCTTTTTTATTATTTGAACATATTTTTCTTTAATTCTTTGAATATATTTTTCTTAAATTTGCAAATATTTAGAATACCTACTTGAAAGTCTCTGTCTGCTAAGTCCACTCCTAGTCAATTTCTACAGATTGTTTTATTCCCCTCTGTGCATGGATAACTTTTCTGTTTCTCTGCATGACTAGTAATTGTGTGAGAAACTAGACAGTGGAGATGATATGATGCAGATATTATGTTGCAGTTACTTTCATGTCAGTTTCAGGTCCCCCCTGCAACCAAAGGGTTGTTGTGTTTTTTGTTTTAATAGTCAGTTAAGTTCCCTGGACTTAAGCTGAGAAATCTGTCTGCTCTGAAGGGGGCAGTCCTTGATATGTCCATTTAGTGTTCGATAGCCTGGTTCCCTTGTAGAGTTGCAGGGTCAGCCAATGACATACACAGAGGTTATGTTAATACTGGCCCCATGCAGTAAGGCTTACATCCTCTGCCACCCAAGCTGTTTGTTGGTTGGTAAATAGACTCAGAGACAGCAAATCCTTAATTCTCCTAGGCTTTCAGTCTTTGCCTGGATCATTACTGTGTCTCACCTGCAGGGGAGTTTAGAAGTAAACTGGAGATGTATGGAGAGTTTATTATTTCAACCTTTTTACATTTCCCTAACTTCCAAAATTTTACACTCAAATTTCTTGTTCCTTTGCCACCTGCCCTGAACTGGGTCTGCAAATATCAACTGTAAAGCTATTCGATTTTGCCACCCTGGATGAAGCAGTAGGAATGTCCCAGCCAGTGGCCACAAAATTACTATTTTTACCTGATGAATTAGCCGTGCTTCATGAAAAAACAATGTTCAAATTGTTATCTACCTTTTATCTTCTTTCGATGTCCGGAAATAATTATTTTTAATTATTTTGACTAATTTTAAACTTGTTTTCTCCCATCCAAGTACTAACTAGGCCCAACCCTACTTAGCTTCCAAGATCAGATGAGATGAGTGTATTCAGGGTGGTATGGCCATAGAGCAATTTTAAACTTGCTTGCTAAACAGTGTAATCACCCACACTTTCTATCAAGCATTATTAAAAGTACATTTTTTTTCATTTTATTTTAGGTGATTTTTATAAATTATTTTACATCATTCATAGTATCAGAATGCATGTAAGTTTTGTTTCTTTTCAACTGATTATTAGAAACATTCGTTACATTATTTCCTTTTTTTTTTTTTTTTTTTTTTAAGACAAGGTCTTACTCTCTTGCCCAGGCTGGAGAGCAATGGCATAATCACAGCTCACTGCAGCCTTGACCTCCCAGGCTTAAGGGATCCTCCCACCTCAGCCTCCCAAGCAACTGACCGCAGGCACTCACCACCACTCCCAGCTAATTTTTTGTATTATGTGTAGAGACAGGGTTTTATCATGTTGCCCAGGACATATCTCGAACTCTTGAGCTCAAGTGATCTGTCTGCCTCAGCCTCCCAAAGTGCTGGGATTACAAGCGTAAGCCACCACGCTTGGCCTTATTCACTACTTTTAAAGAACCTTGAAAAGTCTATGGAAAAAGATATCATGGATATAAAGATTAATTTATGTGGGTACAATTATAAATCCTTTACATGTACTAATTCCTTTTATCCTCACAGCTAATACTTACCCCCATGAGGTAGTAATAATATTTTTCTCACTTACAGAAGAGTAAACTAAGCAGAAACAAGATGAATGACTTGCCCAAGGTCACCTAGCCAGGATTCAAGTTCAAGCAGAGTGGGATAATCACTTTGTATCATTAGAGAGGCAAACCTAAGAGAATATCAAAAGTTGTCAAGGACTGTTAAAAGCAACACCACTGAAAACCTCTAAAGGGTATACAATAAGGATCCCTGATATTTCCTGGTGTCTTCCTCAAACTTTATCACATTAAATAACTCAGGTTCTCTAAGCCATTGGGGCTTGTTTGTCACTTTTTAAAACAATGCTGTTTATTTCTCTAATTAATCCCTCATATTTATCATAGTGAACCAGTGAAGAATAAAAAGCAGTAGGTTACATTGAGATTATGCATTAATTTGTTGAGGCTGAGAATTGGGGGAGAATAGTAAGTTTTACTACAAAACATATCCGAAAGGGCATAATAAAGTGAGTTGTTAAAAATTAATCACATTGCTATAGGATTGATATTTTAATTGCAAGTAGAGGATTTGGAGAGAGTAGAATTCAGCATCATATACAAATAAATGTAGGCTTGGTCAATGAGACATAAAAGGAAAGATAAAATCTTCTAATAATTTATGCTAGGAAAACTATGCTCCAAATACTGCAAAGTAGGCATAAATATATGCATTTTATAATTTGAAGTTTTTGATGATATACAGACACATGTTAAATATAACAAAAATCTTCTAGTATACATTTGACCAAAAATAATGTAACTAAAATATGCAAATGTTTCATTAAAAATGTTATTTATTTTTTTTTCTTTCTGTCTTATTTAGAGTATCTTAGAAAACAGATCTTGAGGTAGAGCTAGAGCTAGCATCGTGAGGGCTATTCTGGAACCTGATTCTTATTCAGAAGATGTCCAGACAACCAGGAGAGTTTGTGGATGAGGCAGCGGTGGAAGCTGGGAATCTCTATGAACAAAATCTGAGTACGAGGAGACTGGTATCCAGAGGGTCTGAGAGGAAATGTAAATTGTGCCAGACACACATAATTTGTGTCACTTCATTTATTTTTACAAGTTATAATTTTATATGTCTCAAAGTAGCAACACAGTTGCTTTCTATCTCTATGCCTCACTGCATTTCTCTTTTCTTGACCCTGTCCATATTGATCTCTTTTCATTATTGACAGTATTTTCCCACTAGACATCAGTTGAAAATTGATAAATGCCTTGAAATTGACCTTGTATCCTCTCTTATTGTCCATATATATGACAGTATATGTAATGTGGTTGTGATGGTTAATACTGAGTGTCAACTTGATTGGATTGAAAGATGCAAACTATTGTTCCTGAGTGTGTCTGTGCAGGTGTTGCCAAAAGAGATTAACATTTGGGTCAGTAGACTGGGAGAAGCAGACCCACCCTCAACCCAGGTGGGCGCCATCTAATTAGCAACCAGTGTGGCCAGAATAAAAGGCAGGCAGAAGAATGTGGAGAGAATAAACTGGCTTAGCCTTCTAGCCTCATCTTTCTCCTGTGCTGGATGCTTTCTGCCCTTTAACATTGGACTCGAAGTTCTTCAGCTTTGGGACTCGGACTGACTTCCTTGCTCCTCAGCTTAGAGATGGCCTATTGTGGGACCTTGTGATACTGTGAGTTAATACTCCTTAACAAACTCTCCTTTATATATATCTATCCTATTAGTTCTGTCCCTCTAGAGAAACCTAATACAGATTTTGGTATCAGGAGTGGTTCCAGAGGAACAGAATATTAAGGACAAAGTTCTTTTGTTGGTTTTGGAGTTTCTGGAGTTGGCTGCTTAATATGATAGACCCAAAAATGCTAAGGACTCTACTTCTAATAGTATGGAGAACACTAATAGTTCTTTGTGTGAACTGTTTAGAGAGTTATGCAAAATAAATACATTTGACACTCCTGATTCACCAGTCATGAGAGGCAAGGAGTTTGGTGACTCTAAACATAATACCTTTGACTATATGTGGAGAACCAAGGAACGTAATGAAGTTGGTTGTTTGCTCCTAAGTTCACTGGACAAAGTGATGAAAGAAAATGAAGAACACAGGGATTCTAACTCTGGGCTTCAGAAGCAAATACTTCAAATCTGCTAAGATTGCCCCGAGTGACAGTCTTATCTCCTGTAGAGAAAGAGCTGAAATTTTGGAACACCAGACACAAGCTCTTATCATGCCAGTGGCTGACCTGCAATGAAAGGTGCATGTACAGTCTCGCCAAGTGTCTACTGTTAAAGTGAGGGTATCGACTGGAAAAGATGGAACCCTACCACTTGGAATGGAGACATGTGGGAGGACCCTGATGAAGCTGGGGACACTGAATTTGTAAACTCTGATGAACTTTTTTGGCCAGAAGAAACAGCTTCCCCATTCCCATTAGCGGCAACATCCCCTCCCAGTCCCATGCTGCCACTAGCCTTTCCACCTTTGTCTGAAGTGATAAAACCTGTGCTGCCTGCGGCAATAGTGATGGCCTCCCCTGAGGCAGTTGCCAAACAAAACAATATTGATTCTCCTCAGGACCCTCCGCTAACACTCCTGTTTGCTTCTAGACCTATAATTAAACTAAAGTCCCGCTGGACTCCTACAGGTGAGGTTCTCACAAGGAGGTGCATGATACTTGAAAAGAACTGCTTGAGTTTTCTAATTAATATAAGCAGAAATCTGGAGAACAGGCATGGGAATGGATATTAAGGGTGTGGAATGATGGTGGAAGGAACATAGAGTTGAATCAGGGTGAATTTATTTATTTGGGCCCACTAAGTAGGGATTCTGCATTTTATGTTGCAGCTCAGGGAGTTAAAAAATGTTCTAATAATTTATTTGCTTGGTTAGCTGAAATCTGGATTAAAAGATGACCCACTTATGTACCCAAAGGATTATAAATCATGCTGCTGTAAAGACACATGCACACGTATGTCTATTGCAGCACTATTCACAATAGCAAAGACTTGGAATCAACCCAAATGTCCATCAGTGACAGATTGGATTAAGAAAATGTAGCACATACACACCATGGAATACTATGCAACCATAAAAAAGGATGAGTTTGTGTCCTTTGTAGGGACATGGATGCAGCTGGAGACCATCATTCTCAGCAAACTATCGCAAGAACAGAAAACCAAACACCGCATGTTCTCACTCATAGGTGGGAATTGAACAATGAGATCACCTGGACACAGGAAGGGGAACATCACACACTGGGGCCTGTTGTGGGGTTGGGGGAGGGATAGCATTAGGAGATATACCTAATGTAAATGACGAGTTAATGAGTACAGCACACCAACACGACACAAGTATACTTATGTAACAAACCTGCATATTGTGCACATGTACCCTAGAACTTAAAGTCTAATAAAAATAAAAATAAAAAATGAAATAAAAAAAAGATGACCCACTGTGAGTCAGCTGGAAATGCCTGATCTCCCTTGGTTTAATGTAGAGGAAGGGATCCAAAGGCTTAAGGAGATTGAGATGGTAGAGTGGATTACTGACTTCATACGTACTCATCCCAGCTGTAAGGGTCCAGAAGATATATCCTTCACCAATACTTGTGAAATAGATTTGTGAGGGCAGCACCTGCATCTTTGAGGAGCCCTGTAATTGCTCTTCTCTGCATGTCAGATCTAACAATGGGAACTACAGTCACTTAACTACAACATTTAAATGCAATGGGAATAATTGGATCCCAAGATGGCTAGGGCCAAGTGGCAGCACTCAGCCAACAAAGGCAAAGTGGGTGTAGCTACCATAATGGACAGCAGAGGCAAAGCAGCAATTAGAATAGTCTGACTCATGTAGAGCTCTGACATGGGCTAATTAATCGCGGTGTTCCTAGAAGTGAAATTGATAGGAAGCCTCCTGCATTCCTACTTAATTGATATAAGCAGGAGACTTCCAGGTCAAGTGGACAAAAGACTAATTTGAATTCTAAAAACAGAGAATCACTGACCCTCAGTCAATTTCCAGACTTGAACCAGTTTACAGATCCAGAACCACCTGAATGAAAGAAAGACCAGGTCCCCTTGAGGAAGGACCCCACTACATTACCAACAATTTACACTATTAATCTTTCTCTCATCCTTCCCCAAGAAGACCTCTAGCCTTTTACCAGGGTAATTGTGCACTGGGGAAAGGAAAATGATAAGACATGTTGGGGACTACTGGACACTGGCTCTAAGCTGACCTTGATTCCAGGGGACTCAAAATGTCATTGTGATCCTCCAGTTAAAGTAGGGCCCCATGAAGGTCAGGTAACTAATGGAGTTTTAGCTCAGGTCCAACTTACAGTGGGTCCAGTGGGTCCAGGTACTCATTCTGTGGTAATTTCCCCAGTGCCAGAATGCATAATTGCCATAGACATATTTAGCAGCTGACAGAATCCCCATACTGGCACCATGATTGGTAGGGTGAGGGCAATTATGATGGGAAAGACCAAATGAAAGCCATTAGAGCTGCCTCTACCTAGAAAAATAGTAAATTAAAACAATTTTGCTTCTCCAAGAGATTGCAGAGATTATTGCCACCATCAAGGACTTGAAAGATGCAAGGTGGTGATTCCCACCACATCCCTGTTCAACTCTCCTATTTGACCTATGCAGAAGCCAGATGGATCTTTGAGAATGACAGTGGATTACTATAAGCTTAACCAAGTGGTGACTCCAATTGCAGCTGCTGTATCAGATGTGGTTTCATTGCTTGATCAAATTAACACATCTCCTGGTACCCAGTATGCAGCCACTGACTTGGCAAATGCGTTTTTCTCTATTCCTGTCCATAAGGCCTACCAGAAGCAATTTGCCTTCAGCTGGCAAGGCCAGCAATATACCTTTACTGTGCTAGCTCAGGGGTATTTCAACTCTCCAGCTTTGTGTCATAGTCTTGTTCGAAGAGACCTTGATCACTTTTCACTTCCACCAGTATCACACTGGTTCATCACATTGATGACATTATGCTGATTGGATCCAGTGAGCAAGAAGTAGCAAACACACTGGACTTATTGGTAAGATATTTGCATGCCAGAGGATGGGAACTACATCTGATTAAAATTCAGGGGTCTTCTAACTCAGTAAAATTTCTAGGGGTCCATTGTTGTGAGTCCTGTTGAGATATTCCTTCTAAGGTGAAGCATGACTTACTGCATTTGGTCCCTCCTACACCTAAGAAAGAGGCATAATGTCTAGTGGGCCTATTTGAATTTTGGAGGCAACACATTCCTCTCATTTTAGTGTGTTACTCCAGCCCATTTATCAAGTGGTCCAAAAGACTGCCAGTTTTGAGTGGGGTCTAGAAGAGAAGAAGGCTCTGAAACAGGTCCAGGCTGCTCTGCAAGCTTCTGTGCCACTTGGGCCATATGACTCAGCATATCCAATGGTGCTTGAGGTGTCAAAGGCAGATAGGGATGCTGTTTGGAGCTCTGGCAGGCAGGCCCCCATAGGTGAATCACAGTGGAGGCCTCTAGGATATCGGAGCAAGGCCCTGCCATCTTCTGCAGATAACTGTTCTCCTTTTGAAAGACAACTTTTGGCCTGTTACTGGGCTTTGGTGGAAACTGAATGTTTGACTATAGGTCATCAAGTCACCATGCAACCCGAACTGCCTATCATGAACTGGGTGCTTTCTAACTCATCTAGCCATAAAGTGGGTCATGCACAGCAGTATTATCATCAAATGGAAGTGGTATATATGTGATTGGGCTCAAGCAGCCCTGAAGGCATAAGTAAGTTACATGAAGAAGTAGCTGAAATGCCTATGGTCTCCACTCCTGCCACCCTGCCTTCTCTCCCCTAGCCTGCACCAATGGCCTCATGGGGAGTTCCCTATAATCAGTTGATAGAGAAAGAGAAGACTAGGGACTGATTCACAGATGATTCTGCACCACCCAAAAGTGGAGAGTTACAGCACTAAAGCCCCTTACCAGGACATCCCTGAAGGACAGCAGTGAAGAGAAATCTTCCCAGTGTACAGAATTTCGAGCACTGTACCTGGTTGTGCACTTCTTATGGAAGGAGAAATGGCCAGATGTGTGATTACATACTGATTCATGGGCTGTAGCCAATGGTTTGGCCGGTTGGTCAGGGACGTGGAAGAAGCACGATTGGAAAATTGGTGACCAAAAAATTTGTTGAAGAGATATGTGGATGGACCTCTCTGAATAGTCAAAAACTGTGAAGATATTTGTATCCCATGTGAGTGCTCACCAATGGGTGACCTCAGCAAAGGAGGATTTAAATAATCAAGTGGATAGGATGACCTGTTCTGTGGACACCACTCATCCTCTTTCCCCAGCCACCCCTGTCATCACCCAATGGGCCCATGACCAAAGTGGCCATGGTGGCAGGGATGGAGGTTATGCATGGGCTCAGCAACATGGACTTCCACTCACTAAGACTGATCTGGCTACGGCCACTCCTGAGTGTCCAATTTTCCAGCAGCAGAAACCAACACTGAGTCTTCAATATGGCACCATTCCTCCGGGTGATAAGCCAGCCACTTGGTGGCAGGTTGATTATATTGGACCTCTTCCATCATGGAAAGGGCAGAGATTTGTCCTCACTGGAATAGACACTTACTTCAGATATGGGTTTGCCAATCCTGCATGCAATGCTTCTGCCAAGACTGCCATCCATGGACTCACAGAATGTGTTTTCCACCATCATGGTATTCTACACAGCATTGCCTCTGACGAAGGCACTCACTTTATGGCTAAAGATGTGTGGCAGTGGGCTCATGCTCATGGAATTCACTGGTCTTACATATTGCCGATCATTCTGAAATAGCTGGATTGATAGAATGGCGGAATGGCCTTTTGAAGTCACAATTACAATGCTAAGTAGATGACAATACTTTGCAGGCCTGGGGCAAAGTTTTCCAGAAGGCTGTGCATGCTCTGAATCAGCATCCAATGTATGCTACTGTTTCTCCCATACCCAGGATTTGCAGGGCCAGGAATCAAGGGGTGGAAGTGCAAGTGGCACCAACCATCATCACCTCTAATGATCCACTAGCAAAATATTTGCTTTCTGTTCCTGTTACATTATGTTCTGCTGGCCTAGAGGTCTTAGTTCCAGAGGGAAGAATGCTGTCACCAGGAGACACAACAACAATTCCATTAAATTGGAAGTTAAGATTGTCACCTGGACACTTTGGGCTTCCCCTCCCTTTAAGTCAACAGGCTAAGAAGTGAGTTACAGTGTTGGCTGGGGTGATTGACCCAGACTATCAAGATGAAATCAGTCTACTATTCCACAACGGAGGTAAGGAAGATTATGTGTGGAATACAGGAAATTATCCATTAGGGTGTCTCTTAGTATTACCATGCCCTGTGATTAAGGTCAATGGGAGATTACAACAGCCTAATCCAGGAAGGACTAAAAATTGCCCATACCTTTCAGGAATGAAGGTTTGGGTCACTCCGCCAGGAAAAAAAACAAAACAATGTTAGTAGAAGGTAGTCATCAATACCAGCTACAACCATGTGACCAGTTGCAGAAATGAGAACAGTAATTGTCATGAGAATTTCCTCCTTCTTTTGTTAAAAACATGTTTATGCATGTATACACCTGTACTAAGAGCATATCTTAATTTTATTTTTTTCTTTATCATGTGATATAAGATTTATTGACTTCATATCAACATTTAAGTGTTGTTAACTTTATGTAATAGCATTTGGGTTGGGGATTGGTGCGTTTCCAGTTGTACGAAGGATAGTTGTATTATGTTAGGCATAATTATGACCTTATTATTGTCTTTATTTGAAGATTATATGATCTTTATATATAATCTATAACCTATAATCATTACAAGTCTACCCCTTGTCAACTTGAACCCATGCACAGGAGATGTGTATGGGTTCAAGTTGACAAGGGGTGGACTTGTAATGATTAATACTGAGTGTCAACTTTATTGAATTGAGGGATGCAAAGTGTTGTTCCTGGGCATGTGTGTGAGGGTGTTACCAAAGGAGATTAACATTTGAGTCAGTGGACTGGGAGAGGCAGACCCACCCTCAATCCAGGTGGGTAGCATCTAATCAGCTGCCAGTACAGCCAGAATAAAAAGCAGGCAGAAGAAGTGGAGAGATTAGACTGGCTTAGCCTCCCTGCCTTATCTTTCTTCTGTACTTGATGCTTCCTGCCCTTGAACATTGGACTCCAAGTTCTTCAGCTTTGGGACTCGGACTGGCTTCTTTACTCTTCAGCTTGCAGACAGCCTATTGTACCTTGTGATACTGTGAGTTAAAACTCCTCAATAAACTCTGATATATATATACACACACATACATATGTATATATATATATCTATCTTATTAGTTCTATCCCTCTAGAGAACCCTGAGTAACACAGTGGTATGTACTGTATTGTAGACCACATCACCTAAAAGCTATGGGGATGAGAAAGTTGATGAATTCATTTGGAGGCTTAAAAGACATTTATTTCTTGCATTTTATTTCAAATTTTATAAAATGCCATGTATGATTTCAAAATTACAATGGAATACACTTAACATTTTATAACATGTTTAGATAGTTAGTTCTTAACATTGAATAATAAGGGTTTCTGTGCCCAGGAGAACTATAGTTCCAATTCTAGCTCTTCTATTTATGTCACCTTGGTCAAGTCACTTAACTTTCCTAAGAATTATTTTCCTCATCTGTAAAGCAGAGATAACAATACCTCCTTAAAGATGCTTTAAGTGTGTATCTGTCAGTCATTGTCCAATCAGGAAATCAACACCAATGTATGTTTTTCAGCCAGAAACAGATTTGTTATAGAAAAGTTTGCAAAAGTATTAGATGAGCTGGAAAAGAAAAGGGGAAAGGGGCTGGGCAAGGTGGCTCACGCCTGTAATCCCAGCACTTTGGGAGGCGGAGGTGGGTGGATCATGAGGTCAGGAGTTCGAAACCAGCCTGGCCAATATGGTGAAACCCCATCTCTACTAAAAAATACAAAAATTAGTCGGGCGTAGTGGCATGCTTCTAGTCCCAGCTACTCAAGAGGGTGAGGCAGGAGAATCACTTGAACCTAGGAGGTGGAGGTTACAATGAGCCAAGATCGCTCCACTGCACTCCAGCCGGGTGACAAAGTGAGACTCCGTCTGAAAAGAAAAAAAAAAAAAAAAAAAGGAAAGGGACATTATCCAGACATGAGCAAGATGTAGCCATCTCTGGACTGGTGCCCTTAAAAGTTTTCTTGCCACTAGTATTATTAGAACAGTTATCTTCAATACTGCTGAAACCGTGGCAGGTGGTATAAGCAAGAGCTGTTGTTCCTTCACCTGGTGGAACCGCTAACTCCTGATTCTAAAATGCTTCATTAGCAGAACTTGGGCTCCCACTGCTGCTATCACTACAGGAGGGTTCATCAGAAACAGAATGTCTCACTTCTTACTGATTTTCATTTTGGCATAACTACTTCTGATTGGCAGAATATGATCAGCAACTCGCTAGCCAGGAAAGCTGCAAATAATAGCTTGCAAGTTTCTAGCCCTAGCAGTTTGAAGATGGAGATGAATATAGAATGACAAGTTTGGGGCTGAGGCTTAATAAGTAAATGTCTAACACATTAATAAAAAACAAAAACGAAAGCATCTGTCATCAGATAGGGATCTTAGTGGTCCTATTTTTATATATGTAAGCCTTCTTATAGTTGCTTTCACATTCTTCTTATAATTCAGTAATAAATACTTAAAATATAAGAACAACAACTTTATTTGATCACTGGAGCTTTAAAAGGAAACGTATCTCAGAGAATGAGTGAATCCCAGCAAGAGAATATAAAGTTTTCAGTACCTGTTACTATTTCCTTTCTGATGTGGAAAGAAAGCTAAACACATGAAGACAGAGAGCCCTGAGGTGAGGAGAGTATTGTCACAGGCACATTGTGAGAGGGAGGCTAAAAGGTAAAGACTTCCCATTTTATTGTCCAATGTCCTTAATAATGTGAAAATACTTTATATTATTTAATAGTTGTGTGAAAAACCTCTAGACTTGGAATTAGGATGCATTTCTGTTTTTGTTTTTTTCCACTAATTTGTTGGGTGGCAGTAGGAATAAATTAGTTTACAGAGTGTGGGCTTCCCTTCTACAGAGGAAAAAGAAAAGCTTGGATTCATTAATTCTTTTTAGGTTTTGTCCAGCTTTATTGTTCTGTTTCATGAAAATGGATGATGATAATGATAATGATGATGACAATTTGTGTAACAAATAGACCTGAATTTTTATTGAATGCTAACCATATGCCAGAAACTAGGATAAGCACTCTGTATATATAATGACAACCATTGTTAATGTATTTAAAGCACCTGCATTTAACAGAGGAGAAAATTAGGCATAAGTGAACTAGTTACTCTCCTTATGTGTGCATAGCTGAATGCAGACCTAAAACTAATTCTCAGTGCTTCATTAAAAGCACTAAATTTATAAGAGAAAGATGCCCATAAATGCTGGATATATTTTATGTCCAAAGATTCTTGGGTACACACTGCTACAGTAGGAGTGCTCATAAGAATGGCAAGCTCTTTGATTGCTTTATTTTTTTTTATCAGTCCATTCACTTGCTGCCCTTTGGCATAAGGTACTTTTATCTTCAGCATCCCTGGAGCACAGTATATGACTAAGAAACCAATAAACATGGCAACATTCAATATTAAATTGCAATTACATATTACTTCTTTCATAATGCTGGAGCATAATGAAATTTCTACAAATTACATTTCATAATTTAATATGCTGGATGAATCACGATTCATGCTTAAAAATCATTAGCACTTGAATTTTTAACACACTCTTCAAGTTGTTTGAAAGTTGTGTTTAGTGAACCATTGTGGGTGAACTCTTTGGTCAGACAACAGGAAAATAGAAGGCTTCCTAATTTCTCTGACCTGAGGTGGGGTTGGGGATTGGGTTAGAGTTGTTTTTGCGGGCTGGTAGTATCACCGGAGCAGGTGTAAAATTGCTATAGAGACGAAGAGTCATTTGGGCATTGCCAGGGAGATTAACATGTTATTTGTGTCAATTTCTGGGTGAGAAAGAGCTGATCCAGGGATTTCAGCACTCTGCCCCCACCCCAGATTATTGGATCCTATAGTCCTTATTTAATAGGTGTTTTATCTCAATTCATTTTCACAGCACTTTTTTAAAAAATAAAACAAAATAGATATTTGTTGAGCTGTCCTTCTGGGTTAGCCTTTGTAGTAGGGAGGGGCTGTGACTACAGACATCAGTGAGACCATCACTGTCATTAAGAAGCTTGTACACTCATGGGTAGAGAGATCTGTAAACAAATTGTAATAAGTCAAGTGGAGTGCAGCACACCTTCATCTAAGGAAAAAAAAAGCCCACAGGAAGGAAAAAATCTCCCCCATCCCTCTTTTTCTTCTCTTTGGACTCTCATTGGACTCTTTCTCTTGCCCATTAGTTCATCTGTCACTGGTGGGCTTCACTGGTACAGGGGAATAAAGTTGTTAGTGTCTCAGCCCTGTTTGTTTTCTATGATCAGAGCATGGTTGGGAGAAGTGGAGATGCCAGCTGGCAAAGCCACTTCTGGTAGATCAGGGACAGTAGAGGGGACACTGGCATCTGGCTGGCTTTTGAGACTTCTCTGACAATCTGTCTCCCTGTAGAGCAGGAGTGCTTCTTAGCATATGGTCACCATGTCACATGACAGAGCATCAGAGGGCCTGTCAGTGAGAGAATGTCCACACAACAGGGCAAACTCTGCTGGCATGCATCCCTCAGGTGCTGAGTAACCTTACTCCATGTTCTGCATGATTTTTTAGCACAAGATACCCAGGGTTCTAATCCATCCTTGTGGGGGTATCACAAAGGAAAATCCCACAAGACCTCCTTGGCTCTGCGTTTTGTAAATGTGGACAGCTTCCCAGATGGAGATAAATCACCCTTTCTTCTGAACTCAGCCTGAGAACTGCATGGGCTGGGCTGTTTTTTTCTCAGGTTTGAATCAGCTCAGATAAACTCTTCTTGGTGTGCTAGCCAAGACTCCTCGTGAGTGCTCTATAGTGAACCCCTCAGATGCTTCTCTCTGTGTGTAGTCTTGAGTGTCCTGCCAGAGTCCCCTGTAGACTGCATGTGTTTTCCAGAAGGATAGTGCAGAAACCACATCAAACTGTAAAAGACAAGTTTAATTCCCAGCTTTGTGCTTGTTTCTTTTGTAACATGAGCAAGTCACTTAATGTCTCAATGTATTTCTTAAAATTAGAATGATAATCCAGAAATTCCACAGAGTTGTGACTGCCTTGCATGCATGTCTTTCTTGACACAAAGGAAGCGCTTGATGAATGTTTGTTGAATGAATTGCTGGTGAGGGAAAGAAAGCAATTCAGAGTCACTTTTTTTTTCTTTTCCTTTTTCTTGGAATGGAGAGGGAAGGATAAGGATGAGGCAACTGTGGAATTTCTTCTCAGTTAGCAACCTTAGTTGCAGCTCCTCTTGCTGTGAACTTTCCTTTGCATTATTTTATTGACATTGTTATAAATCCAGCTCCATGCCAGCAAAGTTTTGTAGCAAATCTACCTGCTACTTAAATGAGAACAAAGCAGATTTTGATTAGAAATCTCTCAGCAGAGCAGAACAGAGCACTTAGGAATTAATGTGACACAGTATACATTTGTACCAGATATATCATTTCTGCATTGAAGACTCTGCCAGTTACCACCATTTGTGCTGGGTGATTGCATTCAAGCTAGTTGTTTATCTGCCTGATGTCAAGGATTTCATCTCATTCATCTTTAAATATCTCTAATGGATGGTGGAAGACTTTCCATATAGTGGCTAATAAACAGATATGTATGTTTTGAATGAATACACTTGAAGATTACTATTGACACTGTAAAGGCCACAACCTAAAAATGCTGCAAGGAGTCATATACTTTTCTTAGACCATTGGGAAGGTATAAATATTATTTCATATTCACAGATGTAGAAATGGACTAGGCATATAATCAGTGTTCTGATTATAGGTTACAGTTGTTATTTTGTTAATAGCTTCTTCTGTCATTAATTGAAAATTCAGGTTTTGTCACATCAATTTTATTTGCTCATATAGTCTTCAGATGTTTTTCCTATACTTATGCTATTTCTCCATGCAATTTTCACATTTCCAAGCCCAGAAACCTCTGTTTCTTCTCACATTTGGAGTTTACCACAGTGTCTGGAATCATGGATTTGTTTTAGAGGTTGGGAGAAACTTATATATTACTGAATCCAATCCCACATTTTCTTGGGACATTCTGTTACCTTGTTTATTCATATAGAAAAGGAGGGAAACTGGAAGAATTGATACGAGAAATATCATTTTCAAACTATGCTTTGGTAAGTTTCCCATGTCACTGAAAATTTTTAAGAGCAATTTGAGGTACTTGGAATACACGACAGACACAGTTGGTTACATACCCAATAATTGTCTGCCCAATAGCCATTCTTCTTTCCATTCCCTTTTTCATGCTCATAGAACCAAAATGTGTTCAGTCAGGTATGTGCCCACTTCCACTGATTTAGTCAAGATGGGTCTGAGCTGGTCATAGTTACTCCACTGTGCTGTTTCAATGGACCTAGTTCTTGCCATCCCCTCTTACAGATCTCTAGGGCACACTCTTTTATAAGCTCCGGGATGGATGTCAGACACCATCTATTTTTTTCCTAAGATCATTATTTGATTCTAAATGTGAAGCCATGGTTGAAAACCACTGCTGCAGCATATTCTGAACAAATAGGTCCTCAACACATTACTTTTAATTCAAAATACAGTGAGGGGATTTAATTTTATATGGAAGTAGTTTAATGGATTTTTTTTCCATTAAAATATGAATCAATTTCTGGATTTCAACCAACTCTTTTTATAGTCTACTAAGTGAAACTGCATATGTGTTTACTGCATTGAAACCCAAACAACGGCAAGAACAGAAAGTCCTGCTGCTTTGAGTTTTGTAGCCTGTCAAAATGTCAAAAGGGTTGGCATCAAGACCTCATTTTAAATGAATGCCTTGCGGTATAAATAGGATATTCAGTAAGCCACTGGAAAAATCTCAAGTTTGCTTGGGGAGGTTTTGCCGTTAGCCTCCCCAGGCAAAGAGCTATTTCCCAACTCATGAAGAAATTCCTCATGTAGAACTGCCTCCTCACCTTCTCTGCCATGGGCCACTGGAAATCACTGCTTGGCTGGCAGAGCACAGGGCCCTCTGCAGGGTAGAGCTTACTGTTCATTTTTCTTCCTTTCCTGTTCAACACTATTTTTGAGTCTAAGCTATTTTGGAGTACAAGGTGCTTCTTCCCCTCTTGACATAGTCTGGGACAGAAATATCTGCATTTTTTTTATAGGTGATGGCTGCATCCTTGCTTATGTTTGCCAAACTAATGTTATAGAGTCAACTGCCATGAATAAATGTTGGAGAAGAAAGAGTCCCAACTCTGAAGGAGCTTAGGTTTTGCTTTGTTTTGTAAATATCAATTATGCAGAAAAAAGATGTGTGTTCATAAGGTCAGGAAATTGATGTGCACTGGTCTGAGTCTTCTAAACTGAGGTTATTCTTACATGGAACAGCCTTAAGACTGTTCTTAGGATGAACATTCCTTGGATGTGTACCTTTCCGGCTCACCAGCTGTTCTCCCTGTGATTGTAAGTGACTTTTGTCAGTGGTGGATATCAGTCATTTAGGTGGCTGAATATTTTGAATGTCATCACTGCTGTAGAATTTGTATCTACTTGCATTGTGGCTAGCATTGCTTGGCATTTTGCTATTCATTCTTTTTTTCATGTATGTGGGCAGCTAGATGGGAGACGATAAGGAGAGGCTGTGCTTCGTGTTTTATGTGGTTGTTGTTGGTGTGCTTTTTCTGTTGGTTGGTTGGTGTTTGATTTACTTTTCTCACAATTGTGGCACCATCTTTGGCATTTAGTTCAAAATAAATATTTGCTGTTTGGCTAAGAGGTTCAAAGCACCAAGTGTAGTGGAACCACACATGAATATTGTGTTCACACAAACAGAATGTTCAAAACAGATGGAGTCTGAACATGGACTGCTGCAGAAAAAATAGAAACCAAACACAATGCACAGTTTCTAGCTGTCTCTTTCTGACCCCAGAGATCACAGTTTATTCTAACTCTTAGAATGCTAAGGGAGAATCACTGCCCCAGATCGTAACTGAGGTCGGAGCTGCTAGCTCCTATGTAGCTGCAAACCTCTCTTTATTTTAACAGGCAGTTTATGAGCATCTCTTCAGCATACATTTGATGAGGCAAACCCTTTTCCAAAACTAGTTACTTATACTTATTTATCCATTTCCCAGCCACTATAATTCTCTCTTCTCTTGAAATTCCTAACTGCTACTCTGGGAGACATTTTAAAATATGCTGTCGTTATGGAGCTTAAGTAGTGTTTTGCATCTGTAATTTGTTGTTTTGATAGATGTGAGCCACATTTTGAACATAATAGTGCAATTTCATTTGTTTAAATATCATTAATAACAGTATTTCACAATGTACCATGCTTACAAATGGAAATATTATAGTCAGAAAGTGTAGCAATGAACGAGAAGAAAGCTGGAGATCAAAGAGCTGCTGGTGAGTTCACACATTTATAAGTGTTTAACGAGTCAGAGGGGGCTGAATAAGTAAGTGGCTGTGTAACCAAATTACTCCCTCTGTTCCTAGCTCTTAATGTAGTCGTACATCCCCATTTAGGAGTCAGATAAAAGCTAGCTTCACCCAGCCCTTGACACAGGTATGCCAGCCAGCCCCTTTCCTCCTTAGCCTGTAAGTGTCTCTTCTCTTGTCCCTGGGTCTTTGTTTCATTGCCATGACCCTTCAGCTGCAGATATCTCACCTAGCCAGCCCCTCCCAGGTTAGCAGCCACTTGGCTTGTTATCTCTGCTGCTCTTCTCCCTCCTTCCCCTGGTTTCACTACGCTTACTGCTAGGAGAGAGGCAGAGAGAGAGCCATGTCCCCTACCACTTGACCACTTCTGCCTGGTAGATTTCAATCGGATACCGGGCTACTGGGTACATTCCTTTCCTTTTCATCTAAAAGGATTGAGCAAAATCAATTTTTGAAAATAAAATATTAACCTACCACATGACTTATTATATTAAGTCCATTTATTAGTATTTGTAAGATGTGGTGCTAGGGGCTGAGAATGCAGAGCTGTGCCCTCAGTAAGTTTTCAGTTTATGGAGAATTAAACTAAATTTCCTTTAAGTTTAAGGTTTTGTTGTTGTTGTTGTTGTTGTTGTTGTTGTTGTTGTTTGTTTCTGAGAGAGAGTCTCACTCTGTCACCCAGACTGGAGTGCAGTGGTGCAATCACAGCTCACTGCAACCTCTGCCTCCTGGGTTCAAGCGATTCTCCTGTCTCAGCCTCCTGAGTAGCTGGGGCCACAGGCGCATACCACCGCACCCCAGTAATTTTTTTGTATTTTTAGTAGAGATGGAGTTTTGCCATGTTGGCCAGGCTCATCTCAAAATCCTGACCTCAGGTGATCCGTCCGCCTCAGCCTCCGAAAGTGCTAGGATTACAGGCACGAGCCACCATACCCAGCCAGTTTAATTAGTTTTTGTGTAATTAATGTTATTACTATGGTATTAATAATAAATGTGCACAGTGATAACTGTTTTGAATAAGGGGGTATTGGCACATAGAGGAGAGGTGTCTTGGAGGTTTGAACTGTGCCTTGAAGAATGAACAGGTTGAAAATTAACACATGTACTCAAGAGAACATAAAATATCACCAAAGAGGAAAATCCTCAAAAATTTTATACTGCTTATCCAATCCATAACAAACCACTGAGGAGGTAAGTCAGCAAAACTTTCTACCTTCCTTAGAGAAATGAATAATTTTGGAAAGGGAATGAAAAGATATGAACTGCTGGAAGGAAGCATTGATTAAAGGATTAAAAGAACCAATGTACTTTAGTTGAAGAAGGATTGTGGCTATATGTGCATACAAATTAAAGTTTAAAAAAAGTATTTTAATTTGAACAGTAGATTATTTTGAAAAGAAAATAAAAGAATTCAGTTAGTTGCTTACAGAATACTCTTATTTGAATAGATTTAATCCATATCAAGAAAACTGCCTTGTAGAAATTGGGGGGGGGGGTGTGTGTGTGTACATATGTGTGTGTGCATGTGTATAAAAACCATCTAAAAACAGATTTCCTGCTAGAGTAAATTTTCATTTGTCCAGAGATGTGTCCTAAGGAAATACAGAAATCTGGAAAGGTATCACCTAATTCATCAGTGAGTGTAATTGATTCTGTCATAATAATAAAAAGCCAAGGTCAGTTACCTTACTCCATTTTTTAGCTGAACATTGTGGTTATGGTTATTTGCTAGCATTGCTCCCTCCAGTTTGAAACTCCTTTTTTTGTACCATTAATTAAATTTTATTTTGAAGAATCATGTTCAACTCTCATTTGAAGTCTGTGACATTTGGGTCGTGTTGACTTGGTGCTTGATCAAGAAGTAAACATTAGGCTCCCACATAGACAATCAGAGCATTGAGTTGCCCTGGCTACAAGGTGAACTTAGGGATAGATCTGTGACCCAATAAGGACTGCAATGGGTCATTGAAAGAGATTAGGAAAAAGAAAAGTACTGTCTTCCATTGAACTTGAATTTTGGAGGATATGAGGACATCACTCTGGAGTGAGCCATTTTGTCAGGACCAGTGAAACTGAACATGGAGATGACAAAGAGAAAGCAACCAAGAGATAAGGAAGGAAAAACTGCATTCTAGAGTCATTTTTTGTTCCCTGAATCAATTAATTCCTGGAGGCTACTATGGACTTTTCAGCCATAAGAATCACTAAATTTCCCCTTTGTTTCAATCAGCTGGGCTTGAGTTTTTATCATTGACAATAGAAATAATGTTGATACACACTTGATTGGATTCCTGTATTTCTTAACTTCAATTGCATCAAATTCATGTTGAAGTTTGCTGAACCTAAAATTGTGCCCAATCTTGTTGGCCCAAAATTGATTGTTGTATTTCGTTGTGCCCAAAATTGGGGTTTGTTGTATTTCATTGGATAGTTTGGAAGTTACATCGCAGATATTTGGAAAGGAAGCATGATGAAGGAGGAGGAGTCAGACAGCCGTAGACTTTAATTCCTACTCCTATTATGCATGCATTGGGTAACACCTGGCATGTCATTTCAACTATCTGAGCCCTTGTTTCCTCATCTGTTAAGTAGAGATAGTAATGACTACCTCACTGAATTTTTTTGTGAGGCGTATAGGGGACAATATGTTTAGCAACAGAAGAATAATAGCTGCTGGAATATTGTAAATCAAACACATGATATTTCAGTGCCTTTACTTATAGATCACTCAGGTACAATCTTGATTTATGCAAGCATAGTAGCAACTAACTAAATTAATTTGTGTGTAATCATTATCATTAAAACTGACATTCCTTGCCTGATCTAATGCCAAAACCTCCTAGAAGTGGGCTAGCCATCCCCCATACTGCCTTTTCAGTAACTCCCTTAGATTTCCTGTTTGCATACAGATGGCATTTCTCACAGTTTCACCTGAGGACAACTTGTATCAGAATCACTAGAGATGTTGAAAATACAAATTCCCAGACTCCACTGTATATCTACGGCATTAGCCTCCATAGGAGCTTCTGACCTGCCAGAATCCTTGACCTGCTTTTACGTAGGATAGAGAACACACTGATTGGCATGGTATGCAAAGCTCTTCTCAGTCTAGTACTTTGCAGACTCATCTTTCTATCAACTGCATTCCAGCCACACCAAAAATTCTTGGCATTCCTTGAGCATACAATCCTCTTTAATCATTAAATTTTCTTACATGTAATTATTTTCACTTGAAAAATCTTTCTCTTTACCTTTTGGCAAACTCCTACTTATGGCCAGTGACAGATATTAAATCTTCCAGGATCTCCCACTTCCACGGAGACAGTCCTTTCCCTTTCTAAGGCACATTTCATTTTGTGAATTATTTGCTTTACATGACTGTTAACTGCCTCTCCTCTCCCACTTTTTCCTCTGGACTATAGGCAATCTGGATATGATCATTATTATTTAATGAGGTACTCTGTAGATATTTGTAGATACTCTGTAGATAAATGAATGAAAGAATGAATGATTCATTGTGACAAGCATTGGGAATACAAGGATAAAAAGGCAAGGTAGAGATTTTCAAGACAGTCGGGGAACTATCTCTTTCACCTAAAATTTATTTTAAGTGAAATATAGAAAGCCTATATGTGCTAAGGGACTGATGACTGTCCCAAAGATACAGGCTTTAGTGCACAGGGAGGCCTCATAAAGAAGGTAAGGGAAGAGTTGAACCTTGAAAGAGAAAAACAAGCAAACATTAGAGTTAGGCGAATATCGTGTAGAATGTTCTTGGAATCTGGATAGTTTAAGGGATTTAGAATCCTCCTAAGAATCTTTTCTTTTTTTTTTTTTAAAGGATATCCAGAGTGTACCTGTGTTCAGAGAGACCACAGAAAACTTCAGAAAAAGGAAATTCAAATGGAAAGTTTAAGCTTTTTGATAAGATTATGGTTAAAACAAATCATCAGAAGAATTAAACTGTCCTTTAGATATTATACCTATTTTCTCTGCTGTGGTTGAGATGAGTAATGAGAGTAGGGACATCTGGATTTGTAGTGTGACCTCTAACTACATGTCAGCACTTAGAGAAGTGTCCTCCCATGCATTTGAAATTTAAGTGACAAGCGGATAATGATTCAATTAACATTAAAAGGGAAAGAAAATGCCTTTTAAGTAGTATGTGGAAAAATTAAGTGCAAAGGAGTCTTCTAATTTTTTTTCCCTCCACATATTGACTGTTAATTGAAAAACATTTATTGTTAGTACCACAACATGGTCTTGAGTACATTTGGGAGAATTAGAACTTGAAAGCTGTGCAAGCCTAATGAAAAAAAAATCTGCATTCTACTATTGCTCTAGCAATCAGCTATTGAGATGTGTGTGCCTCATTGAGGCTTTGCAATAGTTAATTGTTGACTAAGCAATAGGTAGAGAAGCTCTAGGGATCCAACATGAGTAAATTATGTTTACAACTGGAAAATTGAAAGTTTCATGGATTTACATGAAACATATGTTTCTTTTACCATGAGGATGCCTCATGCCTCTGTTAAATCATTTATGAGATTTTCATGGGGTATTGCATGACGTGGCTAAATGACCTGCCAGGCCCACCATGTTTCTCAATGACAAAGTACATAATCTATACTGTACCCCTGCAAATGGTGTCACTGGAAAACAACTGAAATGGGACTAAACCACAATATAAATGATACTTCCTGGATTTGTAAAATGACCCTTGAAATGACAACAAAATAGAGCTTCAAGTCAGCGTGGTCATCGGCCTTACTTGGGTAATTGTGCTGTTTAAGCACAGGCTGTCTCATTTACAGAGACAGGAAGTTGAACTGTGAAGGGCAGGCAAAATTGAAAGCGCCAAAGGGGCAGCATTATGGGGTGTTCTGGGGATAGCTGTCACAGACTTGATCTCAGGGGCTTGAACACAGAAGCAGAACTCTAGGAGACCTAGAAAGAGCAAACAGGGTTCTGTGAATCACAAAGTGGACTAAAGCATATGCAAACAGGGGTAGTACCTACTACTAGAATTGTGATAAGCGACATGGCTTGATTTCACAAGGATTATAGCATAAGCTGAGTTGCTGGAATTAGGATACAGAGGAGTGTAGGCATCATTGATCCTTGAATTCCAATATATAATCATCTAGATTAAAGAGAACTTAACATTGATCAGTTCTTGACTAACTAAACACACGGTCTTTGGGATGCATTTTCTGTCACTACAAAGCATTTTTCTAGCCTACATCTTTCTGTTGTTAAATGGTGTGTTTAAAAATTACAAACCCATTGTTATGTGGACAGAAAATAAAATAAAATAAAATGATAGTAAACAGACTCTCTAGATAATATCCCTATTATCTAGTGGGGATAATATAAGCATTGTATCCCAAAGCAGTAAAAGTTGGCCTTATAAGGCACACACCCTGCTTCCTCTGAAACATAGCACTCAATGCGTAATAGTTGCATTGCTTGGTCTTCAAGATCAGTAAAACAGTCTTATCAGAGTGTGATGTTTTCTACAATTAATCATGGCAATTAGGCTTAATAGTGAATTCAAGAAAATATTCTGATACTGATGCCCTTGACACATTGCTTTGTTGAACAAAGTAAAGATATGATTCAAGTCCACAATGATTAAGTATAGAGGTAGCACTCAGGGTAAAAACTGTTAGTTTGAAATTCAATTCTCAAGCACCTGAAACCCAGCAGCACTCTCAATGAAATTTTTGTGAAAGCTTACTTTCATATCTTATTTTCTGCACTAGAGTTTTTTAAGCAGTAAAGTTGCATGGAAATTTATATAATTATACCTTTAATTACCTAATAATTGGGATAATTAACCAAGGGCTCCCTTAGTAGAATGCAACTGACCAGTTACACCTTCAGTTAGCTAATTTCAGGTGCAATGATTTCTGCATACGAATTTTTACATCTGCAGATAATTGCAAGGGCTAAACGTAAACTTAGGACAAAGGCATCCGTGTGACCCTTTCCTCTTAATGCTCATGTGCTTTGTACCACTACCTAGTATCTAATGCTTAATTCAGCATTGTTTTAAGGTCTTAGTACGTAAAGTGTCTTCTTGGAGTGACATGGAAAATTTGGGTGAGTTGTGGTATTTTGCTCACAGAATATCAAGTAGTATTCCTCAGAGGAGGAATGAGCACAAATCTGGGGCGTATAGCCAAATAGAGATAATTAGCCTTCTACAAAATAAACAAAGAGAGTGTATTTGACCGAGTAAGGTATATTTGGAAGGGAGACTTACACATTGTAACTGTGTTTTTGGAGTTGAATGTTAAAGAAGTGAATTCTGATTTACCAAGTTAATTGCTTAACATAATAATATTGAGAACACAGTAGGAGTTCAATAAATGTTTGGGGAATGAAAGAACATGACTTGCAATTACTTTAGCACCATTCTGAATCTGAATCTTGGGAATTCAATAGAGCCATCTTGATCAAATGTATTATGGTAGTTCTTCTGTATATCAAATGCTAATAAAGGATGTTTTTCTAAATACATAAAGCTATTACTGATTTGATTCCTAAAACAGAAATTCTTTGATCTTTGGTATTACTAATCATTGAGGATACTGGAAAAAATCTAATTATGGAAAAGGCAAAACTTTTAGATTGAGAAAAAAAGAATTATTCTAGATTATTCTGTTTCTCTGTGTTTTGTAACTCATTAAATTCCTACAAAGCACATTTAATTTAGATTTAATTTGATGGGATCATAGCCCTTAGGGAAAAATTAACATCTTTGAGATAAGATTTCCTGATTAGAGAGTGCAAGAAATTAAATGATTTGCTATAAACGATTAAACTACTTGGTTATGGAATAGAGATAAAACATGTTATTCATGTCCCTCGGAGTTTGTTTCAAGATACAGAGTATTGTTGGCTGTCTCATTGCATCTTTATTTCTCTTTCTAATTCTTTCTCTGTTATAATCTGCAGGGTTTTATGATTCCACTTTTAAGATTTTAATAATGAATAATTTAGAAATTCTGTAATAATGTAAAACAAACCTGTAAACTAGCCAGTGAGTGACCATATAGGTAAACATCACAATTATTAGGACAAATATATATATTTTATATGAGCAAATAATGTGTGGATATATGCATATATATGGATAGATATATGCATATATATGGATACATATATGCATAGATATGCACATACCATATATTTATGTATCTATATATACATTCTATCTATATCTGTGTATCTATGTAATATACCTTATATGATATATAATAGGTAATATTTATATATAAATAAATAATGGTATACATATGCATAATGAAATAATATATTTTCTTAACAATGTAGCTTAGAAATATTAGAGAAGCCAAAATACATTTATTTTAATTTAAATCACCAAACTGCATTTGAGTATAAATAATTCCCTATTGCTAAATTAATTTTTTCAGATTAAATCATTTCTGACTCATTCCTCTCGTATCAGAAATGTTCCAGTTCTCTATAATGTGCCTCTCCAGGATTGTTTCCCATAGGAAATAAGTCAAATACAAAGTAAATCCTGTTATTTCTACTCTGGTTAAATCTCTCCTCTCTATAATTACATGAGAGACAACTTCTTTATCATATTATTTTATTAGGTTTCAGGCTCATCTAAACTAATAACTCCATTATTCCTTCTTCAACTCAATACCCTACTTATTAAAAAAAAAAAAATTCAACTATTCTGACATTTACCAAGAAGGTAGCAAAATAGTTGGAGCATTTGTTGTTGTTATTATTGTTTTGTTGTTTTGCCTTGTTTGTTTTAGATCTTCCATTCTTACACAGGCTTTGTTTAGCGACCTAGTCCAATGATATGCAAAGCATTGCATTGCAAATGTTTTGTAAATAGCTCTTCAAAAGAAGAAAATGATTATTCCCTAAATAGATTATTATATTTGTTTTAATGTAGTCATAGCATGTGAGCCCTTAGCCTGGGCTGCCACTGACTGGGCTTTCTGGGTTATTGAGATTTCAGCAAGTTGCATATGATTAAAAGGACTCTCAGATCCAGCAATTTGTCTCTGAAAAAGTTTGCTTGGTTGCTTGATTGATACCCTCTCTTATTACATGATAAGCACAATAAAAACTTTGACTAAACACTTAATTTGGCAACTACAATCTTAGGGGCTTCCTCTCTGTAATACTGGTTGTTTATTCCAATATCCTTTTAAAAAGTATATATTAAATAACTGCCCCCTCTCTCTCTCACACACACACACACACACACACACACACACAGACTTCATTTAACTGATGGGAAAAGAGCTTGTTTTCTTCCAACTTTGATCTTCTGTAGTGTTTGAAACACTGTTTTGTCCCTAATCTTTACATTTCCCCTTTTGCCTTTGATCTAGGTTTATTCTTTTAGTTTTAGTACCATAAAATAGAAATAGTCATCACTTTTATTTTGCCTTCTTTCCTATTTATGAAGGGGTAAAGAGGATTAATGAGAATAAGAGTTCTAACAGTAGTACATCTATTTTTCAGATTGTTGGTGGCTATTTAATAGTGGATAGCAGTCCCTTTTATGTCATTATGAATATACAGGATAGTATTTTATGACCAAGTGTAAGTTGCACTCAGAAAAGGATCATTGATAAAGCTCCAGGGCAGTGAATATGTGTGTGTGTGTGTGTGTGTGTGTGTGTGTGTGTGTGTGTATTTTCCATTTGTTCTCGAGGAGACAGCAAAATACAGGTTCTATGAGGAAAGAGGAAGTGCACTTAAGTTTTTCTTTGTATCATTCAACTTTTCTATATGTTTTTAATTATAAAATGTATATAATACTCAATTCATTTTTACTTCCATGAACTAAACACAAAATAATGCTTAACTTACAGGAAAGTTTTATGTACCTGATACTAAAATATATACTATCAATATACGGCTTTTTACCCCAAATTCTAAGATATGTCAAAACACACATATAAATCTATGAGTAATAAATGTATCTTAACATCTCTGAGTTTCTCAAAGAAGCTGAAAAGCATATTTCTTATAATCACATTAGATATCTCTCATATAAAAGCCATATGATAACATATTCTTTCAAGTGATTCCATATTAAACTAGTTAGAATGTCTATATACATCATGCTCTTGTTTAATTATGAAATTTCACAAGAAAAATATAGACATATTCAATTCATATATCCTCTTACAATTGAAGCTTGATTTTATCTGTTGTTTACCTTAATTATGCATAAAAATCCCTATTTTTCATTTTTCTCTAAGATAAATTTCAAGTATTCTTTAGCATTTTATTTAACTTGATGGTTGTATGGTGCTACAAAAAGTTGCAAATACAGATAATACTGTGGAAATGTTTTCATATGTAAAACTTGATGACCTGTTCATTTTTACTCCTTGTTAGTGTTTTGGATTCACATTTCCCTAGATGAGCATTCATTATTTGTGTAAGTCTATACCATTTCTATCCATTCACATCGACACACTTGGCTGAAAATCATTATTTGTGGAAGTGTAGAGGAGGTATATGCTGGAACACATATGAAAAAAAAAGCAAAGGTATTCATACCTCCTAGTGACCTGCCTTAATTACCATTTATATTAACTGTCAGTGATATTTAATTTCAGGTAATGAATAAATTGGATTACGTGGAAATGGAATTCGAACACCTATACCTATTTATTTAAGTGCAATGACCACATAGGCTCCATATAATATAATATGGCTTCAGAGTATCTTTTTACCACATTTTCTTATTCTGTAGTTATCAATCCTCACAGTCTTTGCTTAAGACTTTATACCAGGTGCCTAACTTACTAAGAGGTAATTATTCATGGAACAAACCTTTATTTAATATATCCTGTGTGCTCCTTGACAGGATACAGCTAGGAATGTGACAGTCAAAAACTCTGCTTTAATGAAGTATATATTCAAGTGAAGGAAATAGATTGCAAAGAAGTAAAAATACAAAGAAACAGTTGCAGATAATAATAGGTTATGATGGTTTGGAGGACAGAATGATCAGAGAAGACTTCTCTGAGATGATAATGTCAGACATAGCCAAGAATGATGTGAGGGGGATGCTGGGGAGGCCTGAAGAAAGAATATTATCAATGGGGGGAACAGACTTGGAAACAGACATTCACTTGTCGTGGAGGAACAGTAAGAAGGGTAGTGTGGCTGGAGTGGATAAGGTACAGGGAGAGTATTGAAAACAATTTCAGATAAATAGGCAAGGTTTGGGTTATTTAGGGACCTAACAGGTCATGAGTATGGAAACCACGGGTATGTGAATCACTCTCCTACACAAAACACGGCAGGGCCCTCTCACAGGCTTTGAGTACAGAAACCACTCATGATACCAGTGGTTTCCATACTCATGGCCTGTTACGGGACCCTGCTGTGTTTTGAGTAGGAGACTGAATTGGTCTGAGCTTGTCTGAAGTGTGTGCTACAGATCCTGGTCTCAAAACAGACTCAGACTCCATTTGGAAAATAGGACATATATTAAAAAAGTCAAATCTATGGTACTGTCTGCTGAGTCTCAAAAATTCATGGGATTGTGGAAACACAGATTTGGGGAAGTTTAGGGTTAAAGAGAGTGAGATCTGAACTGAACTCTAAAGAAAGAATAGTACTTAGATATGTGAAAATGGTGTTGGCCCAGGGTGAAAATTAAGCAGTTTCTGTTTAGGCCATTAAAGTTGACATAATAGCAGTATTTTAATGTACAAATAGCCAGAAGCAGTTTTACTAAAGCCAAAAAGAAAGATTAAGATTGCATACAGAAGTAAAAGTGGTTGAAATATTTGAAAATATTTTAAGCAAGAACAGTAAAGGACTAATCTTACCCAGAAATTATATATTTATCTAACAAGAGACTAAGTAATTATAATAACAAGATTTTTTTAAAAAAGAAAGAAAAATGATATATGTAATTACAGGAAAACAACTTAGTACCTCATAATACATTCAAATTTCCATATCTAATGTGATTGATGCTTCTTCAGTATGTACCCTGAGGAATGACAAAGAGGTGCTTTTGATTGCTTTTATTTATTGACGCATAGAAATTTAACCATCCATATCCAAGAAATTACCCATTATAATTCAGTGAGAGAATTTTGGTCTTTAATATTAATAATGCATTTGTTATTTACCCAGCACATATTTTCTGTAGCAATGCAATAAATTAAAATGGAATAATTCTAGCAACTCTTCAGCTATACAGCTGCATTCCTAGAACCCTACTAACTCTGTTCTGGACAAACCAAAATGCAAGGGTTGTCTATACACCAAAAAAGAGCGAAGCAAGTGATACACCCAAGTTTTGATGATCTTTGATCTAAATTCCAATGCATGAGCAGTCATCATCAAGTTTTGATAGTAATACTAAGATAGCACAGAAATAATTCTATAGATATAATACTAATGTGAAATAAAATTATCATGTGAACATTGTTCATTAATCACTGAATTCTGATTTAATTATGTCTACTACATATGAAGCTGACTTTTCCCTGATGTCAGGAATTTTGTTGGGTTTCTTATGACTAAGGAAATACTTCTATCTAAAGTCAAAAGTATTCTTCTTTTGATTAGGCTATATAATAATATATAAATGGCAATTTACTCATTCTGGTAATATTTTTGAAATAGTTAATCTGACTTTCTGCTAAGTTTGCGAATGCCTGTAGGCTCAATGACTTCTGGTTGCAAACAACCATCATTTATAAATTGAGACAATTATGGGCTGTATAACTCTAATGTGCTTAGAGTTTACAAGATGCCAGGTATAGGGATATTTAATTGACCTTCTCAACTTAGTTTCTTTGGAACTATTATTCTGTTCATTAAGATTTGTGGTCTATTACATAAAAGAGTAAAACTTGATTTCAAATTGCAAATGGATTTTGGATTTGGGTTACAATTTTTCAGATATATATACATATTTATAATTTACATTGCCTTTAGACTACATTCATTTATTTATCTTTCTAAAAATATTTTGGAAATATCTATTTTATACCAGGCACTGGGTTTAGTATTGAGATTACAATATTTTTTTAAAAAATGATCCTAGCCCTGCTCTCAGGGAGCACACAGTCTAGTTTTAAAGATGGCAGTAATTAAACCATCACTCATAAGTTCAAAATTGAAATTGTGGTAAAGTTAAGGAGGAAAGAAAGATACATGGTTGAGGATGAGGGGACCAGTAGGGATAAGTGTCATGGAATCCACATTCTGGGAGTTAGTCTGGTCTATACGTCCTATGTCCTTGAAAAATAGCAATTCTCATGTCTTTTCCTGTGAAAAACTGTGATTAAGATACTTCTTAGGGAATTTGAGTTAAGCTTCAGAGATTTATTTCATTTCGTTAAGCCCTTGATCTTAGGAATCAGTTCTCATAGCCAGAGGACAGCTAGGACAACATCTGCTTAACCTTCTCAGATCCATGGGTTCTCTATTTCCACACAATCATGTGTTTAATATCAATCAGGGGGAAGTATTTTGCTCAAGAACTGGGAGGGTAACATTCAAATTCTAGCTGAAAAATAGCCATTAATCTTGAGTGATCAGGGAAAAGGATTTCTACTTTTTTCAATTTTGCATTATAATAGCAGTTCAACTAATGCATATATAATTTTCTTTCCCTTTTGCTTATCATGTACTGCTAACATGGACTTCTACAAAGGCTCAGGTTGGTGTTGCAATCTGTTTTGATCTTTATTGTTTTTATTTAGTGAAAAGAAGCTTTGATGTTTTCCTTCACAAATCAGCTTTTTTTCTCTTGTAAATTCTGATCAAAACATTGTTCACATATGACAGAAAAAAATTCCTCCCATAGAGAGTCACTTTCTCATACATTGCTGTTGAATGAATTCCTTTACTTCAGTAAATGGACTATTTCAGACACCTAGGAAATTGATTTATATCTGCTTAAATTTGCCATGCCTGGCTTATTTTATGATAGGAAGAAAACAATGCTCTGAGATTTCAGAATCAGCATAATATAATAGGCTCTGAAAAGATTTCTGATACGGAATCTTCCCTGTACTTTCAGAATGTATTAAATGTCATTGCCATGGTTAATATAACTCCAAAGAGCTGAGAATTTTATACATAGCTTCCTAGCCAGATCTGATTCTAGGATCACCAGATTCTTAGTAAATAGCTTTCAGAAAATTAGTGGTGTTTCTCTTTTTCTCTCTCTGTTTCTTAAAGGCATTAGTCTACTTTCTAGATTACATCAATATCTCATATAAATCACAAGTTCTTTACTTTTATAGTTTTAATAAATCCACATGCTATTTCTGTCCACCCCAATTCTTACTTGAAATATTGTTGGTCATATAATAAATAAAAACGTCCGTAATGTTTTCAGAGACTACATGTGTAGTAGACTGGAGTGATGTTTATAATGCCTTAGGGGCCAAGTGCTAAGTGTAGCTAAAGTGAGTTTGTCACTCACAGGATAATTCAATTTTTTTTTTTCACGTGCAGTGTTTTGCAAGGACTAAGAAAGGAAAATCAAATGGCTAGGTGGTTTGGATCTCATACACTGGGAAGGGGGTAAGATGTACAATTTCAGACCTGTTCTGCCTTATGCTGTTTGGCTGTTAGGAGGCAGACTTTAACATCCAAGAATGTTATAATGTCATACCTTCTGTTATGTCTAAGCTTCATCAAATTGTTCAAGTTGACTTTTTCTAGTCATATGGTGTATAAGTAAAATCATGGCATGACATTCTTGGGTTGGCTCCCATTTCACATTCTGGTCATGTGCAAACAGCTTGTGTAGAGGATGAATTTGCTAAAATTAAGTATTCACATCATAATCTCATATTTAACTTCCAAGATTGTTATAATGATTTGTCAAGATGAATACTTAGAGTCCTATAGAAACTTTTTTTCTCTGAGTAAAAATAATGACTTACTGCTAGTAAGACTGTATACCATGCTGCATGACACATGCAATTTGGTGGACTGTTTTAGCTTACTGACCCAAAATGTTACATTGTGTTGACTTAAAGTCATTTTCCTTTTTTCGGTTGAAGATAGTGAATGCTGTCTTCCCAATTCATGATGTATTTCTTGCTGAATAATCAATACTTCATCTTATTGATTAGTTTATATTATTTTAATTTAAATTAGCCCTAAAAAGGATCACATCTGAATTTTTCTTCCAAAACTTGGTCACACAATATAAAAACTAAAAAACTAAAAGTCTGATATACATATAATGTCTTATCTAAAATGAACTGTGAGTTGTAGAAAAAGGGTCAGCAAATATGACTTTGCAGATAATAAGGTCTTGTTGCCACTGCTCAACTCTGCTAGAGTAGCACAAAAGCAGCTATAGACAATAAATACATGAATGAGCATGGCTGTGACTCAGTAAAACTTGATTTAGAGAAGTAGGCAATGTCAGCAAAAATAGTGGAGAAAAGATCTCCCCAAACCTCTTCCTGCATAAAAGCAGCAAGAACCACTTGGCAAAACTTGTCAAAATGAAGTTTCTTAGAATTCTGGAAATAAATCAAGGGTTTGCAGCAATCTGGAGAGCATTTACTCAGAAAAATGACTGATTCTTGGTGAGAACTGAGAGATTTCTTACATTCTAACTTGCCCTGTTTCCAACCCCAGCTGCAGGGTAGCCTTGAAAGAAGCTGCCCACAATTGTGGTAAAACAACCAACTCCAACACCTAGCATTTTGGAAACCAGTGGAGAGGGCTGAACAGGATTGGAACTCCTTCAAAGCCCTATTTTTGAAGAATTGTTATTGTTTGAACTGTCCAGTGTTTCCCTGGAAGACCCCACTCACATGGCTATCTTTGTTTGACCTAATTCAAAGCTGGTCTGGTACAAACAGCTTTTTCTCTGATACGCTTTTTCTCTAGAGAAAAAAACTGTTTAGTCTAAAACACTTAGAGGCAATTGTTTAATTTGTAGCTACCTGAGATGGTATATAACAGTTAGGGTAAACAATAAGGTAACAAAAAGCTTAAAAGGAAAAGCTAGAGAATGAGATGTTCATAGGGGTTCTGACAAACTGTAAGATATTCCTGGGTATTAAAAGAGCATGCAAGTATATAGGGCTGTGCACATACTTAGGAAAGCACTGACAAGACCCTAAGATCTCACCTCAGGCTAACTATGAGACTTGTTGGAAGCAAAAAAAAAAAAAAAAAAAAAGATGAAAACAAAGGCAGTTTTAAATTGCCTGGCTAGATGTTGAACGTGTGCCCCAACACATACGTACAGCCACTCAGCAAAGACTGGTAAACTTACTAATTCCAGATATCGAAAGGAATCCTTGTCAGATCATAACACAGAGACATCAGTATACATGACAAACAGTATACACATCATAGAGTTATTTCAGAAAAGTAACTAAACAACAACAATAACAAATAGCAACAACAACAAACATTGGGGAGAGTGAAGAATCTGGTTTCCTGGGTTGCCATATTATATTATTTTAAATGTCTCCTCTTTAACAAAAAAACTGTGATACACGCGAGAAACAAAATATGGTCCAAAAACAAGAAGCAGTCACTAGAAGCTGTCTCTGAGGAAGCTGGAATGTTGGACTTAAGGAGACAATCTTCTTCAAATATTTTATTTAATTTTATTTTTTAATTGACAAATAATAATGGTAAATATTCATGGGGTACATAGTGATGTTTTGATACATATAGTGTATGGTGATCAAATCAGGTTAATTCACATATCCATTATCTCACACACTTATCATTTCTTTGTGTTGGAAACACTCAATATCTTCCCTCTAGCTATTTGAAACTATATATTATTGTTAACTATAGTCATACTACAGTATAGAACACTGCATGTCCAGCTGTAATATTAGACAAGGGTTTTGAACCTATTTTAAATATGTTCAAAGCAATAAAGAAAACCATATCTAAAGAACTAAAGTATGAGAATAATGTGAAACAAAATAAAGAATATCAATTAGCCAGATAGAAATTATAAGAATCACATAGATATTCTGGAGGTAAAAAGTTGAAATGAAAGATTTGCTAGAGGGCTTAACCAACAGTTTTGGGCAGACAAAAAAAAAATTCAATGAATTGAAATATATGCCAATTGAGATGATCTAGTCTGAGGAACAAGAAAGACTAAAAAGTGAAGAACAATGAGAGCCTCAGAAATCTATGGGACGTTATCAAGTATGTAAACATTCACCTAACAGTAGTCCCAGAAAAAAGAGGAGAGATGGAAAGGGGCAAAAAAGATTATTTAAAGAAATAAAACCTAAAATCTTCCTGAGTTTGATGGAAAAGTATAAATTCAAAAGCTCAACAAACTTTGTGAAACATAAAATCAGAGCTATTTTCACCTAGATACATCATAATAAAAACTGTCAAAGCCAAACATAAAGAATCTTGACAGCAGCAAAACAGAAGTGACTTATTATAAACAAATGAATGTCAATATAGGATTAACAGCTGAGTTCTCATCAGAAACCATGGAGACAAGAAGGCATGAGGAAGACAAATTAAATATGCTGAAAAACAGTCAATCAATAATTCTATATCCAGCAAAGTATTCTTTGAAAATTAAGGAGAAATTAAGAAATTCTTAAATAAACTAAAACTGAGTACATTAATTACTAGCTGACCAGACCTACATTAGATACTAAAGGAAGTCTTTCAGGCTGAAATTAAAGGACACTGGAAAGTAATTCAAATCTGCATAGAGAAAACAAAGAATACCAGTAAAGGTAAAGCTAAAGGTAATAACTACCTAAGTGTTGAACACTCTGCCTAGCAATAACACAATATACATTATTCTTCACTGCACATGGAACATTCTCCAGGGTTCGCCATATGTTCAGATTCATAACAGTCTTAATAAACTTAGAAGTCTTGATATCACACAAAGTATTCAAGGGAAACAGAATAGCCAAAACAGCCTTGAAAGACAACACATTTGGAGAACTTTCACTTTTTTGTTTCAAAGCTTACTGCATAGCTCAATAGTCACAACTGTATTGTACCAACATAAGGATAATCCTGTAACTCAATGGAATAGAAGTGAGAGTCTGAAAATACACCCAAACATTTATGACAATTTTGGCAATGGTGCTGTATTAGTTTTCCATTGCTGCTATAGCAAATTATCACAACCTTAGTGGCTTAAAACAACACAACTTTATTATCTTATAGTTCTAGAGGTGAAAAGATCAAAACAGATCTCACAGAGCTAAGGTCAAGGTGATGGCAGGACTATTTCCTTTCAGAGGCTCCAGGGGACAATCTATTTCTTTCCTTTTCTAACTTTTAGAGGCTGCCAGAGTCTGTGGCCAGATTACTCTAATCTTTGCACATTTTCACACCCACTTCTCCTGTATCTGACCTTTCTATGATCCTCTTATAAAGATTCTTTTTTTTTTTTTTTTTTTTTTTTGAGACGGAGTCTCGCTCTGCCACCCAGGCTGGAGTGCAGTGGCCGGATCTCAGCTCACTGCAAGCTCCGCCTCCCGGGTTCACGCCATTCTCCTGCCTCAGCCTCCCAAGTAGCTGGGACTACAGGCGCCTGCCACCTCGCCCGGCTAGTTTTTTCATATTTTTTAGTAGAGACGGGGTTTCACCGTGTCAGCCAGGATGGTCTCGATCTCCTGACCTCGTGATCCGCCCATCTCGGCCTCCCAAAGTGCTGGGATTACAGGCTTGAGCCACCGCGCCCGGCCTAAAGATTCTTTTCATTATTACCGTCTGACTAAAATAATGTAGGACAATCTCTCTAACACAAGATCCCTAACCATATATGCAAAGTCTTTTTTCTTTGCTACACAGCAAACATGTAGATCATTCAGATTCTAAGGACAGGGTGGGAATATCTGCAGTTCTGTTGTTCAGCGTAACACAGGTGCCAAGGCAATGCAATGAAGAAAAACTGTCTTTTCAACAAACAGGGCTTGGACAACTGGATATCCACATGTAAAGAATGAATTTAGATCACTCCCTCATATCATATGAAGATAGTAATTAAGGTGGATTAAATACCAAGATATAAGCACCAAAGCTATAAAGCTGTTAGAAGAAAACATTGATATACGTCTTTATGATCATGGATTAAGCAATTAACAATGAAAGCCCATGTAACCAAAGAGAAAAGAGATAAATTGGACCTTATCAGAATGAAAACATTTTTTTTTCAAAGTGTGAAGGCAATCCACAGAATGGGATAAAATATTTGCAAATTATACATCTGATAAGGGTGTAGTGTTGAGGATAAATAAAGAACTCTTACAACTCAACAACAGGAAGACAAATAACCTGATTAATAAATGGGTTCAGGACTTAGACATTTCTCCAAAATATGTCTTGAAGAAGATAATCAAGCAGCCAGAAGGACCTGAAAAAATGCTCAGATGCTAAAGATTAGTCATTAGGGAAATATAAATGAAAATAAAAATGATATGTCACTTCACACCCACAAAGATGCCTACAGCACAGTTAAGTGTTGGTAAAGATGTAGAGTAATCATTGTAATCATGATTGTAATCATCATGTATTGTTGGTGAGAACCTAAAATGTTGCAGCCACTTTGGAACACTGTGTGGCAGTTTCTCAAAAAGGTAAACATAGCATTTCCACATGACCCAGCAATTCTACTCCTAGGTATATAACCAAGAAAATTGATAACATAGGTTCATGCAAAAAGTTGCCTATAAATGTTTATAGCAGCATTAGTCATAGGTGAATAACCAAAAGATGTAAACAGCCAAAATGTCCATCAAATAAAGAATGCAAAAACAAAATGTAGTACATTCATACAAATGAGTACTATTCAGCTCCAAAAAATAATGAAATACATGTTCATGGATGAACTTCGACAATATTATGCTAAATGAAAGTAGCCAAAAACAAAAAGTCACAGATTATATGATTCTATTTATATGAAATTTCCAGAATAGGCAAATTCATAGAAGCAGAAAGCAGACTAGTGGTTGGGCTGACCGAGAAGGGGGAAGAATATAATGGGCAGTGACTGCTAATGGGTATGGTTTTTCTTCTAGTGATGAGGAAATATTCTGGAATTACAGATAGTGGTTGTGGTTGGACAACTTTGTGAATATTTATGTAAGTAAAAGAGTAAGTACAAGAGATCTAGTTCCCATTGTTGAAGATGTATATAATCCATGACTATTATAATCAGATTACATTTATTTTTAATGAAGAGTGATTTTTATAATATTCATATGCTCTTTTATTTTTATTCTTCATCAATACCTTATAATCTACCTTGTATATAGTGATTTATAAATAGTTAGTGGCTTGATTTTAATTCTTTCAATGTAGGGCACTTTATATGTCTCAATTATAAAATTAAAGACTTCTTTTTTTTGGAGGAATCACTTCATACTCAAGAGAAATTTCAAACACTGACATTACTGTAGAATTGTACATGCCTCCTCATACTATCATGAGAAATGGCAGTGATATTTTTTGAATGACTGAGGTTGTTTTCCTGGCTTAGCTGTTAGTGATTGGGCATCTCTTGTTCTCAATAATGTATCAGGGCTATGGAGGATGAGAAAGCATACAATTTCAAGGCTTGTGTCTGTCTCAGTCACTTCTTTTGAGGGTGCAATGTTAGTAAGTATTCAAAGTTTAATTTATGTGGGAGTGCAGGTGTATTTTTGATGAAGAAAATGAGACAGTTGGAATTGATGATCAGTTTACTCTGAGCTCCAAAATTTCATCAACTTTGCGTTTTAATCCTAATCTTACTAAAAAAAAAGTTACTTATTACAGCAAATTTGCTTAAAGTTTCTAAAGCTCATATACCATTGCTGTACATCTCTTGAAAATGATAAGTATTAATATCAGGCTATGAAGAGAAAAACTAAAACCCAAGAGTCCCGTAAGTGAGCTGCCAGAAAATCAATGGCGGAACCTGAAATAAAACCTCTTTCTCACAGCTTCCTTAATACTGTCCTGCTCACCAGACCACAGATAATCTTTCACACAGTATAAAGGATCACTTCACCCATCACTGAAATGAAGCCACCCCCGAAGAGGACCACATTATCAATTTAATAGAACCCAACCAAAGATTCCAATAATGAAGGACAGGTATCCAAGACAAGTAAAGTACTTGATGCTGCCCATCTCCTAAATTGCTCTACAGATGCCATTTCATTAAACAGAAGCAGTGTGTTTCCTGCTAAGGAGTCATGTTTTAACAAACCCCTCCAACAAGTGAGAAGCCGGCTCAGATCCAGAACCCTAAGCTCTATACTTTAAAGTTCAGTCAACATGCATTTATTATGAGCCCATCATGAGTCCAGCACAAAAGAGATGCTATGTGGAACATAAAAGGTGTGCACGACATGGTCCCCACTTTCTGGGAGATCAAGCTGTATCTGTGATCCTCGCTCCCTCATGCCGTCAGGGTCTGCCTGTAGTTATACACGGTGAGGGCTGACTATCTTGAATATTACCTGCCTTTAAGGGGAAAAAAGTCAATTCTTTCAGAAGTTTATTTTTTAAATTAATTCAAGACATCCTTAATTGGGACAGGAAAGTGAGGTGATATTGTCTTATTACTGTCATCTCTACTGAGAAAAACACAAATGGATTCAGAAATGAGAAGATTTTGAATTCATAACAATCTAAGAAATATAAGACTCTAAATTCATTTATATTTTTACTCTCCAGAACCATTCAAATCTAAACACTATAGATTATAGTTATAAGCAGTTAGAACTGATATTAGTGCATAATGCTGATCTTGTAAAAATAATAACAATGGGAAAAAGTTTTAGCTTCAGGTGATATTAGCATCATGGTTTGGTATAGGCATGCTTTTCAGAAAGCATATTCATATTCATTTCTGTGTTCATGCATTCAGTATTGAAGTCAATATACATACCTATTGAGCACAGAACATAAACCAGGGACAATGGTTTACAAATATTTTTCTTTCTCTCTTTCTTTCTCTTTCTCTCTCTCTCTTTCTTTATTTCCTTCTTTCTTTTTCTTTTGTGGAGACTGTGTTTTTGTGTTTCTTGGGGGTTTTCTTGCTTTTTTGTTACAGAAAATATGATTTTCTGGAATTCTTAGTTCTCAGTAAATATCAGAGGAAGGCTGTTGTTGTTTGTACACATATGTATATTTATGTTTTAACCCATTATCAAGGCCAAGTTTGTGGAAATATGCCCACCTTATATAAATGGGTTAGTTGACCATTCAGTAACAACATTTTGTGGTCTTTTTTTTTTTAATTTATTTATTATTATTATACTTTAAGTTGTAGGGTACATGTGCATAACGTGCAGATTTGTTACATATGTATACTTGTGCCATGTTGGTGTGCTGCACCCATCAACTCGTAATTTACATCAGGTATAACTCCCAATGCAATCCCTCCCCCCTTCCCCCTCCCCATGATAGGCCCCGGTGTGTGATGTTCTCCTTCGCGAGTCCAAGTGATCTCATTGTTCAGTTCCCACCTATGAGTGAGAACATGCGGTGTTTGGTTTTCTGTTCTTGTGATAGTTTGCTAAGAATGATGGTTTCCAGCTGCATCCATGTCCCTACAAAGGACACAAACTCATCCTTTTTTATGGCTGCATAGTATTCCATGGTGTATATGTGCCACATTTTCTTTTTTTTTTTTTTTTTTTATTATTATTAAACTTCAAGTTGTAGGGTACATGTGCACAACGTGCAGGTTTGCTACATATGTATACTTGTGCCATGTTGGTGTGCTGCACCCATCAACTCGTCATTTACATCAGGTATAACTCCCAATGCAATCCCTCCCCCCTCCCCCCTCCCCATGATAGGCCCTGGTGTGTGATGTTCCCCTTCCCGAGTCCAAGTGATCTCATTGTTCAGTTCCCGCCTACGAGTGAGAACATGCGGTGTTTGGTTTTCTGTTCTTGTGATAGTTTGCTAAGAATGATGGTTTCCAGCTGCATCCATGTCCCTACAAAGGACACAAACTCATCCTTTTTTATGGCTGCATAGTATTCCATGGTGTATATGTGCCACATTTTCTTAATCCAATCTGTCACTGATGGACATTTGGGTTGATTCCAAGTCTTTGCTATTGTGAATAGTGCTGCAATAAACATACGTGTGCATGTGTCTTTATAGCAGCATAATTTATAATCCTTTGGGTATATACCTAGTAATGGGATGGCTGGGTCATATGGTACATCTAGTTCTAGATCCTTGAGGAATCGCCATACTGTTTTCCATAATGGTTGAACTAGTTTACAATCCCACCAACAGTGTAAAAGTGTTCCTATTTCTCCACATCCTCTCCAGCACCTGTTGTTTCCTGACTTTTGAATGATCGCCATTCTAACTTGTGTGAGATGGTATCTCATTGTGGTTATGATTTGCATTTCTCTGATGGCCAGTGATGATGAGCATTTTTTCATGTGTCTGTTGGCTGTATGAATGTCTTCTTTTGAGAAATGTCTGTTCATATCCTTTGCCCACTTTTTGATGGGGTTGTTTGTTTTTTTCTTGTAAATTTGTTTGAGTTCTTTGTAGGTTCTGGATATTAGCCCTTTGTCAGATGAGTAGATTGCAAAAATTTTCTCCCATTCTGTAGGTTGCCTGTTCACTCTGATGGTAGTTTCTTTTGCTGTGCAGAAGCTCTTTAGTTTAATGAGATCCCATTTGTCAATTTTGGCTTTTGCTGCCGTTGCTTTTGGTGTTTTAGACATGAAGTCTTTGCCCATGCCTATGTCCTGAATGGTACTACCTAGGTTTTCCTCTAGGATTTTTATGGTATTAGGTCTAACATTTAAGTCTCTAATCCATCTTGAATTAATTTTCGTATAAGGAGTAAGGAAAGGATCCAGTTTCAGCTTTCTACTTATGGCTAGCCAATTTTCCCAGCACCATTTATTAAATAGGGAATCCTTTCCCCATTTCTTGTTTCTCTCAGGTTTGTCAAAGATCAGATGGCTGTAGATGTGTGGTATTATTTCTGAGGACTCTGTTCTGTTCCATTGGTCTATATCTCTGTTTTGGTACCAGGACCATGCTGTTTTGGTTACTGTAGCCTTGTAGTATAGTTTGAAGTCAGGTAGCGTGATGCCTCCAGCTTTGTTGTTTTGACTTAGGATTGTCTTGGAGATGCGGGCTCTTTTTTGGTTCCATATGAACTTTAAAGCAGTTTTTTCCAATTCTGTGAAGAAAGTCATTGGTAGCTTGATGGGGATGGCATTGAATCTATAAATTACCTTGGGCAGTATGGCCATTTTCACGATATTGATTCTTCCTATCCATGAGCATGGTATGTTCTTCCATTTGTTTGTGTCCTCTTTTATTTCACTGAGCAGTGGTTTGTAGTTCTCCTTGAAGAGGTCCTTTACATCCCTTGTAAGTTGGATTCCTAGGTATTTTATTCTCTTTGAAGCAGTTGTGAATGGAAGTTCATTCCTGATTTGGCTCTCTGTTTGACTGTCACTGGTGTATAAGAATGCTTGTGATTTTTGCACATTAATTTTGTATCCTGAGACTTTGCTGAAGTTGCTTATCAGCTTAAGGAGATTTTGGGCTGAGACAATGGGGTTTTCTAAATATACAATCATGTCGTCTGCAAACAGGGACAATTTGACTTCTTCTTTTCCTAACTGAATCCCCTTGATTTCTTTCTCTTGCCTGATTGCCCTAGCCAGAACTTCCAACACTATGTTGAATAGGAGTGGTGAGAGAGGGCATCCCTGTCTTGTGCCAGTTTTCAAAGGGAATTTTTCCAGTTTTTGCCCATTCAGTATGATATTGGCTGTGGGTTTGTCATAAATAGCTCTTATGATTTTGAGGTACGTTCCATCAATACCGAATTTATTGAGCGTTTTTAGCATGAAGGGCTGTTGAATTTTGTCAAAAGCCTTTTCTGCATCTATTGAGATAATGATGTGGTTCTTGTCTTTGGTTCTGTTTATATGCTGGATTATGTTTATTGATTTGCGAATGTTGAACCAGCCTTGCATCCCAGGGATGAAGCCCACTTGATCATGGTGGATAAGCTTTTTGATGTGCTGCTGAATCCGGTTTGCCAGTATTTTATTGAGGATTTTTGCATCGATGTTCATCAGGGATATTGGTCTAAAATTCTCTTTTTTTGTTGTGTCTCTGCCAGGCTTTGGTATCAGGATGATGTTGGCCTCATAAAATGAGTTAGGGAGGATTCCCTCTTTTTCTATTGATTGGAATAGTTTCAGAAGGAATGGTACCAGCTCCTCCTTGTACCTCTGGTAGAATTCAGCTGTGAATCCATCTGGTCCTGGACTTTTTTTGGTTGGTAGGCTATTAATTATTGCCTTAATTTCAGAGCCTACTATTGGTCTATTCAGGGATTCAACTTCTTCCTGGTTTAGTCTTGGAAGAGTGTAAGTGTCCAGGAAATTATCCATTTCTTCTAGATTTTCCAGTTTATTTGCGTAGAGGTGTTTATAGTATTCTCTGATGGTAGTTTGTATTTCTGTGGGGTTGGTGGTGATATCCCCTTTATCATTTTTAATTGCGTCGATTTGATTCTTCTCTCTTTTCTTCTTTATTAGTCTTGCTAGTGGTCTGTCAATTTTGTTGATCGTTTCAAAAAACCAACTCCTGGATTCATTGATTTTTTGGAGGGTTTTTTGTGTCTCTATCTCCTTCAGTTCTGCTCTGATCTTAGTTATTTCTTGCCTTCTGCTAGCTTTTGAATGTGTTTGCTCTTGCTTCTCTAGTTCTTTTAATTGCGATGTTAGAGTGTCAATTTTAGATCTTTCCTGCTTTCTCTTGTGGGCATTTAGTGCTATAAATTTCCCTCTACACACTGCTTTAAATGTGTCCCAGAGATTCTGGTATGTTGTATCTTTGTTCTCATTGGTTTCAAAGAACATCTTTATTTCTGCCTTCATTTCGTTATGTACCCAGTAGTCATTCAGGAGCAGGTTGTTCAGTTTCCATGTAGTTGAGCGGTTTTGATTGAGTTTCTTAGTCCTGAGTTCTAATTTGATTGCACTGTGGTCTGAGAGACAGTTTGTTATAATTTCTGTTCTTGTACATTTGCTGAGGAGTGCTGTACTTCCAATTACGTGGTCAATTTTGGAGTAAGTACGATGTGGTGCTGAGAAGAATGTATATTCTGTTGATTTGGGGTGGAGAGTTCTATAGATGTCTATTAGGTCTGCTTGCTGCAGAGATGAGTTCAATTCCTGGATATCCTTGTTAACTTTCTGTCTCGTTGATCTGTCTAATGTTGACAGTGGAGTGTTGAAGTCTCCCATTATTATTGTATGGGAGTCTAAGTCTCTTTGTAAGTCTCTAAGGACTTGCTTTATGAATCTGCGTGCTCCTGTATTGGGTGCATATATATTTAGGATAGTTAGCTCTTCCCGTTGAATTGATCCCTTTACCTTTATGTAATGGCCTTCTTTGTCTCTTTTGATCTTTGATGGTTTAAAGTCTGTTTTACAGCATGGTACTGGTACCAAAACAGAGATATAGACCAATGGAACAGAACAGAGTCCTCAGAAATAATACCACACATCTACAGCCATCTGATCTTTGACAAACCTGAGAGAAACAAGAAATGGGGAAAGGATTCCCTATTTAATAAATGGTGCTGGGAAAATTGGCTAGCCATAAGTAGAAAGCTGAAACTGGATCCTTTCCTTACTCCTTATACGAAAATTAATTCAAGATGGATTAGAGACTTAAATGTTAGACCTAATACCATAAAAATCCTAGAGGAAAACCTAGGTAGTACCATTCAGGACATAGGCATGGGCAAAGACTTCATGTCTAAAACACCAAAAGCAACGGCAGCAAAAGCCAAAATTGACAAATGGGATCTCATCAAACTAAAGAGCTTCTGCACAGCAAAAGAAACTACCATCAGAGTGAGCAGGCAACCTACAGAATGGGAGAAAATTTTTGCAATCTACTCATCTGACAAAGGGCTAATATCCAGAACCTACAAAGAACTCAAACAAATTTACAAGAAAAAAACAAACAACCCCATCCAAAAGTGGGCAAAGGATATGAACAGACATTTCTCAAAAGAAGACATTCATACAGCCAACAGACACATGAAAAAATGCTCATCATCACTGGCCATCAGAGAAATGCAAATCAAAACCACAATGAGATACCATCTCACACCAGTTAGAATGGCGATCATTCAAAAGTCAGGAAACAACAGGTGCTGGAGAGGATGTGGAGAAATAGGAACACTTTTACACTGTTGGTGGGATTGTAAACTAGTTCAACCATTATGGAAAACAGTATGGCGATTCCTCAAGGATCTAGAACTAGATGTACCATATGACCCAGCCATCCCATTACTGGGTATATACCCAAAGGATTATAAATTATGCTGCTATAAGGACACATGCACACGTATGTTTATTGCAGCACTATTCACAATAGCAAAGACTTGGAATCAACCCAAATGTCCATCAGTGACAGATTGGATTAAGAAAATGTGGCACATATACACCATGGAATACTATGCAGCCATAAAAAAGGATGAGTTTGTGTCCTTCGTAGGGACATGGATGCAGCTGGAAACCATCATTCTTAGCAAACTATCACAAGAACAGAAAACCAAACACCGCATGTTCTCACTCGTAGGCGGGAACTGAACAATGAGATCACTTGGACTCGGGAAGGGGAACATCACACACCGGGGCCTATCATGGGGAGCGGGGAGGGGGGAGGGATTGCATTGGGAGTTATACCTGATGTAAATGACGAGTTGATGGGTGCAGCACACCAACATGGCACAAGTATACATATGTAGCAAACCTGCACGTTGTGCACATGTACCCTACAACTTGAAGTTTAATAATAATAAATAAATTTAAAATAAAAATAAAAAAAAAAAAAGTCTGTTGTATCAGAGACTAGTATTGCAACCCCCGCTTTTTTGTGTTCTCCATTTGCTTGGTAAATCTTCCTCCATCCCTTTATTTTGAGCCTATGTATGTCTCTGCATGTGAGATGGGTCTCCTGAATACAGCAGACTGATGGATCTTGACTCTTTATCCAGTTTGCCAGTCTGTGTCTTTTAATTGGAGCATTTAGTCCATTTACATTTAAGGTTAAGATTGTTATGTGTGAACTTGATCCTGCCATGATGATATTAACTGGTTATTTTGCTCGTTAGTTGATGCAGTTTCTTCCTAGCCTTGATGGTCTTTACATTTTGGCATGCTTTTGCAATGGCTGGTACCGGTTGTTCCTTTCCATGTTTAGTGCTTCCTTCAGGGTCTCTTGTAAGGCAGGCCTAGTGGTGACAAAATCTCTAAGCATTTGCTTATCTGTAAAGGATTTTATTTCTCCTTCACTTATGAAACTTAGTTTGGCTGGATATAAAATTCTGGGTTTAAAATTCTTTTCTTTAAGAATGTTGAATATTGGCCCCCACTCTCTTCTGGCTTGAAGAGTTTCTGCCGAGAGATCTGCTGTTAGTCTGATGGGCTTCCCTTTGTGGGTAACCCGACCTTTCTCTCTGGCTGCCCTTAAGATTTTTTCCTTCATTTCAACTTTGGTGAATCTGGCAATTATGTGTCTTGGAGTTGCTCTTCTCGAGGAGTATCTTTGTGGCGTTCTCTGTATTTCCTGGATTTGAATGTTGGCCTGCCCTGCTAGGTTGGGGAAGTTCTCCTGGATGATATCCTGAAGAGTGTTTTCCAACTTGGTTCCATTATCCCCCTCACTTTCAGGCACCCCAATCAGACGTAGATTTGGTCTTTTTACATAATCCCATACTTCTTGCAGGCTTTGTTCATTTCTTTTTCTTCTTTTTTCTTTTGGTTTCTCTTCTCGCTTCATTTCATTCATTTGATCCTCCATCGCTGACATTCTTTCTTCCAGTTGATCGAGTCGGTTACTGAATCTTGTGCATTTGTCACGTATTTCTCGTGCCATGGTTTTCGTCTCTTTCATTTTGTTTGTGAGCTTCTCTGCATTAATTACTCTGGCCATCAATTCTTCCACTTTTTTTTCAAGATTTTTAGTTTCTTTGCGCTGGGTACGTAATTCCTCCTTTAGCTCTGAGAAATTTGATGGACTGAAGCCTTCTTCTCTCATGTCGTCAAAGTCATTCTCCGTCCAGCTTTGATCCGTTGCTGGCGATGAGCTGCGCTCCTTTGCCGGGGGAGATGCGCTCTTATTTTTTGAATTTCCAGCTTTTCTGCCCTGCTTTTTCCCCATCTTTGTGGTTTTATCTGCCTCTGGTCTTTGATGATGGTGATGTACTGATGGGGTTTTGGTGTAGGTGTCCTTCCTGTTTGATAGCTTTCCTTCTAACAGTCAGGATCCTCAGCTGTAGGTTGTAGCTGTAGGAGATTGCTTGAGGTCCACTCCAGACCCTGTTTGCCTGGGTATCAGCAGCAGAGGCTGCAGAAGATAGAATATTTCTGAACAGCGAGTGTACCTGTCTGATTCTTGCTTTGAAAGCTTCCTCTCAGGGGTGTACTCCACCCTGTGAGGTGTGGGGTGTCAGACTGCCCCTAGTGGGGGATGTCTCCCAGTTAGGCTACTCAGGGGTCAGGGACCCATTTGAGCAGGGAGTCTGTCCCTTCTCAGATCTCAACCTCCGTGTTGGGAGATCCACTGCTCTCTTCAAAGCTGTCAGACAGAGTCGTTTGCGTCTGCAGAGCTGCTGCGTTTGTTATTGTTTACTGTGCCCTGTCCCCAGAGGTGGAGTCTACAGAGACAGGCAGGTTTCCTTGAGATGCTGTGAGCTCCACCCAGTTCGAGCTTCCCAGCAGCTTTGTTTACCTACTTGAGCCTCAGCAATGGCGGGCGCCCCTCCCCCAGCCTCGCTGCTGCCTTGCCGGTAGATCACAGACTGCTGTGCTAGCAATGAGGGAGGCTCCGTGGGTGTGGGACCCTCCCGGCCAGGTGTGGGATATGATCTCCTGGTGTGCCTGTTTGCTTAAAGCGCAGTTTTGGGGTGGGAGTTACCCGATTTTCCAGGTGTTGTGTGTCTCAGTTCCCCTGGCTAGGAAAAGGGATTCCCTTCCCCCTTGCGCTTTCCAGGTGAGGCAATGCCTCGCCCTGCTTCAGCTCTCGCTGGTCGGGCTGCAGCAGCTGACCAGCACCGATCGTCTGGCACTCCCCAGTGAGATGAACCCAGTACCTCAGTTGAAAATGCAGAAATCACCGGTCTTCTGTGTCGCTCGCGCTGGGAGTTGGAGACTGGAGCTGTTCCTATTCGGCCATCTTGCTCCGCCCCCCCCATGTGCCACATTTTCTTAATCCAATCTGTCACTGATGGACATTTGGGTTGATTCCAAGTCTTTGCTATTGTGAATAGTGCTGCAATAAACATACGTGTGCATGTGTCCTTATAGCAGCATAATTTATAATCCTTTGGGTATATACCCAGTAATGGGATGGCTGGGTCATATGGTACATCTAGTTCTAGATCCTTGAGGAATCGCCATACTGTTTTCCAAAACTGGCACAAGACAGGGATGCCCTCTCTCACCACTCCTATTCAACATAGTGTTGGAAGTTCTGGCTAGGGCAATCAGGCAAGAGAAAGAAATCAAGGGGATTCAGTTAGGAAAAGAAGAAGTCAAATTGTCCCTGTTTGCAGACGACATGATTGTATATTTAGAAAACCCCATTGTCTCAGCCCAAAATCTCCTTAAGCTGATAAGCAACTTCAGCAAAGTCTCAGGATACAAAATTAATGTGCAAAAATCACGAGCATTCTTATACACCAGTAACAGACAAACAGAGAGCCAAATCATGAATGAACTTCCATTCACAATTGCTTCAAAGAGAATAAAATACCTAGGAATCCAACTTACAAGGGATGTAAAGGACCTCTTCAAGGAGAACTACAAACCACTGCTCAGTGAAATAAAAGAGGACACAAACAAATGGAAGAACATACCATGCTCATGGATAGGAAGAATCAATATCGTGAAAATGGCCATACTGCCCAAGGTAATTTATAGATTCAATGCCATCCCCATCAAGCTACCAATGAACTTCTTCACAGAATTGGAAAAAACTGCTTTAAAGTTCATATGGAACCAAAAAAGAGCCCGCATCTCCAAGACAATCCTAAGTCAAAACAACAAAGCTGGAGGCATCACGCTACCTGACTTCAAACTATACTACAAGGCTACAGTAACCAAAACAGCATGGTACTGGTACCAAAACAGAGATATAGACCAATGGAACAGAACAGAGTCCTCAGAAATAATATCACACATCTACAGCCATCTGATCTTTGACAAACCTGAGAGAAACAAGAAATGGGGAAAGGATTCCCTATTTAATAAATGGTGCTGGGAAAATTGGCTAGCCATAAGTAGAAAGCTGAAACTGGATCCTTTCCTTACTCCTTATACGAAAATTAATTCAAGATGGATTAGAGACTTAAATGTTAGACCTAATACCGTAAAAATCCTAGAGGAAAACCTAGGTAGTACCATTCAGGACATAGGCATGGGCAAAGACTTCATGTCTAAAACACCAAAAGCAACAGCAGCAAAAGCCAAAATTGACAAATGGGATCTCATTAAACTAAAGAACTTCTGCACAGCAAAAGAAACTACCATCAGAGTGAACAGGCAACCTACAGAATGGGAGAAAATTTTTGCAATCTACTCATCTGACAAAGGGCTAATATCCAGAACCTACAAAGAACTCAAACAAATTTACAAGAAAAAAACAAACAACCCCATCAAAAAGTGGGCAAAGGATATGAACAGACATTTCTCAAAAGAAGACATTCATACAGCCAACAGACACATGAAAAAATGCTCATCATCACTGGCCATCAGAGAAATGCAAATCAAAACCACAATGAGATACCATCTCACACCAGTTAGAATGGCGATCATTCAAAAGTCAGGAAACAACAGGTGCTGGAGAGGATGTGGAGAAATAGGAACACTTTTACACTGTTGGTGGGATTGTAAACTAGTTCAACCATTTTGTGGTCTTAATTATTTATTGCATGTAGGAATATCTCCTCTTGTTAAAAGTGGCTTCTACCTTACCAACAGCAGCCTTTCCTTTGGCCAAACAGATGAAGTTTAATCAAATGGAGGCCAGATACAGGTTAGCCTTAAATGAACACTTTTCTTCAGCAATCATCTGTTTTTATTTTGTGAAGAGCCAGAAAGGTCTGTATCAGTCTTTGTCTGTTCCTCACTCTCTGCCTCAGAAGAAAAATGTTTGCAACAAAATACCCTTTATTCCATACAGCAACAGCTTTCAATTAGTCCATAATAAAAGTCTCCAGCTGTTGAAATTAGTGTGGAACTCAGAGCCAGGATCCCAATTTATCACCATGTAAGTGAATAGCAGGAATTCCATTATCCAATCAATTTTGCTTCTCACTTTTGCAAAGGTCAGACTGTGCCATCCTTGGTTATAAAACACCACTTCTGGCTCTATGTTCCACTTTCGCTTTCTCCCGGACGTATCAGGTCTGTTATAGAAGGACTCCCATTAAGTGTTCATACCTTCAAAAGCCATTTTGTACTGGGCCTAGCCTTATATTTTGACTCGTAATAGCACAAGGCTGCCTCAGAACTGCGTCTTTATACATTTATACTTTTCTACAGGAGAAGAAAAAATTCACTGTGTGTGTGTGTGTGTGTATGTGTGTATATGTTTGTAACACTTCTGTGCAAAAGTCTCTTTAGGGCTATATTATAATCATTATTTTCATTTTTGTCTTTTCCCTAAACGACAATGAAGTAATAATCTATTTTATCTCTTGGATAAAAAGATGCAGCAATTTCCTCCTTTCTCCTATTGTAACCAACTCATTTAGAAATTAGCCACATCAGGAATGGAGTTTATAGACTGCAATTCATATGTTTTTCCTTTTTTAAAAAATCAGACTTTCTAGACAGATTAAAGGCCATTTTTGATAGTTACCCTTTTGTTCTGTCCTCTTTCACTTCCTGATAAACTGTGGCATAAGTGATATGTAAGAACTCTGATGCGTTTCAGAGTAGGGAAGGTTTGTTTGCACTGCTGATTAAGAGACTGTAGCATCGTGGGCCTGTAGCTCTCACTGCATGATAAGAAAGTCTTAAAAAGGCATTTCTTACCAGTTATGGGCTTTCCTTTTGGATGTGATCCTAGAATTCAGGCCAGATCCAGTTTTGTGCTCGCCTACTGTGAATATTGGTAAGTTCTGAGCAAAACTTCCAAAGACCAGATTGCTTTTAAGGTCATGCATGACATCAGATTTATCCCAAGGAAGCCAACATAAGATGAAATAAGATGGCAAATATATTATGAAGAAATTTTCTTTGCAAATACCCAAGAGTTTCTGCTGCTCTTCTCATTAGCAATACTCCCTGGAATCCAGGGCACTTGGGAGGCTGCTGCCTTGTCTTTTTCCTCACAATGCTGTTGGTGAAAAACAGGAAACTTGAATGCATTCCTAAGTATTAGAATATACTAATTTTAAATGATCCCAAAAAGTAGCAGTGATGTTTCAACTATCTCTTTCATTTTCACTCCTAAATCTTGGTGTTTCTTTTTCCTTGTTATATACTGGAAGCTTTGTGAAAATAGTAATAGTGATGATCATTATTCCATAGCTATCACCTCATACTGAGACCATAGCAATTTCCTCCTTTCTTAGCTCTTTCCCACACTCTCATCTCCCTCACATTCAAGATGACTTATTCTTTCTCAAACTTTATTTGGAATATCTCACAATATAAATCTCAGAAGTATTAGCAACTCTCATTGTCCACAAATACAATTTTACATCATTACATTTTCCCATTTACATACCCCAGCTAGCTGCAGTCTCCAGATTTTATTCTGTACACGTCATGGCCCTGTGTACATTTTATGAGAATTAAATTTTGGTTAGTTTGCTTGATTGATTAACAAATCTCCCTTTCAACGTATAGTAGTTCATATTAGGTTAATCCTAACTAGGGCTACTCATCCTTGTCCATTTGTACTTAATAGTCCAGCTACACAAATGTAGGATTTCTCTGCCTAAGGAGTGTGTGCCTTAAATTATATTGCTTCTTTATACAAACACCTTTTTGTAATCCAAATTATATTGATTTCCTGGGCATACTCTATAAGCTTCTTGCCTTCTTACATATATTGAGTAAGTTGCATGCAGCCTAGAGAAAAGGAATAGCATGAAGTTCTTAACCACTGAGAATAACAGGGAGTTGTATCAAGCCTTCTTCCAACAAAAGTCCATAAGGAAAGTAAAGGTTTTCCCCAAGCCTTTATTTCTAGGTAACAAAAAGTTGCAAGCCTGGGGCTTAAACTCATTCTCCTCCTTTTCTTGGTAAATCCTAAACAGCATCACATACCTTTCTCATTCACTTCATCTTAGGACATATGTTTCTAAGGACTGAGATCTGTTAACTGATCTCTGCTTTTAACCCCACCTTATGCCTGTAACTTGTAGAACCCTAGCTGCCTTCCAGAAGGCAGACATGTCTTTTTTTCAGATGCTCTTTTTTTTTTTTTTTTTTTTTTTGGCAACAGTGATAGAAAGTTTTCCGTTTTCAACTGATTTCCGGTCATCGTATTCTGTGGCCCAGACTCACTCACTCAATTTATCTATCTACCCATTCTTGCACTAGACTCTAAACAGTATCTCCTAGATGGTAAAAGCATTGCATGGTGCAATCCAACCCTTTCTGAGACACATAACTTAAAAAAAAATTATTCTGATAAGAACACTTAGCATGAAACCCTCTTAACAGATTATCAAGTGTACAATACAGCATTGTTATCTACAGGCATGGCTTCATACAGTAGGCCTCTAGAACTTATTAATCTTGCATAACTGAAGTTTTATACCCACTGATTAGGAACTCCCTATTTCCCTGACCCACCAACCTCTGGCAACCACCATTCTATTCTTTGTATCTATGAGTTTGACTATTTTAGATACCTCACCTAAGTCTATCATGCAGTATTTGTCCTTTTGTGATTGGCGTATTTCACCTAGCATAGTGTCCTCAAGGTTCGTCCATAACCTCTTTTCTGAAGACCTGTAAATTCAACTCTTCCAATATTTTCTGAGAGTATCAATCATAGCTAGCATTGTATTGCTTTTTTCACTTGAACTTGACTGATGACTACAATCTGTTCTACGAAAATTGGAAGGACCACCATGGCTGGAGTCCCTGGCATGCTGTGAACAATCTCCAAAATCCTATCTGATTTCTTGCCATAATACAGCATGGCAGTGGGAAGCATCTCCCAGGGTACTGGAGAAGGTGTTTTAGACTCTGGAGTGAGCTTCCCTCTCTCATTCTATTTGCTGTGACTGTTTGCATAGTGCTGTGGAACAGAATGTGGGCTTTACAGTTCAACTTGCCGCAAGTGCCTATGTCAATATGCTCCCTCAGTTCTGTAAAAAAAAAAAAAAAAATACAGTGGGAGTCTGATCAACGCTCAAATGTGTGTCTGTATACGTGTGTTAGTACTTGCCTTGTAGGATATCGTGCGCTTTACAGGATCTGTACAACAATAATATATGTTGCTGATTGAGTGCCCGTTACTGTGCGTTCACTTAAAAATCGTAGTTTATTTTCATTGTCACTTAAACCACACACAATCAGAAATATAAATCTGCCATAGGGGGAAATATAATATTCTGCATTTAAAAACTAAGGAATTTCTACTTATCTGTCATTACAAATAATCTAAACTACATCAGCACAGATAGCTTAGCTTTAACTATGGTCTTTGAGACGAGTAGTCAGCCAGAGGCTGCCCTCTGTTAAATATGTTGTGTAGTGGGAAGCAGCACTGTGTGCAACATCCTTGAAGGGAGTCAGGAAGCACAGGAGCGGGGATGAAGTACATGCATGGCTTAAGACTACATTTATTAAGTCTCAGTGCTTCCACCATGGCAAGGAAAATAAGACTATGTGGATGACATGGATGGTTTAGCTGGGCATAGGTGTTGGCTTGATTTTGAGGATCTCATGTTTATAAGATCATCCGTGATACTCAGGCCAGAGGGAAAGGGTTAAGTGCTTTAGATCATTAGAAAATGAAAGGTAAAGAGTCCAGAGCTCAGTTCTGTGCTTAGTACCTGGGTAACAAAATCGTCTATACACTAAACCCCCGAGTTATGAGTTTACCTACATAACAAACCTTCACATGTACCCCTGAACCTACAATGAAAGTTGAATTAAAAGATAAAAGTATGTAAAGATATAAGCTGAAAAAAAATCCAGAGTTCAGAACTTCTCAAAAAAAATTATTCCTCAAAATTTTCTTCAAAATTGTTCTTCAAAAAATTACTCTTTTGAAAGTGATTTCTGAAGGTCTATTATATGCATATATAAGCAGCAGTATGTTTTTAGGGCACAGCCTTTTTGTTAGTCAATTTCTTCTCTTCTTTATATGTAAAGGCAGCCGTTCCCTGCATTTTTGATATGAAGACCTTATACTCTTAGTCAGCCTGAATTGAGAAAATGCCTAAGGGGAGAAAAGCTCATTCAAATTCAGCAGCGCCTTCAAATGAAATTAAAATTTCATTAATCACAATGGTGCCTACATTCATTTGACAAGAGATGACACCAACATGCCTTAGATTATGTTATTCATTGAGACTTCAGACAAGGTTTAGGATGTGAAATGTTTGTGGGCCACTTGTAATAATACTGCTGTCCTGAAGAGCCATACATCCAGATTGCAAACCACTGTTCTTAGGCGAAGGGGAACACAGCTACCAAAGTTATTCTAATAAACGTCCCATTGGCTTTAAAGTTCAACAATTTATTTATCAATACATTTTGCTAAATAAAGCTTGTTTAGTATTGTTAGTTTCATTTTTAAGTTCTTAATATCAAAATTGAGAACACATAATGCATATTTAAAACCAAGATGATTCCTAACAAACCAGGCATGATGGGAAGCTCAGAGTATTCTGAGTCCATCTGTTCACTTTCTGTGTAGGTAAAAAATCTAGTGTGTGAAAATGCCTGCAAACAGGAGGATAGCCTGGGCCTGAGGCTTGAGCATCTGGCTTAAAATGGACAGTTATCAAGATGGGTAACTGACCCAGGATCACTGGACCTAGGATCTCCAGAGATACCTGACGCTCAGTGCTGCTCTTTTGAGTGACCAGTAGTACACGTGACAGGACCTAAGATCTCCAGAGATACCTGACTCCCAGTACTGCCCTTTTGAGTGACCAGTAGTACACATGACAGGCATAATAATTTTCCTGCAGATACCAATTCAAAAATGTCTCTGGAAATTTCCTAACCCACCATCTTCCCACAAATAATTGCAACCTTACAAAAGACATAGGCCTGCTCTTGCTTTAAACATGAAAGGTAGTTTACTGAAAGACTTTTGACTTTTTGAAATTGTCAAATACATCTCCTTACCCGAAGACTAAGAATAAACTGCTATTGCAGCTTTATTTTTTATTTTCTATTTTTTTTGTCTATATAAAGTAACAGGCATCATCTAAATTATAGGCAACTTTGAAAAGTCTGTTTCTGGCTTTCCTTTTGCAGGAATTTAGAACTATTAGAATTATGCTCATTGAAAAGGTATTCAGTGTCTCTTGGAGGATAGTGATGTGCCTGAACAAACTAAACAGGCAGAGCCCGTGCACCACTGGCCCCTACAGACTTGGCATCTCACCATCTCAGTGTGAGTGTGGGCATTAGCTTCCCTCAAATTTCAGTTATTTTTTTTTCCTGTAAGTAAGGATCATACTAACCTTGTCTAACTCCAATGAGTGTGATGACCAAGATTTAAGACACAGAATACCTTACATAAGCTATAAAGTTCTACACAGCATTATTGTGGTATCATTGCTGACCAGATACTATTAATCGGCATATTTGTACAGCTTGTGGGAATGGTTGTGTTAGGACTAAAACTTAGCATTGCATGCATTATATTGTACATAAACAGATATAAATGCATGATTGATAAAAATGGAAGAACGACTTCTTTGTGTAAATGTGATCTTTTCCAGTCAGTCAGACCAATCAGCATGGAGGAAAGCATAATTTAGTTGCTGATTGAATAAGAAAAGGGTCAGAATGTGGTAAATTGGGGGAGAGTATAGCCCAGGGAACCCATCTAGGGGGAAAGTGTGAGCCGTGAATGAGAGAAGAGAGAAAGCATGGACACCTATTGAATGACTAGGAGTAAGTTCATTGAATTAGGAGATGGGATCCTAGGCCTGATGAGAGGCAAAATTGGACATCTTATGGAAAGAACTCACAACATTTGGAGAAGAAGCAATCTCATAGTGCTTTATTGATCTCAGTGTTCCTTGAGACCATTTCCCCTAACATTCCAATGAAATTGACATTGAATATGACTTGCCAGGATCTCTGGTCCCAGATGAGCCTTTGAACTGGTTTCCAAGTTCTACTGAGCAGCCACAGTGCCCAGCATGGAGGTCTCAGGCCTGAAGGCCTCTACCTGGGTCTTGACTTGCAGCTTCACTAGAGCAAAGGTTTATTGCTACAGAAAGGCAGAAGCTGTGAATTTTCTATTTTTTATGTGGTTGTTGTTAAAGGATTATTTGTTTTATTTGAGTCTTTGAACCCTACAGCTCTGACATACAAGAATGACTTCCACCAAGCCCCAGTAAGACCCGGCTTTTATGGCAAGGAAGTCAGTCTGTAGCTAGAGAAACAGTATCAGAAAGCAGTACTTAGTTAAATTGATCAATTACAATGAGTGGAGGCTTATTTAATAAATATTAAAAAACTGACTCAATGAATGAGTTTATGATATGACTCTGGAACTGGCAAAATTATAAAAACAGAATTCCCCAATGAAGAAATAACAAATAGGACTCATTACTAGGAGAATGAAATGTTGCCTCTCTCAGAGGATTTGGTCTTTTCAGTGGCATTTTTTAGCATCTATGGCCCTATTAAGCCTTGTTATTTTTTCCCTAATTTGTGCCATTCAGAAATGGATTTCATTTAACTTTCCCATGGCTCATTTCTCTCTCTAGAAAATTTTCATATGATTCCCTGATAAAGTCCATGCAGCAACACATTTCCATTATAAAACTATAATAAGCACCAACTAAACAGCAATGTAAAATAGGCAGAGCATAAAAGACTGACAGGAGAAGGAATTGGGCATCTGGGTACTTAATTTTTATTTTTGAATGCCCTGCTGCCTTTTTGTCTTTTGTGGGTGTTTTTGGTCCTCTAGATAAGATTCCTTGCCTGTTGGACAAAGGCTTTAAGGAGACATTTTTCACAGTTCTTAAAAGATATATATATTTTTTTTCAACAAGAAAATCATCAACTGATACCTTTCAATGACATAGTGAGATTGCTGTTCTTCACCCAAGTCCCACAAAGGAAAGAAAAGATTTTTATTTTTGTTCCTTCTTGTCATCCTTTGTGCTTTGTAAAATATCCCTTACTTATTTCATGGAGTTGGGACTGTTTTCTCTAGAGAATTAAGTGAGAGGCATTTAGCAACCTGGGTACCTTCAATAATTAGTTTCACTTCAACCAATATTTATTAATAGCCTCCCCTTCACCTTATGTCTTGCAAAAAATATGGATCATGAAAACACAGCCTGTCCCTACAGAAGACACACATTTTTTCCCTGGTAGACACTTAAACAAATGCTGACAGTTCAAGTATAACTTTGGTTATGATCAGAAGCGTATGTATGCATGGAGAGTTCAAATTGTGTCTCTGTGAGCATATTCACTCAGTATGAAATAGACATACAGTTTTTGGGACCAAGGTAAGATAAACAGCTAAAGTAATGAAAGGCAAAAAGATACATAAAGGAGTCCAGGTGCCTGCTGTTTTGAGTGTTTGCTCCCCTAGCAGCCTAACATGTGTCCCTAACAATACCACTGCCCAGCCCCAAACACGTACACCCTGGCTTTATTATCTGGCTTAAAACTGGGACTGTCACTACATGCCAAAGAAACACTAACTGGGGTCAGAGAAAAAGCCTTGTGTTGTGATGGGGTTAACTTGGGCTTTAAAGGAAGAGGGTAAGGATTTGTTGGCTAGAATGAACAGCATGAACAATTCTTAAGTGATAGATACATATGGGGAAAATTTTCAAGTAATTCCATGGGAATGGAGCATCTTGTTTAAGAGGTGCTGTTTTAATGCTATTACTCAAGAAGGTATCCCCACATCTTCCTACACAGACCTTCTCCCTGTCTTCCAATAGCTTGGCATTGCAGATAGCTATCCTGCTGCAGGTGCAGACAACTGGAGCATAAAGAATATAAGCAAGAAACCAATATACAATCAGGTGGTCAAATGTTTATACCAAAGGTACATGCAACTAAACAAACAGTTTTTCATTTTCAGTTTGGCTTTATATGGAAGGGAAGGTGAAAATCTAAGTTCTACTTAGTATTGATAGCTTTAGAAAAAATATTTTCATTTCAGAGAGGTTATCTCAACCATTTGCTCTTGAATTCATGCATGAAATATAGGAGAAATTAATTTTCAAATTAAGTTTTTCATCCACCCCCTGTTTGTACAAAGTACTTTGACAGAGGTGCTGTCTTCTATCTCAGGGGAAATCCAAAAAGCTTTGTTTAAATTAATAGATATTAAAGGGTTCAGAGAATGAAACCATAAATTCAGTGAAAGCATCACTGTCATGATACAGTCAGATCAGCTAAACCCTCAGCTGTCATCAGCTCAGTTTTAGTATCTGGTTGGTTGGGATCCTATCTCTTCATTTTTATAGATTATTCTCTTACATCTACTATCCTATGACTGTTACGGGAAAGAATTCTTGGACATAAGATATCACCCCCTTATTCTAATGTAGGAACTACTTCTGACCCTTTCATTCCATTCTTGGTAGCATTCACAGCATGAAATCTGATTCTTTTATTACTTCATTCCTTTCTTTCCACACACCCATTTCTACTTCTATTTTCCCATCTCCTTTCATTTTGCCCTCACATATTTGTGACTTTGTAGTTTATCTTCTTGTGAGTTCTAAGTGAGAGAGCCAAGAAGGACCAGATGGTTAAAAATAGTTTCTGACATTATTTTGTGATTCCTCAGAGGCAGTCTTGCAAATCACCTTTTCTCATTTGATTTTTACCTAACATGCTGACAGTGCTCCAATCTTGTCGTTTGATGATCCTATTACATAGTGCCTTCCTTTGCATTTAGTAAAAACATGCAAGCAATGGTTCTGTTTGGATAATGCAACCTAGTTATCATTTGTAATTTTATGGAATTAGAAAGGCAAGAGGAGGAAAGGATTGAGAATTAAGTTATTACTTAAAAGGAAAAGCATGAATTAACTACACTGGTGATAGGTGGACCCATTTTTTGTAAGCATGCCTACAATTGAGCCATCTTTGTGATCATGCAATGGAACAGTGTTCTTTTTCTTACCTAGAAAGAGCACTGTTCCCCATATTAAGGAGCAATGCAACTGAAATGCAGCCACAAAGAGGCAGACAAACTCAATTGGCTGCCCACTGGGATACAATTTCAACTAAAAAACATCACCACAAACAAATGCATAGGAAATAACCTAAGAATTCATTTACTGTACTCATTGTTTTCACCATAAAAGTGTAAATATTCATAGTCAGTAATCATGCAGAACCACTAACAGTTTAGCAGCATTTCTCTTGGGGTGTGTGTGTGTGTGTGTCTGTGTGTGTGTGTGTGTGTGTGTATCTGTTTTAGCTACCCTCTGGAAACAACCTACATATAGCTAAATTTATATGAAGCCACAATACACAGGAGGCTAAATGATTGCCTGTTAGCATTGATCATTTGAGGGCATAAAAAGAAATTTCTGGTGCAAATAATATCACTTTTCTTATGCATTATAAGAACCTCTTATATTCAAGAATAATTTTCCTTATATATGTTTGTTTCAATTGACATGTTAAAGTACATCTGAGAATACAATATACCATATAATTGAGAGCTGGACCATCTAATAGATGCTGTGTGAGCTCTCTGAGGAAATGAAATGATAATGGAATTCCTATTCTTGGCACTAGAAAATGACTGTCCTTTGTTCTCTTCTGTGAAAGCATACCATCATATTTTAGTTGATTTCCCCTGTATGCTTCTTTAGGCAAGTCAGTAAATTCAGAGAAGCCAAATCCATCTTGCTTTTTGGGAAAGTAATTTGGCTGTTTGGGCCAGAGTGCAGTTTCTTGGGTTATGTTCAGCAAGCATTACTAAAAGATAGGCGATTTTTCTGTAAGTTGGATAGTTCCACATAATTGTTTTTCTTTCCTGTTCTTGACAGGTACATGAGGCAGTCCCATGTTACAGTGAGTGCAATCAGTATTCCTGGGTTGTAGAACACTGGTCTTCATGCAAAATCAACAATGAACTGAGGTCCCTGCGCTGTGGAGGAGGAACACAGTCTAGGAAAATCAGGTGTGTGAAAATGGAGAGATTTGGGAAATAGGGGGAAGTGGAACTTACACATTTTTTATAAAAACAGCAGTGATGTTTATCCAAGTACACTCGATTTTCATGACATATACTCTGGTTTTTGCTCATCTTTGAAATATTCATTGAAATGTGTGCATCCTGACCTGCCACATGTGTATAGTAGGGTTCCTCTGCAGTGCAGCTGTAATCCTTTAGCATTTCCTGCAAATGACATCAGTGTGAGAACCACCTGCATGGAGCAGGCTGGTGTCACTCCACTGATTCATGGCCGTCATTCTTAACAAATTAGGAGATTCTGACTGGGTTGCCATTTCTCTCTTTTGCATTATGGTTAGTATAGTTGATGAACATTTTTTCTTAACTATGGATGTTGATAATTAAAAAGGTTACTTTAAACCCCATGATTAGCCTTGGAAACTAAAGTCTGAGAACGCCTATGAACAGTAGTAATACATGTAAATATAAGAGGAACACATCTCTGAGAGAATTTAGTGAATGTTAGATTATTTACTGTGGAAACTGGTTTAAAGTTTTTGGTTTATAAACATAGCAATGTTAACCAAAGGAAATACATGGCCTGAGTTTGTCAAGATGGTCTATTTTGAAATGATTTTGAAAGAAAGAAGAACAGTGTCCTTACCAACTGAGGATAATGGCAATGAACATTAGACAATAAAAACAGCAAAAGTTACAATATTTATACATAATGATTAGTATGTAAAATAAATAAGAAGCATAACTTAGTTAACTCCTGTACATGCATAGTGTATTATTTTGTCAGATTTAGGAAACTGTGTTTCAAATGGACAGTCAGCATCCAAATCAGGTAGCTGCCTATTGAGTTAACTGTTGGAAGTCAGTTGCAAGGCAGAGCCTGGTTATGTCATTGATGGTTATTCAACATCTGTGAAATATACTTTATTCAGTAATTGAGTATATACCCACTATTTATGACAGTCTCAATGTTGCAAAATCACTGGTAGTCATGTTGAAAGGAAGAGCTGCTGGCGAAATTATAAAGTTGCTTCTCCCCACCAGCTCAAGCAAATGGCTAATAGACAAATTATCTTTCTTTCATTTGTTCATTGCCCTTTCTTCTGGAAACTCAGATGCTCAGGCCGTTGCAAATTTGGGACTTTTACCTTTTTCTTTTTAAAATCTCTGTCTCCTGTGTCTTATTCTCTCATGGTTTTGAAAAACGATGGACCAACCTAGCTTGTAAAGTAATATGTAAATGAACTGTGGCATCTCTTACTTGTATCCTACTCAGGCCTCTTAGAAATATTCAAGGAAAATCTCAGGAGAAAAAGAAAAGCTTTAAGAGAATAAATTGCTATAGACAGAATTGTGGAAGGTTTATTGAGGAAAACACACTTGAACAAGAAGGCCTTTCAGTCATTTGCCTCAGCTTAAACCTACAAAGCCTGATATAATACAAGCAGTATAACTACCAAGCATTACTCTACAATAGGATGAATTGTATATCTTCCAACCCCTTCCCCACAAAAATAAAATCCGTATGTCTAAGTTCTAACCCTCAGTAGCTCAGAATGTGATGATTTGGAAATAAATAGGATCTTTAAAGAAGTAATTAAGGTAAAATGAGGTTATTGGTATGGGTCCTAATCTATTCTAACTGGTGGCCTTATAAGAAGAGAAGACTAGGACACAGACATACATAAAGGAAAGACCATGTGAAGACAGGGAGAATATGCCCATCTATAAACCAAGGAGAGAGGCCTCAGGAGAAAAAAAAAATCCAGATTACACCTTGATCTCAGACTTCTAGTCTCCAGAATTATGAGAAAATAAATTTCTGTCATTTAAGTGATCCAGTCTGTGGTATTTTATTACGGTAGCTGTTTCAGCTCTTTTTATTTTGCTATGACAGAATACTACAGATTTAGCAATTTATAAAGAAAAGAAATTTATTTGGCTCATGGCTCTGGAGGCTGGGAATTCCAAGGACAGAGCAGCAGCTTCTGGCAAGGGTTTTAGTACTGTTTCATAACATGGCAGGAAAGTATAAGGGCAAGCAAGCATGTGAGAATGAGACTACAAGAATGAGCCAAGCTTGTTTTTACAACAGTCCACTCCCATGAGAACAAACTCACTTACATAAGAACTCAATACTAGAATAATGACATTCATAAGGCTTCCACCTTCAGGACTCAATTACATCTTAAAGACCTCACATCTTAGTACTATTACACTGGCAATTACATTTTCAACACATGAATTTTAGAGTGACATATTCAAACCATATCATTCTGCCCCAGTCTCCTAAAATTTATGTCCTTTTCACATGGTGGAAGCTTCTGGCAAGGGCTTTTTGTACTGTATCAAAATGAAGTGGAGGGCATCACATGGAGAGAGGGCAACAGCTTGCATGTTAGCTCAGGTCTTTCTCTTTCTCTTCTTATAAAGCCACCAGTCTCATCATGGTGGGTCCACTCTGATGACTTAATCTAATCCTGATTATGTCCCAATGGCTCCATCTCCAATCAACATACACATTTGGGAGATTAAGTTTTCAATACATGAAATTGAGGGAACACATTCAACCCACTGAGGTAGCCCTAGAAAACATACATACTCACAATGCACCATGCTATATGTACATAATTACTTTTAAATATGTGAAGCAGATCTTCCAGTTACCTTGCATTCTGAGCTATTATTGACCTTAAAGTCTTATAATGAATGGAATAGCTCATCTGTTCTCTTTCTTAAAACCTTCCAACTGTAGGGCATCTTCATAGTTCATCCATGACTAGAATCAATTATTAAATCAAAAAATATTTATGAATATTTGCCTTCTATGTATCAAATATTGTTCTAAGCACATCATATAAAAGAGTGAATAACATTTTTGTCCTCCAAGAATTGACAATATAATGTCACTGAGTCGAATTTGGTCCATTTGCCCACATGCAGTGGAAAACCAAACACTGAAGCACCAGGTTTTTGCAGCAAGAAGAGTTCACTGTAAGTTTGTTGATAAGGAGATAGGAGGAAATGTTTAAATCTGCCTCCCTGAGTTGGGGATTAGGTCATGTTTTATAAGCATAAATAACAAAGTATGATCTGATTGGATCTTGCAATAAGGTGATGCTGAGAGACATGATTTGAGTGGATCCTCCTATAGGGTGATGCCGGGGACTTGACCTGATTGATCCTACATGCTACTGTGCAGTATCCACCTCTTAATTCAGTCTCTCTTCTGTGTACTTACATTCCCCTGGTGCTTAGTTCATCTGGGCATGCCCATTGGGTTTCATAACCTTTAGTGTAAGAGACCCATGGCAACTGAAAAACAACTCAGAAGGTGGCGCCAAGATGTCTGAATAAGAACAGCTCCAACCTCCAGCTCCCAGTGTGAGTGACACAGAAGTTGGGTGATTTCTGCATTTCCAACTGAGGTCTGGGTTCATCTCATTGGGCATGTCGGACAGTGGGTGCAGGACAGTGGGTGCAGCCCAACAAGTGAGAGCTAAAGCAGGGCGAGGCACCTCCTCACCTGGGAAGCACAAGGGGGAAGGGAATTCCCTTTCCTAGCCAAGGGAAACGGTGACCCACAACACCTGGAAAATTGGGTCACTCCCACCCTAACACTGTGCTTTACCAAGGGTCTTAGCAAACAACACACCAGGAGATTATATCCCCCGCCTGACTCAGAGGGTCCCACGCCCACGGAGCCTCCTTATTGCTAGCACAGCAGTCTAAGATCTAACTTCAAGGCGGCAGTGAGGCTGGGGGAGGGGCGCCCGCCCAGCTGCGGAAGCGCCTGCACAGCTGGGAAGCTCGAATTGGGTGGAGCCCACCACAGCTCAAGGAGGCCTGCCTGCCTGCCTCTGTAGATTCCACCTCTGGGGACAGGGCATAGCCAAACAAAAGGCAGCAGAAACCTCAGCAGATGTAAATGTTCCTGTCTGACAGCTTTGAAGAGAGCAGTGATTCTCCCAGCACAGAGTTTGAGATCTGAGAACAGACAGACTCCCTGCTCAAGTGGGTCCCTGACCCCCGAGTAGCCTAACTGGGAGACATCCACCACTAGGGACAGACTGACACCTCACACCTCACACCTCACACAGCTAGGTACATCTCTGAGATGGAGCTTCCAGAGGAACGATCAGACAGCAAGATTTGCTGTTCAGCAATATTCAGTCTTCTGCAGCCTCCACTGCTGATACCCAGGCAAACGGGGTCTGGAGTGGGGCTCAAGCAAACTCCAACAGACCTACAGCTGAGGGTCCTGACTGTTAAAAGGAAAAATAACAAACAGAAAGGGCATCCACACCAAAACCCCATCTATATGTCACCATCATCAGAGACCAAAGGTAGATAAAACCACAAAGATGGGGAAAAAGCAGTGCAGAAAAGCTGAAAATTCTAAAAATCAGGACGCCTCTCCCCCTCCAAAGGAACGCCGCTCCTCACCAGCAATAGAACAAAGCAGGATGGAGAATGACTGACGAGTTGAGAGAAGAAGACTTCAGATGATCAAACGTCTCCGAGCTAAAGGAGTAAGTACAAACCCAGTGCAAAGAAACTAAAAACCTTGAAAAAAGATTTGACTAATGGCTAATTAAATAACCAATGTAGAGAAGTCCTTAAATGATCTGATAGAGATGAAAACCATGACATGAGAACTATATGACAAATGCACAGGCTTCAGTAACCAACTCTATCAACTGGAAGAAAGGGTATTAGTGATTGAAGATCTAATGAATGAAATGAAGTGAGAAGAGAAGTTTAGAGAAAAAAAGAGTAAAAAGAAATGAACAAAGCCTCCAAGAAATATGGGACTACGTGAAAAGACCAAATCTACGTCTGATTGGTGTACTTGAAAGTGATGGGGAGAATGGAACCAAGTTGGAAAACACTCTGCATGATATTATCCAGGAGAACTTCCACAACCTAGAAAGGCAGGCCAATATTCAAATTCAGGAAATACAGAGAACGCCACAAAGATAATCCTTGAGAAGAGCAACTCTAAGACACATAATTGTCAGATTCACCAAAGTTGAAATGAAAGAAAAAATGTTAAGGGCAGCCAGAGAGAAAGGTCGGGTTACCCACAAAGGGAAGCCCATCAGACTAGCAGCAGATCTCTCAGCAGAAACTCTACAAGCCAGAAGAGAGTGGGGGCTGATATTCAACATTCTTAAAGAAAAGAGTTTTAAACCCAGACTTTCATATCCAGCCAAACTGAGTTTCATAAGTGAAGGAGAAATAAAATCCTTTACAGACAAGCAAGTGCTGAGAGATTTTATCACCACCGGGCCGGCCCTACAAGAGCACCAGAAGGAAGCACTAAACATGGAAAGGAACAGCCAGTACCAGCCACTACAAAAACATGCCAAAATGTAAAGACCATTGATGCTAGGAAGAAACCACATCAACTAACGAGCAAAATAACCAGCTAACATCATAATGACAGGATCAAGTTCACACATAAGAATATTAAGCCTAAATGTAAATAGGCTAAATTCTCCAATTAAAAGACACAGACTGGCCAATTGGATAAAGAGTCAAGACCCCATCAGTTTGCTGTATTCAGTAGACCCATCTCATGTGCAGAGACACACATAGGCTTAAAATAAAGGAATGGAGGAAGATCTACCAAGCAAATGGAAAACAAAAAAAGGCAGGCATTGCAATCCTAGTCTCTGATAAAACACACTTTAAACCAACAAAGATCAAAAGAGAAAAGAAAGCCATTACGTAATGGCAAAGGAATCAATTCAATAAGGAGAGCTAACTATCCTAAATATATATGCACCCAATACAGGAGCACCCACATTCATAAAGCAAGTCCTTAGAGACTTACAAAGAGACTTAGACTCCCACACAATAATAATGGGAGACAGACCAACATTAGACAGACCAACGAGAGAAAGTTAACAAGGATATCCAGGAATTGAACTCAACTCTGCACCAAGCGGACCTAATAGACATCAGCAGAACTCTCCACCTCAAATCAACAGAATATGCATTCTTCTCACCACCACATCACACTTTTCCAAAATTGACCACATAGTTGGAAGTAAAGCACTCCTCAGCAAATATAAAAGAATAAAAATTATAACAAACTGTCTCTCAGACCACAGTGCAATCAAACTAGAACTCAGGATTAAGAAACTCAATCAAAACTGCTCAACTACATGGAAACCGAATAATCTGCTCCTGAATGACTACTGGGTACATAACGAAATAAAGGCAGAAATAAAGATGTTCTTTGAAACCAATGAGAACAAAGATACAACATGCCAGAATCTCTGGGACACATTTAAAGCAGTGTGTAGAGGGAAATTTATAGCACTAAATGCCCATGAGAGAAAACAGGAAAGATCTAAAATTGACACTCTAACATCGCAATTAAAAGAACTAGAGAAGCAAGAGCAAACGTATTCAAAAGCTAGCAGAAAGCAAGAAATAACTAAGAACAGAGGAGAACTGAAGGAGATAGAGACACAAAATCCCTTCAAAAAATCAAAGAATCTGGGAGCTGGTTTTTTGAAAAGATCAACAAAATTGATAGACCACTAGCAAGACTAATAAAGAAGAAAAGAGAGAAGAATCAAATAGACGCAATAAAAAATGATAAAGGGGATATCACCACCAGTCTCACAGAAATACAAACTACCATCAGAGAATACTATAAACACCTCTATGCAAATAAACTAGAAAACCTAGAAGAAATGGATAAATTCCTGGACACATACACTCTCCCAAGACTAAACAAGGAAGAAGTGGAATCTCTGAATAGACCAATAACAGGCTCTGAAATTGAGGCAATAAATAATAACCTACCAACCAAAAAAAGTCCAGGACCAGATGGATTCACAACCGAATTCTACCAGAGGTACAAGGAGGAGCTGGTACCATTCCTTCTGAAACTATTCCAATCAATAGAAAAAGAAGCAACCCTCCCTAACTCACTTTATGAGGCCAACATCATCCTGATACCAAAGCCTGGCAGAGACACAACAACAAAAAAAGAGAATTTTAGACCAATATCCCTGATGAACATCAATGCAAAAATCCTCAATAAAATACTGGCAAACCGAATCTAGCAGCACATCAAAAAGCTTATCCAGCATGATCAAGTGGGCTTCATCCCTGGGATGGAAGGTTCAACATATGCAAATCAATAAATGTAATCCAGCATATAAACAGAACCAAAGACAAAAACCACATGATTATCTCAATAGATGCAGAAAGGCCTTTGACAAAATTCAGCAGCCCTTCATGCAAAAAACTCTCAATAAATTCGGTATTGATGGAATGTATCTCAAAATAATAAGAGCTATTTATGACAAACCCACAGCCAATATCATACTGAATGGGAAAAAACTGGAAGCATTCCCTTTGAAAACTGGCACAAGACAGGGATGCCCTTTCTCACCACTCCTATTCAATATAGTGTTGGAAGTTCTGGCCAGGGCAATCAGGCAGGAGAAAGAAATAAAGGGTATTCAATTAGGAAAAGAGGAAGTCAAATTATCCCTGTTTGCAGATGACATGATTGTATATTTAGAAGAGGCCATCATCTCAGCCCAAAATCTCCTTAAGCTGATAAGCAACTTCAGCAAAGTCTCAGAATGCAAAATCAATGTGCAAAAATCACAAGCATTCTTATACACCAATAACAGACAAACAGAGAGCCAAATCATGAATGAACTCCCATTCACAATAGCTTCAAAGAGAATAAAATACCTAGGAATCCAACTTACAAGGGATGTGAAGGACCTCTTCAAGGAGAACTACAAACCACTGCTCAATGACATAAAAGAGGACACAAACAAATGGAAGAACATTCCATGCTCATGATAGGAAGAATCAATATCGTGAAAATTGCCATACTGTCCAAGATAATTTATAGATTTAATGCCATCCCCATCAAGCTACCAATGACTTTCTTCACAGAATTGGAAAAAAGTACTTAAAAGTTCTTATGTAACCAAAAAAAAGCCCACATTGCCAAGACAATCCTAAGCCAAAAGAACAAAGCTGGAGGATTCATGCTACCTGACTTCAAACTATACTACAAGGCTACAGTAACCAAAACAGCATGGTACTGGTACCAAAACAGAGATATAGACCAATGGAACACAACAGAGTCCTCAGAAATAATACCACACATCTACAGCCATCTGATCTTTGACAAACCTGAGAAAAACAAGAAATGGGGAAAAGATTCCCTATTTAATAAATGGTGCTGGGAAAACTGGCTACCATAAGTAGAAAGCTGAAACTGGATCCCTTCCTTATTACACCTTATACAAAAATTAATTCAAGATGGATTACAGTCTTAAATGTTGCACCTAAAACCATAAAAACCCTATAAGAAAACCTGGACAATACCATTCAGGACATCAGCATGGGCAGGGACTTCATGTCTAAAACACCAAAAGCAATGACAACAAAAGCCAAAATTGACAAATGGGATCTAATTAAACTAAAGAGCTTCTGCACAGCAAAAGAAACCACCATTAGAGTGAACAGGCAACCTACAGAATGGGAGAACATTTTTGCAATCTACTCATCTGACAAAGGGCTAATATCCAGAACCTGCAAAGAACTCAAACAAATTTACAAGAAAAAAAACAAACAACCCCATCAAAAAGTGGGCAAAGGATATGAACAGACACTTCTCAAAAGAAGACATTTATGCAGACAACAGACACATGAAAAAATGCTCGTCATCACTAGCCATCAGAGAAATGCAAATCAAAACCACCATGAGATACCATCTCACACCAGTTAGAATGGCGATCATTATAAAGTCAGGAAAAAACAGGTGCTGGAGAGGATGTGGAGAAACAGGAACACTTTTACACTGTTGGTGGGACTGTAAAGTAGTTCAACCATTGTGGAAGACAGTGTGGCAATTCCTCAAGGATCTAGAACTAGAAATATCATTTGACCCAGCCATCCCATTACTGGTGATATACCCAAAGGATTATAAGTCATGCTGCTATAAAGACACATGCACACGTATGTTTATTGTGGCACTATTCACAATAGCAAAGACTTGGAATCAACCCAAATGTCCATCAGTGACAGACTGGAATAAGAAAATGTGGCACATATACACCATGGAATACTATGCGGCCATAAAAAGGATGAGTTCATGTCCTTTGTGGGGACATGGATGCAGCTGAAAACTATCATTCTGAGCAAACTATCACATGGACAGAAAACCAAACACCACATGTTCTCACTCATAGGTGGGAATTGAACAATGAGATCACTTAGACACAGGAAGCGGAACATCATACACTGGGGCCTGTTGTGGGGTGGGGGGAGAGGAGAGGGATAGCATTAGGAGATATACCTAATGTAAATGACGAGTTAATAGGTGCAGCAAACCAACATGGCACATGTATACATGTGTAACAAAGCTGCACATTGTGCACATGTACCCTGGAACATAAAGTATAATTAAAAAACAAAGAAATAAAAAAAAGAGAAACAACTCACAACTTTGTTACATAAAAATTCAGTCTGATTGGTCTGATGTGGTTATAATAGCAATAGAGAAAAAAATGAACAATTAATGTACAATGAAATGTCTGTGCTATAAAATGCCAAAAAGAGAAACAAAACTGGATTGGAGTTATCTGGAGTATTATTTTGGCAAGATGGTCAGCAAAATATTTGAGCACAAACCTAAATGTAGTGAGAGACCTGAATGAGCATGAAGATCTCTAGAAAGAGAATTCCAGTGACAAGGAGGGTAAAAAGCAGGAACCTTCTTGGCTTATTAACAGAGTAACAAGCTGTCCCGTATGACTAGCATCAGTACTCAAACAAGATAAAGACTGGATATTATTCCAACTGCAACATGAAGCTATGGAAGTTTTGACGTGGGGGAATGTCATGCTCATATTTACTTTTATTTTATTTTATTTTATTTTATTTTATTTTTTGTGACTGAGTCTTGCACCATCGCCCAGGTTGGAGTGCAGTGGTGCAATCCCAGCTCACTGCAGCCTCTGCCTCCCAGGTTGAAGCAGTTTTCTTCATGCCTCAGCCTCCCAAATAGCTGGGATTACAGGTGCCCACCACTGTGCCCAGCTAATCTTCGTATTTTTAGTAGAGACAGAGTTTCACCATGTTGGCCATGCTTGTTTCAAACTCTTGACCTCAAGTGATCTGCCCCTTGGCCTCTCAAAGTGCTGCGATTATAGGCATGAGCCACCCTGCCCAGCATCTTATTTACATTTGAAAAGAGCCTTATTGGATGTGGCATAGGGAAGGTGTTTTAGAGTGCAGTGTAGAACAGTGAGGGATACAGTTTTGAGGCCGTTGCGGAATTCCAGGTGAAAGAAGTTAATGGTTGGACTCGATTTAGTAAAAGTGAAGGTGATGCGAAAGTCAAATTTGAAATATATTCTGAAGGTGCAGAACACAGGGTTTGCTGATAAAATGATTGCAGAGTGGGGAAAAAAAGAAGCCTCAGAAATGACTGTTAGGTGGTGTGGCCTGAGCAACATTAGGAATAATGGCATAACATTTTGAGTTGGGGAACATTAGAAGCAGGTTTGAGATAAAAATCTAAAGTTAGCTTTTGAACACATTAAATTTGAGGTGATAGTAGCTTTCCAACTGAACTATTACAGACATCAGCATGGGCAAGGACTTCATGTCTAAAACACCAAAAGCAATGACAACAAAAGCCAAAATTGACAAATGGGATCTAATTAAACTAAAGAGCTTCTGCACAGCAAAAGAAACCACCATTAGAGTGAACAGGCAACCTACAGAATGGGAGAACATTTTTGCAATCTACTCATCTACTCAGTTCAGAGGAAACATTTAGAATATAAATTTAGGCACCATTAGCTTACAAATTTAGTATTGAGAAGAAATTGAGTCCTGGGGAACTCCAACATTCATAGATTAGAGCGAATAGGAAGATTCTACAAGTGAGACTAAGTAAAAAACTGGAATAGAAGGAAAACAAAGAAAATGAGAAGATTGACAAGTGAGTTACTCAAGAAGATATAGTAATCAACTGTTTCAAATGCTTTTTGGTTTACTGAGATAAGAATTGACCATTGAGTTTGGCAATGGGGAGTCTGTTGATGATCTCACTAAAAGGTTTCTCTGGAATGGTAATGAAAGTGTGATTTAAGTGAGTTCAAGAGGTAATAATCGGGGAGGCTGGAGGAAAGGAGGGGAGGAAGTAGAGATAGCAAATATAGACAATGCCTTAAAGCAATTTTGCAATGAATTTGAGTAAAAGTGAGGTGATGACTGAAGGGAGATGGTCAAGGAAATTGATGATGCAGGATATGTAGTGGATAACTGCATTTTCATTCAGGAACACCCTTAATTTAAATATTTTGAATTCTTTACTCTCGGGCTTGTCCGAACACCCAGTAAAGTCTCTTATTAAATCATACGTGAAATAGATAATCCTAACAGCCACTGTATTAGTCTATTTTCACACTGCTATAAAGAAATACCCAAGACTGGTTAATTTATAAAAGAAAGATATTTAGTTGACTCACAGTTCCACATGACTGGGGAGGCTTCAGGAAACTTACAATCATGGTGGAAGGCGAAGGGGAAGCAAGCTTGGACCTTCTCACATGCTGGAAGGAAAGAGTGAGCGTCAGCGCAGGAAAAACTACCATTTACAATACCATCAGACCTCGTGAAAATTCACTTACTATCACAAGAACAACATGGGGAAATCGCCCCCATAATCCAATCACTTCCCATGAGGTATCTTCCTAAACACCTGGGGATTACAATTCAAGATGAGATTTGGGTGGGGACACCAAGCCTAACCATATCAACCAGTATTCTGGAAACCTAGTGAAACAGGAATGCTGGGGTTATAGACAGAATAATGGCCCACCAAAGCTGTCCACATCCTAATTTCTGGACTTTATGGATATGCTACCTTTGGCAAAAGGGACTTGGCAGATGTTATTAAGGCGAGGACTTTGTGATGGGAAGATTTTCTTAGATTGTCCAACGGGAACAATATATTCACAGGATTTTTAAGAGTGGAAGGGGAGACAAGAAAGAGAGGAAGATGTGACCATAGAAGCCAGGCACCAAGAAATGCAGTGTTGCTGCTTCCGGAGATGGAGGAAGGGTGTCACCCAAAGAATACAAGTGGCCCCTGAACCTGGAAAAGGCAAGGAAAGAGATGCCCCTCTAGGAGTGCAGCTCTGCTGATGCCTGACTCTCTGATGTTAGCCCATGAGGCCCAAGTTGTATTTCCATCCTACAAAACTGTAAGATAATACAGTTCCATGGTTTAAGCCACCAACTTTGTGGTAATTTTTGCAGTATGTAAACTTTTACTTAGGCCTCTGTTTACAAGATGGTGTCTCCATCAAGTGCACCAGGTGTTCTCTAGTCCAAAGAACCCTTGTGTGACCCTCTCCAGATAGTAAACCATCAATCAGCAGCAGGGGGAGGGGATGGACAATCACTTACCTGTGTGGACCAGGGGAGAGGATCTAAAGGTTTGGGCACTTCTTAAACATACTTTCAATAAATCCTTCAGTTTTTTAAGCCTGATTTTCATCCTTATTTCCAGAGGTACTTGGTGCCATGAATTCCAGAATTTTTTCTTTGTTCTGTGTTGTAAATGGAGTTATTTTTGGTGTTTCCCTTTGAAGGTTTAGTATCAGCTTTTTCGGATGTGCTAAGGAGTTACCAGGAGCCCATCTATTTTCCATTTCTTGTGCTTGTCCTCTCCCACATTCTCTGTCCTTGTGGAGTAATGCCTTTCTCTCCCCATAATAATAATTTTTATTATTATTGTTTTGGCAACAAATTCCTTTACTGTTGCTTTTGTGGCATGTTGGGAGTGAATGGAGGCTAATACATACATTCACTGGATTTCATTAACCAGAAGTCTTCCCTCTTCTTTCTCAGTGAAATAATAAATGAACATCAGCAGATAGTGTGCAGGCAGGAAGGGAAGCAATTTCCAGTTTCTATTTTTTTTTAAGTTTGTCCAGGAAAGGACATTTAAGCTATCCCATGGATTTTCCTTCTACTATTGACTTTTGCCACAGGAGAAATTAAAGTCTATCATTATTAAAGTCCATAGAATTAAAGTCCCTGTATTAGAAGGCATTACTTACAACTTTTTTGTATGCCATTCTCTGCTAACCTCTTTCATACAATATCTAACTTTTCATGAATTAGCAGCTCAGAAAGCTTGTTTTATTTTTCAGTATGTGATTGACTACTTTGAAATGTTTCTGGAGATTTTTTTTTTGTGTTTTTTTTTTTTGAGACAGAGTCTCGCTCTGTCGCCCAGGCTGGAGTGCAGTGGTGTGTTCTTGGGTCACTGCAAGCTCCGCCTCCCGGGTTCACGCGACTCTTCTGCCTCAGCCTCTCCAGTAACTGGGACTACAGGCGCTCACTACCACGCCCGGCTAATTTTTTGTATTTTTAGTAGAGACAGGTTTCACCGTGTTAGCCAGGCTGGTCTCGATCTCTTTCTACTTTTAATGTGTGTGTAAAAGAAACTCTTAAAGTGTAGGATAATTCATTAGCATAGCATGATCTAGGGAGCACCAAAAGCTCTTTAGTGTACTGTTACTGAAGTGCTTACTTCTTGACCTTGACATTGTATCTGAATTGCTAGATCAGCAAATGGCATGATTTATTTCATCATCATTGCCAGTTTCGTCTTCATCTTTATCATTTTCACTAGAACAAAATATTTATAACACTAGGGATCATGTCTGTCTCTATTTCAGTTCTGCACCCCAACACCCAGGTGAGGACTTAGTATGTAGCAAGCTATCAAAAATATTGACTAAATGAATCACTAACAAATAACAACTTTGTATCCCAACAGCTAGCAAAAGATATTTGCAATAGAAAGTCTTTATTAAATAATTTTGAAAAATAATTATAAAATTAATTTCTATTTGGGATGTGATATAAATAGAGAGAAATGCCCCCATCATAGGGGTACAGCTGGATTAATTTTAACAATGTGAACACAACTGTGTAACCAGCCCAGAGGTCAAGAAACAAAATATTATCAAGACTACCTAAGTCCCTATCAGTCATTAAGCATTTCCTCAAAGGTAGCCACTATTCTGACTTCTGACACCCTAGATTAGTATTACCTGTTCATTAACTTCATTGGAATGGGATCATATGTACTCTTCTGTCTGGCTTCTTTTGTTCAACATTGTATTTTTGACTGTCACACATATTCTTTCATTCATTCTCATTATTTTATGGCATTTAACTTGATTAGTTTACTATAATATATTTTTAGGTTATAGTCTTGCTGAACATTTGTACTGTTTCTAGTTTGGTTCATTATGAATAGTGCTGCTGTGAACATTTTCAGTTGGCTTTGGTTTTTGGTTTGGTACACATTTATATGCATTTCTATGGAAGTATAAGTGAATTGTTGGGTTACATAGTATGTATAAGTTTAGCTTTAGTAGATATTGCCAACCAGTTTTCAAAACAGATTATGCTCCCACCAGCAGAATAAGAAGAATTAATTACAGTTGCTCTGCATTCTTGCCAGCTTTTGATATTTTCCATGTTTTTACAATTTAATCCATTTTAGCAAGCATATAGTGGTATAACATTTTGGTTTTAATTTGATTGAATCTTCATCATCTTTAACAATAGTGTGATTATCTCATTATTGCCAGTACTTATCTCAAAACCTGACACAGAGTAGGCCAAGCACCCATGATGCATACATCTGTGCTGTGTGATTAATTCCTTTGTGAAAATACTTGCTCATTGCCCTTCATTTTTTGATTTGAAAAATTCTTTACTGAAATGCAGAAGTTACCTGAAAAAATACGTCTTCAGTTATTTTTCATATTACTTTGCCATGACTTTAAAAATGGGTGAGACAAAGTTTAGGAAATTTTACATGGTATCAGATAGAAGTTTGGGAAAGGTTTAAGAATGCCACAGGAAGTAGGAAGGTTCTAGCTATTACAAAGTGATAGATTTATTCAGAGAAGGAGAGCCTTCAAAATTCATTACAATAAAAAGAATAGTCACTCAGTGCTGGACCGAGTAAATGTATTGTAGGTCTCTTGAAATATAAAGTTCTTCAAGGTCAACCACTGCCTTTAGTCCAAGGTCAACCATTGCCTCTAGTCTTTCCATTGTTCTCCCTTGCCCTGATGAATAATGGGTTCTGTACTGAGTTAATGCTCACAAAGCCTGACTGACTAAAGGAGGAAAGTTTTGTTCTCTTTGGTTTCTGTACTGGCCTTATGTTATATTTAACGATCATCAGTTACTGTGATACATCATAACTGTTTTAAATATACTCTCCACTGTTTTAAATAATCAAGCTATCTTGTGACCTGGCTTTACAGGTGTGTGAATACTGCAGATAGCGGAGGTGGAGCAGTGGATAGCAACCTGTGCAACCAGGATGAAATTCCCCCGGAAACCCAGTCCTGTTCTCTTATGTGTCCCAATGAGTGTGTCATGTCTGAATGGGGACTTTGGAGCAAATGCCCACAGGTAATTTCTCTTTCTTTGTCAATGCTCTGATAATCTATTGTTGCCTTCACTGTTATTCTCTGTGCATTCACAGTGCTGGTCTCCAAAGCATTCTTCTAGTAACATGGGAAAATAATTTTTTTCTTTTTGGGAAATCCGAAGAAAGAAAAAAAGAGTCTGCAAGCAAGACTGAGCAATTTAAAATACCAGTGCTTCTTCCAGGGTCTTTATCGCAGGAACATGAACAAGGAAAATGAGCCTATAATGATCACACTAGGATTCAACTGCGCACCCATTGTGAAAGGGGTCTTCTTTAGTAACAAAATGATTCTCGTTATAATATCTTGGTCCTACTCCATTTTTATCCCAGCAGAATCAATTATATCTTAGGAGCTCAACTCCACTGTGCAATTTAACTTCTGTTAGTGATGATCTGTTTTTGCCTTTTGCTGTTTTCCTGAAGATGAGGCATTCTTTTGCGATGTTCCTACTTCTTCCAAAGCTAACAAAAATACCTTAAAAAAAAAAAAAAAAAACTAAAGCATTTACCTTTATTTTTTTCTTTTAGAGTTTTAAAATATTGGAAGCACAACAGGAGTATGACAAAATAAATATTATTCAAGGAGCATATTTCAACTTACTATTCCCAGAAGATAAATTCTGATATTTTATACTCATATTTCAAAGTAAACACTGAAAAAAATGAAAGTGGGAATTAGGAACAAATTATATGAGTTCAAACATTAAAAAGGAAAATTAGGATACTTTGAACTCAATTGTCATACTGACAATTTGTGGAAAGACTGTGGAAATCTCTATATAGAAATGGAAAACATCTTTAAAAGCAGTTAATATCGTATGTTTAGAGCTTCAAATTATTGATTCCTTATTAAATATTGAGCCCTTATCTTTGATATTTGTATAATTCTGTTCCTGAAAGAGATTTCACTCTGTTGTCATTTTTATTTGTCAAGTTGTTTTTAAAGCAATACAATCTTGACATGAAGAAAAACTAATAAGAATAACTTGTAGAAATGGGATACTTGTACTACTAAGTCATATATTTTGTGTGTAACCTGAATATAATGAAAGTTAAAATTTATTGACCACTTATTTTGTGCAAGGCACATGTAGGAACTATTCCCTTTAGTACTTGCACTAATCCTATTCAGTTGGTAGTATTACTAGTTCATTGTACAGCTTAGAAACTGATGTGTAGAAATGTTAAGTGGTTCACACAAAGTTTTGTACTTAATAAGTGATGAGCTCAGAATGAACATTATTCTGTTGATGAAGCCAGAGATTTTGCTCTTACATTCTTGGCCCAGTTATCTTGGAAAAGTTAAGGTAGATTTAGACTCAATACTTTTCTTTGTTTAAAATGCAATATTTATTTTAAGAAGAAGGGACGCTGTTTTAGCTGTCTGTATGATTATGCCATGATTGAGTACTGTGTTTATATTTTAGAAAGTGTGCTAGTACCACTCTTTATTAATCAACCTATAGACGAATTAGCAGCCTGAAGAAGTTTAATTAAATGTAAGGTCATGATCTTCCTCACTTTTGTTTTCCTAATTTACTCACAGAAGACTCCATTAAGCTCTAATCACTTTGCAATGAAAACATTACCCTCTTAAGGTATCTGGCCACTGGGCTAAAATTTTTATTGTAAGAACGTTTTATACAAAATTGTGAAGGTTTAGCATTCTGTTTATTTCTTTTGGGTTTTTGTTTTTTCAAGGCTTCTTTTTCAAAACATAATTATTTAATTTTTGGAGTGTTTAGAAATTGGAAGTAGAGAAAATATTTTAACCTCCTTTCATGTGTCAAAAAGACAACATAGTTACCCACTTGTCAGCATGAAATGAAAAGGTTGTTCCTTTACCTGCTTATGTACCTTCTAAATTACATAATGATAGAAGCTACGACAATGACAATAGACTTTTATTGAGCATATCTTATATAACCAACAGTATACTGAAGGCTACATGTAACTCTTAAGTTTTATAACAACATTGCACTATGATGATGTAACACTTGTCCATGGCCATTCAGGTCTGTCTAACCACAATGGCCTTGTTCTTTCTCAGATGCTATGCTATACTATCCCATTTAAACTTCAAAGTGAAAAAATGTAATTAGGGCTCATATCTGATTATTTTCCCTAGATCTAGATATATTACATAACTTTAGTTAAGTTGCAAGATATTAGCATACTGTCTCAACATCATAGGACAATTCCAATCAGTATTGACAATGAGAATGAGAATGATTATAGCAAAGGCAGCAAACTAAATCATTGTGCCCATAATTTAATTAGCACTTCAATGTGCATTTCATCAGAAAAAGGAAACAATTACTTTATAAGTGTTCTGTAGACCATGAGCTGATTTAAGGATCTTTAATATTTGCCATTATTTTACCAAATTCTCCTTTGATAGTCTACCATGTGACATATGATATTGGGACAGATTCACTATTTGTTGGGTATTTCCCCCTGCAAAGGTACTTCTTTAGAGACAAACACATAAAGAAGCTGAACATGTTTTTAAGTATGGTTGCAGCAAGTTACTTAAACTTCTGAGTTACAGGTTTCTTACTGGGAAGTGAGGATAATAATAGCTATTTTTTTTCAGATTGCTTAAAAAATTAGATATAATATGTATAAAATAAATGTCATAAGGTATTACCTAACACAGAATTGTAATGAAGGAGAACCATCACAAAGCCCCTTCCCACTTACCTTGTTTGCCATGTGGCTGGGAAATCCCAGACAGGGAGCAGTACATTTTTTAAGCTATACAGGAAAGATCCCTTCCCCTGCACAAAATAAGTCATTACTCGATCTTTTAGAAATAAAATGTCACCTCCATTACTGAAACATAACTTATATCTAATTTAATAGTGGTCCTTAAAAATAACGCATCACAAAGATAACTTTGAATGAATGGATTACTGACCTGACAGTAACTGCAAATTGCAAACCATACAGAAGGACAAATAAGACAAAGGCATTAAAAATTGTATTGGGACCTTTTTTTAAAAAACTGTATTGGTAAAACCGTAAATGAATCAAGTAAAAACAAATACAATTCAAGGAGGAATTTGAAGAAAATGAAAAACTATTTGTTTCCTTTGTTTTATGTTTGTGTTTTTTCTTATTCCCATAATACACACACATATATATATTTTTACTTTAACATGCTTACTTTTCTAGAATGCTTTACTATGAAAGGAAGATTATGTAATCGTGCATACAATAACCTTCCTAATGGTGTTTCTGCTTTAAAGGTATGTGTGTGTGTATACATGTTCATGCATGTATATAAGTACATGCACACACATACAAATATATAGACATTTTGTAGTTTATTACTTACCACCAGGTGTTCTCTTTTACCTAAGTTTTTCCAGTTTTTGTCCTGATCCTACATACTTCAGAATTATGCTGAGGATTATTCATAGAATCGTGTTCTTCAAGAGAAGTTCATAAATTTCTGGATGCAAATGTCTTGGAACATTTGAAATTGATGAGCCACTTATGTATCTGAAACAATATTGGGTTGCCTTCATTTATGCTACCAATCCTTACAGAAATTTAACATTGAATAACACAGATTTTCTATTTATATCTCTCCTTGGAATCTTGGCAAAGGAATTTCCTAAACACTGGTATTGATAGGACAAAGGTATTGGAAGTGAATTTCGAAACTGTTGTATATTTTGCAGAAGCAAGACTTTGCAAACCCACTCCAGAAAGGTGACTTAGATTTAGGAAACCTATTTGAACTTTGATTCACCTCTAGCTGAATGTATCAGGGGTTGGCCAGAACTGTAGCCAAGCATCCCTTCAGATAATGGGAATTAGAGGCTTATTAAACAGTGGTCCCAAGGAAACTTCATGATCAAAAAGTGACCCAAATCTTTGAATTATCACCAGAACAATCTATGAAAACGGATCACAAGGGAAGACTTTGCAAAGAAACTACATAGGGCTTAAGTGCAATGGGATTCTATCACAGTCTGAATATTGTGTTTTTAAAGTTCACCTTATTTCTGTGCTTTATTCTTTTCTCTAATTCTTTATGTGTGCAGGAGATACTAGTGAAAGCCAGTGCAGAAACTGAAATTATTTCTTCAGGCAAATGCCCTGCTTTAAAAGAGAAAGAGAAATGCATATGGTTTTCTGATAAGTGATCTATAATTAAGCATTTGAGGTTAAGAAAAACACCCCCTCCCTTTTTTTAATTGTACTCCAGTGTTATTTTGGGGAAATGCTGTGAGCAATGACATTTTATTCCTGATGACTCAGTATTTTCAGCACCTTAGTATCACCTGTGCAAATTATGTTTCAGGGAAGCAATTTATCCCAATGTTTAGTACTAGAGCTCAGCTCTAAGCGCTTCCTCAACCTCACCTAACAGTTTTTATCATGCAGATGGAAACCTGTATTTGTCTCTGGAGGAGGTGCCTAATGATCATGACCCTCATGCTACCTAGTTCTTTTGTTTGACTCACAGCTGAAAGCCAGAGGATGAGAATGATGATAATTTTCTATAATCTGGACAGTAAATTCTGGTTGCGTGTGCTAAATTGATATCAGCTCTTGTCAGATGACAGTAATTCATTACTCAGGGGCTTGCAGAGTATTTTACCCCTGTGTGCAGTGAGATGTAATGTCACTTAGAGCCACTTTTATTTCCAGAACCATATGAGGCACTGCAAGAAGGGGGCCTCATTTCATGCTTTGGAGCAGTGAATGACAATCTAATAGAAGCAGTCTTTAGGTTCCTCAAGGTTTTGATATTTAATATGCTTGTTATCATTCTTTCTTATACAGCCTGATTTCTTTGATTCTCAATATCATCAATTTGGAGTACAAAATAAGGCTTCCATTGCTATCAGTTTCCCTCTGTCTCTCCCTTTGCCCTGACACCTTCCATTCTCCCTCTCTATCTCCATTTCTATCTCTGTCTCTATTTCATGAAATTCTCAGTTATAAAAAATAGTATGATGGGCCCTATACATTGATCATCCTGCTTCAACAATTATCTACATATGACAAACCTTATTTCATTTATCTCTTCTTCCCCCACTTCTCTTTCACTTTCTTGCTAGCAGACTAAGGCATATCCCACATTTTATATTATTTCAGCCATAAATACTTCTGTATACCTTCCTAAGAGAAAATGATTAATGAAAACAACTACACCTAACAACACTTTTCTATACCTTGTAAAAGTATAATTCTATACTTTGTAAAAGTATAATTTTCAAAACATTAAAAATGTGACTCATACAAAGTGTCAAAAGTTAATTAACTGATTAGTCATTAAACCAGCATGATTGTAAGGCGATTCAAAGAGAACTGAAGAGAAAAGAGAATTTTCACGTCTACCAGTGATGAAATGTCATTGGATTTCTTTGGGCTGGATTTATGCTCCATAGTAAACAGTGTTATAAAGGGCAAAATGTATAAACCAACAGTTTTGATACGTTGGATGAGTAGCATGGGACTATGGTGACTGAGGGAAGAAAACCAAATGAAGTGAGCCTTCCAATCACCATGGCTTTCTGGCTAGAGGCAATTTCTGAATGGTGATGAAAGGAATGAGATTCCAAGGAGACCATGGTGAGGATCCAGCAACCAGAGTCGGAGAGGTACAGGAAGTTGAAATTTGAGACACAGAGTACTGAAAAGAAAGGAGCTAGGCAAACAAAATAATCTAGATATCTAGAAGGGGCCTCCTGGTGTTCTTAGCTAACTATTAATTTGGACATTCATGGAGTGAAACTCCCCAAGTTCAGACAAAGAATGACTTCTGAGAATCTGCAAGGTATACATATTCTAAAGCTTACACAGGTCTAGGAGACATTTCAATTTCATGTAGTGTAAACAGAGATACCTCTTTAAGCTCTGAGATCATTTATTAATGACCTAACAAGGGTTTTGCCTTAGCAGGAGGGTTAAATTAACCTTAAACTCTACTCCGGAATTTCCCTAATGAAATTTAAAGACAAACCACAGAAAGACCAAGCTGATCCACAGGTAACATTACTGCCTGCCAAAACATACTTCAGCACATTTGAAAGGAAGACAATCCCGGCCCCCACAAGCATTCAGCAGTGTTACATTCACAACATCTAGGAGTGGTTATTGGCTAGATGTGGGGCATGATAGGGACCTCGGTGGTTTTGGTAATATTTGTTTCTTTTTTACAAGGTAACATTTATTTCATGAGCTCTGTTCTGGCTATGCAGGTGTTTTCACTTGAAGACATAGCTACAAAGCACAGAAAGAAAAAAAAGAATGCAAAAGAAATGAATAGGGACTAAGTGATCTGTAGAACAATTGCAAGTCATTTAACACATGCATAATTAGAGCCCTGGAAGAAAAGTAGGGAGTGGACAGAAAAATATTTGAAGAAGTAATAGCTCAAATTATTTCAAATTTTGGAGTGATTGCAGTTTTCAGAGAATGTTATCTGGATCATATGATCCTGGCTGACAATATTCTGAGGATAAAATAGAAAAAATATTCTGGAAGGTCTCAGTACCAGTACATTAGCAATGTTTCCCTTAATCACTTTATTTTCAAAATGGTAGCACCATGGTCAATTGTGCCCAGTGTAGAGATTTTCTGCTTTACTTTTCCCAAATAATGAAGTTCCATCCAATCAGTTAAAAGTCCCAAGTAGAAAAAAAAAAAAAGGCTGACATTCCCATGAGTAAGAAGAAACTCCTGCCTGATTGCCTTGCACTGAGACATTAGTTTTTTCCTGCCATTGTACTGAAACCAAAACATTGGCTCTTCTTGGGTATAAAGCCAGCAGGCCCTTCGGACTGGAACCACACCATTGGCTCTCTTGGGTCTCCAGCTTGCAGACTGCAGATCTTGGGACTTGTCAAGCTCCATAATCATGTGAGCCAATTCCTAAATAAATTAATATGCATGTGAGTACACACACACACACGCACACACACACACGCACACACATACTATTGATTCTGTATCTTTGGAGAACCCTAATATAGACGGGTTAATTATTGACAGATGCACTTTCGATTAGTTCTCTAGTTTTGAACACTACTTTTAACTCCTTTTTCAGATTTACTTGATGGTCAAATTCCTAGTCTTTTGAGACTATAGAGTCCAAATCAAGTTCCAATTTATCCATTGCTGATTTGGAATTCAGTACTTTCAAGTCAGCTCTCAGTTATCAGATAAGTTTTCTAACTTCTTACATTTTATTACTATTAGGTCCTTATATTACTATTGTTGTTTGTACACCTTTATAAACAAATGTCTTCACTCTCATTTTGATCCTTTTAATATCATTTTAGTGGTATTCCTGAAACAGTTTTGTATAGTCTTCCATCTTTAACCAAAATTTCCTGTCAATTAAATTTTAACACAATTTGTGATACCTTCTGCCATATAAAAGTGTTTACTTTTTATGATACTCTTTCTTGCTTTAAAAAAATCTAATATTTTAATTGCTTAAAAATGCATAAACATGTTTTACTTAGTTTTGTGTATGTTGACACAAGTTCTATTACCTTTCAAATGAATATTCCTGTACCAACTAGTTTCTGGATTCCATTTTCTAGACATTTTTAAAAAGTTTTCACAAGAGTTTTATTTATATTTTTGCTGTACCCAGTTACATTTAATATCATGTGAATTGACATTTTTTAAATCACTATTATTAGTGGAGTGTTTTCTTCCATGTGTGTATTTAATTGGTTAGTGCTAATGTATAAAGAAACAAATGGGTGCTTTGGTATTGCAGGAATATCTTGCATCCAGCTGTGTTATCTTAATTTTATTATTAATTCTACTAGTAGTTTTTACAAAATTAGTTCATAGTCTTAGGTTTTCCTAACATATACCCGTATAATATACAAATAATGATTTACCTGTCCTTCTTGATATTCTCATTATCTTTCCTAGACATACATACTTTATTAGGAAGAACTTTCTAAATAGTGCTAAAAATCAAAAATCATTTTTATCTTTTCCTAGTATATTAGACTGTTCTCATGTTGCTGTAAAGAAATACCTGAGGTTGAGTAATTTATTAAAAAAAAAAAGGGGGGGTTTAATTGTCTCACAGTCCTGCAGGCTGTACAGGAAGCATGGTTTCTGGAGAGGCCTCAGGAAGCTTTTACTTGGGTGAAGTGAGATCAGGCACATCACATGGCAAGAGCAGGAGCAAGAGAGAAGGGGAATATTGGGGAAGGTGCCACACACTTTTAAATGTCCAGATCTCGTATGAAGTCAGAGCAAGAGGTCATTTATCACCAAGGGGATGGCCCAAGCCATTCATGAGGAATCCACTCCCATCATCCAAATATCTCCCACTAGGCCCCACCTTCAACATTGGGGATTACAATTCAACATGAGATCTGGGCGGGGATAAATATCCAAACTATATCATCTGGCTTTAATCAGGTGATATAATATGTTTGAGCTATTGTTAAACAAATAGTCATTGTGTATTATGTTTAATTTTTTTCTGTGAATTTCTTTTTAAATATATATACACACAACATATCACCATATGTATGTGTTCAAAAATGATTAGTCAGTTTTATTCAATGCTTTTCATTTTTGCTGGTATTATTTTTAGAATTTGTCTTTTATAAATATGATAAAGCAGAATGTCTAGTTTTGAAATACCCATGAATTCTTAAATTAAACTTTAAATTAGAGGCTGGGCTCATGGCTCACACCTGTAATCCCAGCACTTTGTAAGGCCTAGGTGGGCAGATCACCTGAGGTCAGGAGCTTGAGACCAGCCTGCCCAACATGGCAAAACCCCATCTCTACTAAAAATACAACATTTAGCCGTGCATAGTGATGCATGCCTGTAATCCTAGCTTCTCGGGAGGCTTAGGCAGGAGAATCACTTGAACACAGGACGCAGCGGCTGCAGTGAACTGAGATCGCATCACTGCACTCCACACTCCAGCCTGGGCGACAGAGAGAGACTCTGTCTCAAAAAATAATAATTATGAAAATAAAAAAATAAATTATAATAAATAAAATTTGCTGGGCATGGTGGCTCATACCTGTAATTCCAGCATTTTGGGAGGCCAAGGTGGGTGGATCACTTGAGGTCAGGTGTTGAGACCAGCCTGGCCAACACAGTTAAAACTCCATCTCTTCTAAAAATACAAAAATTAGCCGGACATGTTGGTGGGTGCCTATAATCCCAGCTACTCGGGAGGCTGAGGCATGAGGATTGCTTGAGCCTGGGAGGCATAGGTTGCAGGAGGTTGCAGTGAGCCAAGATGGCGCCACTGCACTCCAGCCTGAGTGACAGAGGGAGACTCCCTCTCAAAAAAATTAAAAATAAAAATAAATTAATTAATTAAATTCTCTTTAGTTTATCATTTTTTTTTTAACTGGTTCAGGATGTTCTGGTTCAAGATGTTTCTCTCTCTCATCTCTGTCTCTCTTATTCTTCCCATCTTAGCATATTTGGCATTACTGGTATGCTAATTTTAAAATAATTTGTCAAGTTTCAGCATTTTATATTCTTTGAACTAGTTTTGTTAAGTGTAGGAAATAGTTATTTGACATTTTAAAATACATCTGGAGCTGGAATATTTTTCAGTGTTTTTTTTTATATACAATTTCTCCCTTTTCTCTTGTTATAGTCTTTTGAATGCTTCTGCTTCAATTTTAGCATTTATATTTCACACAGTTATGGCATATTTCTGTTAAATTTTAAAACGTCCATTGAAATCCAGCACACATAGTTTTTTTTTTTAAACTAATCTAGTCTCATATATCTGTGATCGCCAACTTTTTACCACTTTTTAATCACATACTAATGTGTATGTGTGTCTCTGGCATTTTGCATTTTGACACTTCTATCTATATCCATATATTTGTATGTTGACTCATGTTGTCTTTTTTTTTTTTTTTTTTTTTAAGATGGAATTTCACTCTTGTCACCCAGGCTGGAGTACAATGGCGTGATTTCAGCTCACTGAAACCTCTGCCTCCTGGGTTCAAGTGATTCCCCTGCCTCAGCCTCCCAACTAGCTGGGATTACAGGTGCATGCCACCATGCCCAGCTAATTTTTGTATTTTTAGTAGAGATGGGGTTTCGCCATGTTGACCAGGCTGGGCTCAAGCTCCTGACCTCAGGTGATTCGCCCACCTGGGCCTCCACAAATGCTGGGGTTACAGGGGTGAGTCACCACACCCAGCCCCATGTTGCCCATTTAAAATCACATAACTTAAGTGTAAGGTTTTGATGTTTGGGCACACAGTTTCCTGTCATTTAGTTTTCTTTTCCCTCTTTTGGCTATTTACATTTGTTATTATTCTTAAACTTTGACATTTTTGTCATTTGTAAAATAAAAAAATACTTAGATATTTATTAAGTTTTTATTTAATCAATATTCTATTTAGAAAAAAATTTTACCTTATTCTCTTAATGTAATGTATTTTCTCTTTTTCAATCATGAAACATTTAAGCATGCAGAAACTACCCAGAATCATATAAATAAAACTTTAGTGTCCAACCTCCAGTTTTATAAAATCTTAAGCAGTTTATGCTTACATTTTAAAAATTCAACCCTTTCCTTATATCCAATTGTGAAATTTTGTGATTTTCTTCAAGTAGGTATTTTACGTGAAGTTTATATTTAGGCACTGTCATTTTAAATTACACTGTTTAAAATATTATTGCCAGCATAGAGGCAGTATAGTGTTGGGTTTTCTTTTTGGTTTTTGGTTTTCACAGTTTTACTCACTTCAGTAGAATTTTATATTTGCTCTCGTGTATTTGGGGTCTGGTTTCTTAGTATTTTAAGGCATATAAGTGTATTATCTCAAATAATAGATATGCTTTTTTTTCTGATGTGTACATGCAAGCGTGTAGAATTCTTTTTCGTATCAGAACTTACTGAGTTGGGAAGAGCTAACAACCACCATGGCAATTATATACTCCTGGTTATTGGACATCCTTGCATTCCTGATTAACACAGCAATGCCAAGTACTTCACAATTATTATGACTCTCAGATTGAGATCAATTTATGATTTTTGCCTTAAGGAACAAAAGACTAAGACTGAGACCATAACTAAGATGAAGACCACATAAGCTGTCACTTGTGTTTAAAAATTATGGAAAATGTGAGTGAAATGATTAACTTTTAAGTTCATTTTTTTTTTTTCTTTCATGGCCCTCCTGATTTTTCTCTTTTGCTATCAGTACCTGTGCTTCACTTTTCATATCTAAGCCATGCTTTCTCCCTTCCTTTTACTCCAGAACAGAACTCACAATATTCTTTTGTACAAGTCCTGGAAAGAGCTAGATCACTGGCCGTACTATTTACCATGGCTAATACTTGTCCAAGCATTTTAATACAAGCATTTAGTAAAAGACACACCAATGTGAGACACACTTAGGCCTGATTACCTCACAAAGAACCAGACTGATGGTCTGATTGATGGTCATTTTCTGAGCTAGAACCATGGGCAGGGTGACATCATCTGGAATGGAAATTTGTGCAGGCCAGGCATCATGACTGACTTGGCTAGTATAGCTGACTATAATAATAATATGTTTATTTCTTAACATACAAGATTGTATCAGGTTTGGATTTTAGACTTTCTTGATTGAATACCCTGCATGTATCGCAATGAGTGTTTGTGTATGTGTGTGTTTGTGTATAAATGGATGAATTATGATATTTTGAAAGTCTTTTATATTAGATATCTTTGTTTTTCCACAAAAAACAACTCAATCACTCCTACTATATAGTATTTTTAAAAGTAGCATAGGTTTTTTAGTGCTTCTGCATCATATTTCTATAATTGACATTGATTTATAATTTCCGTTTTATATGTTAATTTTGTAAATTTGGGATTAGGGCATCTAATTGCTGTGAAATACATTTTGCACTTTTTCCTCTGCTTTGAAATAGTTTCTTTTTTTTTTTTGAGCTAAGGAGGTACATGATACCTGATGACATAAAGGAGTTTATCTGTGAAACTCTCTGGATACAGAACATTTTGGTTGGTGACCTTTGATCAAGCTATTCCTTAGTTTCCTCCAGACTGATTAGTCTATTCACATTTTCAATAATTTCTTGAGTTAATTGTCAGAACTTTTATTTTTTCTGATACACTTTAAAAATCCCCTTGTGGAAGAGTCTTTCTACTTTTATTTTACTTTGTTTATTATTTTTTCTCTTCATTTCTCTTGATTAGATTTGTTAAAAGTTTACCCCTTTAGTAATCTATTTTCAAAATTGTATTTGATGATTGTATCTGGTCTTTTTATTTTCTAATTTATCATTTTTAGTTGTTGCACTTATTTAACCTATTTGGGGAGGCATTTAAGGCATACATTTTCTCCAACTAGAATAAAATGCTTATTAATATATTTACTATCTTTAGTAGTAATAAAACATTTAAAGATATTAATTTCCCTTTAGCAGAATTTGGGCAGAGTGGAATGGTAAGGTTTTGACTCCGACCTTAAATTTGACATGTAGTATTCTCATTTTCATTATGTCTAAAAAGCCCATAATGATATAAATGTCCTTGTTTCCTGAATATTTTGTAAAGTTCAGTATATTTCAGTTTTTAAATTTCAAAGGTTTTTCATATTATTTAAGCTTTTTTACTTATTAATTTATGTTTGCTTTAAAAAGATATTTAAGTTTTAACAAAATCAGTGATTGCCTTTCTTAGAATACATATATATTGAAAAAATTGGTTCCATTTATTATATTTTTCAATATTCTTGTGTCCTATTTGTCATAAACCTATCAAAAAAGTTATACAATGATAGCAGTCTATTAGAGGACACCATAACAATTATATTTCTGTCAATTTCTTTTTGCTTTTATTATAGTGTTTTATTCTTATAGTTTGATATCATGTTATTTAGCTCAATAAGGATCACAAATGTTTGTTTATATAATGTTCAGCTGATCTTTGTTTCATAAGAATGTTTTGCCTGGGATTTTATTCTCTCTAACAGTTATGCTGTTTTCCTTTCTTTTTCTTTTTGTTTTTAAAATATTTTAACCCTTTTTTATTTTTCTATGCTTATTTCTTTTAGAGAAGACTTCCATTAGAAGATAGATTAATATTTTTGGCTTTTCATAGGAGTATTTAAAATCTATTTTGTATAATGGGCATCTGTTGTATTATACTACAAGAAGAAAGGATCTTTGATATTTCTTTTATCTCCAGTAGCTTCATGGACTATGCCTTGTATTTGTCTGTGCACTTGAGTAATTTAATATTACTACTGGTTATCTTTTTTTAAATTAAAAATCTTAAATATGTATTTCTCTGCATTACAAATATATAAACAAAAAATTTAATAGTGAACCTTGCATATCAAAAAATACATAGCTTGTTTTATTCCTCCCTCAAATTTTTTGTATTTTGTCAATAATAACCTAAAATTATAGAGCTAGATGATTATTTTCATCAGCTTCTGTATTTTACATAATCATATATTATTTGTAAATATCCACATAGAAAAGCTAGTCTTTTTCTATTAGAACATTTTTGCTTTTATGAATGTGGCACCCTTTAATTTCTGTATTTTAACTATGGAATACCACTCCAAGCAAGTTGGAATGATACCTTGAATTTCTGTATGCTTCATTATGACAAAACTTCAAGTGCTTTAGTGCATTCTGAGACCATAACTTTTATTCCTAAATCACTTCTCATTACTGGATTAATCTTCACCCAAGCTGCATTTTTCTGTTATCCCCTGTATGGTTTAAGGTTTTACATGTTTATTTTCTATCTCAACTCTAGGAAATTTTTAATTGTCTTTTGATGTATATACTTTATTTGTTAAAATGCATAGATCTCAAGGGTATGAGTTGATCAATTTTTTTACTTCTTATATCTCTGAATAACCACTAAACACAAAAAGATAAGCCAAATCTAGTACACTACAGGATCTTTGATGCTACTTTTCAGTGTTTATCACAATTTTCTACCCAAATTTAGGCACTTCTATTACATCTGTTAGTTTTGCCTGCCTTGGGCTTCATGTACTGGAATAATACCCTAGCCTTTAGTGTATGATCTCATTAACTCAACATTATGTCTTAATTTCATATAAATGGAACCACACAGTTCTTTTGGTCTAGTTTCATTTGCTCAGCATAATGCCTTTGAGATGTCTGTGTGTTGTTGAGCAGATCAGTAGTTGTTCTTTTTTGTTGTTAAATTTCACTGTAGGATTATAGCATCATATATTTATGTACTCTCTTGTTGGTGGACATTTGGTTCATTTCTAGTTTAGAGCCTTTATGAAGAAAGCTACTGCAAACATTCTGTAAAAGGCATTTTGTAAACATCTGCACTCATTTCTCTTAAGCACATATTTAAGAGTAGAATAGCTAAGTTATAAAATAGGTGTATATTAATTATTAGAAATTTTCAAGCAGTTTTCAAAGTTATAGTGCCATTTTACACTATTTACAACAATGTAGGAAACTTTCCATTTTAATACAACCTCATCAACATTTGATATTTTCCATGGATTTTTCTTGTTTAATTTTAGCTACTCCGCTGGGTATACAGTAATATTTTTTAGTGATTTTAATTTGTATTTCCCTAATAACTAATAGTGTTGAGCAACTTTTTATCAGCTTATGGATCATTAAGATATCTTATTTGTAAAATGATTGTTGAAGGCACATGCCTATTTTTTTAATGAATTTAATTATTTTTATTATTGATTTAAATAAGTTGTTTGTGTATTCTAGATGTAAGTCATCTGTCAGATGTAATATTTTCCACAATTTTAGATTACTTTCTACTTTTTATCACAATGTTTTGTTTTGTTTTAGAAGAGGATTTTAGTTCTATTGATGCCAAATTTATTGTTTTATTTTATGGTTAATATTTATTTTGTCCTAAGAAATCTTTTTCCTTACTCAAGACCACAAAAGCATTTTTTTCATATTTTCTTCTAAAAGTTTTATAAGTTTAGTGTTCACATTTAGATATATGGTTCATCTCAAATACATTATGTGTGTGTGGGATGGTTTAGGAATATATAAGGTTGAGTCCTTTCAGAGGTGGATCCTGAGCTTCAGTGCAAGTGATTTATTAAGGAAGTGTTAAATGTTCCAAAAAGAAATCAGTAAGGTATAGAGGGGAAGCAGAACTGAAAAGGGAAAGAAGCCAGGCAAGGGTGCTATTTCAAATGAAGTCCCAGACTCAGTCTGATTTTGAAAGACTCTCTGGAGCAGAATTGCACTACAGAGATGACCGTTTTTGAGACAAAGGATCTAGGCTTATATCTCCTGCCAGTAGTTACTTACCAGCTACAGGTTGTCTGTTTGGAGTTGGGGATTAAATCTTTCAGGCACTTTTAATTCTCCTTAGAGTTTTAAAAAGGTAAGATAATCCATGGGCAATTATTTGAGAGTCTCAGGTGCAAGCCATTAGCTGCAAGTCATGGCAAAGCTGAGAAATTGGTACACAGAACTGGTAAAAATATCTGAAGGAATCTGAATGTGGCACCAATGTTATCTACTATAAGATTAATGACCTCCACTTCCATACAGTTTCAAATTGCATTGTTGCTTTTGTAGACCATCAAGCAAACAGCTATGTGTCTCTTTCTAAACTGTCTATTTTATTCCATTGATTGGTTTGTCTACCCATGCAGCAGTATTGCATTGCCGTAATTAGTGTTGACTTAGACTAAGTCTAAAAATTTGATAATATATTTTTTCATTATTCTTAATTCTTCAAAATTTTCATAGCTATTCTATGTCTTAGCATTTCCATATAAATTTTAGGATTGCATTGTCAATTTCTTACAATAATACTGCTGTGTTTTTATTTGATAATAAATGGAATTTGAGGATCAGTTTGGAAAAGAAGCCTGATATCATAAAAATAGTCCCCCAATTCATGAATATGGTATATCTCTCCATTGTTAAGGTCTTTCTTAATTTATTTCAACAATGTTTTATAGAGTTCAGTGTAGATGTTCTGCATATCTTAGTTTATTACTACAATTGTATGTTTTTAATGTTACTGTAAATGAAATTGTTTTGCTATTTTTACTTTCCCATTTTTGGTTGCAACTGTACAGATATGCAATTAATTATTAAATATTAACCTTATATGGCACTACTATGCAAAATTCAATACTACTAAAAGTACTCTTTTTCTGTGGCAAACACAACTTTCCAGTCTTTATGCAATGGACACCTTTCCATATGATATTTTATCACTCCTCAAATATACATATGATATTTAAGGCCATAGGTTATGGCCTCAAAATTTCCAATTATCCCCTTTGTTGCATTTGTTGTGTTCCTCTATCTATTCCAAAGTGACAGTATTTAATTATAAGAAGATATGAAAATGCTATACCTGCTCCTTTTATTTTTCAGTCTGTCAAAGTTTCTTCTTTAAATACCACATCTCATTGGCAGTAATATGGGTAACTTGTTGTGGTGAGTTTCATAAGCCTTGACATGATTTCTATCATATTTATAGCACATGGCTAATTAGGCAGCCCTAAAGCAGGCATGTTCAAACAACCCAGGGATAAATACTTTCAAAGGGGTGAGGTAGCACATAAAAATGCTTTCTGGTTTCTAACACTTTAGTTGTCTTTTGTGCACAATTCTTGAATTCAAATATGAATCCAAGAAAGTTTAATTTGAGATTTACTATGTTGGCTTGGTATTGGAAATACTAAACTTTCCGTTTTAAACAGAAAATGGACTATCTTTGATAGACTTAATCCCTTTTTGTTGGATGTACATTGGGAGAAATTTCATTTTAAAAATATACTTGTATAGATATATGTACACATTTCATATGAACCAATAAATATATATATACACACATATATGTTTATATCAATCATGAATGATTTATTAATCACATAAAACTTTAAAAAATGGTATTACAAACTTCAAGTGAAGGTTATAACTGTATACCTATTTAATATTTTAATTCAAGTCATTAAATATTTAGTATATTTTTGGGAGCTTATAAATTGCTGAATACTTTTGAAGCTATATATTACATAGTTCTAATCTTTAAAAGACTCAGAATCTTAGTGAAGAAAAAATCCCAAAATACAAGTAGCAAAAACAGAGAGCTATACAAAATAGTCAAATATATTTCAGCCTATATATCTTATTGTGGGGCTTTTAAAAAGTGAGATTATTGTAAGCCAAAAAGGTTGAGAAAGACAGCTGGTAAAAGTCATACATCTTGCAAGCACAGAGGGCAACATAGAAACTCACCAAACAGGTAAAAAGCATGAACACTTGCTGTGTAATACAGCATCCTCCAGGGACAGAGCTCAGACTGCCTTACCTGGAAGACAATGTAGCTATTAACTAACTGTTAAGGATTCAGTTAAATGGAGGCAGATAACACAAGACTTGAATGTCAGATTAACAAATTATTTTTGTGTTGCCAGTATATGGAATTAGTATATGTTTTGAAATCTGCACACTTTCTAGATATGTTAAAAAATGTTTAATTATTCTTTATTTGGCTGTGTTCAAACATCATCTTCTAATTGCTCAAAACTCCTGAAACCAAAATCTTATCATCAAGGTTAAGCATACTCTGATCAAATATCAAACAATTATAGCTGTGTCTTAACCCATATTTATCTCCATTGAAATAAAATGAATTGATTTCAATCAAATTCATCAAAGCACATGCAAATTGAGTTAATGTGAGAGTTGTGCTGTGAGTGTCTGATATAAATGGCTTCTTTTATTCTTTTTTTGTTTTCTTTCTTCTCTCCCTCTCTTTCACCCTCCTTTTTTTCTCTCCTCTCCCTCCTCCCCTCTCCTCTTCCTCCTTTTTCTCTTGTACCTCCTCCTTTCTTCTTCAAGATTGTTAATACCATGTGGCTATGTTCTGTGGTCCAGTAACAGAGTGGATTGATCAGCACATTTTCTTCTTTGTTGCTATAACTTCTAAATTATTTTTAGAAGTTTGAAAGACATAATGAAACAAGATTATTATGTGTAACTGTACAGGGTGCTAGAGAATGTGTATTGCCATAAAAACAATAGAATGTAAGGATACAACAACATGCGGTGATAAGTTTGATAAATGTTTAAGCAACCATTGTGTGGTTTTTTACCAAACCACAAAGAACATTTGGAAACTTTGAGAAAGACAGCTGGTAAAAGTCATACATCTTGCAAGCACAGAGGGCAACATAGAAACTCACCAAACAGGTAAAAAGCATGAACACTTGCTGGATAATACAGCATCCTCCAGAGACAGAGCTCAGACTGCCTTACCTGGAAGACAATGTAAAGAACATTTGGAAACTAGCATTACTAGTAGCCTAGGCCCCAAAATCACGGATTTGAGATAAATTTTGAAATTTTGTCAGAATGGAGTTTAGTATACTAGAATATACTAACTAATAAAAATTGCTGTTGCCATGGACGATCAAATAGGACATGGAAGTACCTTTCTGGATACAATCTTTGTTGTAATGACATTTAGAATAATGGAACTCTGCCTTTGTTATCAACACCTGTATAGTTAAATTATGATTCTCTGACTCTCAAATAATATTAGACCATGGAATTCTCCATTGTCTATCAGGCCAGAGGTCCTGATCTTTTAGTGCTTGGAAACACGATTCTTTGTGTTTAAATGCATTGGCTGTATGAATCAGCTGTGAAGGTCACTTCCTAATCCAAGAAGGTCCAATGGGCAAAAGAAAAACAAAAGAAACCTATTTTTGTTTTGTTTTGTTTTGTTTTTAAGATGCTATTGTTTGCAGATATCACTACAATAAAATTTACCTGGAATCATGGGAAGAATGGTCCTCTAGTACAACAAACTGCTTGCGTAGTGACAAGGAGGGTCCTTAACAATAGTCAAACTACAGAGAACATAGAGTCAGGACAACTGCAGGCATCTCCAAGAACAAAATACACAAAATCAATGAAGTATATTATGTTTCAAACTCATATTATAATTCCATTTTGTAAAACTCAGCCGTCCAAATCCGTAAAAGGGCAATGCACTGTGCACTGTAGTTTTCTGAGGGAACACTTGCAAAAGGTACATAATTTTAGTGGTTAGCATTTAATTATTTTGAATTGGGTTGACACTGTTTATTGATAAAAGATTATTAAAATTGTCATTACACTCTCTGTTTATAGAGATATAGCCCTCACTTTTCATATCTATAATATAGCTAGTTAGTAAATATTTCTCAAAGAGTTCCTAAGATAAATAAACGATAGGCGACATAAAAGACCCCAACGATTGAGCTTAAGTCTATCTTCCTAGCTCCTACTTCTCTCGTTCCCTCACTCTATCTCATTCCTGTTCCTATCTCCCCATTTCCCCATTTTTCCTTTTTTCTTTCTTTCCACTTCACCTCATTCTCCATGCCATGTACATATGCATATTTTTAATAAAGATCTAACAAATTCCAGAACATTATTTTTGTCCTGATGAAAGTCGAGAGGGAACTAGACCAGTGACACAGCAGTCTGCTGGATGGTACATTCTCCAGAGTAGCCAGCATGCTAAGGAATCCTCAGATCCTTGAAATATATCACACTGCTACATCTGATAAATCTAGAATATAGAATCAGGAGTAAAAGATGATTTTCTTTTTCAAGTGCTAGCAAAATTTTAGCAAGGAAAGTAGGTTCTTTATCATTCAGATTCTTTATCATTTAGGACCCAGTGTACAGATTCTGCCGTGTGTTCCAAACTGTTCACTAATTCATAGAATAAAGTGCTTACAGAAGAACTGGAAAACATTTACATTGGCTTGTACAGTAAGTTAGCAAACGAGCATTTATTAGACAGTTATAACTGTTCAAAACTCACTAGAGATGCATTCACTTTAGTTTAAGGGTTGCATGTTTCCCTATAAATGGTTTGTTGTGAATAATGTAAATGTGCATCCCTGAGAATAAATTAAATACATTTCCTGATATTGCTAATGTGTTAGAACAGTTGTACCATAAATCACTTGAATAGCATTTATAGATTACTATACTCTATCTAGGCCAAGCTTGTAAATATCTGTGTAACTCATATTTCAATGATTTGAAACCCTTGAAAGAAAACCTTAGAGATTTTTCTCTTGTTTTCTTTCCTCCCTTCTTGTATGATATCGACAAACATCTAGCTCGAAGAAATTCATTTTGAATGCCTTTATAAAGCTTTATTTTTTAATAGAAACTAGAGGATTTAGTGTATAACTAAATGAGAGGGAATCAACAAAAAGCATATGGAGTGACTTTCCACTGCACATGGTTGGGCCATCATTCATGTATCCTTTTCCCCTTTCTCTACCAAGCCTTCCTCCTTGTAAGACTCAGAAATCCTCTATGGCTATGCAAGGTGTGGCAATTTTCCAGTGCTCCTCAGGTTCCAGTTTCCTTTGTCTTCCCTCTTCTTTCCTCCCTCCACTTCCTCCATTGTCTCCTCTTCTTCTTCATAGTCTCTCCCTTTTCTTCCTTCCCCTCCCTATGCGTGCACACACACACACATACACACACACACAAACAGAGAAAGAGAGAGAGATAAAAACACTTATTGTGGAAACCAGTTCAGGAATATTTTGTCTGTTCCTACCACCATGAATTTCTTTAAAACTTATGGCATATCAGAAGCAAAATTCAGCTTTGGAAACAATAAAGGTTATTGGTTTCAGTATTCAGTCATGTGACACATAGTATTTCAATAGTGAGTAACCGCATGTATGAAGGTGGTGCCATATGATTACAATGGAGCTGAAAATTTCTTATTGCCTACTATTTACTGTATTATAATTTTTATCTTTATTTTAGTGTACTCCATCTACTTATATATATATATTTTAAAGTTAACTATAGGCCGGACATTGTGGCTCAGGCCTGTAGTCCTAGCACTATGAGAGGCTGAGGCAGGCAGATCACTTGAGGCCAGAAGTTCAAGACCAGCCTGACCAACATGGTGAAACACTATCTCTACTAAAACTACAAAAATTAGCTGGGTGTAGTGGCACACACCTGTAGTCTCGGCTACTTGGGAGGTTAAGGTCTGAGAATCACTTGAACCCATGAGGCAGAGGTTGCAGTGAGCTGAGATCACGCCACTGTACTCCAGTGTGGGCAACAGAGAGACAGTTTCAAAAAAACAAAACAAAACAAAAAACCAAAACTTAACTACAAGACAGCATCAGGCAGCTCCTTCAGGAGGTATTTCAATAGATGCCATTGTTATTGTATGAGATAATAGTGCTATGCATGTTATTGTCCCTGAAGACCTTCCAGTGGGACAAGCTCGGGAGGTGGAAGACAGTGAAATTGATGATCCAGACGCTGTGTAGCCTAGCTAAAATGTGTATTTATATCTTAGTTTTCAACAACAAAGTTTAAATAGGAAAAAAATTAAAAATAGAAAATAATTATAGGATAAGGATATAAATAAAGAAAATATTTTTGTTAGGCTATACAATGTGTTTGTGTTTTAAGCTTAGTGTTATTATAAAAGAGTCAAAAAGTTAAAAAAATTAAAAGTTTATAAAATAAAAAAGTTACAATAAGCTGAGGTAAATTTATTATTGAAGAATGAAAAACATTTTTAAAATAAATCGAGTGTAACCTAAGTGCACAATGTTTATAAAGTCTACCATAGTGTACAGTAATGCCTTAGGCCTCCATCTTCGCTCACTGCTCACTCACTGACTCACCCGGAGCAACTTCCAGTCCTGCAGGCTCCATTTGTGCTAAGTGACTTACATAGGTGTACCATTTTTTAAATCTTTTATGCCATAAGTTTACTGGACCTTTTTTATTTTAGGTGTATTTAGATAGACAAATACAATTGTGTTATAATTATCTATGGTACTTAGCATACAGTATTCTGTACAGGTTTGTAATCTGGGAGCAATACACTATCCCATATAGCCTAGGTGTGTACCAGGCTATCCCATCCAGGTTTGTGTAAGTACACTTTATGATATTCACACAATGATGACATTGCCTAATGATGGATTTCTCAGAACATATCCCCGTCATTAAGTGACACATGACTGTTTGTCTTTGAAACCATTCTTCTAAGTAAAAGAAGTTTTTAAAAATGATGTTTCTTTGTTCTGGGCATTTTGCATGCATTATCTCATTATTAAAGGAGTATTAATTCACAGTGTAGCATTCTTAGTCCCTCTTTATTAATGAAGAAAGTGAAAGATACAGCAATGAAATAACTAATCAAACTCATAATACTTGAGGTTGCAGGATCAGAATTTGAAATTGAGCCTCATTCAGAAGCCAACATCTGTATCCTTTCAGCTCCACCTAATTGGTCATAACTGTAGCAAACTATTTCAATCTGATGAAAATCTGTCACGCCTATTCAACAGAGTGCTCTGAAATTTTATCTCTGTTCACTGTGTCTGAGTTCCCAAAATTGCAGTGGCCTGTTCCCTCTCACATTTACCTGTGCTGCTTTCATTCACCCCTTTCTGGTCATCCCTTGGGCTTCTTGAGGGAATACAATCCAAATTATCCTTCAAATGTATTGTTTATTTCTGAGGCTACATTAATTGAGAGTGGAGAATCATTGGGTGTTGTTCTGTTTTGTGCTGCTATTGCAGAATACCCCAGACTGGGTAATTTATAAAGGAAAGATTTTTTTTTTTTTTTTTTGAGATGGTGTCTTGCTCTTTTGCTAGGCTGGAGTGCAGTGGCACAATCTCGGCTCACTGAAACCTCCGTCTCCCGGATTCAAGCGATTCCCTTGCCTCAGCCCCCCGAGTATTTGGGACTACAGGCGTGCACCACCACGCCCAGCTAATTTTTTGTATTTTAGTAGAGACCGAGTTTTACCATGTTGACCAGGATGGTCTTGATCTCCTGACCTCGTGATCCACCTGCCTCGGCCTCCCAAAGTA